>NC_081409.1:614020420-614696254 GCF_030272615.1 Cryptomeria japonica | reverse complement strand
ACCTCTTTTAGGAGTATACAAGATAAATCTAATGATGTTCTTGATCTTATTCATACTTATTTGTGTGGCCCTACTAGAGTTAAAAGTTTTCAAGGTGACAGATATTTCATGCTAATCATTGATGATTATTCTAGAATTATGTGGGTTACTTTTCTAAGGGAGAAATATGAGGCATTTGAAAAGTTTAAAATATTTAAGGCTAAAGTAGAAACTAAGTCAGGATTGAAGATTAAATATTTGAGGCTAGATCATGGTGGAGAATTCACATCCGGTGAGTTCAATAAACTTTGTGAGAAGCATGGTATAAGAAGACAATTTTCTGCTCCCCGGACACCTCAGCAGAATGGAATTGTGGAAAGGAAGAACATAATTATCTTGGATGCTACTAGAACAATTATTATGGAAGCTAGTCTACCTCATATCTATTGGAGAGAAGTAGTGAGCACAATGGTTTATACATTCAACAAAGTACATATCAAAGGAGAAACTGGTAAGACACCTTATGAATTATGGTTTGGCAATACACCTACAGTTAAGTATTTCAGAATATTTGGTAGTAAATGCTATATCAGAAGAGATGATATCATTGGTAAAATTGATCCTAGATGTGATGAAGGCATATTTTTTGGTTATTCTAATGAAAGAAAATCATAGAGATGTTATAACGAGAGATTGCAGAGAATTGTGGAGAGTGCTAATGTCAACGTGGATGAGCTGAATAGAGGACAAATCAAAGTTTATGAGAAGGAATTGGTGGTGGAAATGATTATATCTAAACCAATAGAACCTTTATCGGAATAGA
Source organism: Cryptomeria japonica (assembly GCF_030272615.1). NCBI lineage: Eukaryota > Viridiplantae > Streptophyta > Pinopsida > Cupressales > Cupressaceae > Cryptomeria > Cryptomeria japonica. The sequence continues at coordinate 614,695,452 of NC_081409.1, read as the reverse complement.
GTGTTGAACCAGTTACTGTGGCAGTATCAAAAAATTCTACAGTAACTAAAGAACCGAGAAGAGGAATAGAGAGTTAGAGAGCTCCTAGGTATGTGAGATTGACTCATTCAGAAGATTAGATCATTGGGGATAAGAACAATGGAGTGATGACAAGAAGAAGAATGGAAACTAATGAGATATGTTTAATTTCACAAGTTGAACCAGTATCATTGAGACATGTAAAGATGAATATTGGTTGAAAGCTATGGAAGAAGAATTAGATCAGATTGAGAAGAATAACACATGGACTTTGGTTCCTCGGCCTAAAAATAAGAATATTATTGGAACTAAATGGGTTTTAAGGAATAAATTGAATGAGGATGATCAAGTTGTAAGGAATAAGGCTAGATTGGTCTGTAAAGGATATTCTCAGAAGGAAGGAATTGATTATGGAGAGACTTTTGCACATGTAGCTAGGATTGAAGCTGTAAGATTATTTCTTGCCTATGTTGCCCACAAAAACTACAAGGTTTATCAAATGGATGTTAAGTGTGCATTTTTGAATGGGGATATTGATGAGGAAGTTTATATTGAGAAAATTGATGGTTTTTCACTATCAGATGATATAAACATGGTTTGCAAGTTAAGGAGAGCTTTATATGGATTGAAATTGGCACCTAGAGCTTGGTATGCAAGGTTGGATAAATATCTTTCGAAGCTTGGTTTTACTAAGGGTAATGTTGATAGTAATTTATATTATAAGATCACTAGTGATGATATACTGATTATTGAAGTATTTGGTGATGACATTATTTTTGGAGGTGAAGATAAGTTATGCATGGAATTTTCTAAGAATATGGAGAAAGAATTTGAAATGTCTATGATTGGGAAATGATTTTTTTCTTAGGTTTGCAGATTACTCAGACTGACAAAGGTATTTTCACATGTCAAACTAAATATGCTAGGGAATTGTTGAAGAAATTTGGTATGGGAGATTCTAAATTGGTAAGTACTCCTATGGTTACAAGTGAGAAATTGACAAGGAAATATGTTTCTGCACCGGTAAATCTTGCAAGATGCAAATCTATGATTGGAGGTTTGCTTTATTTGACTCAGACTAGGCCTGATATAATGAATGTTGTTTGTATTGCATGTAGATTTGAGAGTGATCCTAGACAAAATCATGAGAGTGTGGTGAAAAGGATTTTTAGATACTTGCAAGGTACATCAGAATATGGTTTATGGTACCCTAAGGATGATGACTTTAATTTATGTGCATATACAAATGCTGATTGGGCTGGAGATGTTGATGACTAGAAAAGTACTTCCGGTGGAGCTTTCTTTCTTTGAAAGAAGTTCGTTTCATGGATCAACAAGAAACAATCATGTACTTCTTTATATACTATTGAAGCTAAGTATGTTGTTGTTTCTACTAACTATACATAGGTTTTATGGATGAAAAAAATGTTGAAGGATATCAAAGTGCATTGCACTGGACTGGTAGTTATTCACTGTGATAACTCTACTGGTATTGACATATCAAAGAATCCGATATTTCACTCTAAGACAAAGCACATATCTATCAAGTATAACTTTTTGAAGGAGAAGGTGGAAGAAAATGAAGTCAGATTGGTTTATGTGAACACTAAAGAGCAGATTGTAGATATTTTCACTAAACCTTTGCCTAAAGAACCATTTGAGTACTTGAGAGACAGGTTAGGGGTTTCTTCCCCTCCGATAGAAAATTGATTGATAATTTTTAGCATCAGTTTGATATGCATTATAAGAGATATTTTTCATTCCGGCACTAATGTGGGGATGCTACTGCTCAGGGGGATTAGTCAGCTTTCTGATTCAGTGGTTTATGTTTTTACTTTGATATTTTTGTCAGATTTCTGGCATTGATGTCAAAGGGGGAGAAATATTGATGTGAAAAAGAAAAAATTAAGGAGTTGTATATATTAGGGGGAGAGATATATGTGTAATTCAGAGCTTTAGAGAGACATCATTCATAGGGGGAGTTTGGTCCTTGTTTTAGTACTTCATTGCTATATCTGTATGTGGGACATTGTTGGTTGTCTTCCATTAGGGGAGACCTATTTGCCATTTCTTGGTACTTAGATGTTTTTCAAATCTAGCGTTGCCATCAATGCCAAAGGGGGAGATTGTTGGCCATTTGGAGGAATTGATTATCTGTTGCATTGATATTTTTTTATTGATGTCAACACTATCTATTTTGGATGATTTATCGGCACCCTTCTGGTCTTGGTAGGTTGAGTAGTTTCTGGTTGGTTTAGATCTGACATGATTCGGTATGGTTTGGTTATGGATTTGGCTTATTCATGATACTCATGTTCATATTCAGTCAGTTGGTTTTGGTCTAGTGATCAGATGCTATCCTGTTTGCTTAGAAGATTGGCTTGTGGTTCGGATGACGGTTTCATCGACAGAGCTTTTGTTGAGGATCTTTGATGATATGCATAAGTGGTGTTAGTTCATCTTCTGGTGGAGATTCAAGATGCTGATGGTGATCATGTTCGAGACTTAGCGGATGGAGATCATTTCTTTAGTGTGTGGACATATATTGGGTCTCGGTTGATCTAGGTTATGGACCAGCTTAATGTAATGTGTTGATTGGACCTCTCGATATGTTTCCAGGATGTCTTATGTGTTGGATATTGTTTGTTTGGTCTAAGGTCAACATGTTTTGTAATTATGTAATTGGTATATTGTTTGGTGGCCAACCTAATTTTTTATGGTTGAGGGTTTGTATATGTATAATGTAAAATCTCATTGTAGATTATCATGGTATAGGATCATAGGTATAAGGTCAAGGAATGGGATATGGATATGTAATGTACGAATAATGTAATATTATTCAGGAAGAGGAATTGGTCAATCATTGGAGATTGAATTGGGTTTATGTAAGAGGATTTAGTCCTCTGATATTGAGCTTAACCAAAATTGTACTCATGCATAGGAGATGCTATCTTGGCAGTTCATTCATTCTTCCAGATTATAGTCTAGATTTCTATGTAGTCAGTGAGACTCCTTTTGTGATGAGAAGCATGCTCTAGGCTGTTGGCCTTCCTGCAAGTGTAGGCCCCTCAATTGTAATTTGCATACTTACTGTAGAAGTATTATCCAACTATGGGTAGGCTTCCCACCTTGGTTTTTTCCTTTTACCGGGTTGTCCACGTATATATCTTGGTGTCATGTGGATGGTATTTATTCTGTGATTATTGTTAATTCTTAATTGGTTTAACTGTTATTCTGATATTTGGTTTAAGCATTTCGGTATTAATGTTTTGGGTTCCAGTATTAAAGTTTTAATTGCTAAATGTTTTGGTAATCTGTGAGAACTGATTCACCTCCCACCCCCTCTCAGTTGTCTTTCGATTATTTGAACTGTCTAATAGTTTCATGGCAGATGGAGACATAAAAAGCACAACATAGAATTTCAGACTCATCATCCTTCCCATTGTTGTTAGCAGCCCCCACCATCCAGCTTCTCTTGGCTTGTCCAAGACATGTGGCATCATCTCGTGATGTCACTATCATTAACTTCCAATCACTTTCTATTGCAGGGTAATAACCATTAGATCTGTCTGAACTTTACACTGCTAGGCCTAGTGTGCACCCTCTTCAATTGAAAATGCCCGAGCATGTTTCTTGATTATGATTAAAAAATCTTCATTCATTAAGACATGTGCATATAATAGAGAACATTAGTAGCTTGACAGTTATCACAAATATATCGGTTAAAATATGAGAGAAGGATCCACTTAGGAAAATAAAATGAGTATCTTAGGAAAAGTAAGACCCGCTCATCAAATAAACACCTAGGACACAGAAAAAGGCCCTACCAACATACTAAAACCCTCAGACTTAAGAGAAAAGGTAATGCGAGTTTATAACAAATTTAAGGGATTTATCTAGATTTAGACAAAATCCATAAAACCCTAAACCTTAGGCTTGAAGTGCAAGAGAAAGAGAGCGAAATAAGACACAGATGGCCCTTTTTTCACCTAAGGTACAAAATTTTGCTAGGTCATTTTCCTGACCATCAGTGGCTCTAGTTGGGGATGATCATCACTCAGGGATAATACGAGGATCCTAAATCTTTGGCGGAGCATACCAACCATGGTACAGACCAAAAAGGTGTTAGAGTAATTGGGTATTTACTTGATTATTTAAACAACATTTGTTTAATTATTTAAATTCCCTATTATCTTTTTATACTTAAGCTAACATTAGGTGCACAATAATTAATTCTTTTATTAATTATTATGTGCAAGCCTAGGTTTTCCCTTTTAGGGTTTCTTGACCTATTAGAGGTTTTTTTTGTTTTCTTTGTATCATTATGACACTACACATTTTTGGTGAATATTGAGCTCTCCTCTTTTGAGCATATTTTTCCTGTGTTTTGTTCTGCAAATTGTTATTGCTTTCATTGCTTCTCCTTGTAACAGTTTGTTTATCTTGTAGAAGATCTTTAGGCTCATGTGGTGTTGTGTTTCTCAACTCCAACATGGTATCAGAGCTCAAATCTACAACCATCTATTCCTATTTTTGAGATTTTTTGCATTGGAAGCAGATCTGGGGTTTTAGGCAATTTTTTTGTGTGCTTAGGGAAAAGGTTTTTTTAATTTTTTAATTTAATTTAATTTTATTTTTCTAAGCACTTTTGGCCTAAACAGACCTCACCATCGTGCTTAGAAGGCCCAAAAAACCCTTTAGTCATATAAAACTTGTCCATTTTTGACTCCTGAGCATTTGGGTGATTTTTTTTCTCCAACACCAGGTCGTACGACTCTGGCACACAAATCGAGAAACAAAATTTCAATTTTTTTTTCTTTTTGCCTTTTTACGACATGTAGGCTAGATTTTTTTGATTTTTTAAAAAAATCACAAAAAAAACAAAAACAATTAAAAAAAACCCACAGAGGGCACAATTTTTTTTTTGGGATATCTATTGGTGATTCCCGTCGCCGGTCTCTCCTTGGTGATTCCCGCCGCTGCGCCTGGTGCTCCCCGCCGTTGTGCCCGAAGATCCCTGCCACCATCGGCTCTGTCCACCCCGCTGGCCCTCCGACCTTGCTTGCATACTCTGGCACCACTAACAATTCCGTCCGACCCGATCTTGCCACTGCCGCTTGGCCTGATTTTGCCACCGCTACCTGGCTCGACCACCACCACCACCACCGCCGCCCTCCGGCCACCTCCTCTTGGCTTCTCCTCCCTCTAGCCCTTTTGGGGGGGTTGGTTTTTTGGTCCTATCTCTCGCATATGGAGTCAGATTTTTGAAAATGAATAGGCGTTGGAAAGCTGGTTCTAAGCCAAACGTTGTGGAGTTGGATTTTGTTCCCACATCTGCTGTTTGACTATACTTTTTTCTAGTCAAAGTTGAGCTTCTTTTTTGCACTTCTGAGGCTGTAGAATGGGAAAACAGACTCCATTTTTTGAAAATGAATAGGTGTTGAAAAGCTTTTAGCATGCTCTATTCAAATTTGTTATCTTTTTTCTCAGAATTTTCATTAGGTACATGAGATATCAGTTTGAAGTTTTTTTGCTTATGCACTATTTCCTTCTCATCAGTATATACTAGGGTTTGGGTTTATCTATTGTGGTGGGTGTTTTTTCTTGCTTTCTATCATTTATATCAGAAATCACAAACACCAAAACTCTCAAAACAAACAAACCCTTCTACATCTTCTGTCTAGTCTGAAAGATCACATAATAAAAAAAAAACCCAACAAGTAGGTGCAGGTGCAGGTACAGGTTTTCTTCTCATGGCCGATCCTTTAGTTGAGTTGTTGACTTCACACAACTATCACACCTGGAAGCCCCACATCACGAGGATCTTCAGGGCACGGGGGTTGTGGTCTTATTTGGATGAGGTTCATCCAGTATTACAACATCCTTATGAGCTTCTTCAGCATAGGAACAAGATGGATGAGGCTATGGGTTTGCTCTCCTTGCATGTCTCTGACAATCTTCTAATTCACCTTGATGAGTTTCTCACTCCTCGGGCTATATGGTTGAAGTTTGAGTCTCTCTTCGGGAGGGTTAATGAGATTCAGGCATTGCAGATTGAGGCAGAGTTGGTTAATTTGTCACTTGATTCCTTTCCCACCATTGAGGATTTCTTGAACAAGTTCAAGACTACCCGATCTGTTCTTTAGGGATGTGGGAAGATCAAGAAAAACACAGAGTGCATTTATTGTATTCTTTCAAAGCTTGGGGGTCATTTTTCAGTTTTTTGCCTCTGCTTTCTACTCCACCATGGATGGCTTGGGTGCTCTTTTCACCATGCCTACCTTTGATGTCTTTTATGAGCATTTATCTCATGAGAAGTCTCATCTTTCTCAGCTAGATATGCTTTCAGGATCCAAGAACAAAGCATTGGTTGCTCAATCCTCTAAGGAGAAACAAAAGTAGAAACCAAAGCCGAAGAAGCCTTCTGTAGGTAGTGAGAATCTCTCCAAGCCTGCTCACAAGTTTGAATCTAAACCACCATTTCCTCCCAAGCATGTGAAATCTTCACAGTCTGGTGAGTCTTCCTCCAAGACTAAGAAGAAATTAGGAGACACTTGCAGTTTTTGTGGCAAGGAAGGACATCTAGTTTCCAAGTGTTGGAAATGTTTAGAGGCTTTAGAGGAAACAATGCAGCAGCATCACATCTCCTCACCTCAGGCATCTTCTCCTTCCATAAGGAAAGGTCATGCTCTCACTACTCAAGCTTCGACCTATGGGTTCACATGGATACTTGATTCTGGTGCTTCTCACCATATGAATCACACTCAGTAGTTGGTTACTTCTCTTGCCTCTTGTGGTACTTCACAGATTGCAGTGGATGACTCAGTTCAGCTTTCAATCTTGGGTTCAGGTTCTTTCTCATTGGATGGGGGTACTCTGTAGGATGTTTTGGTTGTTCCTGACATCTCGATGAACCTCCTGTCCATTTATCAGATTTGCCACTCTAGCTTTGGTAAGACAGTTGAGTTCTCACCACATGATGTGGTTATTCGGGACCTCCAAGACTCTGATTTGGTTGTGGCTACTGGGAGTGTGGATACTGCATCTCATCTATACAAATTTGATGGATTTGAGCCCTTTGTGGGTGTTGGTTTGTCTCTTATAGCACATGCAGATTTAGTGAGTAAGCTTTGGCATGAGCACTTGGACCATGTCAATTATATTTATCTTCAGCAAATGAGTACACAAGCACTTATTCTTGGGCTCCCACAGATTTCCTACACTGATGGTGTTTGTCATGGTTGTGTGCTTGGCAAGCATCACAGAGATCCCTTTCCAAAGGGAAGAGCCCCTCGTGTTTTGACACCCTTGGAGTTGATTCATAGTGATCTCATGTTATTTCCCACTCCTTTTTCTCGGGCCAAGTATGTGCTCACTTTTATTGATGACTTCTCCAGACGCACATGGGTGTACTTTCTTAAGTACAAGTCTGATGTCTTTGATTCATTTCAAATCTTCAAGACATTTGTTGAGAAGTAGTTAGGTTGTTCTATTTGGCAGATATGTATAGATAATGGGGGGGAGTATGTGAATCAGGATTTTAGAGATTTTTGCACTGAGCATGGTTTGCAACATCAGTTTACTGTTCCCTACATCCCTCAGCAGAATGGTGTCACTGAGCACAAGAATAGAACCTTATGGGAGATGGCGAATTGTATGATTCAGTCCAGGTCCATGGATTCATTTTTTTGGGCTGAGGCAGTCAATTGTTCCAACTATATTCAGAATCGGATGCCTCACAAGGCTATTCGACATATGACTCTCGAGGAGGCTTGGTCTCATAACAAGCCTGATGTTTCATTTTTTTGAGTGTTTGGCAGTGACACATGGGCTTTTATTCCTAATGCTCAGAGGAAAGCCATGGAGCGGAAGAGCCAAACACTCATTTTTGTTGGCTGCTATGAGGATGTCAAGGCATACAGATTGTTTGATCTTGATTCTAGAAAGGTCCTATTTCGACGGGATGTTCAGTTTGATGAGCGCTTTCCCATAGTGGATACCTCAACTCCATTATCTACTCCTCCGCCTACTCCTTCCACTACATCCCTTCAAGATCTTTTTGAGAATGATTTTGATGATGGTGCTGATGATCCACCATCCCCACCTCTGCCTGATCCACCTCAGATTCCCAAGTGGGCTCGCTTTACTGTTGAGGTGGTAGGTCCTTTGGTCGGTGATCCTTCAGATACTTGTCAGACCCATACTCATACTGTGGGTTCTAGTCTTTTGAGTCATGCTATTTCAGATGATCCTCAAAAGTTTTCAGAGGCTACCGGTCATCCTAACTGGGATTGTGCTATGGAGGAGGAGTATTCTTCTTTGATGAGGAATCATACTTGGGATCTCTGTCCTCTTCCCAAGGGCAGAAAGATGGTTAGGTGCTATTGCTTGTATCACACCAAGTATGCTGCCGATGGTTCAATTGATAAGTACAAAGCACATCTTGTTGTGAAGGGTTTCTCACAAGTTGAGGGTATTTATTACTTTGAGAACTTTTCCCTTGTCGCCAAGATGAACTCCATTCGCTTTGTACTATCTCTTGCAGCTTCTTGGGGTTGGCCTATTTTTCAGATGGATGTGAAGAGTTCCTTCTTGCATGGGGATCTACAGGAGGAAATCTACATGGAGCAACCTTAGGGATTTGTGCATGATAGTTCTTTGGTTTGTAGACTTCGACGTTCCTTGTATGGTCTCAAATAGGCCCCTCAGGCTTGGTATGAGAAGATGGATTCTTTCTTGCTCTCCACTGGGTCCACCCGTAGTCATTCTGATCCCATAGTGTACATTCAGCTTATTGAGCGTGAGATCTTGATTCTTGTGCTATATGTTGATGATCTCCTCATCACCGGTAGCTCATCCTCTATGATTCACCATACTCAGCAAGCCTTGATGGATCGGTTTGAGATGAAAGATTTTGGTCTTTTGTACTATTTCCTTGGTCTTCAAGTGATTCAGTCTTTTGATGGGATCTTCATTTACCAATAGAAGTATGATCTTGACATGCTTCAGTGCTTCGGCATGCTTGATTGCAAGCCTGATCCCACTCCATTTCAGTTAGGGGTTGTTTTGACCACCGCTTGTCCCACTCCTTCAATAGATTCTACACTTTATAGGAAGTTGGTAGGCAGTTTGTTGTAGCTGACTCACACCCATCCTAATGTTTCCTTTATGGTTGGCCTTGTCTCTTGATTCTCCCATGATCCTCATGAGAGTCATTGGCAAGAAACCAAACATATTCTGCGGTACATTCAGGGCTCTAGTTCTCATGGCATTCACTATACATCAGGGGACCCTCACATTGTTGGCTACACTAGCTCAGATTGGGCTGGTGATGTCACTAATGGGAAGTCTACTTCTAGCTTTGTTTTTTGTCTTGGCTCTAGTCCTATCACATGGTCTTGCAAGAAGAAGACTGCTCATGCATTATCATCTATAGAGGCTGAGTACCAAGCTGCTGTGCTCGCTAGTCAGGAGATCTTATGGCTTTGACAGTTGATGACTGAGTTTGGTTTTCCTCCTGATAGTCCCACTGTTCTTTGGTGTGACAATCAGAGTGCTATTCATATTTCCCACAGCCCAATAGAGCATCAATAAATGAAGTACATTGAGCTTCACATGCATTTCATCCGACAGTTGATTTAGGATGGTGTTCTCATTTTGGAGTACATTCCCACTGCTGAGCAGGTTGTAGACATCTTCACGAAACCTTTTGCATGGCTGTGCTATCTTCAGTTGCTCTCTATGCTTGGGGTGAAGGAAGTTTTCCTTGGGGGAGGCCTTCCTTCCTTCTTCTTCTTTCAGCATGTTCTTTTATCTCTTTTTGGAGAATTTTTTTCCCACTAGGTTTTCTCCTCTTCTCCGTTTCATAGAGATTTCATTGTATTTGGGTACCTGATCATGCCTTGTTGCTAGGACCCATCTTTCCTGCTTTTAGTAGCTATTCTAGGCTTTAGCTTCTCCCTAAGTCTAGCTTAAGGGGGGGTGTTAGAGTAATTGGGTATTTACTTGATTAATTAAATAATATTTGTTTAATTTTTTAAGTTCCCTATTATCTTTTTTCACTTAAGCTAACATTAGGTGCACAATAATTAATTCTTTTATTAATTATTATGTACAAGCCTAGGTTTTCCCTTTTAGGGTTTCTTGACCTATTAGAGGTTATTTTTCTTTTCTTTGTATCGTTATGACACTACACATTTTTGGTGACTATTGAGCTCTCCTCTTTTCAGCATATTTTTCCTGTGTTTTGTTCTATAAATTGTTATTGCTTTCATTTCTTCTCCTTGTGATAGTTTATTTAGCTTGCAGAAGATCTTTAGGCTCCTGTGGTGTTGTGTTTCTCAACTCCAACAAAAGGGAACTACTTGGACATGGTAGCCCATACAAGAAAGGAAACTAACCTACTATGTACAAAACCTAATATAATGCTCAAGGAAAAGAACTACTTTAAGAAAAGTAGGGATTCAAGAACTGTCCATGACCAGGCAGTTCTTATGGAGAAAATATGAATCTTCTCCCCAATTGCTTTGGATCAAATATGGACCAAGCCGAATGGCATCAAATTTTTCATTTTTTCCTTTATCCTCTATTCTTGCATTCCACATCAAGACCAAGTCATCAGTCTGAAAACTTCTTGCAATTGTTCTCTTATTATACAAGTTTTTTACTTGCAATTGCAGTTTCGCATTTTTGGCACTAGCTTCTCTCATGATTTCATCTAGCTCTATCAAAGATTCTACCCTCAGTTTCATATCATCATCTATATCATCATTATATTTTTTTACAAATGTATACATCCACAATAGATTATTCTGGGGAAGCCTAGCTCATATACCATATACCAAGTCAAAAGGAGCACATCGTATTGCCTTCCTGATGGTTACCTTGTCTACCCAAACTACCAATTTCAGCTTTGAATCCTAGGCCTTCTTGTTCTTGTCCAAGATTCTTTTGATGATTTTCATCAAGATCTTATTTCTTGATTTGGCTTGTCCATTTCTTTGGGGGTGGTAAGGTGATGAATATGAAATTTGAAACTTATTGCAGAAATATTCATATTCTTCTGACCTAAAAATCATAGCATTGTCAAAGACTATTCACTCTAGGCAACAAAATCTAGTCAATATATTATTAGTGATGAAATCAAACACTACCTTACTTGTTGCCTTCCTGGTTGGTATAGCCTCAACCCACTTAGTGAAATAATATGTGACTACCAAGATCTAGGAATGACCCCCATTGGATTTACATGCTATCTCCACAATTAAAACAATACCCCACTGTTGAAACGGGTCTTGCACACTCATAGGCTTCAAAGGCAAATTTCTTGAAAACTTGACCTTTCCAGAAAACCTTTGGCATGGATCACACTTTCTGACCAGCTAATGTGCATCTTTAAAAATTGTTGGCCACCAGAATCCAGCTCTTAAAATTTTATTTGCAATTGTTTTGGCCATGTAATGTCCTCCACAAACCCCACAATGCATCTATGTTAGCAATTTATGAGCATGATCCTGGTCCATGTTATCACTATTTAAGAAATGGGTTTTCTTTCACCATGATTGGCTAGGTTTTTGAAATTTTGAGTCAGGTATGCTATTAACTACTTCAAATCTATGTTAGGTCTTTAAGGGTTAAGGGTTTTTAGTTTTAATCACTCAAATGTTTGATCAAAACCCTCTGGTTTCTATTCCTGCGTTACTTTATTCACTTAAGTAATGGGTCTTGGGGTCGTGTGAAGTGTCCCCCCTTGTTATTTACCTAGGCAGTCATTAAATAATTGTAAAACATTTATGCCTTATGCCTTTTTCCTTCTAATGTTGTCGGGTCTAGTAAGTGTTGCGCAACTTCCAGATGAATCTATGACTTTTTCTATTTCATTAGGTGAAGTTGCGGGTGTGTTAAGCTATGAAAAATAGCAAAAGGAAAAAGCATGTCCGACTGTGTGCATTGGATCTAGTTTAACGAGACTCCATCTCGCTTTAGACCTAATGGCTAGCGTTGTTTCGCAACCAAAATGAGTGAGTAAGTTACCTTTCAGGAAATGGTGAAAAGGTTTGGCGGGACCCAGTGGTGAAGACTTTCCCATGGCTAAAAGGCGATCAAGTTTAGAAGAAATCAATGGCTCATGTTGTTTCGTGGCTGATACATGCTCACATGTTATGCTCTATGAAACAGCGAAAGGTTTTTTGGGCCCGAGCACAAGAGGTTTATAAGAAGCATATTAGATGCGTAGGTTCTCAAAGATCTAACAACTAGCACAGTTTCATAGGAGAAAGATGCTTGAAAGAGAGCTTTCGTGAAACAATGAAATGACATGGCGTTCCAAGCAAGTAGTCCAGCTAGTTGAGATGGCAAGTAAGATAATGACACGTGGCCGAAAATCAAAGTGGTCAGCGAATTGGATTTAAGGACAAACGAGTGGGTCCAAGAAGATGAGTCATGCTACGGGATAAGAAGTGACCTGGTAGATACAGGTGGCAAGGATGAGGTGGATCCCGATGTTCTCTGTCAGAGAATAAGAAGTTGACATGTTAGTTCGGGAATGACTAGACACTAGGTGGATAAAGCTGAGTCAGACGAGCCACGTCTGCCGGATTCAAGTAGGTTGTTAAGCATGAAGCAAGTTTGATATGATCTAACGGTTCGCGTGAATTTGTGAAGGTAAGATGCTGGGGTTTTAAGGTCTGCAAAATGGCGAAAGAGAAAGTGGGCCTGAAGAACAGATAAAGCATAAGGTAAAAGAGGATCAACTCTATTTTGATCCAAGGGTTCTCATTGTCTCACGGCTACAAATCAACTGAGGATTAAGGCCTCCAAAATGGTGAAAGAGAAAGAGAGGTTCTTCCCAGCATGACATGGAATGATAGTTGTTACTTCTTGTAAAGCTTGATGGTGATGTGTTGATTGACACATAGTTTCAAAAGGTGATTAAGGGCCCGCCAAGGTATAACCGAAGGCTATGTGGGAAGTTAGACACATGGTTGACTCTAAACTAAACCCGAAGAGTTTTCCAGGGCTAATGGTTGAATGCCACGTGCCATTTGTTAACCGGTGAATAAGTGGGGTAAGTAATAAAGGTCTCACTTAAAAGACGTTCATCTCAAGATTGATCCAAGGGTTCTCGTTGTTTTGTGGCCTAGAGTTGGAAGCAGATTAACCCCTATGAAATAGTGAAAAACCATTAGCCGTCAAGATGAGGCATGGCTAGTGAAAAAGTTGATGGTCCCAGTAGGAGTTAAAGGACGGGCGGTTAGAGTTCCATCTAACGCTTGGCATAGCTTTGCGAAAGGAAAATTCTTGGGGGATAAAGCTTGCGAAATGGTGAAAAGAGGTGGGGCCCAGATGCAAAGGCAAAGAGGTTAAGATAGTGTAAAGATCGATCAAGTCTCATCTGATCGGATGGCTGGCGCGATTTTGTTAAGCAAAATTGTGAGGATGTTATGCTCTGCGAAATGGCGAAAGAGTGAAAAGGAAAAAATACAGGCATGCTATGACCCGTTGGAGTGAAATTTTCAAATTCTTCTATGAATTCAATTCTGAAGGGATGATCAAAGCATGCGGTATCAATGTCACAGTTATGATTCTGACTACCATATATGATTTCGCATCAATTGAATGAAGGCATCATTTTGAAGAGTTGTTGCAGAGAAGCGGTTGCAGAGCAAATTTCTTCAGTTGTAGAGCAAATTTCTTCAGTTGCAGAGTGGATTTCTTCAAGCCAAAAATAGGTTCTCTTGTACTCTTGCTTGGAAATTACTTGACAGGGTGTTTTAATTGGGGTTTTGATTTGTTGCAGAACAGTTGGGGCTAGTAATTAAATTACCCACATAGTTTTTTTTAAGATGGCACCTAAGGGAGAATTCTCAGGAAAGGTTAATTACTAGGAGAGGGCTATCTGTGATGATTTCCTAGAACAGTTGATGTCAACTAATGTGGCAGAAAAAGTAAAGGAATTAGTGCCAAGAGCTCCTCGCCTAAAAATAGGAGAAGGATTATATGATAAGGGCAACTAGCTAAGAGACCCTCAAATTGGGTTGTCTGGGTTGGGATTATTTAAGGTTGGATTTGGCATGAGAAATTTCCCAGCCCCAATGAATAGTATCTGGGAGCTGGATGTAGGCAAGTTGGTGGTCCCTGGAGTATTGTTGGATGTGGATCTCCTAACTCAGATTGCACACAACTATGACCCAATCAAAAGAAGTGTTAAGGATATAAGTGGGAAAACCGTTATTGAAATAAATAGTGAGGAGTTCAGAAATGCTTTTGGGCTTAGTGAATTTACCAATTTTTTAGAACCTATTAATTTTAAATCACTAGCTCAGATTTACAGTGTGCAGAGGAACCACCTTAGAAATGGGCCTCTCAAAGAATTCTTTGTGAAGATAGGCGGATTAACAGTTGTAGGACCTAACACTGAGAAGCCTTTCTCTTTAAATTTGTTTACCCTTAGGGCCAAAGGAATATACTGGTCACTCTGCAAAATTTTAGGAGAAGATGCTGAGGCAAATATGCCAACTCATTACATGTTAATGATGGCTCAAATATTGAACCCTTCTTTGGTAGTGACTTTTGATTATGTTTCCTATATCAAAGATGCCATCCATGAAGGATTGATAGGAATAAAGAATGGGAAAGTGGATAGGCCTTTTGGATGATACTCCCTCCTCATGCATTTATTTTTGTTCAAGGGTGGTGACTATTTTGCAAGTGGAATGGATATTGTGAAAGAGAAATATGGAGAACAGATGCCAGTGCCATTATGGAGTACAGTGCTGTCATGGGACAAAGAAGATGCAAGCTTCTTAAATTTTGATAAATGTTTTGCATCTAAGATTAGGACTCTTATCTGGTTAGAGAATCCAAGAGTCCCTAAGGTTCTTTTGGAATTAATTAGGCTGAAAGAGTTTGCTGAGAATATTAAAATTATCCACAATTGGGGTGATGTCAACTTATACCCTGTCTCCACAGTTTTCAGAGTATATGGCTTCAAAGGCACTCCATTTTTGTTACCCTATCATGTCCATCTTAAAGTGGGAATTGTAGAGATCCTTAGGAAAATTGGTAGTGTGCAAGAGGAAGAGTTAATAGGCAGAGGTAAAGGGACCGTTTTCCCTAATGTTACCATAGCACCTCAATTTGTAATAATTAAAGGAGGTTGGAAGTATTTTGAAGATTTCCTTCAACCGTACCATCTCTCAATTGTAGTATCTTGGTGTGCTGACCCTGAAGATTTCCTTCAACCGTACCATCTCTCAATTGTAGTTTCCTGAAGACCTCATTAAGAATGAGTTTGATTTAGATGAGCAAGAGCTAAGGAAGGAAAAGTGGGTGGCCTACAAAATGGCTTTAGACTTTGTGCACCAATTTGAGACTAGCTATGACCCTTTGTCTAGCTTTCACCCCTTTGAAGAGAAGATAAAGTTCTTAATTCTTTGATTTGAGGATGTGATGCAAACATTGAAAGAAAAGAGGGAGGTTTTAATTAAGAACAACCCGGAGAAAGCAAGATTAGTTCTAAATAGGTCTACATCTGCCAGAGCAATCCCTCCTAGTAATTACATCTTGCATAAGAAGTCCAACTGCAGTGTGTTGATGCCAACAACAAGGGAGCCTTCTACCTCAAAAGGGAAGAGGAAGATATAGGATGTCATTGACATTCAAGATAGCCCAAAGAAACAAAGAGTGGGAAAGGAGGTACAATTTGATGAACCTTTGTATTCCCCATCTCAATCCCCTATTCATATAGGAGATGAACAAGTAGCAACTGAGCAACTTTTATAGTTAGGTAGTCTTGGAGAGATAGCCTACACCTATGATGAAGTGGAGGAGTGAATGCCAGAAGAGCCCCTTATTGTTGAGATGAACATTACTACTAATGAGTTCAAAGGCCAGGAGTGGGATCCTGAGATCAAGCAAGCTAGTGAGGATTTCTTGGCTGATAATAACTTTGTCACATCAGGAGCTTTCATGCAATTTGTGTGGAAGCAGAACATTGATAAATTTAATGCTAGGTATGAAAAGAGGAAAGGTGAGCAGCGCCACAAGGATCCAGCTATGGTGGAGGAAGAGATGAAGCAAGAAATGGTTAATGAGTTTAATACCATCACTCCCAAGCAAGGAAGGGACATGGTAGCATAGGCTGGGGTACTCATTCTGCTTGAATGCGACATAGCAGATGCCTTGGTTTTAGAGGCGGTAAGAAAGGAGACCAGACCTATGGAGGGGGTCACTTTCAACAAAGATAATGCTGCACTAGTCATGTGGTCTCTTAAAAGAGATGAAAATAAGAGGAATAAGGACACCCCAGGGTCAAGTTACCTTGGAGGAATGATAATGAAAAGAGTGCAGAGCACTAGGGTAGTGGAAGCTACTAGCACTATGCTAGAAACTGCAAAGTTTAGTGTTGCAGTAGCAGAAAGAGAGGCTAAGGAAAAGGTAGATCTCCAAGTTAAGTTGGAGATGGTTTTAAAAGCTTACTACAATGCCAAGGAAGAGGTAAGAGGTAAAGATAGCATCATTGCCAAGCAACAAAGTCAGTTCGCAGGACAGTACCATCAAGGTGAGTCCTCAACATTGATGATCTCCTCTTCTCCTGCAAGACCTCCACCTACCGGCCCCATTATTGAGTTCTTACCATCTCCAGCACATTCTAGTTCTTAGTTGATTGAGATCACTCCCCATGAGTTGGAGAATTTAAAACAGGATCAAGCCCTATATGCAAAGAAATATGAAGAGAGAGTAAGGGCTACAATTTTAAGTTTTGCTAATACTATAGGGTCCTCACTAATGTACAATAACATGAGTAAGATCTTGGAAATGTGGAATGAGTTAAATGGGGACAAGGCTATATTAATGCCTATTTTTGATAAATGGAGACCTAGAGAGCAGGATATAGAACTTATTTGTGTATCCTATGATGAGGCAGGGGCTGACCCCATTATTAAATCCACCTATGATATAACAAAGGATTTAGTAAAGTTGGTAGAAGGAGTGAGTGATGCAGATAGAAAGATCAACTTGTACAAGAAAGAGTACACTGATCAAGTTTTTGAGTTACTCCCAGGAGGTTTTGTTAGCCCAACCCAATTAAAGGACAAACAAATATGGCTTAAGGAATTGGAAGCTAAATTGTCACTTAGAATAAAAGGAATTGTTAAATCAGAGGATGCCTCCATATTTGTCAAAACAATTGAGGAGATTGAGAAAATCAAATCTCATTATGGTTTCCTGAATTCAAAGGTCAATAAAATGAGGAATTCTTGGAAAAGATTAGTCAAGACAAAGGCAAAAGTAATTAACTTCTAATGGCCTGCTAATGAGGTGTATCAGGAATGGACAAGAAAATATGCAGTGCTTGATGTGGAGCAGTTAGAAAATGTTGCAACAAAACAACAAGGGGAAGAAGCCACGGAAGTTGAAAGAGACTTGTAACCACATTTGGAAAAGGTTTTGTAACTTCTTCTTGAGAAGTAATGATTGTAACAAAATCTCCTTGGAAAGTCTGAAGCTATGTATGCATCCATATTATTATAAATGGATACCAGGACTAGTAAAAAAAGGATCGCAAGGAATTGTAAGAAAATGTTGCAGAAATTTATTTGAGCTTTTTTCAAGTTTTTGATGGAGAATATTTGAATGTTTTTTTAATACTTTCAGAAGAAATATTAATACATAGACCATTGGTTTTGAGTTTAAATTTTGTGTTTTTTTCAAATAAGTTTGCAAATGTTTACTGTTTCATTCTGAGTAATCTAGGGTTATTCCTTTTGAATATGGGTTGTAAGGCAACTTTCAGTAGATATGCTTCTTAGCTTTTCTCTTCAGGAGGGGAATTAAATATGCAAGAATCATTTCTACCAGTAAATTCTTTGTGGGATATTTTGAATTTTGATAAACATAGTTTAGTTTGGTATGAATAAATTCTTATGTGTGTCAGGCATGTATAGGGATCTATAGAAGCCAAACTGATGGGATATGTGGAGATATTTGATTGTGGGAGTATTGTTTGAACTTAGATGACTCTGTGACCTTGGATAAGGCACAAGTATAGATCAAGGTTGTCTATTACATATCTTGTAGGTCAATACTAAACATGAGTACAAGTTTCATTCCTTTCTTTCAGTTAGTTTTAAGGTGATAAGATCCACTGGTTTTCAGACTGGTTTGCTGTGGATTTATCTTTTAAAAGTGTGAATTCAATTCACAAAGGTATACTTGCCTAAAATTTAGATAAGTTTGAAGTGTAGAAGGTTAATCAAACCTTGTAATATGTTGTCTTGGAAGTTTCCTTCTCTTTAATATCTCTTCTGCATACAGAGTTATCATATCACTATAAGTTTTTGAAAATGAATCAAATTTTGAGAACAACAAAAGTGGTGACTCTGCTGGGGAGAGTCACAATGAGGATCCAGACGCAGATTTGTGCTTAAATTTATAAATAAAATGATTGTGTGTTTGTGGATTAGATTGGTGTGTCAGTGAATATAGCAGTGGTGCTTGGAGGTCTCTATTTGGAAGTTCCCTCTATTTTCTTTTGATATATGATTTTGGTTTGAAGATTTGTGACATTTTTTCAAAGCTTGTTTTCATAATTCCCATAGTCTTGTGGGTGGTGACTTTGTTATCTTGGAACCAGTCCTTGTGAAATACATAAAAAAAGGGAGACAAGCATAATGCAAGGAGGAAAAAACACCAGATCATTCATGAAGAAGCATCCTCTTGAAACTTTGCAAGAAGGTTTGCCTAAACAGTCATGAAGAGGTCAGAAGAGATCAGTGCTTCGTGAACCATCAAATGCTGCTTGGGTGCAAAAGAATAAGAATACCGGTAAGATATTTGATTGACCTATTTATGCAAAGTCTAATTCTTCTTCCAGAGAATCTGAACATGATATATTAGGTATCCATTTTGAATTGTTTGGAAATATAGATAATGCTCATGCTTTAAATCAAGATATATCTCATGTTAGTGTGTCTGCGAGAGATAGGACTAGTTCAAATGAAATCAGACATTCTGTTCCTAGGACAATTGATGGAAACATCAGCTTGATTGATATAGATCAAGTCAATATATCTGACTCTGAGGAGAATTTCCTTGATGAAGATAAAGTGTCATAAGAAATATAAGATTTAAATAGGAGGGTTCACCTTTTAATCTCCTTAAGAGCCCAAAAGGAAGTGAAAGCAAAATTAATGGAGAGAGATAGGCTTCTTAGACAGATAGCTGATCTTGAAGTGTTGGCTAAGGAAAAGGAAAAGAGTGATGAGGAAGGCCCTATCATCAGAGAAATTTTAA
Organism: Cryptomeria japonica; assembly: GCF_030272615.1. Classification (NCBI taxonomy): domain Eukaryota; kingdom Viridiplantae; phylum Streptophyta; class Pinopsida; order Cupressales; family Cupressaceae; genus Cryptomeria; species Cryptomeria japonica. The sequence continues at coordinate 614,676,138 of NC_081409.1, read as the reverse complement.
TCCCTAAAGCCAAGCCAACATATAAGTCAGTAGTCCAACCAAATAGGGAAGTGCTTAGTGATCCACAGCCTCCTAGGAATAATGTCGATAAAGGGAAGCAAAAATGGGTGGATGATGGAACTGGATCTAGAAATATAGAGGAGATTTCTCATAGGCTATCAACACATGAGAGAGAGATGGAAAGAATGAGGAAGGAAAAGGAGGATCTACAAATGGAGCTAGAGAAAGCTGAGTTGGAAGCAGCTAATCAGGAAGTTGAAAGAAAAATTAGTTAAATAAAAGCTCCCCCTATCATTTTTCCATCAAAAGATCTTAGTAATCCTGATCCTCAGCAAATTTCCCTCCTCCGGGTTAAGATTCAGCCTACTATGCTTGCTAATACAACATCACTGAGTCAAATCCCTGTGAACAATTAGCATGGCCAAATATCTCAGTCCCTAATTCCAAAAGTCAGAATGAACATGGGAAATAATAATGTTGTGCCCCCTTTTCAAAGGAGAGCTATCAATTTAGAACAGTATAGACAATTGTTCTTTGATGGGATCCCAAGATATCCCAACCATGTTCCTACTGAGTTAAGGGACAAACTCCATAAGTTTGCTGGAAATAATGCAATTAGTGCTGAGGAACATTTGAAATCTTTTGGTGACCTAATAAATGATTATGAGATAGTGGATGAAGATGTTATAATGAAATTGTTTGTTTAGTCCCTGGTTGATGATGCAAGAGATTGGTATAGAGGTCTTCTAGTTAGTAGCATTGGGTCATGGGAGGATTTTAAGAATTATTTTCAAGAACAATACGGTGACAAAACAAATGTGAGCTTCATGCTCAATGAATTTAATAACATTAGAAAATTTGATAATGAAATGGTCACCGATTTCAATGCTAGATTTCAAAAGGCCATGCATAGATTATATCAGGTGATGAGGTTAGATGATAACATGTGTTTGAACACTTATTATAATGCATTTGATTCTAAAATGGCCTATATCTTAAGGGATAAAAATCCACATAACTTGAGGGATGCATTTAGAATTGCCATTAATGTGGAAAGCAATAGAAAAGCGTCTAGGAAGTTAGGAAGGAAAACAAATGGTAGGTTATGGCAAGAAACAAAATAGCAACCTAACAAAGTTACTAAGGAGGATGACAAGATAGAAAAGTTGGTCATTGCTATGAAGGATCTGACTGCCAAGGTAAATAAAAGTGATAAGCCTCATTATAACTGGCAAGATAGACCCCCTAGACTGCATGACATGCCCTATAATATGAACTAGAAAGATGGCAAACCCCAAAATGAGAAGCCTAAAATTGCTCAAAGTCAGGATACCCCAGATCCCTTAAAAGGAAAAAATGTCCATAATATAGAAAACACTCCTTGGTGTATTGCTTATGATGGGCCACATTCTCCTCATCAGTGTACAGTAGCTCAAGCCCTTGAAGAGTCCATGAGACAAGAAGCTGAGCCTGACATTAACATGTTTGAGACCATTATAGAAAGTGATGAGGAATCTGTACAAAGTGAATGTAGTGATGTGTTGGATAATGAAAGGTTTGTTCAAGGACAACTAACACTGGATTGACATCCTACCTTGAATGTGGTAACAATTGAAGATGAAGAAGTTCATCTTAAAAGACTTAGTGAGGAAGAAGTTAAAAATCTTACCAAAGCTGCTATTGCTAAAGCAAAACACAATTACAACTTAAGGAGCACCAAGAAGGACATTGATCAGGGTGAACCTGGTTCCATGTTTATAAAAGAGGTTTATCAAAAGGGGGCAACAAGTAGTGCTACTAATTTCCCTAAAATTGGTCAAGAAAAGAAGGAACAGGTTAAAGATGTACCCAAGAGTACAGATGATAAAAGCACTAATGATATACAAGGAGCTGCCACAACAAAAAGGGCAAGTCAGCTTAAGGCAGAAAGAGTTAGAGCTAATACCGAATTAAGCAGTAGTTCCACATTTGACATGGCTCAAGCTCTTGCACAAATGAAAGTTATTGTCCCATTAATAGAATTACTAAAAATAAAAGAACACAGGGATGCAACTTTGTCTTTGTTTTCTAGTATATCTGACAGTGACACAGTCCTACCCACCGGTTTAGCTAAAAATGGAAAGGATCAGGAACTCCAAACCCCAGAGGTTTATGTTGGAACCACTATTACTCAAGAGCCTTCACAGGTAGATCCTTTTTATGTTACTTTGTTAGTGAATAACCGACTGATAAAAAACTGCATGATAGATTCAGGAGCTGCTGCTAATATAATGCCCTATGGTGTTATGAAAGAACTAGGATTGTCAGTAACTACTGTATATGGAAAATGCTATGCTATGGATAACAGGGAAGTACCTGTGATAGGTACAATGAGAGATGTTGAAGTAAAAATAGCAGCATTCCCTGAGGCAACTTACAAAATGGACGTTATTGTTACTGACACTAAGCCCCATTATGGTATGTTGTTGTCCAGGCAGTGGGCAGTAGCAGTAGGAGGAAATGTCTAATTGGATGTATCTTATGCTACCATCCCAATCAATGGGAATTAGGTCAAGTTGTATAGAGAACCACGTGCTCCTAGAGTAATTGAGAGTGTAGATCCTAGTATGCTCAATTGTATGATTGATGTGGATCTTGATAATTTCAGACTACAACCAATTTTACCCCCGTTGAAGAATACTGACCCCATTGTGGTTGAACTAGAATCACAACAACATGGTTTGTGGCAGATGTATTTTGATGGAGCTTGCTCCAAAGAAGGATCTAGAGCAGGGGTTCTTTTTGTATCCCCATCAGGTATAACTTTTAAGTATTCTTTCTTATTGGCTTTCCAGTGCACAAATAATACTGCAGAGTATGAAGCCCTATTATTGGGGCTTGAGGTTGCAAAAAGGCATGGAATCCAGCTGTTGACAGTTTTAGGGTATTTAGAATTGGTTGTCTCTCAGGTAAGATCCAAATATGCATCCAAAAATGATAGATTAAAGAGATATAAACATGCAGTTTGGGATGTTATTGAGCATTTTAGTGCATTTTTTATTAATTGGATAGAGCGATCAAAGAATATTATGGCAGACTTTCTAGCTAATGTTGCATTGAAAAATAATGATGCAACACTAACCGACATCTCCACTTTGGAAATAAAATCTAGGCCTACCATCCCTGATAATGTGTATAATTGGCAAGTTTTTTCTGATGATGAAGATATTCTTAGGTTCATTCAATGTGTTGATGATTATGATGGATAGAAGATTGATTGCAATGCATTGGTGGAGGTGGTTAACAATTAGAAAATAGTGTTTGGAAATGACTTGGTCTAGTTGGAAATAAATGAGATACCTAAAGGGTTGGTAGAGCTAGAGAGCATGTCTAGTTACAATGACAGTCACTTACATTAGTAGTTTACCACCAAATTAGAAGAGTTGGAGGAGGTAAACCTGGGGATTGAATCATCCCCTAAGTTAGTATACATTGGGAAGAAATTACCACCTCATGTCAAAACTAATCTTATCAATTTATTGAAAAGATACAAACATGTTTTTTTCTTGGTCTTATGAAGACCTAAAGGTGTATAGATAAGAGCTTTTTTAGCATGAAGTTCCTTTACTTCCAGATGCTAAGCCTTTCAGACAAAAGTAGAGACCTATTAATCCCCTATTGGAAACTAAGATGCAACACGAATTGACTAAGTTAAGCGAAGGGGGGATTATTAAACCTATAAGACATTCTTCATGGGTCTCCAATTTGGTCCCAGTAAGAAAGAAAAATGGGGACATTAGATTGTGTGTGGATTTTAGAAATTTGAATGTTGCTTCTTTAAAAGACAATTACTCTTCCCCCAATATGGAAGCTATGCTGCAGAGAGTAATAGGTTGTGATCTTTTGTCCATGATGGATGGTTTTTCAAGATACAATCAAGTGTTAGTGAGAGAATCTGAACAGTTTAAAACTACTTTCACTACTCCATGGGGAACATATGTCTATGTAAGAATGTCATTTGGATTAAAAAATGTTGGAGCTAAATTTCAGAGAGACATGGATGTAGCCTTCAAAGAATTCATTAATATCATCATGGTGGTTTATCAAGATGATCTAACTTGCTTCTCCAAAAGGGCTGATGATCACTGTGGACATTTGGAAAAGGTGTTTAGTAAGGCTTTGGAATTTGGTGTGTCATTAAATCCCAAGAAGTGTTATTTTGGGGTCACCGAAGGAAAATTATTGGGGCATATTGTTTCCAAGGAAGGGGTAAGAATTGACCCTGAAAGAATTGAAGCAATAAATAATGTGCCTACACCAAAAAATGTCAAAGGTATTCAATATTTTTTGGGCAAGGTTAACTTTGTTAGAAGGTTCATTGCAAATTTTGCAGAGGTAGTGAAACCCATTATCAAGTTACTCAAGAAGGATACCAAGTTTTGTTGGGACCAAGAAGCCTCAAAGGCTTTTGATGAGATTAAAAAGGCCATTCAGAAAGCACCAGTGCTGAAATCTCCTGATTACAGTAAGCCCTTTTCTCTGTTCTCTTTTGCTTCATACCATACAATAGCTACAGTGTTGTTATAAAAAGATAATGAGGGATATGAACATCCCATAGATTTCTATAGCAAGTCTTTGCAAGTAGCAGAATTGAAGTATGAAACCATGGAGAAACAAGCTTATGCTTTAGTTAAAGTTGTCAAGGCTTTCAGGCCATACCTTGTGAATGCAAAAATCACTACTTATGTCCCACATGCTGCAGTTAAGGATATTTTGTCCCAATCTAAGGTTACAGGAAAAAGGTGCAGATGGATCAATAGAATCCAAGAATTTGACTTGGAAATAAAGATCACCAAATTGGTGAGAGGCTTAGGTCTAGCCAAGCTCATGCTTGAATCTAATCTTCTGAATGTTGAGATAAACAATGTTGAAATCAAAAGTACTTCAGTCACTAGTATTGAAAGGCAACCTTGGTATTCAGAGATAGTCCAATTTTTAAAAGATGCTACATTTTTAGAAGGAATGACACATAATCAGAGAAGAACTCTAAAATTGAAGTCTCAAAAATATGTTCTCATTCAAGGTGACTTGTTTTGGAGAAATAGAGATGGAAGGTTACTCATGTGTTTAGATGAATTCCAAGCAAAGCAAATGCTGATTGAGATGCATGATGGAATATGCGGAGGTCATTATTCTGCTAAGACAACTGCTGGGAAAATAGTCCAAGCTAGGTATTATTGGCCTACCCTATTCAAGGATGCTCATGAATATGTCAGGAGATGTGACCCATGCCAAAGGTTTTCATCCAAACTAAAATATGAAGGAGCTCTACCCTTGAATCCAATTACAGTGGAAGCACCTTTTGTCCAATGTGGGATAGACTTTATTGGAGAGATTGTTGAGAAATTAGGAAGAGGTCATAGATGGATCATAGTAGCCACTGATTATTTTACAAAGTGGATTGAAGCTATTCCCACCAGAAAAGCTACAAGTAAAATTGTTATTTATTTCTTGATGGATTGTATCATAACTAGATTTGGAGCTCCTGTGAAATTAGTAATGGACAATGCTATGAGTTTTAGGTCAGAAGAGTTTGTCAATTTTTGTACCAGTCATGGGATACTCATGACTTACTCTTCACCCTATCATCCTCAAGCAAATGGGCAAGCATAATCTAGCAATAAAAGCCTCTTGAACATTATCAAGAAAATCTTAGAAGAAAACAAGAGGTCATGGGATCAAAAGTTGAAACTAGCTTTATGGGCAGACATAATCACTGTCAAGAAAGCCATTGGAATGTCACCATTTGAATTGGTATATGGTACACAAGATAGACTGCCAGTAAACAATCTTCTTCTAGTTTATAAATTCTTGCAAGCTGAAGACATGGAGCTATCTGAACCTATGGAAAACCGAATGATTCAGATAGTGGAAGTGGAAGATATTAGAACTCTAGCTCATAAGAGAAATCTGAAGATCCAACTGCAGTCCAATTATCTTTTTGATAAGAGGACATCATTAAGGAAGTTTCAAATTGATGATATTGTTCTTCAGTGGAATGGAAGAGGATAGGACAAGGGAAAACATAAGAAATTTGAATCATTATGGATGGGCCCTTTTGTGGTCTGTGACTTGAATGGAAAGGATTCTTATTTTATGAAAAATATGAATGATGAAGTACAGGAATTTCAAGTGCATGGACAATTCCTGAAACATTATTTCTCTTGAAGTCCATGCACAGTAGGTCCATTATTTGTATATATTTTGTTTGCTTCCTGTTGTTTTTGTTTGGGTTTGTGTTTTGGTCTATTTCTCTAGAGTTTCCTAAATTTCTTGTGTTGACCTTGTGATCAACCATCCCCGGTCAGAGCCACTGTTATCACTGTTTAAGAAATGGGTTTTCTTTCCTCATGATTGGCTAGGTTTTTGAAATTTTGAGTCAGGTATGCTATTAACTGCTTCAAATCTGTGTTAGGTCTTTAAGGGTTAAGGGTTTTTAGTTTTAATAGCTCAAATATCTGATCAAAACCCTCTGGTTTCTATTCCTACGTTACTTTATTAACTTAAGTAATGGGTCTTGGGGTCGTGTGAAGTGTCCCCCCTTGTTATTTACCTAGGCGATCGTTAAATAATTGTAAAAAATTTACACCTTATGCCTTTTTCCTTCTAATGTTGTCAGGTCCAATAAGTGTCACGCAACTTCCAGATGAATCTACGACTTTTTCTATTTCATTAGGCGAAGTTGTGGGTGTGTTAAGCTATGAAAAATAGCAAAAGGAAAAATCATGTCCGATTGTGTGCATTGGATCTAGTTTAACGAGACTCCATCTCGGTTTAGATCTAACGGTTGGCATTGTTTTGCAACCGAAATGAGTGAGTAAGTTACCTTTCATGAAATGGTGAAAAGGTTTGGTGGGACCCAGTGGTGAAGACTTTCCCACTGCTAAAAGGTGGTCAAGTTTAGAAGAAATCAATGGCTCACATTGTTTCGTGGCTGATAGATTCTCACGTGTTATGCTCTGCGAAACAACGAAAGGTTTTTTGGGCCAAGGCACAAGAGGTTTATAAGAAGCATATTAGATGCATAGGTTCTCAAAGATCTAACGGCTAGCATAGTTTCACGGGAGAAAGATGCTTGAAAGATAGCTTTCGCGAAACAACGAAATGACATGGCGTTCAAAGCAAGTAGTCTAGCTGGTTGAGATGGCAAGTAAGATAATGACACGTGGCCGAAAATCAAAGTGGTCAGCAATGAATTGGATTTAAGGACTAACGGGTGGGTCGAAGAAGATGAGTCATGCTGCCGGATAAGAAGTGACCTGGTAGATACAGGTGGCAAGCATGAGGTGGATCTCGATGTTCTCTCTCAGCAAATAAGAAGTTGACATGTCAGTTCGAGAATGACTAGACACCAGGTGGATAAAGCTAAGTCATACAAGCCACGTCTGTTGGATTCAAGTAGGTTGTTAAGCATCAAGCAAGTTTGATATGATCTAACAGTTCGTGTGAATTCATGAAGGTAAGATGCTGGTGTTTTAAGGTCTCCGAAATGGCAAAAGAGAAAGTGGGCCTGAAGAATAGATAAAGCATAAAGGTAAAAGAGGATCAACTCTATTTTTATTCAAGGGTTCTCATTGTTTCGCGGCTGCAAATCAACTGAGGATTAAGGCCTGCGAAATGGCGAAAGAGAAAGAGAGGTTCTTCCCAGCATGACATGGAATGATAGTTGTTACTTCTTGTAAAGCTTGACGGTGATGTGTTGATTGACACGTAGTTTCAAAAGGTGATTATGGGCCCGCCAAGGTGTAACTGGTGGTTATATGGGAAGTTAGACATGTGGTTGACTCTGAACTAAACCCGAAGAGTTTTCCAGGGCTAATGGCCGAATGCGACATGCCATTTGTTAACCGGTGAATAAGTGGGGTAAGTAATAAAGGTCTCACTTAAAATATGTTCATCTCAAGATTGATCCAAGGGTTATTGTTGTTTCGTGGCCTAGAGTTGGAAGCAGACTAACCCCTGCAAAATAGTGAAAAATCGTTAGTCATCAAGATGAGGCATGGTTAGTGAAAAACTTGATGGTCCCGGTGGGAGTTAAAGGCCGAGAGGTTAGAGTTCCATCTAATGCTTGGCATAGCTTCGCAAAAGGAAAATGCTCAGGGGATAAAGCTTGCGAAATGGTGAAAAGAGGTGGGGCCCAGATGCAAAGGCAAAGAGGTTAAGACAGTGTAAAGACCGATCAAGTCTCATCTGATCGGACGGCTGGCGCGATTTTGTTAAGCAAAATTGTGAGGATGTTATGCTCTGCGAAATGGCAAAAGAGTGAAAAGGAAAAAATACAGGCATGTTATGACTCGTTGGAGTGAAATTTTCAAATTCTTCTATGAATTCAATTCTGAAGGGATGATCGAAGCATGCGGTATCAATGTCACAGTTAAGAGCCCGACTACCATATATGATTTCGCATCAATTGAATGAAGGCATAATTTTGAAGAGTTGTTGCAGAGAAGCGGTTGCAGAGAAAATTTATTCAGTTGTAGAGCAAATTTCTTTAGTTGCAGAGTGGATTTCTTCAAGCCAAAAATAGGTTCTCTTGTACTCTTGCTTGGAAATTACTTGACAGGGTGTTTTAATTGGGGTTTTGATTTGTTGCAGAACAGTTGGGGCTAGTAATTAAATTACCCGCATAGTTTTTTTTAAGATGGCACCTAAGGGAGAATTCTCAGGAAAGGTTAATTACCAGGAGAGGGCTATCTGTGATGATTTCCTAGAACAGTTGACAATGTCAACTAATGTGGCAGCAAAAGTAAAGGAATTAGTGCCAAGAGCTCCTCGCCTAAAAATAGGAGAAGGATTATATGATAAGGGCAACTAGCTAAGAGACCCTCAAATTGAGTTGTCTCGGTTGGGATTATTTAAGGTTGGATTTGGCATGAGAAATTCCCCAGCCCTAATGAATAGTATCTGGGAGCTGGATGTAGGCAAGTTGGTGGTCCCTGGAGTATTGTTGGATGTGGATCTCCTAACTCAGATTGCACACAACTATGACGCAATCAAAAGAAGTGTTAAGGATATAAGTGGGAAAACTGTTATTGAAATAAATAATGAGGAGTTCAGAAAGGCTTTTGGGCTTAGTGAATTTACCAATTTTTTAGAACCTATTAATTTTAAATCACTAGCTCGGATTTATAGTGTGTAGAGGAACCACCTTAGAAATGGGCCTCTCAAAGAATTCTTTGTGAAGATAGGTGGATTAACAGTTGTAGGACCTAACACTGAGGAGCCTTTCTCTTTAAATTTGTTTACCCTTAGGGCCAAAGGAATATACTGGTCACTCTGCCAAATTTTAGGAGAAGATGCTAAGGCAAATATGCCGACTCATTACATGTTACTGATGGCTCAAATTTTGAACCCTTCTTTGGCAGTGACTTTTGATTATGCTTCCTATATCACAGATGCCATCCATGAAGGATTGATAGGAATAAATAATGGGAAAGTGGATAGGTCTTTTGGATGTTACTCCCTCCTCATGCATTTATTTTTGTTCAAGGGTGGTGACTATTTTGCAAGTGGAATGGATATTGTGAAAGAGAAAGATGGAGAAAAGATGCCAGTGCAGTTATGGAGTACAGTGCTGCCATGGGATAGAGAAGATGTAAGCTTCTTAAATTTTGATAAATGTTTTGCATCTAAGATTAGGACTCTTATCTGTTCAGAGAATCCAAGAGTCCCTAAGGTTCTTTTGGAATTCATTAGGCCGAAAGAGTTTGCTGAGAATATTAAAATTGTCCACAATTGGGGTGATATCTACTTATACCCCATCTCCATAGTTTTCAGAGTATATGGTTTCAAAGGCACTCCATTTTTGTTACCTTATTAGGCCCCTCTTAAATTGGGAATTGAAAAGATCCTCAGGCAAATTGGTAGTGTGCAAGAGGCAGAGTTAATAGGCAGAGGTAAAGGGACCGTTTTCCCTATAGTTACCATAGCACATGAATTTGTAATAATTAAAGGAGGTTGGAAGTATTTTGAATATTTCCTTCAATCGTACCATCTCTCAACTGTAGTATCCCGGTGTGCTGACCCTGAAGATTTCTTCAATGGTATGTTCAAAAAGAGGGCAGTATGCAGAGGTAGGCCCCACCAATTCCATTTTCCTGAAGACCTCATTAGGAATGAATTTGATTTAGATGAGTAAGAGCTGAGGAAGGAAAGGTGGGTGGCCTACAAAAAGGCTTTAGACTTTGTGTGCCAATTTGACACTAGCTATGACCCTTTGTCTAGCTTTCACCCCTTTGAAGAGAAGATAAAGTTCTTAATTCTTTGTTTTAAGGATGTGATGCAAACATTGAAAGAAAAGAGGGAGGTTGTAATTAAGAACAACCTTGAGAAAGCAAGATTGGTTCTAAATAGATCTACATCTGCCAAAGCAATCCCTCCTGGTGATTACATGCTGCATAAGAAGTCCAACTATAGTGTGTTGATGCCAACAATAGGGGAGCCTTCTACCTCAAAAGGGAAGAGGAAGATACAGGATGTCATCAACATTCAAGATAGCCCAAAGAAACAAAGAGTGGAAAAGGAAGTGCAATCTGATGAACCTTTGTAATCCCCATCTCAATCCCAAATTCATATAGGAGATGAACAGGCAGTAGCTGAGCAACTGTTACAGTTAGGCAGTCTTGGAGAGATAGCCTACACCTATGATGAAGTGGAGGAGGGAATACCAGAAGGTTCCCTTATTGCCGAGATGAACACTACTACTAATGAGTTCAAAGCCCAGGAGTGGGATCCTGAGATCAAGCAAGCTAGTGAGGATTTATTGGCTGATAATAAATCTATCACATCAGGAGCTTTCATGAAATTTGTGTGGAAGCAGAACATTGATAAATTTAATGCTAGGTTCCAAAAAGAGGAAAGGTGAACAACCCCACAAGGATCCAGCTATGGTGGAGGAAGAGATAAAGCAAGAAATGGTTAAATAGTTTAAGACCATCACTCTTGAGCAAGGAAGGGACATGGTAGCACAGGTTGGGGTACTCATTCTCCCTGAATGGGACATAGCAGATGCCTTGGTTTTAGAGGTGGTAAGAAAGGAGACCAAACCTATGGAGGGGGTCACTTTCAGCAAAGATAATGCTGCAATGGTCATGTGGTCTCTTAAAAGAGATGAAAATAAGAGGAATAAGGATACCCTAGGGTCAAGTTACCTTGGAGGAATGATAGTGAAAAGAGTGCAGAGCACTAGGGTAGTGGAAGCTACTAGCACTATGCTAGAAACTGCAAAGTTTAGTGTTGCAGTAGTAGAAAGAGAGGCTAAGGAAAAGGTAGATCTCCAAGTTAAGTTGGAGATGGTTTTAAAAGCTTACTACAATGCCAAGGAAGAGGTAAGAGGTAAAGATAGCATCATTGCCAAGCTACAAAATTAGTTAGTAGGACAGTACCATCAAGGTGAGTCCTCAACATTGATGATCTCCTCTTCTCCTGCAAGACCTCTGCCTACCAGCCCCATTATTGAGTTCTTACCATCTCCAGCACATTCTAGTTCTTAGTTGATTGAGATCACTCCCCATGAGTTGGAGAATTTAAAACAGGATCAAGCCCTATATGCAAAGAAATATGAAGAGAGAGTAAGGGCTACAATTTTAAGTTTTGCTGATACTATAGGGTCCTCACTAATGTACAATAACATGAGTAAGATCTTGGAAATGTGGAATGAGTTAAATGGGGACAAGGCTGTATTAATGCCTATTTTTGATAAATGGAGACCCAAGGAGCAGGATATAGAACTGATTTTTGTATCCTATGATGAGGCAGGGGCTGACCCCATTATTAAATCCACCAATGATATAACAAAGGATTTAGTAAAGTTGGTAGAAGGAGTGGATAATGCAAATAGAAAGATCAACTTGTACAAGAAAGAGTACATTGATCAAGTTTTTGAGTTACTCCCAAGAGGTTTTGTTAGCCCAACCCAATTAAAGGACAAACAAATATGGCTTAAGGAATTGGAAGCCAAATTGTCACTTAGAATAAAAGGAATTGTTAAATCAGAGGATGCCTCCATATTTGTCAAAACAATTGAGGAGATTGAGAAAATCAAATCTCATTATGGTTTCCTAAATTCAGAGGTCAATAAAATGAGGAATTCTTGGAAAAGATTAGCCAAGACAAAAGAAAAAGTAATTAACTTCTCATGCCCTGCTGATGAGGTGTATCAGGAATGGACAAGAAAATATGCAGTTCTTGATGTGGAGCAGTTAGAAAATGTTGCAACAAAACAACAAGAGGAAGAAGTCATGGATGTTGAAAGAGACTTGTAACCGCATTTGGAAAAGGTTTTTTAACTTCTTCTTGAGAAGTAATGATTGTAACAAACTCTCCTAGGAAAGTCTAAAGCTATGTATGCATCCATATTATTATAAATGGATACCAGGACTAGTAAAAAAAGGAACACAAGGAATTGTAAGAAAACGCTGCAGAAATTTATCTGAGCTTTTTTCAAGTTTTTGATGGAGAATATTTGAATGTTTTTGTAATACTTTCAGAAGAAATATTAATACACAAACCATTGGTTTTGAGTTTAAATTTTGTGTTGTCTTCAAATATGTTTGCAAATGTTTACTATTTCATTCTTAGTAATCTAGGGTTATTCCATTTGAATATGGGTTGTAAGGCAACTTTCAGTAGATATGCTTCTTAGCTTTTCTCTTCAGGAGGGGAATTAAATATGCAGGAATCATTTCTACCAGTAAAGTCTTTGTGGGATATTTTGAATTTTGATAAACATAGTTTAGTTTGGTATGAATAAATTCTTATGTGTGTCAGGCATGTATAGGGATCCGCAGAAGCCAAACTGATGGGATATGTGGAGATATTTGATTGTGGGAGTATTGTTTGAACTTAGATGACTCTGTGACCTTGGATAAGGCATTGGTATAGATCAAGGTTGTCTATTACATATCTTGTAGGTCAATACTGAACATGAGTACAAGTTTCATTCCTTCGTTTCAGTTAATTTTAAGGTGATAAGATCCACTAGTTTTCAGACTGGTTTGCTGTGGATTTATCTTTTAAAAGTGTGAATTCAATTCACATAGGTATACCCACTTGAACTTTTATTAAGTTCGAAGTGTAGAAGGTTAATCAAACCTTGTCATATATTGTCCTTTAATTTTCCTTCTCTTTAATATCTCTTCTGCATACAAAGTTATCATATCACTATAAGGATTTTAAAGTGAATCAGATTTTGAGAACAACAGTCCACACACTTGAACATGACACCATCACTATTTTTCCACCAAATCTTTCCACTTACAATGACATATTTAATGGAATGCAACTTTAGTGTCCTTTTATTATCACTCATTCCCTTGGGACACTTCATCCTCTACAAGTATCTTATCAGATCTGCATACTATTTACAACTATCCATATTACGAATATATGCCCTTTGCTTCTCCTCTGTAATATTTATTTGATTGGAATCCAAGTTACTTTGAGCCATCAATTTGGCCAATCCTTGTCCTCTCACTAACTTAGTGATTTAAATGTCAAGGTTGAATTCTTGGATCTTGTTGATCCACCTACATCTTCTTCCAGAGACTTCCTTTTGTGTGAAGATCTCTTTAACCACAACACTAGGGACATATGCAACCACTGTTGCTTCCATCAAGTAGCTCCTAAAAGCTTTTACTGCCTTCACTAGTGCATAGGCTTGTTTTTTATTTATATCCTACTTTAGTTTTGTAGCTTGCAAAGACTTGCTGAAAAATGCTATAGGTTGTTCAAAACCCTCTGAATTTTTCTGTAATATAACTGTAACAACAATATGAAAGGATGAAAATGAAAATATTTGCATAGGTTTACTATAATCTGGTGTTTTCAAAACAAGTGCACTCTTAATAGCTTGTTTGATCTCTTGGAAGGCCTTGGTTGGCTCACCTTCCCATTCTAACTTTGTACCCTTTTTTAATAATTTAGAGATGGGTCTATTGTGTTAGTTCCCAAAATAAATGAGTTTACACTGCCATAGGGTAGATACCAAGCTAATTCCTCCAAATACCTATGGAAAGCCACTTCCAACTATCAATATCTGTCAAGTTTGGACCAACTTCAACAAGGATACAAGATCCTTGTACACTTCAAGCTCTAGAGAACCCAGGAGGGTAATCCCTTTAGTGAACTTCCTCCTCTTTGCAACAATACTCAAGAATCGACTAAAAACAAAGTAGATTATCTCATAAAAGGACTCAACAGAAAGGGAGAATGCTCAACGATGGAAAATCCTTTAGTGATCCTCGACTTTAGGCTGGAGCATGAGATAGGCAGGATAACCTTCAGAAAATACATGAAAACTTAACAATGATATTCTAATATTTAAAGATTTGTTATGAGAAATCACAAATAAGATAGACTAGAAACCAAAAACCTAATGACTTTTTCTAGAAAATTCTAGTGCCTTGTTCATTTGGGCTGTAGAGTCTCTGAAACATTGCTGAAATTTGATAAAAACTTGTCTAATAGCTAGTTTATCCTTGAATGATATTGCCTTACAATATCATTCTACCTACAATCCCTTACCTGAACTACTTATCAAATCCGGGTACAAGTCTTATTTCTCTATAATCTCATTCAAGCATTTTAATTAACCCCTTGGACTAAAGCATAGAATGGAAAATTACATACATCATAACAATGCAACAAACAAATGAAACCCTTGATCCCATTTGCTCAAAAAAAGATAAAATTGCACGTAGGAGAGTAAGGATTAGAGAACATATTTGTATTAATATCAAAAGATATCTTCTATTAGATAATAAATGACAATTTCATTTACAGAATAACCCGTTTTGAAAAGGAAACTTGCAACTATTTCTTTACTTTTGCTCTGCAAAATGACATTACAGTTCCAACTATTTTCATGACTCTCTAAAACTATATGGAACCTACCCCTGCAAAATGGACCTACTTTTACAGAGATCCTTCTCAAAAAACTTAGAACCTTAACTTGTGGCCTTGATTTCCCTTTTATAAAAACCAAGGGAGTGACAAGCTTTAGGCCAAAAGACACCTGTCACCCAAACCAAGCCCTAGAAGCTGTACACAATTCTATTACAAAATATTCCTTATCCACATGCTGATGCCCATGATGAGGTGGAGCCAAAATCTTCAATTGATTATCGGTAGAAACAAAATCACTTGAGCCATGTTGATATCACCCAGACACTTCCGGATGGACCCTAAGATGCTCAGTCTGCTCTTCACAACATTTCCTCTCCTGAAAAGGAAAATAGATCCTGACAAGAAATAAGATTTCCCATGAATTAGAGGAAAATCTCCAACCTTTATGCCTTGGATCAGAGAAAATGGAAAGAGGATCTTGGGGGTAAATATAATTTGATGAGAAGGCATTGCAACTTCCATGTCATTGCAGAGATAACTGGCTGCCAATCCTCACTCGAACAAATCCTTCTTTCAGTTCCCTACGAGCTCCCTCTTGGAACACTCTACAAACTAATTGCAGAGTAAGAACAAAGGAGATGTTCTAGGTGGCTTTTCCTGATAAGAAAAGGCTTTCACGCCCCCTCTGACAATCCTTTGATATTTCACCCCTTTGACAATGAGCAACCTCATATGAAAGAAAAAAACATCCTTCTCATGTCACAAAAAATGCAACGACTCCATACATAATTTTGTTCGAACACCATCTTCTTATTGATGAAAAATTGTTCTCAAAAAATGAAGAAATTTGTGTCTGTTTCTACCCATTCCATCACCATTCTAGAAAATTTATAATCAGAGTTCCATTCAAAGTGGTTGTGCTAGTCCATGTGAAGAATCATCATCCTAATACTTTCTACTCATCTTGCTAGCTATTGATTCCAACAATCATGCCTACAACTCATGTCACCATCATTTTTATGCCATCACTCCATTGCCACCTGCATATGTTCACCATGCATGAATGATTTTGTTCTAATTTTATTCCTTAGTGAGTGTACAATCTTCTACTTCAAGATTCCCATCAACAAGCAATCTCTGAATTCATTAGAGAATCCGTGATCCGTCACATCTAAACCTGAAAGTAATCTCGATCCTTACACATCTCTAAGATATCATCCCTAATTTTCTAATTAGTCCTTTACCCAACAAGGGCCTCACACAAGCTTCCTCAGCGGTGATTCAACATTCAAAACTTCAAAATCATCATCATCAATCCTAAATCAACAATTTTGCATCCTATTCATCCTATCTTTCCCGTGGGGGCTGTGGCCAATGTCTTTAATGATCCCTCCTAATTTCAAATTTGAAACTCAGTCGTAGATCTTTACCCATCCTGGCAAATCAAATGATCATTATTTGTCGATGTGGAATTTGACCTTCCATCTGTATCCGTGGACCCATGAACTCTTGACTTATCAATGCTATATCATCTTTTGACTAGACTCTTTTAGTGGCCCCACTGTAGGTCTTCCTGGTCAACCTGAAACACGTGGCATTATCTCGTGATGCCATGGTCCGTAACTCCCTTGCAACTTCCATCATGGGAATACAGGAGCCGTCAGATCTTTTCACACTTTATTATTCTACAAAGTGCTCATAAACCCTTTCAGAATTAAAAGTCAGGCACCTTTTTATCTCAAAACAAAACATCGCCATTCATCATGAACACGCGCTAATTGATATGACTGCTAGTAAACCGGTTTTTAGCACCTGAGAACCAGTGATACAAGGCTTTGAAAAGTTACTCCGCCAGGTTGTCATTTTCAATTGGAGACATGTGGCATCATCTCACGATGCCATGATCTTTATCTTCACTGCACTTTCAACTAGGGGGAAGAGCATGTTAGGAACTGGGAAGGGCAACTCAGAGGGGGGGGGGTGAAGTAGTTGTGAACTAGTTGTCAATAAGTTATAATCCAAATGCAAATTATTCCAACTTAAACTTAATGCCAGTAAACCAAACTTAAGTGTTGGTAAAACATATTAACAGTTGTAGCAGTACCGGTTTAACTTAATGCATGAAACATAAATAGAAACAATATCCACAACACATGACACAAAGATTTTGACGTGGAAACCCGGTAAGGGGAAAAATCATAGTGGGTAACCTTACCCATAATCAGATGATACTACTGCAGATAGTAAGTGTATACAAATGGGGTCTATACATGCAGAAAGGCCAACTGCCTAGAGTTCACTGCTCAATCACAAAATAGGAGTCACACTGACTACAATTGGATGGTTAAATCCAATAACAATGTACTGCTCAAAATAGCATCTGCAATGCTGGATTCAGTACCGGTTTAAGCTCTGAACATGAGTGTCAAACACCTTCATAACCTTCCTTCAACCTTCAAATAATGTATGTGATTTGCACAAGGATCTGCTTATTTTCCCTCTTCAATATTCGAACACACTCATGCCATGATCCTATATCCCGATCTTCAATAAGATCTTACAATCATTTATACAAAACCTAAGACCAAATGTATAGGTTGGCTCACTAAAGATATTACAATTAAATCTTTTATAAATAAGTATTGATGTGATACAACATGTTAGCTCAATACATTTACCACATTAACCAATCAATAAACCATTTCCATAACATGCCGTGTTGATCTAGAATACCGGTACATAACCTAGACCTATCTATCAGTAAAGGCAAATCTCTCAACCCGATTAGACCAATAAGAAAAACCCCAAATCCAAACTTTCAATCCATGTCTTCAACATAACAAAATGATCTCCAAGATATCATCACTGCCAGTGAACCATATAACCTGTTGGTGAACATATATCAGTGACTATGCATAAGCCACTAACCATACCAGTGAACATAATGTAGACCTCCAAGAATATAAGTGTTGATATTAATGACAAAACCAATGTAACACATGACGAAGTCATCCATAATACCAACAATCTCCCCCTTTGGCATTGATGGCAACACTAGATGGAAAAACATCTAAGTGCCAAAAAAAGAATGCCAAAACCAAATAAACCGACAATATCCTAAAGATAGATCAATACAAAGTTCGATACAGAAACACCAAAACCAAAATACATCTCTCGAAAGAGTATATTTCTCCCAAGGTATAATGTTTTTCCATAGATATCTCTCCCCCTTTGACATCAAATGCCAAAGTAGTTAAGAATTCAAACCATAACATTCAGCCAACTACTCTGCCTGAGAACCTCCATCAAAGCCGGAAAAAGATTTTTCTGTTAGTCCCTGCCGGTTTGATGCCAAACTTCATTATTCAAGTCTCTGCCAGTGGGGAAATTACCCCAAGCTGCTCTCTGAGATAGTCAAATGTTTCCTTAAGCAAAGGCTTTGTAAATATATCTGCAATTTTCTCTTTAGTATTCAATAAACCAATCTCACTTCATTTGCTTCAACATTCTCTTTTAGAAAATTATATTTAATAGAAATATGCATTGTTTTTGAGTGAAATACTAGATTCTTTGATATATCAATTGCTGTTGAATTATCACAATAAATAATTATTGGTTCTTTGCATTTTACCTTTACATCCTTCAACATTTTATTGATTCATAATACCCGAGTACAATTAGTTGCTACTATTCTGATTCTGTTGTTGATAATGATGTACAAGTCTACCTCTTCCTTATCCATGAAATCAATCTTGTGCCAAGAAATAATGCATTGCCGGTGGTACTCTTTCTATCATCTACATCTCCTACCCAATTTGCATCAGTGTATGCACATAAATCAAAATTTTTATCCTTAGGATACCATAAACCAAGATTTGTTGTGCCTTGTAGGTACCGGAAAATCCTTTTAACTGCAGATTCATGATTTTCTTTAGGATTGCTTTGAAATATTGAAACAATACATACTGCATTCATTATATCAAGTTCGGTTTGTGTCAAATACAATAATCCTCCAATCATAGATTTGTATCTTGTCAGATTAATAGGAGCTGAAACATCCTTTGATGTCAATTTATCAGTTGTAGTCATAGGAATACTTACCGGTTTGGAATTTTCCATACCAAATTTCTTCAAGAGTTCCTTCAAGTACTTTGTTTGACATATGAATATACCTTTATCTATTTATGAAGTCTACAAACCTAGAAATTTTTTTATCTCTCCAATCATAGACATTTCAAATTCTTTTTGCATCTAGTTAGCAAAGTCCTTACATAAATCTTCTCCACCTCCAAAAATGATATCATCCACAAATACTTCAATAACCAAAATATCATCATTGGTAACTTTGTAATACAAATTGCTGTCAGCATTAACTTTTGTGTAACCAAGCTTCAAAAGATATTTATCCAGTCTAGCATACCAAGCTCTGGGAGCTTGCTTCAATCCATATAAAGCTTTCCTTAACCTGCATACCATATCCTTATTATCTATCAAAGAAAATCCATCAGGATATTCAATGTAAACTTCCTCATCTAGATCTCCATTTAAAAATGCACATTTTACATCCATTTGATAAACTTTATAGTTCTTATGAGATGCAAATGCAAGAAATATTCTAACCACCTCAATTTTGGCTATTGGTGCAAAGGTTTCATTGTAATCTATTCTTTGTTTCTGTGAATAATCTTTACAAACTAATCTTGCTTTGTTCTTTATTAGTTAACCATCCTGATTAAGTTTATTTCTATATACCCATTTAGTTCCAATTACATTTTTGTCTTTAGGCCGGGGAACTAATGTCCAAGTATTATTCTTTTCAATTTGTCCTAATTCATCTTTCATTGATTTTATCCAATATTCGTCCAGACATGCTTCAATAACAGTTGCTGGTTCAACTTGAAAAATTAAACATACCTCTTCATTTGCCAATCTTCCTATAGTCATAACACCTTGATTCTTGTTTCCAATTATCTGATTCTCTTAATGATTCAATCTTACATATCTGGGTTTGTTCTGATTTCCACTTACATATTGTTGTTCTTTAGTCACAGTTGAGTTTTCTGATGATGCTGATGTGATTGGGTCTTCATTCTGTACAGGTGCAATCTGTACCAGTTCATTTAAAATCATTTCAACTGCCCATTCTACAGATCTTGAATCTCCCCTAAAATGTTCATCTATCTTCACATTAGTACTCTCAATGATTTTCCGTAACCTTTTATTATAACATGTATATGCCTTACTTCTAGATGAATAACCAAGAAATATTCCTTCATCACTTCTAGGATCAAATTTTCCAATATACTCATCTCTTCTAATATAACATTTGCTTCCAAATATTCTGAAGTACTTAAGTGTAGGAATATGACCAAACCATAGTTCATAAGGGGTATTACCGGTTTCACTTTTGATGTGAACTCTGTTGAAAGTATAAACTGTTGTATTCACTGCCTCTCTCCAGTACACATGAGGTAGATTTTCTTCCATAAGCATGGTTCTTGCTGCATCTAGAATAGTTATGTTCTTCCTTTCTGCAACTCCATTTTGCTGGGGTGTCTGGGGTGCTGATAGTTGTCTTTTGATTCCAATCACTTCACATAATGCATTATATTCTCTAGATGTAAATTCTCCTCCTTGATCTAATCCCAAACATTTGATTTTCTTGCCAATTTCATTCTCTACCATTGCCTTTTATATCTTGAATATTTCAAAAGCTTATATTTTCTCCCTCAGAAAAGTAACCCAGCACATTCTAGAATAATCATAAATCATTAGCATAAAGTATCTATCACCTTGTAGACTTTTTGTTCTTGTTGGACCACATAAATCAGTATGAATTAAATCAAGAATATTATTGGATTTTTTAGTAATGCTCTTAAATGTTGTTCTAACTTGATTTCCCATTTGACATTCCTTACATGCCAGATTATGAGCTTTCACAATATTAGGTAAATCCCTTATTGCCTTAGTTGAACTGATCTTTACAATGCAATCAAAATTCACATGACAAAGTCTTTTATGCCATAACCAACTTTCATCAATGTGTGCAATCAAACATGTCTTATCACTAGTATTTAAGTGAAAGATATTACCTTTAGTCTGATTACTGGTTACAATCTCCAATCCAGTTCTGTTTTTGCATTTTCCATTCTTGAACTATAATTGAAGTCCTTTCTCAACTAACTGACCAACACTCAAAAGATTATTCTTTAAACCTTCTACATAATAAACATTGTCAGTATTGTGCTTACCATTCAAAGATATAGTGCCTCTTCCTTTGATTAAACAAGCTTTATCATCCACTATCTTTGATTAAAGATATAGTGTCTCTTCATCTGAATCATCCGTAACACCTTCATCTGCATAGTAACATGACTTATCTCTATTTTTCTTAAGTTTGTATCTCTGATATTCAAGGTTAGGTTTATATGATATTTTTACTTCCTCCCTTAACCTTGCATGTCTATCAGGACACCTAGAAGCCATATGAACAACTTTATTGCAATTAAAATATTTGAAAGGTGCTTTACCATCATACTTACTTCCTGTTGGACCTTTAGGCATCTTCCTTGCAAATAGTGCTTCAAGTTCTTCAAGTTGTTCATTTTCTCTCCTCATATCTTTAAGTTCTTTTGCATAAAGTACTTTCCAATCAGTTTTGTCAGATGATGATGATGCTTTAAAAGATAAATTAGTCTTAACAGGACCAAACTTTTAAAGCTCAAATGCTGAAAGTTTTCCAACAAAAGTATCTCTAGAAACTGAAGTATTAGGCATTGTTCTCAACTCATTAATAGCAGTCACTTTCATTTTGTAAGCTGGTGGCAAAGATCTTAAAACTTTAGACACAATTTCTTCTTCACTTAAGGATCCTCCACAACATTGTATTCCTAAAACAATTTCATTAACTCTTTCCATAAATGCAAAAATTCTTTCATCTTCTTCCATTTTAAAATTTTCATACCTGACATGGTAACATTCCAATTTTGCAATTTTGATAGTGGTATATCCTTCATTTAGTGTTTCCAACTTATCCCAAATAGCTTTAGCAGTGGATTGGTTTGATAATCCCATGATTTGCTTATTTGATAATGTGCTCAGAAGTGCTTCTCTTGCTTTGCAACCATTCTCCAAGTCCTTAGCCAATGTTGGTGGATGAGGTTGATTCAGAATAGGAACAACATAGCCATTCTTAGTAACATCCCATATATTTCTTCCAATGTAGTTCAAATGTGTTTCCATTATGATCTTCCATATACCATAGTTCCATCAAGTTTCAGACTGTCCTTCCTAAAAATATTTGTTTCCACAGGATCTCCTCAAGCTGTTAGGCTTTTGCAAAAAGAGGACTTAGCTCTGATACCAATTGTTAGGAACTGGGAAGGACAACTGAGAGGGGGTAGGGTGAATTAGTTGTGAACCAGTTGTCAATAAGTTATAATCCAAATGCAAAATATTTCAACCTAAACTTAATGCTGGTAAAATAGATTAACGGTTATAGCAGTACCAGTTTAACTTAATGCATGAAACATAAATAGAAACAACATCCACAACACATGACACAAAAATTTTGATGTGGAAACCTGGTCAAGAGAAAAACCACGATGGGAAACCTTACCCACAATTAGATGATACTACTGCAGATAGTAAGTGTATACAAATGGGGTCTGCACATGCAGAAAGGCCAACCGCCTAGAGCTTAATGCTCAATTAGAAAATAGGAGTCACACTGACTACAGTTGGATGGTTAAAT
The DNA here is from genome assembly GCF_030272615.1 of Cryptomeria japonica. Taxonomy (NCBI): domain Eukaryota; kingdom Viridiplantae; phylum Streptophyta; class Pinopsida; order Cupressales; family Cupressaceae; genus Cryptomeria; species Cryptomeria japonica. Next base: position 614,653,502 of record NC_081409.1, on the reverse strand, counting down.
GCAATAACAATGTACTACTAAAAATAGCATCTGCAATGATGGATTCAGTACCGGTTTAAGCTCTGAACATGAGTGTCAAACACCTTCATAACCTTCCTTCAACCTTAGAATAGTGTACGTGATTCACACAAGGATCTGCTTATTTTCCCTCTTCAATATTCGAACACACTCATACCATGATCCTATATCTTGATCTTCAATAAGATCTTACAATCATTTATACAAAACCTAAGACCAAATGTATAGGTCGGCTCACTAAAGATATTACAATTAAATCTTTTATAAATAAGTCTTGATGTGATACAATATGTTAGCTCAATACATTTACCACATTAACAAGTCAATAAACCATTTCCATAACATGTCGTGCTGATCTAGAATACCGTTTCATAACCTAGACCTATCTATTAGTAAAGGTAAATCTCTCAACCCAATTAGACCAATAAGAAAAACCCCAAATCCAAACTTTCAATCCATGTCTTCAACATAACAAAATGATCTCCAAGATATCATCACTACCAGTGAACCATATAACCTATTGGTGAACATATATCAGTGACTATGCATAAGCCACTAACCATACCAGTGAACATAATGTAGACCTCCAAGAATATAAGTGTTGATATCAATGACAAAACCAATGTAACACATGACGAAGTCATCCATAATACCAACAATCTCCCCCTTTGGCATTGATGACAACACTAGATGGAAAAACATCTAAGTGCCAAAAAAAGAATGCCAAAACCAAATAAATTGACAATATCCTAAAGATAGATCAATACAAAGTTCGATATAGAAACACCAAAACCAAAATACATCTCTCGAAAGAGTATATCTCTCCCAAGGTATAATGTTTTTCCATAGATATCTCTCCCCCTTTGACATCAAATGCCAAAGTAGTTAAGAATTCAAAACATAACATTCAGCCAACTACTCCACCTGAGAAGTAGCTCTCCTCCATCAAAGCCGGAAAAATATTTTTCTATTAGTCCCTGCCGGTGGGGAAATTACCCCAAGATGCTCTCTGAGATATTCAAATGTTTCCTTAGGCAAAGGATTTGTAAATATATCTGCAATTTTCTCTGTAGTATTCACATAAACCAATCTCAATTCATTTGCTTCAACATTCTCTTTCAGGAAATTATACTTAATAGAAACATGCTTTGTTTTAGAGTGAAATACCGGATTCTTTGATATATCAATTGCTGTTGAATTATCACAATAAATAATTATTGGTTCTTTGCATTTTACCTTTATATCCTTGAACATTTTCTTGATCCATAATACCTGAGTACAATTAGTTGCTACTGTGTCGACTTGAATTTCATCCTCAGAATGTTACCTGCAATAAGTTAGTTTCACAAAATATAAATGAAAATACTACAGGAAATCCAAACTCAACCAATGGAACTACATGAAGTACATATAAAATAAAATACTAATATTACCTTCATGCCTTATTTCCCATTGTGTCCTAACTCCACTGTTCCTGGTTGTAGATGGTGTGCTCTCATACAATGCACTGATGGCTTCCAAGATGGCATATGAAGAATGGATTGATAACTTGTAGTTAACTGATACTATGATATGAAATACTACATGATTATGCTATATGATAATTGCTATTGCTATTTTCTATTTGCTTCAAAAACTCACAGATGCATATGATTAATTTGAAGACTAACTCTCTCTCAACTAAAGCTCTTGATTTTATAGACCTTGAGAGGATTAGATGATGTGGCTTAGATCAGCGGTCCTGATAAGATCTATAGATTTGAATGGCTATGAGCAAAGGTGAAGGTTGAGAGAAAGGGGGAAGGAGAAGACAAGTGTCACTCATCTCAACTTGACTGGGTTGCTGACTGAGGGAATCTAGAGATGGTTGGAGGAAATTTAGGCATGAGAAGACAGGTGGACTCATGTCCTTCCTAAGATGTAGGGGGTGTTGGAGAGAATATAGGAAATGGTTATGAAATATGTGCACGTACACAATTTTCATTAAATTTGGGTAGTTGAAGATAAACAATAAATTAATATTTAAAAATTATTAATTTCCTTAGCCACATGATGGATGAGTTGGCAAAGGGAAGATGATGTGGAGATGACAAGTGTCACTCATCTCACCTTGACTGGGTTGCTGATTGAGGGAATCTAGGGATGCTTGGAGGAAATTTAGGCATGAGAGGGCAAGTGGTCTAAATTCCTCCTAAGATGTAGGGGGTGTTGGAGAGAATATAGGAAATGGTTATGAAATATGTGTACGTACACAATTTTCATTAAATTTTGGTAGTTGAAGATAAATGATAAATTAATATTTAAGAAATATTAATTTCCTTAGCCACATGATGGATGAGTTGGCAAAGGGAAGATGAAGTGGAGATGGAGGGTGAGTTGGAAAAGGGATTAAATAATTTTGAGAATTATTTAATATTTGAGACTATAGGATAGGAGAATAACCATTAAATATTAGATACTTAATTGTTTGGAGGAGATAATTAAATATTAGATATTTAATTAACTAGAGGAATAGGATAAATGAATTAATTAATAAAATATTAATTAATAGAAAGATATGAAAAATGAATTAAATAAATTAATCTTTTCAAATTAACTATTTAATAGAAGAATAATTATTAAATATTTATTTAATTTCTCATAGCCAATTTTTATGTGTATACAACTACTGCAACATATTCTGATTTTGCTGTTGATAATGATGTACAAGTCTACCTCTTGCTTATCCATGAAATCAATCTTGTGCCAGGAAATAATGCACTGCCAGTGGTACTCTTTCTGTCATCTACATATCTTGCCCAATTTGCATCAGTGTATGCACATAAATCAAAATTTTCATCCTTAGGACACCATAAACCAAGATTTGTTGTGCCTTGTAGGTACCGAAAATCCTTTTAATTGCAGATTCATGATTTTCTTTAAGATTGCTTTGAAATCTTGAAACAATACATACTGCATTCATTATATCAGGTTTGGTTTGTGTCAAATACAGTAATCCTCCAATCATAGATTTGTATCTTGTCAAATTAATAGGAGTTGAAACATCCTTCAATGTCTATTTATCAGTTGTAGTCATAGGAGTACTTACAAGTTTGGAATTTTCCATACCAAATTTCTTCAAGAGTTCCTTCAAGTACTTTGTTTGACATATGAATATACCTTTATCTGTTTATGAAGTCTGCAAACCTAGAAATTTTTTTATCTCTCCAATCATAGATATTTCAAATTCTTTTTGCATCTGGTTAGCAAAGTCCTTACATAAATTTGCTCCACCTCCAAAAATGATATCATCCACAAATACTTCAATAACCAAAATATCATCATTGGTAACTTTGTAATACAAATTTCTGTCAGCATTAACTTTTGTGTAACCAAGCTTCAAAAGATATTTATCCAGTCTAGCATACCAAGCTCTGGGAGCTTGCTTCAATCCATATAAAGCTTTCCTTAACCTACAAACCATATCCTTATTATCTGTCAAAGAAAATCCATCAGGATGTTCAATGTAAACTTCCTCATCTACATCTCCATTAAAAAATGCACATTTTACATCCATTTGATAAACTTTATAGTTCTTATGAGCTGCAAATGCAAGAAATAGTCTAACTGCCTCAATTCTGGCTACCGGTGCAAAGGTTTCATTGTAATCTATTCCTTCTTTCTTTTAATAACCTTTACATCCACAACACATGACACAAATATTTTGACGTGGAAACCTAGTAAGGGGAAAAATCATAGTGGGAAACCTTACCCACAATCAGATGATACTACTGCAGATAGTAAGTGTATACAAATGGGGTCTGCACATGCAGAAAGGCCAACTACCAAGAGATCACTACTCAATCACAAAATGGGAGTCACACTGACTACAATTGGATATTTAAATCCAATGATAATGTACTGCTCAAAATAGCATCTTCATATGCTAGATTCAGTACCGGTTAAGCTTAGATTGTCTTCTTCATACCTTCCTTGAATCTTCAAATGATGTTTGCATGTATAGGTCTGCTTATATTCACATATACCTTATTACAACCTTGTAATATCTTCTACATTCCCTATCTCAATCTCACAAATGAGATCTTACATATATACCAAAACCTAAGACCAAATGTGTAGGTCGGATCACTAAGAATATTATAATTAAATCAATTACAAATGAATCAATATGTGATGCATCATGTCGGCTCAATGCATTTACAATAATGACCAATCAATAAAACATCTGCATAACATGTCATGCTGATCTAGAATAGATAATGCTAACCTAGACCAATTTGCCGGTAGCAGCAAATATGCAAACTCAATTGGACCAATAACCCAATCACCAAAACCAAGTGTCCAAACAATGTCTTCAACATAACCAAGTAATCTCCAGATGATAACAGATCATCCTCAGTGTCGATGAACAATATAACCTGTCAGTGAACTAGATACCGGTGACTATGCATGTCACTGAACATGCCAGTGGACATAACCAAAGATCTCCAGTGTGGATAAGTGTTCACAAGTGTTGATAAGTATTGACATCAATGAAAAAACCAATGCAACACATCCATAATATCAACAATCTCCCCCTTTGGCATTGATGGCAACATAGGATGGAAAAACCATCTAAGTGCCAAAGCAGAAATGCCAAAAACCAAAAACCAACAATCTCCCAAAGAGATCAATTACCAGAAATCAAAATACATAATATTTCTCCCCCTCGGAATAATCTCTCCCCAAAAGATAATGTGTTTTTCCATAGATATCTCTCCTCCTTTGACATCAAATGCCAAAGCAATACAAAACCAAATACAATCAGTTCATAGAACTTATTACAAATACCAATTGTTATAACCAAATTTATCCAACTACTCCCCCTGAGAAGTAGCTCTCCTTCATCAAAGCCAGAAAAAGATTTCTCTGTTAATTTTGTCGATCTGATGCCATGCTCCAATTGTCTAATTCTCTATCAACGAGGGTATAACTCCAAGATTCTCTCTGAGATATTCAAAAGTTCCCTTAGGCAAAGGCTTAGTAAAGATATCTGCAATATACTCTTTAGTATTCACATAAACCAATTTCACTTCTTTTGCTTCAACATTCTCTTTCAGAAAATTGAATTTGATAGAAACATGTTTAGTTTTATAGTGAAATACCAGATTCTTTGATATATCAATTGGCACCATATTATCATAGTAAATGATTATAGGTTCTTTGCATTTTACCTTTATGTCCTTCAACATTTGCTTAATCCATAATACTTGTGTACAATTAGTTGCCGCTGCAACATATTCTGATTCTGCTATTGATAGTGATGTACAACTTTGTTTCTTCCTCAACCATGAAATCAATCTGCTACCAAGAGAGAATGCTCCGTCAGTGGTGCTCTTTCTGTCATCTACATCTCCTACCCAATTTACATCTGTGTATGCACATAAATTAAAATTTTCATCTTTAGGATACCATAAACCAAGATTTGTTATGCCTTATAGATACCAGAAAATCTTTTTCACTGCTTCTCTCCAATACACATGAGGTAGGTTTGCTTTTGATATAATGCTTCTAGCTACATCCAGAATAGTTATGTTCTTCCTTTCCACAACTCCATTCTACTAGGGTGTTTGAGGTGTTGATAGCTATCTTCTGATTCCATTCACTTCACAGAATGTATTAAATTCCTTAGATGTGAATTCACCTCCTTGATCTGATCTCAAACATTTGATTTTCTTACCAGTTTCATTCTCTACCATTACCTTGAATAATTTGAATTTCCCAAAAGCTTCTAATTTCTCCCTGAGAAAAGTAACCCAACACATTCTAGAATAATCATCAATGATTAGCATAAAATATCTATCTCCTTGTAGACTTCTAGTTCTTGCCGGACCACATAAATTAGTATGAATTAAATCAAGAACATTATTGGATTTTTCTGGAATACTCTTAAAAGTTTCTCTAACTTGCTTTCCAAATTGACATTCGTTACATACCAGATTGTGAGGTTTTACAATCTTAGGTAAATCCCTTACTGCCTTAATTGTACTGATTTTCACAATGCAATCAAAATTTACATGACAAAGTCTCTTATGTCATAACCAACTTTCATCAATATGTGCGATCAAGCCTGTTTTCTCATTGTTATTGAAGTGAAAGATATTACCTCTAGTCTGATTACTGGTTTCAATTTCCAAACTAGTTCTATTCATGATTTTGCATTTACCATTCTTGAATTGTAACTGAAATCCCTTCTCAACTAATTGACCAACACTCAAAATATTATGCTTCAAACCTTCAACATAATAAATGTTGTCAGTATTGTGCTTAACATCAAAAGATATAGTACCTTTTCCTCTGATCAAACAAGCTTTATCCTCCCCAAATCTTACTAGACCTCCATTGTATTCCTGAAAAGTTAAGAATTTACTTTTATCACCAGTCATATGATGTGAACATCCAGAATCAATGATCCATTCATCCCTTTCTTCAATTTTAGCTACCAGGGCCTGCTCTACTGGTTGTTCGGTTGATCTTCTGTTATAGCAACAAAATTCCATCCATTGTCTGTCGGTTCCTCATCAGAATCATTAGCATAGTAACATGATTTGTCTCTATTCTTCTTAAATTTGTATCTCTAATATTCAGGGTTAGTCTTATATGTTCTTTTAGCTTCTTCTTTCAGTCTTGCATGTCTATTAGGACACCTAGATGCCATATGACCAATTTTATTGTAGTTAAAACATTTAAATGGTGCTTTACCTTCATATTGGACCTTTAGGCATTTTTCTTGCAAATAGTGCTTCAAGCTCAAGTTATTCATTCTCTCTTCTAATTTATTCAAGTTCTCTAGCATAGAGTGCTTTTTAATCAGATTTTTTAGATGATGATGATGACGCTACAGATGATGATGCTTTGAAAGCTAAATCTGTCTTAATTGTAGCAATAGGAACAAATTCCTCAAATTCAAAAGCTGAAAGTTTTCCAACCAAAGTATCTCTAGATACTAATGTATTAGGCATTGTTCTCAATTCATTAATAGCAGTTACTTTCATTTTGTATGCCGATGGAAATTCTCTTAAAACTTTAGAAACAATTTCATCTTCACTTAAGGATCCTCCACAACATTGTATACCCAGAATAATTTCATTAACTCTTTCCATAAAAGTAGAAATCCTTTCATCTTCTTCCATTTTTAGATTTTCATACTTGACCCTGAAGCATTCTAGTTTTGCAATTTTTACAATGGTATCACCTTCATTCAATGTCTCCAATTCATCCCAAATAACTTTAGCAGTAGATCGGTCTAATAATCCCATGATTTGCTGATCTGATAATGCGCTCAAAAGTGCTTCTCTTGCTTTACAATCATTCTCCTGATCTTTAGCCAAGGTAGGTGGATTAGGTTGACTCTGTGTAGGACCAACATAGCCATTCTTTGTAACATCCCATATGTCTTTTCCAATGAAATTCAGATGTGTCTCCATTCTGATCTTCCATATACCATAGTTAGTTCCTTCAAGCTTCAAACTGTCCTTCCTGAAATAGTTAGTTACCATAGAATCTACTCAAGTTGTTAAACTTCTACGAAAAAGGATTTAGCTCTGATACCAATTCTTAGGACCCAGAGGCAACTGAGAGGAGGGGGTGAATCAGTTGTCAATTAATTTCAACCCAAATATAACTTAACTAGACTTAACGCATAATACCGGTAAACCAAACTTAATGCTGGTTGACAGTTTAACAGTTAATAATAGTACAGGTAAAATTTAATGCATGAAACAGAAAGACAAATAACATCCACAACACATAACACAGATATTTGTACGTGGAAACCCTGTAAGGGGAAAAACCATGGTGGGAAACCTTACCCACAATCAGATGATACTACTGCAGATAGTATGTGTATACAAATGGGTCTGCACATGCCGAAAGGCCAACTCCCTAGAGCTCACTGCTCAATCACAAAATGGGAGTCACACTAACTACAATTGGATGGTTAAATCCAATGATAATGTACTACTCAAAATAGCATCTTCATATGCTGGATTCAGTACCGATTAAGCTCAGATTGTCTTCTTCATACCTTCCTTGAATCTTCAAATGATGTCTACGTGTATAGCTCTACTTATATTCGCATATACCTTATTACAACATTGTAAGATCTTCTACATTCCCTATCTCAATCTCATAAATGAGATCTTACATATATACCAAAACCTAAGACCAAATGTGTAGGTCGGCTCACTAAGAATATTACAATTAAATCAATTACAAATGAATCAATATGTGATGCATCATGTCGGCTCAATGCATTTACAATAATGACAAATCAATAAAACATCTCCATAATGTGTCGTGCTGATGTGGAATAGATAACGCTTGCCAGTCCATAATCTAGACCAATTTGTTGGTAACAACAAATATGCAAACTCTATTAGACCAATAAACAAATCACCAAAACTAAGTGTCCAAACAATGTCTTCGACATAACCAAGTAATCTCCAGATGATAACAGATCATCCTCGATGCCAGTGAAGAATATAACATATCGGTGAACCAGATACTGGTGACTGTGCATAAGTCACTGAACATGCCAGTGGACATAACCAAAGATCTCTAGTGCGGATAAGTGTTCACAAGTGTTGATAAGTGATGACATCAATGAAAAAACCAATGAAACACATCCATAATACCAACACTTACAACAAAATTTAGACTACAATCTAGAAGGAATGAATTGCAATGATAGCATCTGCTAATGCCTGATGACAGTGCTGGTTAAGCACATATGTCTACTCTGAAACCCTCCAAAAATCTGCTCAATCACACTACTGAAGGATGAATTTCTTTATTTGCTCATTCACCACTCTCTAATAATGCAGACATAACCTTGACACTCAAATTACATGACTTTATCACCTATTTATACAATTCATCAACTTTGACAACAAGGTCGGCTAAACCCTCAACACCTAATTACAAAATTACATTAAATGATGCAAAGATCAACCACCAAATGACCAATAAAATGATATAAATGAGATAACATGGACCTAAATCAAATCTCCAAGAATGCAACACCACCAAAAATCTTACTAAGATCAACCGCAACACGCTACACCATCAAGAATACCACATAACACGAAGAACATCACTGGATCATGAAAATCACCAAAAAATCGCACAACAATCAATATGAATCATCAAAGAAAATAGGACATAATTAGGAAACACCAGCAAGCATGTTATAATCATCAATAACAACTGTACCAACACCTCTCATCACATTTTCATTGATCAACATCTGAACCTAAATAATACTCAAATGACAACAACTGTCACAAAGAAAGATAACCCACGGAGCACCAAATCATGAACCATCTGAAATGAAGATACACAAGTACATCCCAAACAATCTCCCAAAATCATAACTCAAGATCTTATCACACCAGAATATACCAGAGGATATACCAAACTTTGCAAAGCACTGATCAAAAAACCCAAACTGCAAAACCGGATCAAATGATATGATCAATTAAGCTTCCCAAATCACTAAAACCAATACAGAAAGATGTAATGACACTAGAAATACTCCATAGACCAAACCATGATCCCAATAAACTAGTTTGTAACCACCAGAATAATAAATCATAGGAATATGTCGACATCAATGACAACAACATATCCTAGTAGCAACAATGTCCAATAGGTAAGTTATGCCAAAAAGAATTGGAGTTTTCTAAGAGGTGGCCATCATCCTATTGGAAAACACCTGGAGTTCACCAAGACAAGGCCTATTGACAAGACCAACATCTCACCCTGTCGACTTTGGATGCTTTGTCAAAAATGTCGAGGACCCTGCTATCCGGTAGGAGGAAAATAAGAAACCAAACCCATCATGGACTTAAACCCTTTAGCTGGTGGATCTTTAGTGACTTGACCACCTAGACCAATCAAGGCTCGATTAGAAACTAAAACCCAAAAAATATTTAAAAGGGATTAAAAGCCTTAACACTTAGGTTTTAGGGTTTTAGGGCTCAAAAAGAGGTTTTCCCTCAAGGTTTTAGCTAGTCTGAAATGTCTCAGATAAATAATCTTCAGGCTAAGGTTGACATGAAAATAGTCAACAGTTTACCCAACGTTGGTGAAACTAATATCAGTGTTGATAAGAGGTTGTCTTTCAATGCCTGGAATGCTTCTTGGCATTGATCTATCAATTTGAAGGTTACACCTTTCTTTAGAAGGTGTTGAAATGGTTGGCACTTTGCTTCCAATTGTGCTATAAAGCATCTGATGGATTGCAATCTTCCCTATAATCTCTTTAACTTCTTGAGTGTAGATGGTGGTGGCATTTCTAGTATGGCTTTGACTTTTGGAGGATCCACCTCAATTTCTCTATTGGATACAATGAATCCCAAGAGTTTTCTAAATATTACATCGGACACACACTTTTTTCGGTTGAGGCAGGCACTATATTTCTGAAGCCTATCAAATATTTTGGATAGAACATCAAAATGATCATCCATAATTATTTATTTTGAAAGTAAATTATCCACATAGTCTTCTATGATATCGTGTATCATGTCATGGAACAAGGTTGTCATTGCTCTTTGATAAGTAGCACCGACATTTTTTAGGCCAAATGGCATCACATTCCAACAAAACATCTCCCAAGGTCAAGTGAAAGCTATTTTGTGTTGGTCTTTTGGTGCAATCTTGATTTGGTTATAGCTAGAGAGACCATCCATGAGTGAAATCATTTCATGCCTAACAGTTAAGTCTACAATCATATCTATGTTGGAGAGTGTAAAGTCATCCTTGGTACAAGCCTTGTTCAAATCCCTAAAGTCTGTGCAGATTCTTATGCCCCCAGTGGGTTTGATCACTGTTACTAAGTTTGATATCCATTCTACATAATCTATGGGTCTTATGAAGCCCACATCTAATAGATTTTGTAGCTCCACTTTCACAAGAAAGGAGATTTGAGGATTCATTTTATGCAACTTTTTTTAATATGGCTTTGTTCCTGGGAGTAGTGGTAAATGATATAGCACTAGTTCTGGATACATTCCCAACATGTCGACATATGAACAAGAAATATTTATCGGTCTTTGTTTGAAGAACTGAATAAAATTTTCTTTTTCTTCTGGTTTGAGTGATTGAGGCAAATGTATCTTGTGTATGGTTTTAGTTTCCCCAATGCTATCTTCCTCTATCTTTTCTACTAGAAATGTTGATCATTCTTGATGAATAGGGAGGTCATCTAACCTACTAGTTCTTGTGTGTTCATCTTTTTCAACCTCTGTAGAGGAGCTTGCTTCCCCAAAATAAGTAGTCTTGTCTAAGTCTATTGCAAATACAACTTTGTGATCATCATAGGGAAATCCATCTCATGCACTTAGGAATCCTGCAATAGCTTCATCATTTTCAAACTAATCAAGATGTGGTTGATATTTTTGCCCCCATTCTATCAAGTGGGGATATATGAGACAAAGTTCTCTATGTTCATGAGGAGCGGGTACCACTGATATCATAGAATTTCTAGTATCAAAATAATGTCTCCAAGAATTGGGGTCTATTTCTTTATCTTCGTAGATGATACCATCATCAACGGGTGGTTGGTGATCATAAGACTTATCTAATGCATAGGTGTTGCTGCTATGGAGAGACATCCATTCATATTCATCAGAATCTATTACACTTTCAATGTAAGTCTCTATATCTAATCTGTCTTCATATGGTTCATCAATTTGTTCAATCGAAGGGAGTGGAGTTTTAGCATTGATGAATAATAGGAAATTTTCATTGTTAGTCCCAACCGGTGCTGAGAGGGGAGGGGTGAATCAACACTTTACCAGTTTTACTCAATTAAAACTTTTAACTTAAGTTTGCACTAACTTAACATTCATCAATATAAATAAGATGATACTCGGTTAAGGCATTTTTACTATGGGACCTATTAAAGTCCACCCTATTAAGGGATTTTAGTTCAAAGGTTAGAAAGAAACAAAAAGATGATCTACTAGAGTGGCTACTAATAGCTTGATTAGATCACACTAAAAATCATACTATCTATGCATTCGTTGTGTCTTCTCTGCAAAACACTGGTTTCCCTGAATATACCTTCAGCTTTGGACTCTGCCGATTTACCAATCCTTGGCTCTACACTCTTTCGGTCCTTTGTCACTCGGTTCTACACTATGTTGGTCCTTTGTCACTCAGCTTTGCACTCTGTTCTACTCCCCCTGTGTTCACTTTCACATAACACTTTACACATGAACAACAACCTCATCAAAATGAATTATGCGAATTTATTACCCTTTGGATCTGTTACCAACTTTCTCTCCAAAACATCAAATTCAAAATTTTGTTACCGCTCCATAAATCACTCTCCAGAAATCATTCCAGGAGTCTTTGTCAAAATAGTCGTTCATGCCAATAAGTCTATCGGTTGACTGGAGAAGACTATTGGTTTATCTGGATGTTAATTGAACATTACCAAGTCTGTCGGTTACAAACTCTACCGGTGTACCAATCAAAATCTACCTAGCCAATTACCTCATGTATACCAATTTGTTCCTATGATCTCATTAACTGAGAAAACATCAAAGCCTTCAGTGGAGTCTTTTTCCTTACCTGATCCTTTGTCAAGGGCAGTTGCACCTTGGTCTTGTTTTGTTTCCTTTGCTATTTCTTCTTCAGCTTCCTTTTGTTGATTCATGATTTTCTTCCACAAGGCAACACCTTCTTTGTGCACTACTTCAAATTCACCTATTGCCACTCTCCCAGTTCTATTTCTAATCTTGAAATGTTGAACGCATGCTTCAACCACTAGTGAAGCTTGATCAAGGTCTAAATCATGTTTCACTTCCATGAGTGCTTTTATTATGTGTTCTTTCTCAATAGCTAGAGCTGTTTTCCATCTCCCTTCAATTTGATCTTGCAAATATGATGGGATTAATCCATATAATTCACTGGGAGTCCTACAAAACTTGTGCAAGTTCCAGATCAGAGCTTCTTCAATTTTCCTTTTGTCTTCTTCATTACAGAGGGAATATGTTTTTCCAACACCAGACAGGCCTCTAAATTCTTTGATCCCATGGACCAACTCATCAAATATTGGGGCTTTGTTTCTTCCACTTCTTCTAGCCTCTTTAATTTCCACATCTGATTGGGTGTCAGTGATATCACCCTCTTTTTCATCTTTTTTGAGCTTTGTGTCAACATTTCCTTCACTTTTCTTCTTTCTGGTATAAGTCACTCCTACCAATCTATCTTTACTTGGGGAAGATACAGGAGTACCTGAATCCTTTCCTTTTGTATATGTTTTAGGCTCGGTTGCTACAATCCCCTTTGGTTTTGTCTTTGACACTTTCTTCTTTTCTCCTGTTAATTCTTCATCTTTATTAGGTTTGGCCTCTGTTTGTTCAATGGTACCGATGGAGGTAGTGGCACCTGATGCTTCACCTCCATATTTTTTGTCAAGAGTATCAGTCATTCTTCTTACTTTTCTTTTCATGATTGGTACCTGAAGTTCCTATTTTATTTTGGATCTTGCCTCCTCACAGGTTCCAAATCTCTTTGCCTTCGAGTCTACCAGTTTGGATAGTAGCATATTGACATATATTTTAACAATGTTTTCTGCAGCCTCATATCCCATAGGTGGAACCCAAAAGGTTCTGGGTTGGACTGCTTGAATGATACAACAATCTATGTCTACAAGAAAGCAAATGTTGTCTTTGTATTTCTGCACTATACCAGTTGGAATTCTTTCCCTCTTGTGCATCCTAATTTGAAATTCTTTAAAGTATCCCCACATTGTTTCACCAAACCTATCTCCTAGATCCCTAATCATTTCACCTATCTGAACCATGATAGATTTTTCTTTAGACCATACTACATTACTCTTATCAGGGAAAACTTTTTGCACATAGAGAAATATACATACTAGTAGTGACCCATATTTGAAAGATTGGTTCTTGTCCTTCTTGATTCTCTCCATGTTCACCATAAATTGGCTTTTGATCATCTCACAAATATCATAGGTTGCATCCTCCTTGATAATTCAATAGGCAACATGCATGGCACCGCTCGACACACTATTCATCCAACTTGATTGATATACCCTATAACCCAGTACTGCAGACACAAATTTTACTTCAACATCCTCAATGTGGGTGATTGTCATTGCTCTACTATCACATCGGGATTTGGTTAACCGGATGACATCAGTTGATGAAATTGTTCTTAGGGTTAATGCTTCACCAGTTGCACTAAACTGTGTAACTCTTCGAATCACATCCTTAGTGATATTGATCAGTGCTTGAGTTTCCAACCATAAGAATTGATCACGAACTCTACTTAGTACATACCTAACCCAGTCAGAAAGAAACTGGTCGAGAAAATCAACAATGTTAGACAAACATTTGGTCTTCAGAGGTAGATATTCTGCCTTCAATTGATCATTAACACAAAACCCTTTACATTCATTTCAAATGAATTTGTCTCCAAGTTCTTCGAGCTTGCAGTTGTGGATGTAGGAGTGAATGTTTTCAACCAATAATACACTAGAGGGCACAGATGATAAGGCACTGGTCATGTAAATCTCACTGTCTTTCATTGGATGCATCTTGAACTCAGATTGAGGTTCTTTGATAGCATCAACCAACATAGGAGTTGATATAGGCACTACCATGATTACCTTCAAACAAGCTTTTCTCAAATAGGGCTTGAATACCTTCCCCTTAGAAATATCAAACACCACTATCACTTTGCTTGAACTTTTTGCACAAATATTACTAGCATGATTTCAATCACTTTTGATTGCACAAGAGCTCAAGAAAGTTCACAAAAAATCAGGGTAAATGAAATGTGATGACATTTCCTTATTTATCCATTGAGATTTATCAACCTTATGATACAACAGTTAGTTTTGAAACTTACAACTTAAAGTACACCGATTTTCCTTTTACCAGTTTTTTGTTACCGATATCGATACACAAACAATTAACTCACAAAGAATTTCTCAAATAAGAAATTTTAGACTAGCTTTTATGCATCTCAACTATGCAGATAGACATAACATTATATTGGTAAAAGGGAAAAAAATAATCATACCATATGTGCTCCCCCTGGGCATCAATATGCCTAGTTAAAAGAGGAACTATCATCACTGATGGGTGATGACTTGGTTTCAGAATGACCTTCTCCTTATTTTCTTTATTCCTTCTTGATCCATGTTTTTTTCATTTAATTTCTCACTTCTTCAATTGTCTTCTTTCCTTTCAAGTCATTTTGCTCTTTCTTCTTTCTAAAACAGTTCTTGTCTTCAGACCGGTTATAGGATCCATTCCTGCACTCTCTGGCTAAGTGATCAATCTTATGGCAATTGAAACATGCCATACCAGTTGTCCTCCATGGTCCTGAATTATTTCTCTAGCCCATTCTCATTCTACAATTTTCTACAACAAGACCAAAATTACCACAGGTGGAACAGGTGGCATTGAACTGATTACTCCTTTTATTAGGACTAACTGGTTTGAATGGTGAACTTGATACATTTGACTTGAACCTGCATTCTTCAGATTTGTGTCCAAACTTATTGCATGTAAAGCAATGTCCATTGAATCTTCTTCTATTTTTCATACTACTAGATTGAGATCTACACTCATAAGCAGTGTGGCCATACTTTTGAAAAGTCTGGCAGTAACCATCAAAGGTGAAAATCTTCTTTTGACTAATCGGTTTATTTCTATAGTCATTAGTCTTATGACATGATTTACCACAATGATTACTAGAGGAATTAGAAAACTTAATACCTTTCACTTCTGAATGGTTCCTTTTATCATCCTTCATCATTTTGTATTTAGATGATTCTCCTGTTTCCATAGGACCTATACCGGAGTAACCAAGACCGGTTATTTCCTTTGTTCTTCTCTGAGCCTTCAACTATTTATCTATCTTCTCAGAGCTTTCATTGAATTTCCTCAGCTTCTCATTTCTCTCATTTTTAGTTTTCAACTCACTCTTGAGTTGTTCAATCTCTTTCATCATCTTCTCCTTTTCTTCTGTGTTGTCATATAGATGCTTATGTATGTACTTATCCTCCTAAGTGAGAATTCGGATTTCTTCATCTTTCTCAATCATGATTGTACATCATTTTCTCTCAGGGTATCTTCAGCAAGTCTCCTAGCTCTTTCAAATTTTGACAGAGCTTCTTCTGCCTCCCTTTTTCTTTCATTAGCACTTTTGCTGGCTTCCAGTATCTTAGTCATTCTTAGGGCCTGACCTTCATGTTCTCTTTTGAGATGTGTGATTTCTTTGGTCAGCTTCTTGTTCTTTTCAATAAGTTTTGAGATTTCTTCTTCTGCTTCTTCAGATCCACTCTATTCAGAGAGTTGATCTATAATATCCTGACTCTCATTTAGTTGTTGAGCTAATTCCTTTCTTTTTGCAAGAGATTTTCTCAGTCTCTCTTTCAACTGAGCAATAATTTCATTTGCTTCATCAATCTCCTTTTGATACCGATATTCTTCCATGATCTTTATCCTCAAGCTATCAAGCTTCACTTTAGAGGACTAGAGCTCTGATACCAATTGTTAGTCCCAACCGGTGCTGAGAGTGGAAGGGTGAATCAACACTTTACTAGTTTTACTCAATTCAAACTTTTAACTTAAGTTTTCACTAACTTAACATTCATCAATATAAATAGTTACTACCAAATAATATGCATACATGAAAAGATACACAGTGACACCAAAATTTATCTCGTGGAAACCCAAATGGGAGAAAACCATGATGTGAGTAGGAACTCACAAAATTTGTACTCTTCTAGAGTATTCCCAGTGAGGAGCCATCCCTATTAGGAGATTACAAAGGCACTATTAGGTGACACTTGATTAAGGGATTTTGATTCAAGCCTGTCAGTGCCTTTACCCTGTTAAAGGTAGCCTTGTTAAAAGTCTTAAGATCATGAATTAAGATGACACTTGGTTATTGGATTTTTACAATGGGACCTGTTAAAGTCCACCTATTAAGGGATTTTAGTTGTAATGAATATAAAGCAACAGAAAGATGATGTTAGGACCCAGAGGCAACTGAGAGGGGGTGGGGGGTGAATTAGTTGTCTATTAATTTCAACCCAAATATAACTTAATCAATCTTGATACTTAATACCGTAGACCAAATTTAATGTCGGTAGACAGACTAGTTGTTAATATTAATACCAGAGAAACTTAATGCATATAATAGAAAGAGAAACAACATCCACAACACATAACACAAAGATTTGTACGTGGAAACCCTGTAAGGGGAAAAACCATGGTGGGAAACCTTACCCACAATCAGATGATACTACTGCAGATAATATGTGTATACAAATGGGGTCTACACATGAAGAAAGGCCAATCGCCTAGAGCTCACTACTCAATCACAAGATAGGAGTCACACTGACTACAATTGGATGATTAAATCCAATGATAATGTACTGCTCAAAGTAGCATCTCCAATGCTGGATTTAGTACCGGTTAAGATCTGACAATCACCTTCAAACCTTCCTTGAACTTCTCTATGGTCTGCTTATATAATCTTCAATATTTGCACATACCATGTTACAATACCATAACCATATACCATCTCTCTATATTCTTTCATCTCACAAATGAGATCTTACATATATACCAAAATCTAAGATCAAATGTGTAGGTCGGCTAATCAAGAATATTACAATTAAATTAATTATAGATAAGTCAAGATGCGATGCATCATGTCGGCTCAATACAATTACAACAATATACAATTAATTAAATCATCTCCATAACGTGTCGTGCTGATCTGGAATAGATAATGCATGTCGGTCCATAACCTAGACCAATTTGCTGGTAATAGCAAATATGTCAACCTATTTAGACCAATAACCAAAATACCAAAACCAAGTGTCCAAACCATATCTTTGACATAACCAAGTGATCTCTAGATGATAACAAGTCATCCTCAATGTTGGTGAACAGTATAACCTGCTGGTGAACAATATACTGGTGACTGTGCATAAGTCACTGAACTTGCCGGTGAACATAATGTGCTAGTTCAACATAACCAAAAATCTCTAAAAGGATAAGTGTTGACATCAATGACAAAACCAATGCAACACATACATAATACCAACAATCTCCCCCTTTAGCATTGATGACAACACAAGATGGAAAAACATCTAAGTGCCAAAATAGAATGCCAAAAACCAAAAACCAACAATCTCCAAAATAGATCAATACCAAAAATAAAAAATACAAATGTAGAGAGTATATATCACTCCCTCAATAAATAATCTCTCCTCAAAGGATAATGTATTTTTTTCCATAGATATCTCTCCCCCTTTGAAATCAAATGCCAAAGCAATATAAATACCAGATACAACCAATACAACCAATTACAATAACCAACTACCCCCCCCTCGAGAAGTAGCTCCCCTCCATCAAAGCCGGAAAAAGGTTTTCTCTATTTATTCTGTTGGTTTGATGCCAATCATCAACTGTCTAAGTCTCTACCGGTGAGGGTATATCCCCAAGCTTCTCTCTGAGATATTTGAAGTTTTCCTTAGGCAAAGGCTTAGTAAATATATCTACAATCTCTTCTTTAGTATTCACATAAACCAATCTCATTTCTTTTGCTTCAACATTTTCTTTCAGAAAATTATATTTGATAGAAACATGTTTAGTTTTAGAGTGAAATACCAGATTCTTAGATATATCAATTGCTGCTGAATTATCACAATAAATGATTATAGGTTCTTTGCATTTTACCTTTATGTCCTTCAACATTTTCTTAATCCATAATACTTGAGTACAATTAGTTGTTGTTGCAACATATTTTGATTCTGCTGTTGATAATGATGTACAACTCTGTTTCTTGCTAAACCATGAAATCAATCTTCTACCAAGAAAGAATGCCCTGCTGGTGGTGCTCTTTCTGTCATCTACATCTCCTGCCCAATTTGCATCGGTGTATACACATAAATCAAAATTTTCATCTTTAGGATGCCATAAAGCAAGATTTGTTGTGCCTTGTAGATACTGGAAAATCCTTTTCACTGTTGATTCACGATTTTCTCTAAGATTACTATGAAATATTGAAACAATACATACTGCATTCATTATATCAGGTCTTGTTTGTGTCAAATGCAGTATACCTCCAATCATAGATTTGTATCTTGTTGGATTAACAGGAGCTGAATCATCCTTCAATGTCAATTTATTAGTTGTAGTCATAGGAGTACTTACCAGTTTAGAGTTTTCCATACCAAATTTCTTTAGTAGTACCTTCAAGTACTTTGTTTGACATATGAATATATCTTTATCAGTTTGTGAATTCTGCAATCCTAAAAATAATTTTATCTCCCCAATCATAGACATTTCAAATTCTTCCCGCATCTTATTAGCAAAGTCTTTACACAATCCATCTTCTCCTCCAAAAACAATGTCATCAACAAAAACTTCAATAACCAAGATGTCTTCATTAGTCACTTTGAAATATAAGTTGTTGTCAGTAGTACCTTTAGTGTAACCAAGCTTTAAAATATATTTCTCCAATATAGCATACCAAGCTCTAGGAGCTTGCTTTAATCCATATAAAGCTTTCCTTAATCTGCAAAGCATATCTTTATCATTTGTCAATGAAAATCCATCAGGTTATTCAATGTAAACTTCCTCTTCAAGATCACCATTAAAAAATGCACATTTTACATCCATTTGATATACTTTATAGTTCTTGTGTGATCCAAATGCAAGAAATAATCTCACTGCCTCAATTCTAGCTACCGGTGCAAAGGTTTCATTGTAATCAATTCCCTCTTTCTATGAATATCCTTTACACACTAATCTTGCTTTGTTTCTAATTACCTTACCATCTTCATTAAGTTTATTTCTAAATACCCATTTAGTTCCAATTACATTTTTATCTTTAGGCCAGGGAACCAATGTCCATGTATTGTTCTTTTCAATTTGTTCTAATTCATCTTCCATAGCTTTAATCCAATGTTTATCTTCACATTCCTCAATAATAGATGTTGGTTCAATTTGAGAAATTAAACATACCTCTTCATTTTCCACTCTTCCTCTTGTCATAACACCTTGATACTTATTCCCAATTATCTGACTTTCAGAGTGATTCAGTCTTACATACCTGGGTGTGTTCACTTGTTTTTTTTCTTCACTCAATGTGGAATTCTCTAATGATGCCAATGTGACTGGATCCATATTCTGTATCGATGCACTATGTATATGTTCATTTATGATCATCTCAACTGCCGGTTTAGAATCCATAGACCTTGAATTTCCTCTAAAGTGTTCATCTATCTTCACATTTGCACTCTCAATGATTTCCTGCAATCTTTTATTAAAACATCTATATGCCTTTCTCTTAGATGAATAACCAAGAAATATTCCTTCATCACTTCTAGCATCAAATTTGCCAATATACTCATCTCTCCTAATGTAGCATTTTCTTCCAAATATTGTGAAGTATTTAAGAGTAGGAGTATTACCAAACCATAGTTCATAAGGTGTCTTACCGATTTCACCTTTGATGTGAACTCTGTTAAAAGTGTAAACCATTGTGTTCATTGCTTCTCTCCAGTACACATGAGGTAGATTTGCTTCTAAGATCATGCTTCTGACTGCATCCAGAATAGTTTAGTTCTTCCTTTCCACAACTCCATTTTGCTGAGGTGTCTGGGGTGCTGATAGTTGTCTTCTAATTCTATTCACTTCACAAAATGTATTAAACTCCTTAGATGTAAATTCACCTCCTTGATCTGATCTTAAACATTTGATTTTCTTACTGGTTTCATTTTCTAGCATTGCCTTGAATAATTTGAATTTCCCAAAAGCTTCTGATTTCTCCCTGAGAAAAGTAACCCAACACATTCTAGAATAATCATCAATGATTAGCATAAAGTATCTATCTCCTTGTAGACTTCTTGTTCTTGCCAAACCACACAAGTCAGTATGAATTAAATCAAGAACATTATTAGATTTCTCAGAAATACTCTTAAAAGTTGTTCTAACTTGCTTTCCCATTTGACATTCCTTACATACTGGATTATGAGGTTTTACAATCTTAGGTAAAATCCCTTACCACCTTAGATGAACTAATCTTTATAATGTAATCAAAATTCACATGACATAGTCTTTTATGTCATAACCAACATTCATCAATCTGTGCAATCAAGCATGTCCTTTCATTGTTATTCAAATGAAAGATATTACCTATAGTTTGATTACCAATTGCAATCTCCAAACTTGTTCTATTCATGATTTTGCATTTACCATTCTTGAATTGTAACTGAAATCCCTTTGCAACTAATTGACCAACACTCAAAATATTATGCTTCAAACCTTCAACATAATAAACGTTGTCAGTATTGTGCTTACCATCAAAAGATATAGTGCATTTTCCTCTAATCAAGCAAGCTTTGTCATCCCCAAATATTACTAGACCTCCATTGTATTCTTGAAAAGATAAGAATTTACTCATATCACCAGTCATATGATGTGAACATCCAGAATCTATAATTCATTCATTTTTTTCTTCAATTTTAGCTCCCAGGGCCTGCTCTACTGGTGGAACAGTAGGTGTCACTTGATCTTATTTTATTGAAACAAAGCCCATCTATTGTCTATTAGTTCTTCATCAGAATCATCAGTAACTCCTTCATCAACATAGTAAAATGATTTGTCTCTATTCTTCTTAAATTTGTATCTCTGATATTCAGGGTTAGGCTTATATGTTCTTTTAGCTTCTTTTCTTAATCTTGCATGTCTATCAGGACATCTAGATGCCATATGACAAACTTTATTGTAGTTAAAGCATTTAAATGGTGCTTTACCTTAATACTTACTTCCAATAGGACCTTTTGGCATTTTCCTTGCAAATAGTGCTAAGTTTCTTCCAGTTCTTCATTTTCCCTCCTAATATCTTCAAGTTCTCTTTCATAAAGTTCTTTCCAATCAAATTTATCAGATGATGATGTTGATGATGCTTTGAAGGCTAAATTTGTCTTAATTGTAGCAACAGGACCAAATTCCTCAAGCTCAAATGCTGAAAGTTTTCCAAGCAAGGTATCTCTAGATACTGATGTATTAGGCATTGTTCTCAACTCATTAATAGTAGTTACTTTCATTTTGTATGCCGGTGGCAATGCTCTTAAAACTTTAGAAAAAATTTCATCTTCACTTAAGGAACCTCCACAACATTGTATTCCCAAAACAATTTCATTAACCCTTTCCATAAAAGAAAAAATTCTTTCATCTTCTGCCATTTCCATATTTTCATACCTAACCCGGAAGCATTCCAGTTTTGCAATTTTGACAGTGGTATCTCCTTCATTCAATATCTCCAATTAATCCCAAATAGCTTTAGCAGTAGATCAGTCTGATTACCCCATGATTTGTTGATTTAACAGGACGCTCAAGAGTGCTTCTCTTGCTTTGCAATCATTCTCTTGATCCTTACCCAATGTTGGTGGAATAGATTGATTCGGTGTAGGACCAACATAGCCATTCTTTGTAACATCCCATATGTATTTTCCAATACAATTCAGATGCATCTCCATTCTGATCTTCCATATACCATAGTTAGTTCCATCAAGTTTGAGACTGTCCTTCCTGTAAAAGTTAGTTGCCACAGAATCTCCTCAAGTTGTTAAACTTCTGCAAAAAGAGGACTTAGCTTTGATACCAATTGTTAGGAACCAGAGGCAATTGAGAGGGGGGTGGGTGAATCAGTTGTCTATTAATTTCAACCCAAATATAACTTAATCATACTTGATACTTAATACCGGTAGACCAAACTTAATGCCAATAGACAGACTAGTAGTTAATATTAATACCGATGAAATTTAATGCATATAACAGAAAGAGAAACAACATCCACAACACATAACACAAATATTTGTATGTGGAAACCCTATAAGGGAAAAAACCATGGTGGGAAACCTTACCCATAATTAGATGATACTACTGTAGATAGTATGTGTATACAAATGGGTTTTGCACATGCAGAAAGGCCAACTGCCTAGAGCTCACTGCTCAATCATAAGATAGGAGTAACACTGACTACAATTGGATGATTAAATCCAATGATAATGTACTGCTCAAAGTAGCATCTCCAATGCTGGATTTATTACTGGTTAAGCTCTTATAATCACCTTCAAACCTTCTTTGAACCTTCTCTATGGTCTGCTTATATAATCTTCAATATTCACACATACCATGTTGCAATACCATAACCATATACCGTCTCTCTATATTCTTTCATCTCACAAATGAGATCTTACATATATACCAAAACCTAAGACAAAATGTGTAGGTCAGCTAATCAAGAATATTACAATTAAATCAATTACAGATAAGTCAAGATGCAATGCATCATGTCAACTCAATACAATTACAACAATATCCAGTTAATTAAATCATCTCCATAATGTGTCATGCTGATCTGGAATAGATAATGCATGTCGGTCCATAACCTAGACCAATTTGCTAGTAATAGAAAATATGTCAACCCGTTTAGACCAATAACCTAAATACCAAAACCAAGTGTCCAAATCATGTCTTCGACATAACCAAGTGATCTCCAGATGATAACAAGTCATCCTTAGTGTTGGTGAACAATATACGAGTGACTATGCATAAGTCACTAAACTTGCCGGTGAATATAATGTGCTGGTTCAACATAACCAAAGATCTCTAGAAGGCTAAGTGTTGATAAGTGTTGACATCAATGAGAAAACCAATGCAACACATCCATAATACTAACAGATGATCTGTTGGAGTGACTACTAATAGCTTGATCAGATCACACTGAAAAATCATACTATCTCTGCATCGGTTGTGTCTGCTCTACACAACAATGGTTTCTTGAATATACCTTCGGCTCTACACTCTACCGATTTATTGATCCTTGGCTCTACACTCTGTTGGTCCTCTATCACTTTGCTCTACACTCTTTTGGTCCTCTGTAACTCGGCTCTGCACTCTGTTCTACTCCCCCTATGTTCACTTTTACATATCACTTTACACATGCACAACAACCTCATCAAAATGAATAATGTGAATTTATTACCCTTTGGAACTGTTGCCAACTTTCCCTCCAAAACATCAGATTCAAAATTTTGTTACCACTCCATAAATCACTCTCTAGAAAATCATTCCAGGAATCTATGTCAAAATAGTCGTTCATGCCGATAAGTTCGCCGGTTGACTGGAGAAGGTTGTCAGTTTAATGTTGGTAATGCACACTCCAATGAGATATTGTAGGTGATTGAAGGTTTTGTCATTGATGGCTACCTTGCAAGCATATGATACATGCAATACAATATATTGGCACCAGCAAAAACAAACTCTACACTGGCACATAGAACACCGGCAGTAAAAGGAAGTATACCGGCACCCAGGCCAACATGAATTTTGTTTATAATATATTTTGTAATTAATTGTAAAATCATTGTAAGCTGACTTGGCAAGTTGTAAAATGACTCATATATGTATGAGATCATTATAGAACATTTTGTAAGAAAGAGGATAGGAAAAATAAGGCAAACCTAATATGTGAATTATAGGTTAAGGGTTTATGTATGAAGCAGAGCTAAAACCGGTACTGAATTTGGCATAGTAGATGCTATTTTGAAGCAGTACAAGACATTGGATTTGCATAATCCATTTTGTAAGTCAGTGAGCTCTAGGCACTTGGCCTTCCTGCATGTGCAGGCCCCTATTGTAGTAGTAATACTCTCTTATTGGCCAGTAAGCAAATATTGTGGGTCACAAATCCCATCCAGGTTTTTCCCACACCGGGTTTCCTCATTAAACTACTGTGTTATGGTGTGATTTTCATGTGATTGTTGTTATCTCTGTTTATTGCATTACTTTTTGTTTACTGGTATACAATATTGATATGCTTTACATATTTTAAGTTAAGAAAATTATATAACTGGTTAGATATTGATTCACCCCCCCCCCTCCTCAGTATCTTTGGGAATCCTAACAATTGGTATTAGAGCCTGAACCTCTATTTTCAGAAGCCTAATAGCTTGAGGAAGATCTTGACACCGGTAGAGATGAAAAAATTGATGAAGCAATTAGAAGTAGCTCTCTCAGACTATGATACAAAAAAGTTGAAAAATACCAAACTTGAAGATGATCTAAAGGCTGCACAGGATATTATTCAAGCACTTCAAGAAAACCTTACCATTGCAAGAAACAAGAGAAGAGAACTTTGTGAAAAGATGCAAAATGAGAATGATGAAAAGGAAACTCTTAGTGATCTGATGAACAAGTTGAAACAAGAAAACATGACAACAAAGAATGACATGCAGGATATGACTATGAGATTTTGTAAACAATTTGAAGATAGAAAAAAGAAAGAAGAAGACTTGACTAGAAGACTAAATGATGCTGCAAATGAAAACACAAGACTTAGTTATGAAAATGATATGTGAAGACAGATCTGATGCACACACAAAATGACTCAAATGAACTTATGAGACATAAATAAATCTTGGAAAAAGAACTGGCTACTGCAAATCAGCACAAGGAGAAATTCAAGAAAAGCTCAGAAGAACTTGGTGACATGCTGAAGAATCAAAAACCAAATGGTGACACTAATGGCCCTGGCTTTGAAGCTGGTGAAAGCTTCGGTACTGCAAACACACATGATCATAGCTGTAGAGCCCCTCCCTGATCAAGCTCCGATTAACTCAGATGGCCATGGTTAACCTTACTAATAAATGCTATAATTCAATAGGATGGGCTATGTTAGATGGATAGATTGGTGAGAAAAGTAATTGAACCAGGTTACAAAATCATTTCACCTTGAGGTGTACATTTTGATGTGTTATGGATATATAACTTTATATGATTCTAGAATAGGATAACTTTGAGATGATGTATGTCATTATTGGATTTGAAGGACTTTACTATGATGATAGAAATAGGATGCATGTCTTATGTATGGATCAAAATTATGAGGATTATGATAATTGCTTATGTGGATTTATTTGGATATAAGATATATCAATTTGTTTAAATGTATATTGTATGCATAGTGTTTGATGTGTATTCTTATTCATGTGTTTAATATTATATGAGGTTATTTGGAATTACTAATGTGTAATTGAGATGCCCAGGAAAATTATCCATGTGACCATGTAAACATTATGGAGAACCAAACCTAGACCTATGTACGTTCGTAAAACCAGGGGTTGTCTATTTGGAGAGACAACACCCCGTATGTATCATATTTTGTTTGTGAAAAGTAAATGATGCATGTGTGTTAAATTGAATTTATTTATTTGTGTAAGTCCAACAAGAGAAAAATTTCATGTGTAATTTTGTAATGTATTTTATTGTGTCACTTGACACATGTGTTGATTTATGTCTTGATTTTTGACTTGTCTCTTGGAGGGAGTTGTTCAACTATATCTTTTTCAAACATTGGAATGTGGTTCTAAAATTTTCCTTGGGTAGAGAGTGTTTGGAGTGGTCAACATAGGTTTGACCCGAAATTTAACTTCAGATGGGTTTATAAGGGGTCAAATGGACTCCTAGGGGTAGTTTAAAGGTGTTTCCTAAGGCCCATAAGGTATACCTATGGGTTAGGAGTATTTTTAGGCATGTGTCTACTCCCATGTGACTGTTTAGTCACCTCAAAAAGTGAGTTTCCAAATGTCATGCCCAAACTTTTGGGCAAAAACACACACAACAAATTTTTTTTTGAACACTTAATTACATGCAACCTATGCTTAATTAGATGTGACAACTTAATAGGTTGCTCCATGCAGAACCTTAAGTTGTAATAAAACGTCCTTCTAACATGAACGATGAATAGAACAAATTTATCTAGAAGCCTTAGGTTTCTATGAAACCCCTAGACGGCAAAGTTAGGATATTCCTATCATAACAAATTAAGATAACTCCTATAATCAAACGAAACAATATGATTTTATAAGGACAATGATAAATTCACATCAAATGTCCCATTCATTACCATTTGCAATTTATAATTCTTAATTAGATCTGTTTCTACTAAATAGGCATAAATATAATTACTTGATTCAATAATAATTATTATCTGCTAACAAGTTTCCTCCCTCCGTGATAAAACATCCTTCCTTTATACTCGATTAAACCTTGCGTCTATAAATTAATTATTAATATGATTTTAATGCAATAATATTAAGTTATCGAACAATTAAAAATTGAAGTGTCAAATGTTAAAATGTTAATTGCTTTATTTAGTATAAGATTCCATCTAGGCTAAAAGAGTTCGCAAGATCCAAGTCTTGGACTTATTTTTGAAAGTATGTAATTCCACCACGATATCCTCTTCCAAGGAAATTATTATAATTCCACCATTAAATAAATAAATAAACTCATTTACGCAAAAACCTCTAAATTAATTGACAAAGATAATATTAATACCCAATAACCATTACTTGCTCTTAGGAACTAAATAAATTAGTCCTAGCACTTAGATTTATTAATGCCTATATTTTATTTTAACAATAATTAAAATTTAGTTAAATTAATTCGACTAAAGGGTCAATTAAATCCATAATGAAAATTGTCCTATAAAGTTAAATCTCAAAACCTATATCTAGGTGGACTAAAAATTATTTCTCCATAGCCAAAAATAACCTGCCAAATTTGTTATAAATTTTCTAAAAGATTAGACTTCATAAATATTTTAAATTTAAACATCATTCTTAAATCTACCCATATGTTTATATCAAACCTATATATAATATAAACACCTAATAAAATAATTAACCTACTATTTGTTCTATATGTTCATATTTTTAATTCTATATATATTTTTCATTTAAACACATTTATATGAAAATATTTATTTTCTAACACATAATGGTCCGATATAACTTAACTAAAATATTAATTAACCATGAAAACCTATATAAAATATTGTAAAATTTACTCCACACTTTACCCTATTTTTCTTTCATCCTTTTATCTTGCCCTAACCCTATTTTTAGGTTAGGGCTGAAATATGATATATTTTTTTTTTTTGTGAGAAGTGTGTGTGTATGTTTGAATTTGTTTATTGCAGGTCACGGGAGGCACGACGGAGAAGTGGAGGAGACATGGCAGAGCTTTCATGGGCAGAGGGGGGGAGGGGGGGGGGCTCCCCGTAGGGGCGACCACTATCGAGCTTGAGGGTCACGACCCACAGCCCGGCAGCGTCGCTGCTATGGGGCACCACCCACAGAGGGGGGCCGAAGCCTCCCCAACTATGGGTTGCGGCTGCAGCCACCGTTGGGGGTCGCCGCCCACTATGCGGGGGCCGAGGTACCCCCCTAGTTTATTTTTATTTTATTTTATTTTATTTAAAAAAAAAAACAATAAATAAAACCTCTTGTTTTTAATAATTTAATTTATTTTATTTTGTTTTAAAAATGTAAAAATAAATAAATAAATATATATATATATATATATATATATATAAAATCTTTTCATGGTTAAATCTAGGGTAGATTAATATGAGTTTTCATAGATGAATTACCTTATATTTTTTTATTTAACATTAGACCAATATTTGTATTTCTTCTTTTTAGATCTACTCATAAATCTATAGTGTAATTATTTAATTTTGATTTTGCAATAAATAAAGGAGAAAATGACAGATCTAATTAAATTTAAGCAGCAACTATATGAGACTAGAATTTTTTTGAAATAAATCTTAGAGATAGACATATTAATTTTAGATTTATTTTCTACGAATAACTAAATAGAAAATGGCAGAGTTTAATAAAATATATTCTGTAACTACCTTATTCTAGAATTATTTGAATTACACTTAGAGATGTGCATAAGGAATTAAACTGAACTTTTATTTTCAGAAATAACATGCATACAACAATATTATTTCATTAACTATAGGAACTTAATCCAAAGATAAACATTTCAATCTTTGCAATAATAACTTAATAAAATAATGCATTTCTTTAGAACATATTAAGAATACAATATAATCAACATTACAAGGGGGTGAGATACCCAACTAGTCTCATAGGCTATGACCATGGAGTGCTCACCTCCCAGCCTAGGCTTACTAGAAGCCACCCCCGAGATTGGAGAACCAAGCCCTAGACGGGTTACACACATGCATACACAACAAGAAAGGTAAAAAGATATAGCCAACACTTTTCCAACCAAGGCTTCACTCCATCACTAAATGTGATGATTTTACATGGGTGGTAGTGGACCAAATACCTTGAGGAAACTGCAAGAATGATAGAACACAATGCCACCACATGGAAAACAAAGTTATTTCATAAGATCATTAACCCCACATTCCTTATGCCCCCCATAGGCATTCATGCTATACTTTCTCCCCTTATGACCCCCAAATGCACAAACCAGGCCATGCAGCAAGGGTCACATATACACCCCTTGAGTTCACTCTCATAATGAGAGTCTCTCACTTGAGGGTTGTCAAACTTCTACCACTCACAAGACCATCCAACTCTCCCAAGAGTAGAAGACCTTGGTTACTCCCAAGACACATGAAATGCATAAAAAAAAATAAAAGATAGATCGCATAATAATAATTTTCACAAAAGGAAATACAAGAGAATTACTTTCTCATACAACCAAACTTTCCAACATAGACATGCAACATAACAAGAAAAGAGATGAACCAACCTTCAATCTGCCCAAAGGTATGTTAGAACTAGTTTGAGGATGAGAAGCCCAAATCCACAATCCTCCCTTCTACACTTAACTAAATTTTGAATCCAAAAACTCGCTTTTCAAAATGCATAGTCTCAAAAAATGGAGAGTGGGTGATTACCCACAAAATATCTCATTCTTGCCTAAGAGGGCCTTGGTGAGAGTTCTCCCAGGTTTCTAAAATTGAAAAAGGAAAAAGTAAGAAAAAGATAAAAAAGGATCTCTTAGCAAAAGGGAAGGTTATCTAACCTAGATGGCACCTTCTAATTTTGAATTTTCGCACATCTTAGAAATCCCACTTTTTGGGATGACTAAACAGTCACATGGGAGTAGACACATGCCTAAAAACACTCCTAACTCATAGGTATACCTTATGGGCTTTTGGAAACACCTTTAAACTACCCCTAGGAGTCTATTTGACCCCTTATAAACCTATCTGAAGTTAACTTTCGGGTCAAACCTGAGTTAACTACTCCAAAGACTCTCTACCCAAGGAAATTTTAGAACCACATTCAAATGTTTGAAAAAGCTATAGTTGAACAATTCCCTTCAAGAGACAAGTCAAAATTCAAGACATAAATCAACACATGTGTCAAGTGACACAATAAAATACATTACAAAATTACACATGGAAATTGTCTCTTGTTGGATTTAAATAAATCAATAATAAAATTTAACACACATGCATCATTCACTATTATAAATAAAATACGATACATACAGGGTGTTGTCTCTCCAAATAGACAACCCCTGGTTTTACGAATGTACATAGGTCTAGGTTTGGTTCTCCATAATATTTCCATGGTCATATGGATAATTTTCCTGCACATCTCAATTACATATTAGTAATTCCAATAACCTCATATAATATTAAACAGATGAATACGAATACACATCAAACACTCTGCATACAATTTACATTTAAAAAAATCGATATATCTTATATCCAAATAAATCTGCATAAGCAATTATCATAATCCACATAATTCTGATCCATACATAAAACATGCATCCTATTTGTATCATCATAGTAAAGTCCCACAAATCCAATAATGACATAGATCATCTCAAAGTTATCCTATTCTAGAATCATATAAAGTTATGTATCCATAACACATCAAAATGTACACCTCAAGGTGAAATGATTCCATAACCTGGTTCAATTACTTTTCTCACCAATCTATCCGTCTAACATAGCCCATCCTATTGAATTATAGCATTTATTAGTAAGGTCAACCATGGTCAACTGAGTTAACCGAAGCTTGATCAGGGAGGGGCTCTACACCTAAGGTGAGCGAAAATTAAAATTAGAAGGTGACATCTAGGCTAGATAACCTTCCCTTTTGATGAGAGATCCTTTTTCATCTTTTTCTTACTTTTTCCTTTTTCAGTTTTAGAAACCTGAGAGAACTCTCACTGAGGTCTTCTTAGGAAAGGATGAGAGATTTTGTGGGTAATCACCCACTCTCCCTTTTTAAAGATGATGCAATTTTGAAAAATACAGTTTTGGGATAGAATTTTGGCTAAGTTTAGAAGGAAGATTTGTGGATTTGGGCTACTCATCCTCAAACTAGTTGTAGCACACCTTTGGGTAGATTGAAGGTTGGTTCATCCACTTCTTTTATTTCTTTTTAAGTTGCATGTTTGTGTTGGAAAGATTGTTTGAATGAAAAAGTTGTTGTCTTGCATTTTCTTTTGTAAAAATTATTATGCAACCTTTCTTTTATCCTTTTATGCATTTCCTGTGATTTGGGAGTAACCAAGTCTTTCTACTCTTGGGAGAGTAGGATGGTCTCACAGGTGGTAGGAGTTTGATAGCCCTTGAGTGAGAGACTCTCATTATGAGAGAAAACTCAAGGGGTGTATATGTGACCCTTGCTGCATGGCCTGATTTGTGCATTTGGGGGTCATAAGGGGAGAAAGTATGGCATGAATGCCTTGGGGGGCATAAGGAATGTGGGGTTAATGAACTTATGATATGTCTTTGTTTTCCATGAGGTGGCTTTGTGATCTACCATTCTTGCAGTCTCCTTAGGGTATTTTGTCCACTACCACCCATGTAAAATCATCACATTTGGTGGTGAAGTGTAGCCTTGGTTGGGAAAGTGTTTTTGTGTGTTTTTCCCTTGTTTGTTGTGTTTGTATGTGTGTAACCTATCTAGGGCTTGGTTCTCCAAGCTCAGGGGTGGCTTCTAGTAAGCCTAGGTTGGGAGGTGAGCACTCCATGGTCAAGCCTTATGATTTATTTGTAGGTTGCTTGGAATGGAAGGAAAAAGTCAAGCTAGGAGTTGTTGTTTTTACTTGGGTTGCAAAAAAAGATTAAGAAAAAGGATGCTATATTTTTAGTTGAAGGAATGTAAATAAAAAGTTGCATGTTGTAGTTACCTTAAAAAGAAAATGTATCTATTTTATTTAAAGTCCTCATTTAATAGAAATGAGAGTCTAGTTGGGTATATCACACATTTGTATTGTTGGCTATATTGTATTTTAAACACACTTTAAAGAAATGTATTATTTTTATTAAGTATTATTTTGTTGCAAAAAAAAAAAAAAAATGAAATGTGTATTTCTAGATTTAGTTCTTATAGTTCTGAAAATAATATTTGTTGTGTATGTGTTATTTTGGAAATCAAGAAATTCATTTTATCCCCTTATGCATTTGAAATATTGGAAAAATAAAGAAATAGAAAAGCATGTATGTTAGTAAGCTGGAAATAAAACATTTAGTCCTATTTATGGAAATGCAAATATAGTTTATGAAATTTTGTCATTTTTCCTTTTATTTATTAGCAGAAAACAAATCTAAAAATTAACATTCCTTTCAATGTTTTATAGACTAATATAGTTGTTGCTTAAATTTAATTAATTCTGTCATCTTCTCCTTTATTTATTGCAGACTCAAAATTAAATAATTGCACTATAGATTTATGTCTAGATCTAAAAGATGAAATAAAAATATTGTTCTAATGCTATGATGTTAGTTATTATAATAAGTTCCTGTAAATATTTAAAGAAAAAAAATATAACATTATACATTTATGAAAATCTATATTAAACCTACCTGTGATTTAACCACGGTTAGATTATATATATATATTTTGTTATATTTTAAAACCAAATTAAAAAGAGAGAGAGAAAAAGAACTTTTAAATTTTTATTTAAAAAAAAATAGGGTTTTCGGGGGGGTGGGCGAACCCACTGTGTGTAAAAAATAGTTGGTCGGCGTGGCTCAGGCCGCCACTATGGCTTCCCACATTTGTTGGCACGGGGGCCTCCCACTGTGGGTAACCATAGTGGAAAGGGCCCCGACTGCCACTGTGTTTACCAACAGTGGGCGGCGCCCGACCGCCACTGTGGGGAAACCTAGTGGCTCCCGGGAAGGCCCCCGCTGATGCACCTCTATCCCTCCTCCACTCCTCCACTCCTCCGCTGAGACCCTCCATGGCCGCCGTCTCCCGTGACCAGTAAAACCAAACACTCCTTCGCCCTGCACAATAAGAAAAAGATAAAACCCTAACCCGATTCAGGTTAGGGTAGCATGAAAGTTGAAAAGGAAAAGAAATGGGGTTTAAAAGGGGCATTTTATAATATTTTTATTAGGGTTCATGGGTATCTTTATAATATTGTTTGAACATTTAAATGTGATGTTTCAAATCTTAAATTATTTTGGAGTTTAATTTTTTAGGAAATTATAATGACTTTGTAAGATTTTTGGCCATAGGGTATTAATTTTAGTCCACCTAAATTTAGGCTATTCCAGACTAAATTTTATAGGGCAATTTACATTATGGAATTTAATTGACCCTTTAGTCGAATTAGTTTAACTACATTTTAATTCTTGTTAAAATAAAATATAGGCACTAATAATCTAAGTGCTAAGACTAATTTATTTAGTTCCTAAAGGCATTTAATGGATATTGGAGATTAATACTATTTTTGTCAATTAATTTAGAGATTTTTGCACAAATGAATTTATTTATTTATTAAGTGGTGGGATAATAATAATTTCTTTGGAAGAAGATATCGTGGTGGAATTATATATATTCGAAAATAAGTCCAAGACCTTGATCTTGCGAACTCATTTAGCCTAGATAGAATCTTATACTAAATAAAGCAATTAACATTTTAACGTTTGACACTTCAATATTTGATTACTCGATTAATTAGTATTATTACGTTAAAATCATATTAATAATTAATTTCAAGATGCAAGATTTAATCAAGTTATAAAGGAAAGATGTATTATCACGGATGGAGGAAACTTGTTAGGAGATAAATAATTATTATTGAATCAAATAATTATATTAATGCCTATTAGGTAGAAGTCGATCTAATTAAGAATTATAATTTGCAACTGTAATTGTGAATTTATTATTGTCCTTATTAAGTCATATTGTTCCATTTGATTATAGGAGTTATCATAATTTTTTATGTTAGGAATATCCTAACTTTGTCGCCTTGGAGTTTTATAGAAACCTAAGGCTTCTAGATAAATTTGTTCTATTCATCGCTCATGTTATTAAAATGTTTCATTATAATTTAAGATTGCTCTTGGCACAACTTGTTAAGTTGTCACATCTAATTAAGCATAGGTTGCATACAATTAAGTGTTTCAAAAAAAAATTTGTTTTGCCCAAAAGTTTGGGCATGACATTTTGGTATTAGAGCCCTAGGTTCATACACTGGTGAACATGGGCTACATTCATGACTTAGTTGAACTAAACTATGGATTCAAAGTATAACACATAGGTGGAAAACTTGCAAAATAACAAAGTGAAACATAAGTGAAAATTCTTCTAAATCAATAGATCAACATATATCAATTCAAGGGGTTCCAAGGGTCACTAAAAGCCCTGAAATTTGAAACTAATTAGTCATAATGTTTATGGCATAATAAGACCCCAAAGGCTGCAAATATTTTTTAATTATAAATATTCTCAGTATTTAATAAATGAAATTTAGATCATTAGTACTTATAAGGTTACCATTCGATTGGAACTCAAATACAATTATTGCCCTAATCAAATCAAGTATGAGGAGGTAATTCTACAATAAAATACCTCTGATGGTAACTAAGAGAATACCATCCATCGAGGTATGTTCTTGACTTGGCAAGTCAAGCAAGCTAGTTAGAAATAAGATGAAGGTGCAATAAACAAGATAATTGAGATAGCGACAACTCAACTTAAATTTTTTTAAGCTATGCAAAAATTTTGGTGGTTCGAGGACCACGACTGCCATTTGAGACAACAATGAAGAAGAGTTAAGAGGTACTCTTGCGAATATTAGAAAGAAGCATTAACCTATCCTCATGAATAGGTGCCTTAAGAATGAGGTCAAGCTAGGTTGCTTATCAAGAGCATTTGTTAGACAATCCTTGTAGCAACGCAGAGAAGCTAGAGTTGTATAATCCTGAATATAAGGACTAAAATGATGAATGACAATCTCCTTGATAAGTGGACCCTAGCAATATTATAGATGAATTAACTAAGGAGAAAGGATACATGAACTTCTTGGGTTAAAGCACGTAATTGCAATAAACCCTAAGTTCATCCATAGCTATATAATTGGAGAAACAAGCAAAGTAAAGCTACAACTAGTTCCCTTATGGGAAGACAATCTTGGAGAAATTTATGGCAAGGAGAGTAGGGACGATTGGGAATCATACAAAAATCCCTATTGAATTACATGGAGTGTAAAAGTATTAGGATCTTATACTCTAGGAATGAGTAACTAATATGCATTCAGAACATAAGGAGAAAAGTGCAACCCAATCATGACTAGTCGCTAGTTACAAGACAATATGTAACACAATTTAACTACTTGACACAACCGAAGTAGGTTTGTAAAATTTATGGCACTCAAGTGTGAAGATATGTGAAAACATTAACATGCAGATGGAAATGGCTTATGGAAAGATAGTATAGCAGTATTATAATACGAAGGTTTTAATGATGAATAGTTGGTAGTATAAGATATTTTATGAGAACATGGATGAGGAGCCGAATTATGTGGTTAGCCAACGGAGAACTTGGAAATTATGGGATTCTTAAGACATTGATAATTATTGGACACCCTTATGTTATACCGTAATTGGGTAACATGATATTATGATGATAAGGTGGGTTACGTGGTTTGAAGGAAATTGTAAGTTGTGATAAGCTGAGATTGGCTAGTAAGTAAATATAAATAAGTAATATGGAAAGAGATAACTTTTTTTACCAAATTTTAATTAATGGGGTGAGTGTTGGTCACTTCTTGAGTGCACACCCCCTTGATATCATAAGTTGCATAAGGGAAGTAGGAGGGAATAAGTCAACTCTCTGCATTGTTTGAAATATGTCATGAAATGTGTGGGAAGGAATTAGTTGTCAAGCGCTATTGATTTTACTTGACAATTAGTCCACCCCAAATGGTTCTTAACCATAAGTGTTAGTAATTTGGCAACATGCTCCTTATTGATGAGAACGAAAGGATGATTAGAGGTGAAAATTCAAGGAGCTAGCAAAGGTGCTAAGAAAACAAATGATGACCCTAGTAGAATTATATGATTACTTTTTTTTTTCAAATCTTAAGTGTTTCTAAGTATACAAGCGACAATTTTGTGCCGAACTATCCACCGCATGTGAGTAAGACACGAACGTGTCGACGCATGAGTTACCATGTAATATTGAACCAAGGTTTAGCATACAAGGAAAATTAAGGGAAGTCCTAGAAGTTTGAAGGGAGGATGGTAGAGTTAGTGCAATCACCTGATAGATATAATTATGGATGTTAATAACCCTAAATAGATAACAGATTATGACGAAAAGTGTGGCTTGCGATAGCAATCACATGAAGGTTAAAATGGAACATGATCTATAAAACGATTGCAATCTCATGTGTATAAGATATTTCATAAATAATAAAGGAATATAGATCATCTAAGAATCTCAAGAGTCTAATAATCACTTCCTAACACACTTAGGATGTGTGATCTTGGGTGATGTGCTGCGGTTACTCCCTATAGCATGGCTAGTATGGTCATCTTGTTTCGAGTTTTGATTCGACAGTATTTTTGACTTTCTTTGAATAGTATTTTGTGATCTAGGGGCTAGTACTTTCTTTTTATTTATTTATTTTTATGATGAAAGGACCACTAAATTTATGTTTCTTTTTATTGGAGCTATGGCATTTGCCATGTTGCTGATTTTAATATCTTTCAATTGCCGACATTTTTCTTCTTTGATTGGACTTGGTAAAAATAACTTTTATTTTGATCTTTTAAAGTGTCAAGTGGTCATTTTGACGTTAATATAGCTAGCCCTAGTGATGTGATTTGTGTAAAGTCTATCATGTTAATTGAACCACTGATAGTGTGTCAAGGGAGAATACCGCAAGGAGTAAAATTAGGCACATGGAATAAACAAAGAACATTATTTCGAAATAAGGTAAAGAAAGGAATATTCTCCTAAATAAAATTATTTGTGAGTAATCTAAGAGAGGAAATTTATAACAAAAAATAAAATAAAATAATATATGTGTGTGTGTGTGTGTGTGTGTGTGTGAGATCCAGGCCTAAGGAATTGCGAAAGTGATGATAATTGTAGACTGGTAAATTTGGCATGTGTATGGAGATGATTGCGAGGATGAGATAAAAAAGAAATAATAATTATTAATTTTCATCACTCCCTTAGAATGGGATGGTTATGTACCTTAATGTTTGGGTTTTGCGAATAATGTACCTATGAAACTAAAAACCTTAATGCCTAGAAATACCAAGCTTTGTGGGCCCTAGGAGTAGAAAATTTCCCTACCTATGGGTAGATTTAAAGAGCTTAAACTTGATTATCCCTTGTAGCCTAAGGATGTTGGAAGAAATAATGCACCTAGGGTGGTTTACCAAATATGTGATTAACCCCCTTATGAGGCACCTTGATGTAAAATAAGTAGATTCATTATGGATAAATTGTGGTGTGAATTCTCTTTAGCGGCGAGCATGGATGACAATTGCAGTGGGATAAACATGTTTTACATGAACCCTTAATAAGTATGACTCCTAGAAATTAATAAGTAAACTATCATGTGTAACCTTGATTATGGGAGTTGATGTGTGTTATTGATATAATTTGGATGGTGTACTAACGTAAGTTGTTGAAAGATATAATTTTGTAAACACCTACCTGAGATTGAAGGGAAATGTATGAATTTAACCTTATGAAGATAGTAAGCTAATTACAATAATAAGTTTGTTTTGATAATGCATCTTTCTAGTAGGCAAGATAAGATTTAGAGTAACCTATTAAAATTGTGGGAAGAGTTATATCCCTATTTCATAATTCGCTCATGCGACTTTCAGGAGTAAGTCGATCTCTAGGGGAGGAGGATGTAGAGCCCCTCCCCGATCAAGCTCCGGTTAACTCAGTTGACCATGGTTGAACTTACTAATAAATGCTATAATTCAATAGGATGGGCTATGTTAGATAGATAGATTGGTGAGAAAAGTAATTGAACTAGGTTATGGAATCATTTCACCTTGAGGTGTACATTTTGATGTGTTATGGATACATAACTCTATATGATTCTAGAATAGGATAACTTAAATGAGATGATGTATGTCATTATTGGATTTGCAGGACTTTACTATGATGATAGACATAGGATGCATGTCTTATGTATGGATCAAAATTATGAGGATTATGATAATTGCTTATGTGGATTTATTTTGATATAAGATATATCGATTTGTTTAAATGTAAATTGTATGCATAGTGTTTGATGTGTATTCTTATTCATGTGTTTAATATTATATGAGGTTATTTGGAATTACTAATGTGTAATTGAGATGCGTAGGAAAATTATCCATGTGACCATGTAAACATTATGGAGAACCAAACCTAGACCTATGTACGTTCGTAAAACCAGGGGTTGTCTATTTGGAGAGACAACACCCCGTATGTATCATATTTTGTTTGTGAAAGTAAATGATGCATGTGTGTTAAATTGAATTTATTTATTTGTGTAAATCCAACAAGAGACAAATTTCATGTGTAATTTTGTAATGTATTTTATTGTGTCACTTGACACATGTGTTGATTTATGTCTTGATTTTTGACTTGTCTCTTAGAGGGAGTTGTTCAACTATAGCTTTTTCAAACATTGGAATGCGGTTCTAAAATTTTCTTTGGGTAGAGAGTCTTTAGAGTGGTCAACACAGGTTTGACCCGAAATTTGACTTCAGATGGGTTTATAAGGGGTCAAATGGACTCCTAGGGGTAGTTTAAAGGTGTTTCCTAAGGCCCATAAGGTATACCTATGGGTCAGGAGTATTTTTAGGCATGTGTCTACTCCCATGTGATTGTTTAGTCACCTTAAAAAGTGAGTTTCCTAAGGTGAGCGAAAATTGAAATTAGAAGGTGCCATCTATGTTAGATAACCTTCCTTTTTGATGAGAGATCCTTTTTCATCTTTTTATTACTTTTTCCTTTTTCAGTTTTAGAAACCTGAGAGAACTCTCACTGAGGTCTTGTTAGGCAAGGATGAGAGATTTTGTGGGTAATCACCCACTCTCCATTTTTGGAGATGATGCAATTTTGAAAAATATAGTTTTGGGATAGAATTTTGGCTAAGTGTAGAAGGAAGATTTGTGGATTTGGGCTGCTCATCCTCAAACTAGTTCTAGCGCACCTTTGGGCAGATTGAAGGTTGGTTCATCCACTTCTTTTGTTTCTTTTTAAGTTGCATGTTTGTGTTGGAAAGATTGTTTGAATGAAAAAGTTGTTGTCTTTTATTTTCTTTTGTAAAAATTATTATG
Organism: Cryptomeria japonica; assembly: GCF_030272615.1. Classification (NCBI taxonomy): domain Eukaryota; kingdom Viridiplantae; phylum Streptophyta; class Pinopsida; order Cupressales; family Cupressaceae; genus Cryptomeria; species Cryptomeria japonica. The sequence continues at coordinate 614,613,971 of NC_081409.1, read as the reverse complement.
CGACCTAACTTGTATCCTTTTATGCATTTCCTGTGATTTGGGAGTAACCAAGGCCTTCTACTCTTGGAAGAGCAGGATGGTCTTGCAGGTGGTAGGATTTTGACAGCCCTCGAGTGAGAGACTCTCATTATGAGAGCAAACTCAAGGGGTGTATATGTGAGCCTTGCTGCATGGCCTAGTTTGTGCATTTGGGGGTCATAAGGGGAGAAAGTATGGCATGAATGCCTGGGGGGCATAAGGAATGTGGGGTTAATGAACTTATGATATATCTTTGTTTTCCATGAGGTGGCTTTGTGATCTACCATTCTTGCAATCTCCTCAGGGTATTTGGTCCACTACCACCCATGTAAAATCATCACATTTTGTGGTGAAGTGTAGCCTTGGTTGGGAAAGTGTTGTTGTGTGCTTTTTCCTTGTTTGTTGTGTTTGCATGTGTGTAACCTGTCTAGGGCTTGGTTCTCTAAGCTCAGGGGTGGCTTCTAGTAAGCCTAGGCTTTGAGGTGAGCACTCCATGGTCAAGCCTTATGATTTATTTGTAGGTTGCTTGGAATGGAAGGGAAAAGTCAAGCTAGGAGTTGCTGTTTTTACTTGGGTTGCAGAAAAAGATTAAGAAAAGGGATGCTATATTTTCAGTTGTAGGAATGTAAATAAAAAGTTGCGTGTTGTAGTTACCTTAAAAAGAAAATGTATCTATTTTATTTAAAGTCCTCATTTAATAGAAATGAGAGACTAGCTAGGTATATCACCCATTTGTATTGTTGGCTATATTGTATTTTAAACACACTTTAAAGAAATGCATTATTTTTATTAAGTATTAATTTGTTGCAAAAAAGAAAAAAAAATGAAATGTGTATTTCTGGATTTAGTTCCTATAGTTCTGAAAATAATATTTGTTGTGTATGTGTTAATTTGGAAATCAAGAAATTCATTTTATCCCCTTATGCATTTGAAATATTGGAAAAAAATGAAATAGAAAAACATGTATGTTAGTAAGCTGGAAATAAAACATTTGGTCCTATTTATGGAAATACAAATATAGTTTATTAAATTCTGTCATTTTCCCTTTTATTTATTCGCAGAAAATAAATCTAAAAATTAACATGCCTTTCAATGTTTTCTAGACTAATATAGTTGCTGCTTAAATTTAATTAATTTTGTCATCTTCTCCTTTATTTATTGCAGAATCAAAATTAAATAATTGCACTATAGATTTATGTCTAGATCTAAAAGATGAAATAAAAATATTGGTCTAATGCTATGATGCTAGTTATTATAATAAGTTCTTGTAAATATTTAAAGAAAAAAAATATAACATTATACATTTATGAAAATCTATATTAAACCTACCTGTGATTTAACCATAGTTAGATTTTATATATATATATATATATATATATATATATATATATATATATATATATATATATATATATATGTATATATATATATATATATGTATATATATATATGTATATATATATATGTATATATGTATATATATATATATATATATTTATATATATATATATATATATATATATATGTATGTATCTATATTTAAATAAATATATTTTTTTTGTTATATTTAAAAACCAAATAAAAAACAAAGAGAGAGAAAAAGAACTTTTAAATTTTTATTTAAAAAAAAAATAGGGTTTTCGGGGGGGGGGGGGAACCCACTGTGTGTAAACACAGTGGGCCGGCGTGTCTCGGGCCACCACTATGGCTTCCCATAGTAGTCGGCACGGGGGCCTCCCACTGTGGGTAACCACAGTGGAAAGGGCCTCGACTACCACTGTGTTTACTCACAGTGGGCGGCGCCCGTCCGCCACTGTGGGGAAACCCAGTGGCACCTCCATCCCTCCTCCACTCCTCCACTCCTACACCGAGACCCCCCATGGCCGCCACCTCCCGTGACCAGTAAAACCAAACACTCTTCCGCCCTGGACAATAAGAAAAAGATAAAACCCTAACCCAGTTCGGGTTAGGGTAGCATGAAAGTTGAAAAGAAAAAGAAATGGGGTTTAAAAGGGGCATTTTATAATATTTTTATTAGGGTTCATGGGTATCTTTATAATAATGTTTGTTTAAAGAAAATATATATATATATTTAAGAATATGAATGTATACATCTAACTTAGTTTAATTATTTTATTTAATCATTCATATTGTTTGAACATTTAAATGTGATGTTTTAAATCTTAAATTATTTTGGGGTTTAATTTTTTAGGAAATTATAATGACTTTGTAAGATTTTTGGCCATAGGGTATTAATTTTTAGTCCACCTAAATTTAGGCTATTCCAGACTAAATTTTATAGGGCAATTTACATTATGGAATTTAATTGACCCTTTAGTCGAATTAGTTTAACTACATTTTAATTCTTGTTAAAATAAAATATAGGCACTAATAATCTAGGTGCTAGGACTAATTTATTTAGTTCCTAAAGGCAATTAATGGATATTGGAGATTAATACTATCTTTGTCAATTAATTTAGAGATTTTTTCGTAAATGAATTTATTTATTTATTAAGTGGTGGGATAATAATAATTTCTTTGGAAGAGGATATCGTGGTGGAATTATATATATTCGAAAATAAGTCCAAGACCTTGATCTTGCGAACTCATTTAGCCTAGATGGAATCTTATACTAAATAAAGCAATTAACATTTTAACATTTGACACTTCAATTTTCGATTGCTCGATTAATTAGTATTATTATGTTAAAATCATATTAATAATTAATTTCAAGATGCAAGATTTAATCAAGTTATAAAGGAAAGATGTATTATCACGGATGGAGGAAACTTGTTAGGAGATAAATAATTATTATTGAATCAAGTAATTATATTAATGCCTATTTAGTATAAGTTGATCTAATTAAGAATTATAATTTGCAACTGTAATAAAAGGGACATTTGATGTGAATTTATTATTGTCCTTATTAAGTCATATTGTTCAATTTGATTATAGGAGTTATCGTAATTTGTTATGTTAAGAATATCCTAACTTTGTCGCCTTGGAGTTTTATAGAAACCTAAGGCTTCTAGATAAATTTGTTCTATTCGTCGCTCACATTAGAAAAATGTTTCGTTCTAATTTATGATTCCACTTGGAACAACCTGTTAAGTTGTCACATCTAATTAAGCATAGGTTGCATACAATTAAGTGTTTCAAAATTTTTTTTTGTTAAACTAAAGCTACAAAACTACACATGCAAATAGGTTAAACTCAATCTCTAGCCTATGCATTAAAAGTGCCTATGATATCATTAATGATAATACAAGAATTGATGTGTGCGAATGGCTTAAAGATGAACTGAATGAAAATTTGGGAAAGATAAAGAAAGACAAAAAGGGAACATTCAGATTTGGAAACCTACTTGTTTGTCTAATGCTACACATAACCAAACAAGTACCCGGTATTGGTATTAGAAATTTTGGTTTTGATATACCGGTAGGCAAACGGTTGTTAGATTTACTAAACAACATGGGAGAGAATAGAGAAAAGAACATAAACGAGTACTTTCAAGCATTGAAGGACGGAATGAAGACCAGAGTTAGATTGTCACAAGCAATTGTGGACAAGTATAAGGATGAAATTTCTTTTGTAATAAAGAAGGATGAAATTTGGATGGAGGCAGTTATCCCAAGAACCATCTGGGTTACTGAAATGGGGTATGAAAGTGATGACCACATAATAGAAACATATGGAAAAGCCCTCCTAGAAGCACCTAAGGAACCTAAAGAAGAGGTATTTGGTAGTGTTGAGACTATTGAAAAACAAATTCAATCCAAGAAAAATGTTAAAAAGGTTGCGGCAACAGTTAGAAAAGGATCCAGGCAAGCAAAAGCTATTAAGGAAGATGTACTTAAACAAACTGGTATTACTGAAGATGAGTTAGAAGCACTTCAACCAGAAATTCACCTTTCATCGGTTGGAACTTCTTCAGAAAGTGACATACCAGCTACATTCAAAAGAGTTGTGAGAAAAAGGAAATCTTCACCGGCATCTTCACCTTCTCCTAGAAGAACAAGATAGAAACAATAGGCAGTAAGGCCCCCAACAAAGAAATTAACTCTGAAGAAGAAAAAGAGGACTCCTAAGAAGAAGTCCATAGCTCCTATTGATAAATTACTAGATGAAATTACTGAGGATGGTAAATTGAAAAAAATCAGCAAAATGTATAACACATTATCAGATGATGACAAAGATAAAGTAGAAAATAGTGTAATATTGCACTTAGATATTTTAAAGAAATTTTTGATGCAAGTTGTTGATGAAATACCGATAGATCTCTACAATAGACTTGAAGCTAGGAGTAGGTATTATTGAACTTGATAAGAAAATAAAAATTGAAAAATTACTTGCAGTACATCCTGTCAACTCACCTAATGAGATAGATAAATTGATCTCAGAGGCTAACCGATCAGTATTTTCAACTGCTCACCGACATGTAGCACTATTGGCAGGGAGAGTGAATGAGGTAACAGAAGAAACAACTAATGCATGGGACATATTCCTTGTAGAGAAGGAAAAGAAGGAAGAGTATTGAAGCCCTAAACCCATCAAGGTATATCAAAAGGACAAGGGAAAAGGAAATTTTGGTGGACCACCCAACATAAAAATAACAGACAATTTATCCCCACCACCTCTAGATACTCTACTATTAGTTACTATTGACAATCAACCGGCTAGTGAGAGTATGGACATACCACATGAGGACACAAATCCTGATTCTGAGGTGTTATATACAATGAACATTGACACTCAGAAAGTCAATATTGTGGTAGATAAGGAATCAACAGGGAAAATAGATGTGGCAACTAGGCCACCGACAATAGGTAGCGCAGAAGAAAAATTGGCAGTGGACAACACTAAGAAATAGGCATAGCAACAAGCTCCCTCATAGGAATAGGTTCATGTAGAGACAGTGCCACCAACAACAGCTGAGCAACCCAAACCTTTTCTTAGAGAAATGCAAACACAAACTGACCTACCAGAGGTCACTACAAGCAAAGAAATTACTCACACCAGCGGAATACAGATTGTTGGTTCTTCCATTACAGAAATCAGACCAACAAATGTGACAAAAGTTCTTTTGGATTCTATCAAGAAAATAACAGAGTGTAGCTCACAAGCATACAAAGCTATCAATGCTACAATCCCAATTTTGAAAGTGATAGCACCCAAATGTAATGCGGATAATAAAGATTCTTTGAATCAACTTGACACATTGTCTAAGTATATTACTGATAGCATTGTGATAGTTGAACAAATAAATAAGGAACCATTCAAAGAGAAACTAGAGAAGGAAAAACACAAATTCTTTGAAGAGGAAATAAAGAAGTGCCTGAGACAATTTGACACTCTTTTACTGACACTATGTAATACACTAAAAGAGTTTAAAACTTTGTACACATATACATGCAAAACAAACTTCTTGACAATAGATATAGACAAGAAGATCAGCAAGGTACAGGATGAAATAAATAAATCAGCTGACAACTTCATTAATTCATCTGAACCATTATCAGTTTTTGAGCAGAAAACAACAGGTTTTGAAGAGGAAATTCTAAAATTGGAAAGAGAGAAGGAAAGTATAAAAGGAAAGGCAAAAGATCTAAAATGGAAACTTAGTCCAAGATTGGACTACCTTGCCTCCTTGAGAAAGGAGATATCTGAGGCTCTAGTTCAAGGATAGAAAACACCGGAACAACAAATGCAACACCTCACCGGTACAATTCAGAGGACAGAGGCCACATTAAAGGACAGTGAACGGTTCACTGAGAGCCTAAATCTAGTATTGGCAGACCTTTTTCAGATTGTAACCAACCGGTTACAAGGATGAAGCTGGAAACCACACTCAATTGGCACATTGATAACCTTTGTCATTAATGCCAAAGGGGGAGTAGTGGTAATGAGAAAAATAATCAGCAAATGGATCATCAGCTTAGGGGGAGCGCATATTTTTTTTGGTACACAATTTTTGGTAAGACAATTCTGGCAGATTCTTTTTGGATGACACTTTTTGGATTTTTCTCATGAGTGTTTCCATCAATGCCAAAGGGGGAGATTGTTGGCAAATGCACACTCCAATGAGATATTGTAGGTGATTGAAGGTTTTGTCATTGATGACAACCTTGCAATCATATGATACCAGCAAGAAATATACTGACACCAACAACAACAAACTCTACACCAGCACATAGAACACCGACAGTAAATGGAAGTATAACGGCACCCAGGCTGATAGAAATTTTGTTTATAATATATTTTGTAATTAATTGTAAAATCATTGTAAGCTGACTTGGCAAGTTGTAAAATGACTCATATATGTATGAGATCATTATAAAACATTTTGTAAGAAAGAGGATAGGCAAAATAAGGCAGACCTAATATGAAAATTATAGGTTAAGGGTTTATGTATGAAGTAGAGCTGAAACCGGTACTAGATCTGGCATAGTAGATGCTATTTTGAAGCAGTACAAGACATTGGATTTGCATAATCCATTTTGTAAGTCAGTGAGACTTCCCATTTTGTAATTGAGCAGTGAGCTCTAGGCACTTGGCCTTCCTGCATGTGTAGGCCCCTATTGTAGCAGTAATATTCTCTTATTGGCTAGTAAGAGAATATTGTGGGTCACAAATCCCACTGAGGTTTTTCCCACATCGGGTTTCCTCATTAAAGTACTGTGTTATGGTGTGCTTTTCATTTGGTTGTTGTTATCTCTATTTATTGCATTACTTTTTGTTTACCGGTATACAGTATTGATATTCTTTATATATTTTAAGTTAAGAAAATTATATAACCGGTTAGATACTGATTCACCCCCCCTCTCAATATCTCTGGGAATCCTAACATTTAACTAGATGTTAATTGAGCGTTACCAAGTCTATCAGTTACAGACTCTACCGGTGTATCGATCAAAATCTGCCTAGCCAATTACCTCTTGTATACTGATCTGTTCACTGCTTAGTCGGTTGCCCTCTTCTGTGTCGGTCTACTCACTGCTTGCCGATTGACCTCCTATGTGCCAGTCTACTCACTATTTTCTGATTGACCTCTTCCATGTTAGTCTACTCACTACTTAGTCTGTCTACACATTTCTTATCTAGTTAACCTTTGTATACTGGTCTACTTACTACCAATAGACTGTGAAGACTTGGAAGATGATGTTGCCAACAATGACAACCATATCATTCACCGGTCATACAAAATGTACCAGAATGCCAACACTCATGACTTGTGGATCCTTCCTCTATGAAAGAGATAACACTTATTCCTTGGATGAGAGACTAAGGTAAGGTGATGTTGATTTCATTACCTGTGTTGGCATTTGATCATTTTAACTAAACCAATAATGTGTGTTTACTTGATGCAATCAGTTTATGTATGTTGTGCATAGAGTTTAGAATGTTGAATGATGACTATTCTGTATGTTGTCATTGATGGCAAATATGTGTCTTAAGTCATCTAAGTCCTACAGCTAAACCAACAAGGCTTAACTGGTTAGCAAAGACAGGTTTTATCACAAGTAGTTATTAGGACTTCAATTGGTAAAAGACTGACAATCTTATATTCTAACAATCGGTACGTGAAAATCATGAAGAATGAGATGATGCGGTTTTGCAATAGCATTGAAGACTATTAGATGAAGAAAAGTGAAAGAAAACTCTTGCATGAATTCTAAATTGGAGCCCAAGACTTCAAGAGAAGCACTTACAGATGAAGACTAGATTAAGGCAACGGAAGAGGACCTAGACTAGATAGAAAAGAATGCAACATGGTCTTTGTTACCTAGACCAGAACATAAGAATGTCATAGGTACCAAATGGGTCTTTAGGAATAAGCTAAATGAAGAAGGCACAATTGTAAGAAACAAGGAAAGACTTGTATGCAAAGGATATACTCAGGAAGAGGGAGAAGACTATGGAGAAACCTTTGCTCCTATGGCTAGACTGGAAGGTGTCCGAATGCTACTTGCATTTGCAACATTCAAGGGATTGGCTGAGCTAAAAGACAAGTTAGTACCCAATCTCTGCCATAAAGTTTTCCAAAAATGACCAATGAATTTGGTATCTCTATCTGACACTATACTAATTGGTAATCCATGAATCCTAATGACTTCCTTGAAAAACAAATGAGCAATATGACTAGCATCATGAGTCACCTTACATGGAATGAAATGGGCCATTTTGCTAAATCTATCTACCACAACATAGATGCTATCAAATCCATATTTGGTCTTGGGTAAACCAACAACAAAATCCATACTTACACACTCCCATGGCTGGTTTGGAATAGGCAATAGCTGATAGAGTCTAGCATTAGAAGAGGTTCCCTTTGCCCTTTGACAAACAACACATTTCTCCACATATTTTCTGATATCTCTTTGCATCTTTGGCCAATAATAGAATATTTGAACAAGTTCCAAAGTCTTATTCGACTCAAAATGACAACTTAAGAAACCATTGTGCTTCTCTTGCATCAAGTTTTCTCTCATGGACCCTCTTGGCACACAAAGTTGTCCTCCTTTAAAACAAAAGACCATCTTGTAAGGTAAAACCTGCATATTTACCATGAAAATGATTCCTAAACTCTTGGAAAACCTTGTAGATGGTAGTAAAATCCTCATCACCTTGATATAGTCCTTTGAAACTATCAACTCCAATGCTCTTCAACTGTACTTCTTGAACAATTAGCAACCTTCTGCTTAATGCATCATCAACCTTATTACATTGAACTTTCTTGTTTTTAATGGTAAAAGTATAGGATTGTAAATATTCTACCCATTTGATATGCCTATGATTCAACTTTTCTTGAGAGATGAGAAAACTAAGAGCTTGGTTATCAGTATAAACCACAAATTATTTAGGTAATAAATAATGCCTCCACTTCCTAAGTGATTGAACAAGTGCATATAACTCCAAATCATAGGAAGACCACCTTTTCTTGGCTTCATTGAGCTTTTCACTGAAAAATGCAACTGGTCTATTGTCGTGACTTAGAATCGCTCCAACTGCTATGTTGCTTGCGTCACATTCTATGGTGAAGAACTTGTCAAGGCTTGGGAGAACAAGGACGGGTTGAGTAGACACCTTTCTCTTCAAGAGATCAAATCCTTTTTATGCTTCTTTTGTCCATTGAAACTTAGTCTTTACACCTCCTTTGATTGTATCAAGCATAGGTGCACATATCTCACTGAACCCTTTGATGAACTTCTTGTAAAATTGTGCCAAACCATGAAAACTCCTCACTTCACTTGTTGTTTTAGGTGTAGGCCAATTGATTATGGCTTCCACCTTTGAGTTATCCATCTTCAAATCACCACTTGAGATTACAAACCCAAGATATACCAACTTTTGTTTTGTGAACTCACATTTCTCCAAATTGATAGTTAGTTGCTCATCACATAATTGCTTCAATACAATCTCAATATGCTTAAGATGTTCATCTTTAAACTTACTAAAAATCAAGATGTCATCTAAATAAACAACAACAAGTTTACCAATGTAATCTTTGAGTACTTCATTCATGAGTCTCATGAATGTACTAGGGGCATTTGTGAGTCCAAATGGCATAACAAGCCATTCATAAAGTCCTTCTGTGGTTTTGAATGATATCTTCCATTCAGCTCCCTCCTTGATTCTGATTTAGTGGTAGCCACTCTTGAGGTCTATCTTGGTAAAATACTTAGCAACCCCTAAATAATCCATCAAATCTTCAATTCTTGGAATGGGAAACCTATGCCTGATTGTAATCTGGTTAATGGCTCTTGAATCAGTGCAAAGTCTCCAAGTACCCCCCTTCTTTGGTGCCAAAATAGTGGGAACTGCACATGGGCTGATGCTCTTTCTTATCAGACCATTGTCCAATAGTTCTTGGATTTGTTTAGCTACTTCCTTATTCTTCTCCAATGTCATTTTGTAGGATGGTTTATTAGGCAATGAGGCTCCGGGTATGAAGTCAATTCGATGACTAATGGCACATTGAGGAGGAAAAGTGGAAGGTGTTCCATCACCTATGATCTCCTTGAACTGATTGAGTATCTATTGCACTTTAACCGGGATACAAACCTTCTTGTCCTTCTTTTCTTCTTTTGGTTTCACAACAAGTGCAAACCCCACTCCTTCTCCTTCTTTGAGAGTATTTATGAACTCCTTCTCACCAACTAGTAGCACATTGGAACCTTTAGATCTACTCTCTTCTTGATCCCCTAAGGACTGAATTTTATACGTAACTCCATCTTTTTGAAAGGTATAAGAATTCTTTTCTCCATGGTGTATTGCTTTCCTATCAAATTTCCAAGGTCTACCTAGGAGTAGGTGGCATGCATCCATTGGCAAGATATCACACAAGATCTTGTCTTTGTAACCTCCTATAGTGAACTCCACCCAATTTTTTTCATTCACCAAAACATGATGCCCCTTGTTGAGCCAAGTAACCCTATAAGGATCAATATGTGGAATTCTTTGTAGGTTGAGTTTTCTTACTGCTTCTTCTGACACTATGTTGTCAGTGGAACCTAAATCCACCACCACTCTACACACTTTACCCATGATCTTACATTCTATCCTAAACAAGTATCTTATTTGACTAGGTTCCTCCTTAACCGATTCTTTGATCAAAACTCTTCTTATCATGAGATTCTCTCCAACCTCAGAATCTAAGCTTACTTTTGATGTCTTCACATTTGCTGCATCTTCTTAAACATAACTTACTCCCCTTTCACCTCATTGGGATGAAGAAGTCTTCTCAGGAAATCTATAGGTTGGGTGTCCAAGTTGATGGAAATTGTAGCACTTCATTATGGCAAAGTAAACCCCTCTTCCTGATCCACTAGACCTTCCTCTGCTAGAGTTGCTAGATCCCCTTCCTCTATAGCTGCTCTTCCTATTGGAATCCACACTTTTCTCTACCAACTTGGATTCCCCTTGGGATCTCTAGTCTACACTTCTTCCACCATAGCTACCTGTATGACCTCTGCCATCTCTTCCCCTACCTTTGCCTCTATTTCTTTTCTCTTGTTTCTTTTTACTCTTCTCTTCCACCTTGAGTGCCAATTGATAGCACTTGTGGATAGTATTGGGACACAACAAGCTTAGCTCTTCTTTGATATTCCACTACAAACCATTCAAGTATCAGGCTACCTTGATGCTTTCATCTTCCACCACCTTGGATCTCAAATATAACTTCTGAAATTTTTTAGTGTAGATGCTCACATCTAGTTCTCATTGTCTCAAATTTTGTCTCTTCTTGTGTAATTGAATTTCATACTATTCAAGGATATAGGCTTCTCTCACCTTGCTAGCATTCCTTTCCAAGTGGCAATTGGGTTCTTACCCTCCTTTTGCCTCTCCTCTTGGATGAACTTCCACCAAGTCAAGGATGCTCCTCTCAATCTAGATTTGGCTACCTTCACCTTTAGTGCTTCACTAATTCCATCATATTCAAAGTGATTCTCTAACACTTCAATCCATTCCATGATGACTTTTGGTTCCATTTTTCCACAAAAAAGTGGCACTCCTTCTAGGGACTTCCCTCCTAAGGATTTGATGGCTCTAAGGAAAGGTTCTTCAAGTAGAATATGATATGGTTCAGGTGTACCATCCTCTTCTACCACTTTTTTACCCTTTTCTTCATTGATTTTGATAGTTACCTTCTTAGTCTTGTCTTCTACTTCACCTAGTTTGTTCTCCAATTGTTGCCATCTTACCTTGAGGAGTCTATTCTCTTCCTCTTGGTATTCTACCTTTTTGGCTAACTCTGCATTGGTCACCATCCTGAGGCTATTTTCATCTACTAACTCAGTCTCTGACATCAATTGGTTTCTTCCCAAATCTTACCTTGCTCTGATATCACTTTGATATGGAGAATCTCACAAAAGAGTTGCACCTTGATTAGTAGGTTAGTAAAATATGTTGTAGTGGTCTTCCATACTTTTTCACACCCTATTCTTGCCTAGTATCAAGTCCAACAACTAAACTCCTTTGGAATTATCCCTAACAACTTGTTTGCTCCTATTACTCAAAAATAATGGATGGGATTCACTAGAGTAAATCCAACCATCAAGTTGTCAAAATCTCCCACATTCACTTGTAGGGGTCTAAGATGATGTTGAGAAGGTGTTTCAATTCCCTTCATGTGGTTTTGTGACCTATTTCTCTCCATTTCTCTATCGCTTTCTCTTGTTCCTATTTTCTAGGCCTAGTAGCCCTAAGAGCCCCTGTTTAGCCCTACCTTCCCGGTTTTTGCCCAGTTACTCAAAAATATTCCAAAGTATCCCCTAAGAGATTTTTTGATTTGAACACCTTTTTGGACACTCTTTAAGAATCAGGAGGTAAGATTGTTTGGTATGATCGTACCAATACGGACCCCAATATGGTTCTTTTTGAGGGTTTAAGGGTTTAAGAGTCTTGTCCAGTAGGGTTTGTTGATTTCCACACCTTGTCACACCTCCTTGCTTCTATTGAGACTCCATTAGGATTCATTCTTCCCTTCCAAACACTTGGCACAACTAGATTTGATCTTCCTTGCAAGGAATGATAAAAATAACAGTCATAATCCCTAGTCGGGCTATGGCAGAGCTCGCCTAGGATATGATGGAAAATGAACTCAAAGAAACTTTCAGGACATTAAAAATAATATTTAAATTGTACACAGGCTCCATGACTTGAATCCCAAGGGCCATTAAGCAAACACAATGGGATTTCAAGTTGGAGCCATAGCTAGGGTTATAATCCTTTGCTCATACTGAGAGCAGTGTAGTTGAAGAAAATTTGTAAACAAGCACTAGACCGCTACTAATAAAAGAGTAAAATCACTTCCTAAGCTCCAAAATAATATGTACTAAACCACCATGAAATAACATTACCAAGATCAAACCATCTGGTATGGACTGCTATAACCAAAATAACAAATCTTATGCAAAAATCTGAAAATTGCCTTCAAGTATTATTCAAAATTTGCTCTTGGATCTTCCAACCCGCTTACATTGATTTAAAAGGCATTTTATATGCCTCCTTTCTCATAACCAAGCACCGATCAGTTTCTTAACCATCGATTTGATCAATTTTTGAAAAGTTACTCCAAAAGTTGCAAAAAGTTGTCAAGCAACAATGACAACTTTTGCTCCATTTTGCATGTTTGCAACTTATGCATTTTTACTCACTCTAAACCCCCTAGGATGGTTCCCTAAAATTTAAATAGCATGTCCAAAATCCTTATGATTCCTTAGAAGGGGTTTCAACCAATTTTGCAAAATGATGCCATTTTTGGCTTACAAAGGCACTTTGGCCAAAACTGAGCAAAATAAGCTAAAATAAGAGACAACAAAACTACAAATAACCTTAAACCACACACTTGGACTTTTCAATAGTCCTTTATTCACTCATTGACTCCAAAATTTTGAAAATGCAACAATAAAACTAGGTGCTCCTGCACCACTTGCTGAGCCAATATCTCTGTCTAGGCCAGAGGCATGTTTGTTGCATATGTATTCCCTATAAAAGGATTGGTGTTCAAGTATATTGGAGACTGTTTGAACATTGATTGTTTATGTAGTTGTGAGTTGTGACTTCCACTAAGCGTCGTGAATTAGGCGAATCACATCCTAACATTGGGTTGATTGAATTTGTATAAATCGGTGGAGCCTTGATTCAAACCCCAACTTTTGTAAGTAGATCCTCCAGAGACTAATACCACTAGTTGAGAAGAAGTTGTGGGAATTATATTATGAGCTACACTTGTTTGAGCCTATGCAGATGTATTTGAGACATTTGATATGAGTTGTGAATTAACATTGGAGGATGTTTGAGATGTGACATTGGCAGTTGAGGACACAACATCGAATTGAGAATTCTGAGTTGAGGCAATAATGGTTTGGGTTGTTGCCACTTGTGTGTTTTGAGGTGTACCATGAGTCAAGCTTGAAGAGGCAGCTTGTGTTTGTACAAATTTGGTGTTTGATTTGTGTTTTGATTCAAAGTTACCTCTGGTGACAATATTGTTGAAATGTAAAAGTTTGGGGGTAACTTGGCCCCATTCTAAATTAGAAGAGAAAGATATCTTTCCTTATCATGATTAATAAGTGCATTGAAAACCATGAGGACTTGCAGATCTTGTTGTCCAACCTCATGATCGTCTTGTGTCATGTTTCACTAGATTTCTTCTCTTGAAGGCATGTTGTTTATATTTGTTGGTAGTGTTGCAACTCTTCGGGGCTGCATGTGTTGGTAGGTTGATAAGTTTGTGTTCAATGGGTCACTATTGGGGTCCATCTTATTGTTAGCCTTTTGTGATCTTGATAAGAGCATGATTGACTCCTAGGACAACTTGGAAAATGCAAGACCTATGACAAGTTATGATGCACTTAGGATGACAATACTAGACTTTTGAAAGACTATGTATGCAAATTACTCTGAAACTCTATTAAGGATTGGGATGAGGAGGATTTGGAGGAGGTTGTTGTTGTTCTAGTCTATGTATTTCAAGTCTTTGTTGAATAGTTTCTCTTTCAGCTGCTCTTTGGATTCAGACTGCTTTTCGTATTTCCTCATCTATGACAAATTCAACTCCCATATATTGGGGAACACTTGTTCTTATCCTCCACACAAGGTTATCCAAACCATAAATGATTTATTCCTAATTGTCATTGGGTCCCAGATCAAGCTGTAGAAATAGAAAGAAACCTTCACCACACAAAACCATTGCAACACATGATAGAAAATGCAACTAAAGAAGATGACTTCCTAAAGATAATGTAACTAATGGAGACTCAATCTATTGACCAAGTGGTTGACACAGCTAAAAAATATTAAGAGTTTGATGGTGACCCAAGTTGGAATTTTCAAAAGCAATTCTCTATTCTAGACTGATGAGAAAGGGAACCGGGATTGGTATTATGATTTATTGAAAATTCGGGGTCTTTTGGACTTAATAATCTTTGAGAGAATATATGGACCTGATGTAGATCAATACTATGCAAGAACTAAGTGAAAATGATAAACTTGGACTTGATGCAAAGTGAGGACTATGAAAGGATTAATACGATGACTAAGGATAAATTAGACAAAGAGTAAATGAGGACTAAGTATGAACTAGGAAACGCCACTATGAGGATTATGCAAGATAAGCTAGTTAAGGAGTATGCGATATGGACTATGCAATATGAAGACTAGGGAATTTGAACCAACCTATGATCACAAAGGAGGTGAATAAGAAACTTTGTTTTAGTATTTTGAGGCCTTCTTTGACAATTTTGGTATTGATTGGGTTGGTTGTTTGAGTGACCTTGTTTGAGCACAATTTTATTTTGAGGGGTTTTGGAAACACTACATATAGAGATTGACAATAATATGGCCAACTGGACTTGTTTTTAAAACCTTAAAAAATAGAGTTATGTGAGAAAAATGGCCTAAATGGGTCCAAGAAAGACTAACTCTTACTGACTTAGAACATTGAACAAATTAGAGACATGAAGAAAGCATTCACAACCTAGGATGGAAAGAGGAAACCATCTAATGGGGCCCCCACAAAAAAATACCCAAGCAAGATTGACAAATAGAGAATCTAGTAGCACTACCTTCCCCACCATGACACTCACTTCTCAGGCATACAAGATTCTCTTACCTTGAAGATCTAGGGATCTTGTAACTAGGGGATTGCAGTCTCATTCTTGAAGGGTACATGAGGGGTGTCTATGGGGTATGATCCTTACTCCCGGAACCATCAAATGTGGGATTTTTGGTCAACTAAAATAATTGGCTCATTGTATAGTTCTAAGGGATCACCAATCC
Source organism: Cryptomeria japonica (assembly GCF_030272615.1). NCBI lineage: Eukaryota > Viridiplantae > Streptophyta > Pinopsida > Cupressales > Cupressaceae > Cryptomeria > Cryptomeria japonica. The sequence continues at coordinate 614,598,170 of NC_081409.1, read as the reverse complement.
AATAACGGATTCTCAAATCAATCCACTCAAGGCTTTAACTAATCTTATCGATGTAGAGGGGGCCTCCACATATGTTGAATTCACTCAGTGCTCTAGCTACCTAACCAACATATTTATAGAGTGGCTCAAATGTAGTTTCCCTCCTTGATTCCTCTTTTGATTCTTGCATCAACAGACTTACTCAGATTATATGATAATGTTTTGATTTAATCTTATAACTCTATTTATATCACATATGCTATTTTCATGATGCTAGACATTTATATGGACATATGATATATGATAACTCTCATGGATGATGACATTTCTTGGATATTATGATGATGGACTCACATTTGTTGGCCTATGTGTAGTCATGGTTTATGATGGCATCTTGATTATACTAACCCCATTTCATGACTATATTTGATAAGATGATGCTATGATGTTTGTGACTATCTTACTATTGTATTTGTGATAGGGACAATAGCATATCACTCATTATGGGCTTGATATGACATTGTGATTCTCTACCACTTGCATGATCATTTATGATATATTATTAAATATGTTGTATCATGGTTATTAGTGGCTGCAACATTGTAGGTACTAGACATCGACTCCGCCTAGTCCCACAGGTTTGAGCATTTCTTCACCCCAATGGCAAGTTGTTGGAGATGGCATGAGTTCCCTCTATACACTCTAGGCTTAAGCTGTCATCCTTGTCGGTAAGTGTTATGGCTTGAGTTGGTGGTTAGAGTCTTGTGTTATGATGCTTGACCCAATGTCAAGTTGCCTCAAGATAATGTGAGTATTTGATTTTTTATTTATTTAATATTGTTCATTAATATTGAAATAGTTTGTTCATTTAATTATTATTGGATGATTTATTTTTGAGGTTTAATATTTATTTACATTATTTTGATTATTGTTTGTTTACCTTTGATTTATTGGCTTAATATTATTTATTATTTAATGTTTATTATATATTTATTTAATGTTTAATTATTTCATTTATGGAGATTTGGATTTATTATTTTATATAGTTGTGGCATGGAGGCAGAGACTTGGCTTCTAGATTTGGGTAAGTGTTTTGCTATGCACCCATATAGCAGTAACACCAAGGATAGGTATGTGATTATGCATCTTTGTGATTTTGCTTCTACTTGGTGGTGTATGGAGGAGCAGAAGCTACATTTGGATATTCTGGGACTTTCTTGGGATTTGTTTCTTGAGTGGTTTTGTGCCTATTTCTTATTACATCTTTGAAGGCAGAGGAAGGCCGATTAGTTTCATGATTTGATGTAGAAGAATATAGTAGTTGAGTAGTATGAGCGTAAGTTTTTTGAAATTAAGCAATATGTTGGGATAGAGGATGATGAGCCTATGTTGATATAGCACTTTGTTAGAGGTCTTAGTAACTACATCAGTGGTGGAGTTCATCTTTTTGAGCCCAATTCTATGGAAATAATAATCTATAAGGCATGCTTGGTTGAGGAGAATTTGACTTTGGCATTAGGAGGTATGCTAGGTGTGCAAACAGTCAGTGCTCTAGCTACAAGAATAGTTCTGAGAGGTGCACAGTTAAGACTTCAAGTTCTACCAGGAGTTATCCATCTTCCTTCAAGGGTGGTCAATGATATTGAAAGAAGTTTTCTTAGAGTCAAAACTTTGTGCATGGTGCTAGGTCACAAGTTGATAGGAATCGTAGCAGGCAGCATGATAGGCAATCTATTCCTTCTCAAATATCACAGAGTTCTCAATAGAACTCAAGTAGAGGTAGTGTTCAATAGCCTAGTGCACTCCCAGTTAGTAGAGGATTTCGCCGAGGAGGAGGTTGCTTCTCTTGTGGACAAAAAGGACATATTGCCATTCATTGTCCTTAGAGGTCTATTCAAATGTCTATTAAGAGGCCAGTTGCTTCAGATCCTACAGTTGGTGATGTAGGGAAATCTCATCGTGTATTTGTAGTAGTTGATAACCATCAAGCTAAGAAACAAGGTACAATTGTTGAGATTGCAAGTGAGATAGGTGGTATCTCTTTCTTAGTACTATTTGATTTAGGAGCTATAGATTCTTTTATTTCTCCATCTTTAGAAGAGAGATGCAAGCTTATTGTGGAAAAGTAAGATGATAGGTGGAAAGTAGAGCTGGCTATGAGATCCAAGGTGGCAATGGATTCTTATGTACATGGTTGTGTGTTGGATTTGGGAGTATGTTCTACCATAGTGGATCTTCATATCATTTCTTTTGGATCCTATCATGCTATTTTGGGTATGGATTGACTTGAGGGTCATCGAGCTCAGATTGATTACCATGTCAAGAGGGTGTAGTGTCTTGATGATAGTGGGAAGAATGTGGAGATAGTGGGTGTGCAACAACCTATTTCTCTTTATGTGATTTATGCTATGCAGTTGAAGCGATGTGTACAACAGGGTTTTTAGTTGTTCACAATAAGGGTGAATGAATTGGATGGAGAGAATCATGATGATCCATTTCATTATCATCTCATCCTTCAAGAGTTTTCAAATGTTTTCCCTAGTGAGATTCTGGGTATGCTGCCTAAGAGTGACATTGATTTTTGGATAGATTTGGTTCTCAAAGTAGAACCTATCTCTAAGGCTCCTTATTGAATGACTACCCAAGAGTTGAGAAAGTTGAGATTGCAGTTGGAGGAGTTGATAGCTAAGAGATTCATATTTCCTAGTGTTTCCCCATGGGGAGCACATGTGTTGTTTGTGAAGAAGGACGAATCTCTTTGCTTGTGCATAGATCATCAATAACTAAATATGGTGAAGGATCATTACCCTCTACCAAGGATTGATGAACTCTTTGATCAGATTAAGGATGCTAAGGCCTTCTCTAAGATAGATCTAAAGTCAGGGAATCACTAGTTGAGGATTCACAAGGTGGACATTCATCGTGCAACATTCTGTACTTGATATGGACATCATGAGTTTACAATGGTACCATTTGGACTCACAAATGGTCCTTCAATGTTCATGAGTTTGATGAATGGATTATTCATGACTTATATTCATAGGTGTGTTCTTGTATTCTTGGATGATATATTGGTTTATTCAAGATCAAAAGAGGAGCATGAGGAGCATATGAGGTAGTTTTTGTAGTGTCTTTGTGAGAATCAATTGTATGGAAATATGGATAAGTGTGAGTTCTTTCAGATAGAGGTTAATTATCTTTTCCATGTTCTTTTAGGTGAGGTTATCGCAGTGGATCCCTCTAAGATTCAAGCTATAGTGGAGTGGCTAGCACCCACTAATGTAGCCAAGGTTCACAGTTTCATGGGCCTTGTAGAATATTACCAACAATTTGTTCAAGGATTCTCAAAGATTAATCATCCTATCACTTCTCTTCAAAGGAAAGGGAATAAGTTCATTTGGTTAGATCAGTGTGAAGCAGCTTCTCAGATCCTTAAGGAGTGTTTGACTAGTGCACCTATTCTAGCAATGTCAGATCCATTAGGAGATTTTGTCATGTGCATGGATACTTCTTTGGAGGGTCTTGGAGTAGTTCTTATGTAGGATGGTTGAGTGATAGCATATGAGTCATGTAAACTCAAATATCATGAGTTGAATTACCCTACTCATGATTTAGTGCTAGTAGCAATTGTGCATGCTTTGGTTTGATGGAGACATTTTCATCTTGGGCACCGGTTTGAATTGCATAATGATCATCACAAATTGCAGTAAATTTTCACGTAGCTGAACCTAAATGCTAGGCAACAGTGTTGGATGGAATTTCTTTGTGAGTATGATTTTAAAGTGAAGTACATCCAAGGTAAGGAGAATGTGGTAGAAGATGCATTGAGTCGCATGAGGCATGAGGTATCAGTGATGGCTCTCAGCATGGATTTGAGGAGTTGTATTCTTAGTGCACTTCCTTCACACACTTGGTACTAGGAGGTTAGTGTAGAGATTGCTTTAGGGAGACATTTAGAGGGTAGATATATAGGTAATTCATCGAATTCGGATGGTCTTCTTCATCATTTGGGATGTATCTATGTTCTACCTTCAGATGGACTTTGAGCTTTGATCTTGTTAGAGGCTCATCGTGCACCTTACTCAGCACGTCCAGGTGTTAAGAAGATGCACACGAATTTGTGACAATTGTATTATTGTGTTGGCATGAGGAGAGATATTGTAGATATTGTCTTGTTTCTTGGAGTGTCAATGAGTGAAGGCAGAGAATCAACATCCAACAAGTTTGTTGTGCTAGGGTAAGTGTACCAAGATGGGGGACCAAAAAAGTGACAAAAAACTTCTTAACTCCCATCGAGCCTTATGGCCCATGCCAAATAAGGTGTGTGCCCTATTTGGCATGTACCAAATAGGGTTGGCATGGATAACCTAAGGTATGGTCATTCCATTTGTATTTGGGGTACACCAAATAAGGCAAACACCAAATGGTTTTTCATTATGACAAGTACATTTTCATTTTGGAAACTGCAATTTTGTCTCTCTTTCTCTCTTTGTCTTTGAATATATACATAAAATATACATTTAATTATAAGTTATACTTTAACTTATATTTTATGTACATATTGGCAGGATGTTTGAGAGTGGTTTCAAATCTCTAGGAGTTATAATGCAGATTCTAGTTTTTAGAGTATTCACATAAATTTCATACAGTTAAATTTTAGTAATCAGCATGCTTGTATCAAAATTCTCTCTCTCATCCTCAACCCCTACCTCTCTCTCCCTCTATTTTTCTCCTTTTGCACTTAGGTTTTCTCTCCCTCTAGTCTCTCCCTCAAACACCACCTTCTTGTCTCTCTCTATTTCTCACTCTCTCCATCCCTCCCTCTCTTCACCCCTCTCTATCTCTCTCTATGGTTGATGGAAAGAAAGGAAAATACCAGGGATAGAGAGAGAAAGTGAGATATATGGAGGGAGTGGTTGATGGAAAGAAATGAAAATACTAATGATAAAGAGATCCCAGGGAGAGAGAGAGGGAGAGAGAGAGAGAGAGAGAGAGAGAGAGAGAGAGAGAGAGAGAGAGAGAGACCCAAGAGAGAGAGAGATCAAGTGGGAGAGATAGGGAGGAATGGGTGAAAAAAGAGGGAGGGATAAAAGGGAGAGAGAGAGAAAGTGAAAGATGGAGGGAATGGTTGAAGCAAAGAGATAACCCAAGTGAGTGAGATGGAGGGAGAGAGGTAGGGTTTGTTGATAAGAGAGGGAGAGATATAAGAGAGAGAGAGAGAGAGAGAGAGAGAGAGAGAGAGAGAGAGAGAGAGAGAGAGGAAGGGATTTGATGAAAAGAGAGGGAGAGACCAAAGAGAGAGAGGGAGGGATAGAGAGAGATAGAGAGAGATGAATGGATTGAGGGAAAGAGACAGGTAAAGGAAAGAGAGAGAGTGATCTAAGAGAGAGACCAAGTGAGAGAGATGGAGGAAGGAAGGGATTTATGGAAAGAGAGGGATACACTAGGAAGAGAGTCTAGAGAGAGAAACTAAGTGAGATAGGGGTAGAGAGAGGGGAAGGTAGGGGTTGAGAAAAAGAGAGGGAGAGACTTGAGAGAGATAACACCACCTTCCTCCTTCTCTTTCTCTCACTTGAGCTATCTCTCTCTCAACCCCTCCCTTCCTCCATCTCTCTCACTTCGACTCTCTTTATCTCAAGACCTCTCTCCCCCCTCCCTCTCTCTCACATGGGATCTCTCAGATATCTCTATCTTCAGTATCTTCATCTCTTTCCATCAACATCTCTCTCTCAACCCTTCCTCCCTCCCTCCATCTCTCTCACTTGGGCTCTCTTTGGTCTCTTACTCATTTTACATCCATTCCTCCCACTCACTCAAGATTTATCTCTTAGGTCTCTCTCTCTCTCAGACTGGGCTTGGGAGGGAGAGAAGGAATGGGAAGATAGAGGATGGGGGAGAGAGAGATACTTGAGAGAGAAAGATAGGATGAGAGAAAGAGATACTTGAGAGAGAATGAGAAAGGGAACATGAGAGAAAGAAAGAGTGTTAGAGGTAAATAGAGAAAGACTTGAGAGATAAAGAGAAAGGGAGATGAAGGGAGATAATGTAAGAGAGAGATGCTTGAGAGAGGGGAGAAAGAGTGGGGAGGGAAAGAATGTGAGGGTGAGAGAGGGAAAGAAAGGGAGAGAATAGGAGAGGGAGACACCTAAGAAAGGAGGAGAGATAGAGAGGGTGAGAAGAAGAGAGACTTGAGAGATAAAGAGAAAGGGAGTGGGAGGCAAAGGGAAAAATAGTTAGAGGGAAAGAGAGAAAGACTTGAGGGAGAAAGAGAAAGGGAGGGGGAGGGGGAGGGAGAGAGGGAGAGAATGTGATGGAAATCCCTTCACACACCTAAGGATAAGTCCCAAAAGGTTTATTTTTGACCCTTAAAATGATATTAAGGATCCTACAAAGGACTCTACACCTTAAAGTTTGAATTTCTCCCACTCCTCTAGACTAGCCCTACTCAAAATGAGTAAATGGCTTCAACATTCCCAACATGCCTCACCATGACTCTTTCTCTTAGAGGAATTGTCTTTTGTCTACTCATGAAATCTAAGAACTATTCCAAGGATTGGTTTTAGGCTTTGGCATCAATGCCTTATACTTCCTTTGGAAACCTACCCCATTGGCTAGTAGCCCTATTTAGCGGGTATTTTTCCCTTAACTCTAAAATATTGCACAAAAACTAACAAAAAACTTACCATTCCATATACCCTTTATGGAATTACAATCATCCCCAAAAGGATTGGGTAGATCTGCACTCTAAGGGTCTGAACCCCTTAGAAGCCTAGAGACCTAATTAGGGCGATTAGGCCTAATTTACAAAGAAACACCCATTTATAGATTTCCAAATGAAAAAAAAAATTCATGAGAATGTGGGGGATGGTAAATAACCTCTAATTCTAGGGTTTTATGCCTAGAATCCACCTCTATAAGATTTTAGGATGACTATCCTAATTTTGTCTAAGATAGTCACATAGAGATACCTACCTAGTTTTGCATCACACTCTCCACAACTAACCCTTCCCTGAAAAAACCCATGAAGATCCTAGAATAAATTGACCAATCCTTTATTCCACCAAAGGAAAGAACTTCTAGAGGAAGGAGGTGCAAGATATGGCCTTTTTAAGGTAAAACCCTAGCCAAACCCTTGTTTTTCGGGTTGTAGTCACCAAATTGAAGGGTTTTCACAACTCACAAAAGATAAAATCCTAAGACCACTACCAAAAAAAGGGTGATTCAACCCTCCATCTTCTCCATGAGTTATTTATTCAAATTCAATCCGTACAAGGATGTACAACCTCTGCAAACTCAGAATTTCTAGGAAAAACTTAGTTTTCAGTGTTTTATTGCTTTCAAATTTCAATCCACAATAACTCTAACCTTGGAAATTGTGTCCACAAGGCTTATATCCTTCCCCAATGGTTATCAACCAAATTTTGAAGAGGTTGGATCTATTGAGAGGCTTACACCAACCAAAAGTGGAAAAGTTGCACTTTTGCTTGCAAAAGTTGCATTTTCAAAAGTTGCACTTTTTGACAAAGTTGTCAATTCACACCAATTTGGGATCCACACAGCTTAGATCAACCAAAAATAACCTACACACCCTAAAATCCTATCAAACATCAAAACAAACATCAATCTACCCCTTATACACCAAATTGTCCAAATTGGCTTATCAAGTTGCCTAATTTGTGACAATGGTTTACATGGTGGGGTCCTTATTGAATACATGAAAAGTTCACAAACAAAAGACATTCACAATGACCCTAATATCCTAATCTTCATCATCAGATCCATGATTGTCTTGTTGAGGAGGTGCTCCTACACCATACTCCCTGGGAGAAGAGATCTGAAGCCCACTTGAGATAAGAGTTTGGAGGTCTGCACCATGGTTAGAAATTTGTTTGTCTGTCATCCAAACTGCTTTAGAGTCTGGTTTGCCCTCCCAAGACACCAAATACTCTATGTACTCCCTGTTCCTTATCCTCTTTGTGACTCTAGTATCTATAACCTTGCTCAACTTTGGTAGATCATGCTTTGGAATTTCATTATCTGTTGCAACCTACATTGGTTCCTCTTCTTCATTACCATTGCCTTTGTAAGGGGTGATATCACACACATTGAAAATGGGTGACAATCCAAGATCAGGAGGAAGTTGGATTTCATAAGCATTCTGCCAACATTTCTTCAAAATATGACATGGTCCAATCTTCCTCTACATGAGCTTTGTGTGTTTTCCTTTTGGGAGTCTCTCGTTCTTCAAATGTACCCATACCAAGTCCCCAACATCAAACTGCACATCCCTCTTTTTCTTGTCAGCATAAACCTTGTACTTCTCTATATATTGTTGGAGATGAGACTTCACTTGATCATGTACCTCCTTGATAGCTGATGTCAAATCTTCACCATTTGCAGTAATGGATTCTTCTTTAAGAAACTCCCTCAACTCTAACACACCTCTTGGGTGGATTCCATACACAATTTGGAAAGAAGATTTCTTAGTGCTCCTATTTATGGTGTCATTGTTGGCAAATTCACACTCCAATGAGAAATTGTAGGTGATTAAAGGTTTTATCATTGATGGAAACCTTGCAATCATAGGACACTGGCAAGACAAAGATACCAGGACCGACACTGACAGACTCTACACCAGCATACAGAACACCGATAGTGAAAGAAAGGATATTAGCACCTTGGCCGACTTTAATTTTGTTTAAAATGTATTTTGTAATTAATTGTAAAATCATTGTAAGCCGACATGGCGAGTTGTAATATGACTCATATATGTATGAGATCATTTTGTAATAGGAAGTGTGTGAAATAGGATGTGAAATAAGTAGACCTAATATGCAAAATATTGGTTAAAGGTCTATGTTGTAGCAAAGCTTAAATCGGCACTGAATCTGGCATAGCAGATGCTGATCTAAAGCAGTACAAGACATTGGATTAGTATAATCAATTTTTGTAAGTCAGTGTGACTTCTTTTGTAATTGAGCAGCGAGCTCTAGGCACTTGGCCTTCTTGCATGTGCAAGCCCCTATTGTAAGAGTAATATTCCCTTATTGGCCAGTAAGCGAATATTGTGGGTCACAAATCCTAGTGAGGTTTTTTCCAGACCAGGTTTCCTCATTAAAATACTATTATGGTGTGCTTCTCATGTTTTTGTTATTATTCTTAGTTACTGCATTATTTCTGGCTTACCGATACACAATTTTAATATGCTTTTCATGTTTTAAGTCAAGTAAACTTATATACTGGTTAGATACTGATTCACCCCCCCCCTCTCAGTATCTTTGGGAATCCTAACAATTGGTATCAGAGCCTGGTCCTCTATTTTCAGAAGCCTAATAGCTTGAGGAAGATCTTGTCACCGATAGAGATGGAAAACTTGAGAAAGCAATTGGAAATAACTCTTACAGACTATGATGCAGAAAAAGTGAAGAATATCAAACTTGAGGATGATCTAAAATCTTCTTAGGATATTATTCAAGCACTTCAAGAGAATTTTACTATTGCAAGGAACAAGAGGAGAGAACTTTGTGAAAATATACAGAATGAGGAAAATAAAAAGGAAACTCTTAATGATTTGGTAAACAAGCTAAGACAAGAAATCAGTACAACAAAGAATGAGATGCAAGATATGACTATGAGATTCTGTAAAGAAATTGAAGACAGAAAGAAGAATGAAGAAGACCTGGTTAGAAGACTATATGATGCTAGAAATGAAAACACAAGACTTAGTCATGAAAATGATATGTTGAAGACAGATCTTATGTACACACAAAATGACAAAACTGAACTCATGAGATAGAAAGGAATCTTGGAGAATGAACTGACTGCTACAAATCAACACAAGGAGAAATTAAAGAAAAGTTCAGAAGAACTTGGTGACATGCTGAAGAATCAGAAACCTAATGGTGATACAAATGGCCTTAGCTTTGAAGTTGGTGAAATCTCCAGTACTGCAAACAATCATGATCATAGCAAACCGGTAAGACAACCTACTGCTTACAAATTTAATGGCATATGCTATAACTATAACAAGTATGGTCATAGAGAAAATTAGTGTAGATCTAGAAATTATCAGAATACTAATACACCCATCGATCAATGTTCTAAATGCAACAAAGTTGGTCATAATTCAGAGAATTGCAGAATGAATGTAAGATGTTATATTTGTGGAAGATTTGGACACTTATCTAATCAATGCAGAACACATACCAGCATAGGATATGGGAAAGCTATTTAAAAAAACAATGTGACTGGTTATGCCTGTAACAAAATTTGACATATTGCAAAATTTTGTAGAAGTAAGGCATCACCGGCAAATAACAAAGGTCATAGTTTGAAAGGTAAAGAAAAGGTTGAAGAGGTAAAGAAAGAATTCTCAAAACAATGGATCAGAAAGTCAGATCTGAATGTTGATGGGAATACTCCTCCATCGGTAGAATAGAGTAACACTCCACCGGCAGGAGACTCTTCATCTAACTGAAGAAAAATCCTTTGGGGGTTTAGCAACAAAATGAAAAACTTTCTATTATTCCCTCGGTTGATGGTGAGAAGTTAAAATTGCTTCTATATCAGCAGATGACTTAAGTTGTGACTTAACCGGCAAGCATTAAATATGGTAGTTGGAGAAAATAACATTATAAAGCAAGTGTTTTGGCTCCTTTTTCATTCACCAAGCATTCAAATCTTTGAGAGTGCAAAAATTCCCAAGTGAAGAAGTGAAGCAATCCATCAAAAAATTCATCCCTAAGGCAGATTGAGGTATTTATAGCTATGGCATCTTCATCCACTCCTGAATTTATTGGAAACCCTACTGTTGTTGAGGTTATTAAGCACCCTAGACCCATTTTTAAACTGGTTCTTGAAATTGCAAAGAAAGATGATAGCATAGGTGCATTTTCTCAAATTCCTAAGGGAGTAGTATATGTTGAAGACCCTAGGATGTATATACATTATCATATTGAGGAACTAGGTGATGATGAGATTAAGAATATGTATAAGTCTGTGATTTGTGATGAATCTGAAAATGTCAAGCCGGAACACAAAATAGTGGAAGCCCTAGGTTTTACTGAAATTCTTAATATCCCAGATTTTCCCAAGGATATCATAAGGATTATGTTAAGCAGAGTACATGGTGAATTTTTCTGGTTGGACTCAATTCATAAAATCACAAAAGAAGCCGTAAAAGCTGTAACAGGGTTACCTTCCACTGGTAACAGACCTAACAAAACAAAGAAGGTCTCAAATGACACATTGACAAACCTAACTGGTGCAACATTTGATAAAAGGTCTTTAAGGGTAAACGATGTAAAAGACATTAATGTCAGATTTATCAATATGATCTTAGGTTATAAGGCTACACATGCAAATAGGTTAAATTCAGTTTCTAGCCTATGTATCAAAAGTGCCTATGATATGGTCAATGATAATGCAAGAATAGATATATGTGAATGGCTTAAAGATGAGCTGATAGACAATTTGGGAAAGATTAAAGGAGATAAGAAAGGAACATTCAGATTCGGAAACTTACTTGTTTGTTTGATGCTATACATAACCAAACAAGTACCCGGTATTGGTGCTAGAGAGTTTGGCTTTGACATCCCGGTAGGAAAACAACTATTAGATTTACTGAGCAATATGGGAGAGAATAGGGAGAAAAACCTAAATGAGTATTTTCAAGAATTGACGGCTCGAATGAAAACTAGAGTAAGATTGTCACAAGCTATTGTGGATAAGTATCAGAAAGAAATCTGTTTTGTGATCAAGAAAGATGAAATCTGGATGGAGGCAGTTATCCCTAGAACTATTTGGGTAACTGAAATGGGCTATGAAATAGATGACAACATCATAGAAACTTATGCAAAATCCCTCCTTGAAGCTCCAAAGGAATCGGAAGAGAAAGTGTTTGGTAGTGCTGAAACAATAGAAAGTACTATTCAATCTAGGAAAATGGTTAAGAAAGTTGAAGCAACTGTAAGAAAAGGAACCCGACAAGCAAAGGCAATCAAGGAAGATGTTTTGAGACAAACTGGTATAAGTGAAAGTGAGTTGGAAGCACCTCAACCAGAAACTCATCTTTCACCAGTTGGAACTTCTTCTGAGAGTGATATACCGACAATATTTAAAAGAGTGGAAAGGAAAAGAAAACCCCCACCGGTACCCTCTCCTACACTAAAAGAACCAGACAAAAATAATAGGCAGTAAGGCATCCAACAAAGAAAATGACTCCTAAGAAGAAGGTGAAATAGACTATTGCTCCTCTAGACAAACTTCTTAGCGAAATTACAGAGGATGGTAAGCTGAAGAACATAAACAAAATATACAATACACTATCAGCTGATGATAAGGAAAGCATAGAGAACAATGTACTTCTACACTTAGATATATACAAGAATTTTTTGATGCAAATTGTTGATGAAATTCCAAATGATCTATATAGGAGACTTGAAGCTAGAAGATTAGCCATTGTTGAATTGGATAAAAAGATTAAGATTGAAAAATTACTGGCAGTGTATCCAGTTAACTCACCTGATGAAATAGACAAATTAATTAGTGAGGCTAACTAGATAGTATTTTCTACTGCTCATCGACATGTAGTACTAATGGCTGGTAGAGTAAATGAAATATCTAAGGAAACATCAGATGGATGGGATATGTTCTTTGTGGAAAAAAAAAAGAGGAAGAATTACTTAGGCCAAAAACTATCAAAGTATATCAAAAGGACGGAGATAAGGGGAAAGGTAAGGTAGGTGGGCCACCAAGCCTGAAAAAAACTGATAATGTGCCCCCACCTCTTTCAGATACTCCACCGGTAGACACTACTAACAAACAACCAACCACAGAGAGTATGGAAACTCTGATAAAGGATACAAATCCTAATTCTGAAATTTTGTATATGGTAAATGTAGACACATAAGAATTTAATGTTGTGGTTGGCAAAGAAACCACTGAGGACAAGGTGAAAAATGTGACTACTGAGTCACTGGCTACATAGGTTGAGATGAACATAGAAAAACCTACACAGACAGAGCAATCGGTAGAGGATACCACAAAGAAACTGATAGATACAACAGAAAAACCATTTGAAGAACTGGCAAAAGAGAGTTCAGAGGTACAAAATGAGATTACATTTGAGAAACTGATAGTTAAAAGCTCAAAGAAACCCTTTGAGACACAGATAGAGAAACCAAAATAGGTACAGGTTGAAGCATAGGTTCAGATAGACACAGTACCACCGGCCCAAACTAAAAAGAAAAAAACCTCTGTTTGTGGAAATGCAAACACAGATTGACCTACCAGAGGTCGAATCAAGTAAATTAATTACCACAACCGGTAGCATGGATATTATAAAGACTGTTTGGACAAACATCTAGTACATCTATGGCAGAATTCAGACCTACAAATGTAATAAATGTCTTGTTAGATTCAATAAAGAAGATCACAGAATGCAATGCACAAGCCTATAAGGCTATTGATGATACAATTCCAATTCTTAAATTGGTTGCACCAAAGTGCACAGTTGATAATAAGTATTCTTTAGGACAACTAGACACATTGTCTAAGTTCATCACCGATAACTTACTGACTATTGATCAAATAAATGAGGATACATTTAAGGAAAGGATGATAAAGGAAAAAGAGAAATTCTTTGAGGATATTGTAAATAAGAACAAGGAGAAAATGGATACTCTACTACCAGAACTTGGAGAAATAATTCTTGACTCCAAGAAACTATACAGGGACACGTGTAAAACAAATATTTTTATAGAGGATCTTGACAAGGAGATCAGCAAAGCACAAGATAAGATAAAAAATATTGCTGACAATCTGATAGGTGCATTGGATTCATTTTTGGAGTTAGAGAAGAAGATTGAAGAGCAAGAAGAGAAAATCAAGAAGTTAGAAAATGACAAACAGGGAATAAAGGATAAAGCAAAGGACTTGAAATGTAGACTTAGTCCAAGACTTGAATACCTTATTTCTTTGAGAAGAGAAATATCTGAGGCTCTCGTTCCCGGACTGAAGACACTGGAAGAGAAAATGCACATACTCACTGGTACTATGCAAAGAACTCAAGAGGCAATAAATGACAACAAAACATTTAGTAATGGTATAAACTTGATCTTGATAGATATATTTCAGATTGTAACCCACCGGTTACAAGAATCCAGGTAGGACTCCACTGACACTGAATAACAACCTTTGTCATTGATGTCAAAGGGGGAGTAGTGAGATGATAAAAATGGTCAGAAGAAAGGAAATCATCTGCTTAGGGGGAGAATACATTTTTTTTGGCACATAGTTTTGGTAAGACAATTTTGGTAGACTATTTTTGGATATCATTTTGGACACTTTTGACTTTTCTCATGAGTGTTGCCATTAATGCCAAAGGAGGAGATTGTTGGCAAATGCACACTCCAATGAGAAATTGTAGGTGATTGAAGGTTTTGTCATTGATGGAAACCTTGCAATCATAGGACATCAGCAAGACAAAGATACCGACACTGACACCAACATACTCTACACCAACATACAGAACACCGGCAGTGAAAGGAATGATACCAGCACCTTGGCTGACTTCAATTTTGTTTAAAATGTATTTTGTAATTAATTGTAAAATCATTGTAGGCCAACATGGCGAGTTGTAATATGACTCATATATGTATGAGATCATTTTGTAATAGGAAGTGTGTGAAATAGGATGCGAAATAAGCAGACCTAATATGTGAAATATTGGTTCAGGGTTTATGTTGTAGCAAAGCTTAAACCAGTACTGAATCTAGCATAACATATGTTGATCTGAAGCAGTACAAGACATTGGATTAGTATAATCCATTTTTGTAAGTCAGTGTGACTTCTTTTGTAATTGAGCAGTGAGCTCTAGGCACTTGGCCTTCCTGCATGTGCAGGCCCCTATTGTAAGAGTAATATTCCCTTATTGGCCAGTAAGAAAATATTGTGGGTCACAAATCCCACCGAGGTTTTTCCTACACTGTGTTTCCTCATTAAAATACTGTGTTATGGTGTGCTTCTCATGTTTTTGTTATTATTCTTAGTTACTGCATTATTTCTGGCTTACCGGTACACAATTTTAATATGCATTTCATGTTTTAAGTCAAGTAAACTTATATACCGATTAGATACTGATTCACCCCCCCCTCTCAGTATCTTTGGGAATCCTAACAGTCATTGTATGAGAACTCTTCTCGTGATAGTATGTTGTCCCATTTCTCTCCATGTTGTCTTGTCAAACATCTTAATAGGTTCCCCAAGGACCTATTGACAACTTTAGTTTGTCCATCCATTTGGGGATGGTAGGCAGATGAGAAAGCTAGGTTGGTTCCCAAATTCTTCCATAGGGTCCTCCAAAAATGTGAACTTCACATCCTTGTCTGAAACTATATTTATAGGTAACCCATGTATCTTGACTATATCTTTGAAAAACAAGTCTGCAACATATGAGGCATCACAAGAGGTTTTGCATGGCAAGAAGTGAACCATTTTCCTAAATCTGTCCACCACTACAAAAACACTATCAAATCCCCTCCTTTTCCTAGGCAGACGCAACACAAAAAGCATGCTTATGCTTGCCCATGCCCTAGAAGGAATGGGTAAATGTTGGTACAAACATGCATTGGTGGATTTCTCTTTGGCTTTCTGAAAGATCACACATGTTTCCACAAACCTCCTTACATCTGCCTTCAACTTAGGCCAATAGTAGTGTCTTTTCACAAGGTCAAGGGTCTTTTAAACACAAAAATGACCTACCATTGCTCCACAATGCTTCTCTCTAATGATATTCAATCTCATTGAACACTTAGGTATACATAACTTTCCACCTTTGAATAGCAATCCCTCTTGGATAAAAAACTTAGAAAATTCAACATGATACCTCTCACCAAAAGACTCACATACCTTTTAGATCTCTCCAAAATCTTCATGAACATCATACATGTTCTTCAAGGAGTCAATGCCAACACATTCCATCTAAATTTGGTTGATGGTTAAGACCCTCCTGCTCAAGGCATCTGCAACTTTATTCTTGACCCCATTTTTGTGCTTGAAGTTGAAGGTGAAAGCTTGTAGGGTCTCTACCCACTTCATGTGCCTGTGGTTTAACTTCTCCTGACTATTTATGAAACTGAGTACCTGATTATTAGTGAAAACTATAAACCCTTTAGGCAATAAATAGTGCCTCCACTTCTTCAATGACTGAACCAAAGCATACATCTCCAAATCATAGGATGAGTATCTCCTCTTGGCATCATTTATTTTTTCACTAAAAAAGGCAATTGGCCTTCCTTCCTAATTGAGTACTGCCCCAATAGCCATGTTTCTTGCATCACATTCTACCTGAAATATCTTGTTGAAGTCTAGTAGGGCAAGGACTGGTTATTCTGCAACTTTCTTCTTCAAAGTTTCAAATGAGTCATCTGCCTCCTTGGTCCAACTGAACTTGCACTTTTGTCCTCCCATTATGGTGTCAAGCATTGGTGCACAAACATGACTAAATCCCCTTATAAACTTCCTATAAAAAGTTAATAAGTCATGGAAACTCTAGACATCGTTCATAGTTTTAGGTGTTGGCCAAGATAGTATAGCACTTACCTTCTCCTGGTCCATTTTCAACTCACCTTGTGAGATTACAAAGATCAAATAGATGATCTCCTCCTGCATGAACAAACACTTATCTAATTTTATCATTAGCTGCTCTTCATGTAATATTTTGAGGACCATATCTACATGTTTGAGGTGTTCTTCCCTTGAGTGGCTAAAGATCAAGATATCATCAAGGTATACTATTAAAAATTTGCCTATGAACTCAACCAAGACCTCATTCATCAACCTCATAAAGATACAAGTGGCATTGGACAACCCAAATGGCATGAATTTCCACTCATATAACCCCTCATTGGTTTAAAAAGTTGTTTTCCATTCATCCTCTGGCCTTATTCTAATCTGATGGTATCCTCTTTAGATCCATTTTCATGAAATATTTTGCGCTTCCCAAGCAATCAAGTAAATCCTCTATCCTAGGGATTGGGTACCTATACCTTATAGTTATCTTGTTGATGGCCCTTGAGTCTATGCATAGCCTTTAAGTGTCTTCTTTCTTGGGTGCAAGGACAACATGTATTCCACACGGGCTTAGACTTTTGCCAATTAGCCCTGATTCTACCAACTCCTCAATTTGTCTTGCCATCTCTGCATTCTGGTCTAGGGTAATCTTGTATGCTGCTTTATTTGGTAGGATAGATCTAGGGATCAGATCTATGCAATGACTTATGTCTCTCACCGGTGGCAGGGATCTTGGCATTCCATCAGAGATGATGCCTTTGTAGTTGTCAAGTAACTGTTTGACTGTAGGGTCTATGTTCCTTTGTCCTTTTTCTTTCCTCTTTGCAAACTGCTCCTTCTTTGTCACCTTGGACTTGGGAATGAGGGCATAGAAAACTACATCCTTCTCTGTAATCTCCTTCATGAACTTCTTTCCCTCTACCAACAACACTTTGGTCTCCTTTCCCTTCAGTTCTATCTCATTCTCCATCATAGGTAAAAGCTCTATCACCTTACCATCCTTGGTGATTGAATAGGTGTTTCTAAGCCCATCATGATAAGCCTTCAAATCAAACTACCAGGGTCTCCCAAATAAGAGATGACATGCATCCATGTTGTCTATATCAAATAGCAATCTATCCTTGTATGATCCAATCTGAAACTCTACCCAAGAGTGCTCTTCTACCATTTCTTGATAACCTTAGGTGAGCCAGGAGACCTTGTAGGAGTAAGGATGTGACAACCTTCTCAACTTAAGCTTCTCTACCATTTCAAGTGACACAAAATTTTTCAGTAGACTCGGAGTCTATCAAGACCTTGCATACCTTTCCTCCTACCTTGCAGGTAGTTTTGAAAAGAGACTTTCTTTGTGGGGGCTCCTTGTTAGGTACCTTCATGGTGGTTACTGCTCTCCTCATCATCAAAGCCTCTCCTCTTTTAGGGTAGCCATAGCTATCAGGAGAATTAACACTTTGATAGGTGTTTGCACTTGCCACAATTTGGCAATCAGATTCCTACACCAAGTTGCTCCTCCTTTATCCCATGGAGCTTGTAGCCTTCTCCAGACACCTATTGGCCATTTGCCCTTCTTGTTTGTAGTTGTAACATCTAGGAGGTCCTCTGCCTTGGGATCTTCCTCTAGAGGATGGTCTTCTGCCCCTAAAGTTCCCTCTTTGACTGTAGCCTCCTCCTTGGTTATAATTGCTCTCTCCTCTGGTGCCTTCTTGGCTAGACTCGCCTTGGTATCCAAAACCATTTCCTCTACCTCTGAAAGGGCCTCTTCCCCCTCTTTGTTGTCTCCATTTTCCTTTGCTATTTTTCTCCTACCTCCTCTTTAGCTTCTCCTCCACCTTAAGTGCCAACTGAAAACATTTTTGGACTGTCTCTGGGGTGTGGAGTTTCAAATCTTCTTGGATTGAAAATCTCAGTCCATTGACATATCTCGCCACCTTCTCATCTTCACTCTCCTTTACCTTGGTCTTCACACACAACTTCATGAACTCCTCTGTGTAGGAACTCACATCCATATCCTTCTACTTCAAGTTTTGTCTCCTATTGTGCAATTGGATATTATAGTCCACTATAATATAGGCTTCCTTCACCAAAGCCATCATCTTCTTCCAAGTAGCGACTTTTCTCTTTCCCTCTTTTACCCTCTCATCTTGGATGAAAGTCCACCAAGTCAATGCAGCCCCTTTCATTTTGGATTGGGTCATCTTCACCCTTTGGTGCTCTAGTATGTCTTCACTCTCAAAGAAATTGTCCAAGGAGTCTATTCAATCCATCACTGTATCAGGCTCCATCTTGTCTGTAAACACTGGCAGATCCAACTTCACATACATTGTTCTTCTTTCCATGGACTTGAGGACACTCATTAGGGGTCTCTGGTCTACAGGAACCTCTAGTTCTTCCTACCTAGGGATATTCTCTTCATCTCCTTCTTCATCTCCTCCAGAGTGTCTCTCTCCCCTCCACACTGTGCCCTTCAACTGGTCCATTTCATTTCTTAAGGCCTGATTCTTAGCCCTGACTATTCTTCTTTCTTCCATATGCTTCTTCACCAAGACAGCCAACTCATCATTGGTCATCCTTGATGGGATATCTTGGGATCCCTCTTCCTCTGACATCTTGTCTTCTTCTTCGGTCCAAAGTACACTCCTAAGCTCTGATACCACTTGATGCAGAGACCTTCACACACCTAAGGATAAGTCCCAAAAGGTTTTTTTTTGACCCTTCAAATGATAGTAAGGATCCTATAAAGAAGGAATCTACACCTTAAAGTTTGAATTTCTCCCACTCCTCTAGACTAGCCCTACTCAAAATGAATAAATGGCTTCAACATTCCCAACATGCCTCACCATGACTCTTTCTCTTAGGGGCCTTGGATTTGGTCCACTCATGTCATCTAAGAACTATTCCAAGCATTGGTTTTAGGCTTTGGCATCAATGCCTTATACTTCCTTTGGAAACCTACCCCCTTGGCTAGTAGCCCTATTTAGCGAGTATTTTGCCCTTAAATCTAAACTATTAAACACAACATGACAAAAAAATTACCATTCTAGATAACCTTTATGGACTTACACTCATACCCAAAAGGGATTGGGAAGATCTGCAATCTAAGGATCCGAACCCCTTAGAAGCCTAAAGACCTAATTAGGGCGATTAGGTCTAATTTACAAAGCAACACCCATTTCTAGATTCCCAACTGCAAAACCAACTTCATGAGCATGTGGGGGATGGTAAATAACCTCTAATTCCAAGGTTTCATGCTTGGAATCCACTGCTATAATATTTTAGGATGACTATCCTAATTTTGTCTAAGGTAGTCACATAGAGATACCTACCTAGTTTTGCATCACACTCTCCACAACCAAGCCTTCCCTATAAAAAACCATGAAAATCCTAGAATACATTGACCAATCCTACACTCCACCAAAGGAAAGAACTTCTAGAGGAAGGAGGTGCAAGATATGGCCATTTGTAGGTAAAACCCTAGCCAAACCCTTGTTTTCCGGGTTGTAGTCAGCAAATTGAAGGGTTCTCCCTACTAACAAAAGATAAAATCCTTAGACCACCACCAAAAGAAATTTGATTCAACCCTCCATCTTCTCCATGAGTTATTTTTTCAAATTCAATTCTTACAAGGACGCGCAACCTCTGCAAACTCAGAATTTCTAGGAAAAACTCAGTTTTTCAGTGTTTTATTGCTTTCAAATTTCAACCCATAGTAACTCTAACCTTATGTCCACAAGGCTTATATCCTCCCCCAATGGTTACCAACCAAATTTTTAAGAGGTTGGAATCATTGAGAGGATCAGAACAACCAAAAGTGGAAAATTTGAACTTTTGCTTGCAAAAGTTGCACTTTTTGACAAAGTTGTCAATTCACACCAATTTGGGATCCACACAAATTGGATCAACCAAACATCACCTACGCACCCTAAAATCCTATCAAACATCAAAACAAACATCAATCTACCCCTTATACACCAAATTGTCCAAATTGGCTTATCAAGCTGCCTAATTTGTGACAATGGTTGACATGGTGGGGTCCTTATTGAATACATGAAAAGTTCACAAACAAAAGACATTCACAATGACCCTAAGATCCTAATGTTCATCATCAGATCCATGATTAGCTTTTTGAGGAAGTGCTCCTGCACCAAAATGGGAGAGAGAGACACCTGGTAGAGGGGGGGGGGAGAGAGAGAGAGAGAGAGAGAGAGAGAGAGAGAGAGAGAGAGAGAGAGAGAGAGAGAGAGAGAGAGAGAGAGAGAGAGAGAGGGGGGAGGGAGAGAGGGAGAGAGAATATGGAGGATGGGGGAGGGAGAGATGGAAAGAGGGAAAGATAGGGATATAATGGGAGAGAGACACACCTGAGAGAGAGGGAGAGAGAAAAAGATGGAGGGTGAGAGGAAGACAGACTTGAGAGAGAAAGAGTAAGGGAGTTGGGAGGTAGAGAGGGAGAGAATGGGAGAGAGAGACACCTAAGAGAGGGGGAGAGAGAGAGAGAGAGGGAGAGAGGGGGAGAAAAATAATGGGAGGGAGATAAGTAGAGGAAAGAGAGAGGATGGGGGAGTGAGAGGGAAAGAGGGAAATAAATGGGAAGAATGGGAGAGAGGGACACCTGAGAGAGGAGGAGAGAGAGAGAGATAGAGGGTGAGAGGGATAGAGACTTGAGAGAGAAATAGAAATGAAGTGGGAGGTAGATAGGGAAAGAGAGAGAGAGAGAGAGAGAGAGAGAGATACTTGAGAGAAAAAGAGAAAGAGAGTTAGAGGAAGAGAATGAGAGAGAATAGGAGAGAGACACACCTAAGAGAGGAGGAGAGAGAGAGAGAGATAGAGAGAGAGAGAGAATGGGAGAGAGAGAGAGAGAGTGAACACATGCGTGGGCCCTTAGGACCCCATATGACTCCTAACAACACCATATAGCCCCTTAGGACACTATATGACCCTTGAGGACACCATATGACCCCTTTTAACATTAGAGTACATGACATGACTCTTTATGTTGCCATATGACCCCTTAGGACAATATGATGTCATAAGGGGTCATATGGTGTTGTAAGGGGTCATATGGTGTTCTAACACATGTGTGGGCCCTTAGGACCCCATATGACCCTTGATGATACCATATGACCTCTTAGGACACTATATGACCCCTTAGGACACCATATGATCCCTTAGGACCATATGATGTACATATGGTGTCCTGAGGGGTCATATGGTGTTCTAACACATGTGTTGCCCCTTAGGACCCCATATGACCCCTAATGACACCATGTGACCCCTCAGAATACCATATGACCCCTTTATGACACTATATGACCCCTTAGGACAATATGATGTCGTAAGGGGTCATATGGTATCCTAAGGGGTCATATGGTGTTCTAACACATGTGGGCCCTTAGGATCCCTCAGGACACCATATGACCCCTTAGAACCATATGATGTCCATATGTTGTCCTAAGGGGTCATATGGTGTTCTAACATGTGTATCCGCTTAGGACCCCATATGACCCCTAAGGACACCATGTACCCCTTAGGACACTATATGACCCCTTATGACACCATATGACCCCTTAGGAAAATATGAGGGATAGACAAAAGAGAGAGAGGGGGTGAGGGAGATAGGAAAGAGAGGTAGAGATACCTGAGAGAGGGAAGGAACTAGAGAGGGAGAGACCTAAGAGAGAGAGAGTTAGGGGTCAAGGAAGAGAGAGGGGGAATGCAGGGAAGAGACTAGAGAGGTAATTTTGATGCGAGCAAGATGATAACTAAAATTTGATTGTCTAAAATTTATATGAATGCTCTAAAAACTAGAATCTACATTATAACTCCTAGAGATTTGGAACCACTCTCAAACATCCTGACAATATATACATAAAATATAACTTAAAGTATAAGTTTATTATACTTAAATGTTATATTTTATGTATATATTCCAAGAGAGAACACTTTGTTCTTTTTAAGAAGAAAAATTTCTATGAAATACATTTGGTGTGTGCCTTATTTGACATGCATCAAATATGACACACGCCAAATAAGATGTACACCAAATGGATTTTTGAATTTTTTTTCATTTCGTGCATGCCATATTTGGTGTGCACCAAACATGCTGCCTTGGAAAACACCAAGCCAAAGGCTTGTATTTTCCTTAGGCATCTAACCCAAACGCTTGGATGCCCTTCTCAAGCCTGAGACATGTTTTCCAACAAATATTGAAAATTTTCTTATTTTTTTGTTCATGCTCTCCATCAGGTTTGCACATGTTTCAATGCAATTAATAAAACACCATGCAATCATCAAGATTTCTCTTAACTATCTAGCCATATAATTCTTTTCAAATTTTGATAATGTTAAGGTCTTCATCCATAATTTCTTTTGTTAGTGTGTTTATTTTTTGTCAAAAACCAACATAAGTATTTCGAACATAGATTTTTACTCGTTTATCAAATTTTGAAAAAAATTACTTTTTTAGAAAATAGACTCCATTCTACACAATTTAAAAAAATAAAATAATTTTTTATTAGTTTTCACAATTTTTTAGTGTGAGCACGCTCAAATTTTTGTTTTTAGGATGTGTTCACTTCGAAAATTAGTAAAAAATTAGCCAAAAAAATTGGCATAAACTACATAGTGTTAGCTAATTTATCATTGGAGTGATTTTGAAAATTCAAGAAAAAAGTTGACATTTTAGGGGAAGCATACTAGGTGCTATGTTATTTTTTTATGAAAAAACAACACCACTTTGTGTGCTCCCCCTTTTTGAAACCCTTAATCTCCACCATTGTCAAAAAAAAATTAGTAGTTTATAAAGTAGACTTAGAGCACTACAACTCTTGTTCTTGCTGCATCCTCATATGTTGACTGTAACTATGTTCATTTTCTTGATGAAGTTCAGGCTTTGTTGATTTCATAAAAAAGTGGCATCTTAAGACCCCTTTTTGGTCCCTCATCTTTGTGCACCTATCCTGCGGTCGAACCTAGTTCCAAGTTGGAAATGGAACATTATATAGATGGATTTTATTATTAAATTGCCTATGTCTTCTCATCAGCATGATGCTATCATGGTCACTATTGATAGGTTGAACAAGGTGGCACATTTCTTTCAAATTAGATCTTCCTACACAACAGTGATAGTAGCTCATATTTTCATGGAGGATATAGTGAGATTGCATGGTATTCCTCATCGGATTATATTAGATCATGATCCAGTGTTCACTTCAGCATTGTGGACTTCTCTTCAACTTGATTTAGAAGCATAATTGAACTTCAATTCAGCATATCATCATGCGATAAATGGTCAGACGGAGAGAGTTAATTAGGTTTTGGAGGATAGGCTACGGATGTATGTCATGGATCAACAGTCTCTATGGGAGGATTTGTTAGGAATCAGAAGGGAAATTGAGAGGGGGGGGTGAATTAGTTGTCAATGAACTTCAACCCAATTATTAATTACTTCAACTTAATACTTAATACTGGTAAACCAAACTTAATGTCGGTTAATAGATTAACAGTTAATATCAATACCAGTGAAACTTAATGCATGAGACAGAAAGAGAAACAACATCCACAACACATAATACTGAGATTTTGATGTGGAAACCCTGTAAGGGGAAAAACCATGGTGGGAAACCTTACCCACAATCAGATGATACTACTGTAGATAGTATGTGTATACAAATGGGGTTTGCACATGCGGAGAGGCCAAGCGCTTAGAGAAAATTGATCAAATGGGAGTCACAATGACTACAGTAGGATGATTAAATCCTAGAATAATGTACTACTCAAAATAGCATCTCCAATGCTGGATTCAGTACTGGTTAAGCTCTGATAAACACCTTCAAACCTTATTTGAACCTTCTCGTATGGTCTGCTCATATGATCTTCAATATTCGCTCATACCATGTTACAATACCAGAACCTTACATACCATATACCATATCTCATCTCAAATGAGATCTTACATATATACAAAACCTAAGACCAAATGTGTAGGTCGGATCACTAAGAATATTACAATTAAATAAATTACAAACAATTCTAGATATGATGCATCATGTTGGATCAATACATTTACAACAATATCTAATCAATGAATCATCTCCATGATGTGCCATGCTGATCTAGAATAGATAACACATACCGGTCTATAACCTAGACCAATCTGTCGATAACAACAAATATGTCAACCTAATTAGACTCTTAACCAAAATACCAAAACCAAGTATCCAAACCATGTCTTTGACATAATAAAGTGATCTCCAAATGATAACAAGTCATCCTCAGTGGTGGTGAACCATATAACCTACGGGTGAACAATATATCGGTGATTGTGCATAAGTCACTGAACTTGACGATGAACACAATGTGCCAGTTCAACATAACCATAGATATCCAGAAGGATAAGTGTTGACATCAATGATAAAACTAATGCAACACATCCATAATACCAACAATCTCCCCCTTTGGCATTGATGGCAACACTAGATAGAAAAACATCTAAGTGCCAAAATAGAATGCCAAAAACCAAAAACCAACAATCTCCAAAATAGATCAATACCAGAAATCAAAACCAAAATGCAGAGAGTATATATCTCTCCCCCAATGAACAATATATCCAAGGAATAATGTTTTTCCATAGATATCTCCCCCCCTTTGACATCAAATGCCAAAGAAAATAAATACCAGAACATATA
This sequence comes from Cryptomeria japonica, assembly GCF_030272615.1. Lineage (NCBI taxonomy): Eukaryota > Viridiplantae > Streptophyta > Pinopsida > Cupressales > Cupressaceae > Cryptomeria > Cryptomeria japonica. Next base: position 614,572,938 of record NC_081409.1, on the reverse strand, counting down.
ACCAACTAATACAACCAATTAATATAACCAACTACTCCCCCTAAGAAGTAGCTCTCCTCCATCAAAGCTGGAAAAAGGTTTCTCTGTTAGTTTCTGTCGATTTGATGCCTTCAATCATCTAAGTCTCTGCCGGTGAGGGTATTACCCCAAGTTGCTCTCTGAGATATTTAAAAGTTTCCTTAGGCAAAGGCTTTGTAAAGCTATCTGCAATCTGTTCTTTAGTATTCACATAAACCAATCTCACTTCTTTTGCTTCAACATTCTCTTTCAGAAAATTATATTTAATAGAAACATGCTTATTCTTAGAGTGAAATACCAGATTCTTTGATATATAAATTGTTGTTGAATCATCACAATAAATGATTATTGGTTCTTTGCATTTTACCTTTATGTCCTTCAACATTTGCTTAATCCATAATACCTAAGTACAATTAGTTGTTTCTACAACATATTCTGATTCTGCTATTGATAATGATGTACAACTCTGCTTCTTTCTTAACCATGAAATCAATCTACTACCAAGAAAGAATGCCCCACCAGTGGTGCTCTTTCTGTCATCTACATCTCTTGCCCAATTAGGATCGGTGTATGCACATAAATCAAAATTTTCATCTTTAGGGTACCATAAACCAAGATTTGTTGTGCCTTGTAGATACCGGAAAATCCTTTTTACTGCTGATTCATGATTTTCTTTAAGATTACTCTGAAATCTTGAAACAATACACAGTGCATTCATTATATCAGGTCTTGTTTGTGTCAAATACAGTAAACCTCCAATCATATATTTGTATCTTGTCAGATTAATAGGAGCAGAATCATCCTTCAATGTCATTTTATCAATTGTAGTCATAGGAGTACTTACTGGTTTAGAGTTTTCCATACCGAATTTCTTCAATAGTTCCTTTAAGTATTTTGTTTGACATATGAATATACCTCTATCAGTCTATGAAATCTGCAATCCTAAAAGGAATTTTATCTCCCCAATCATAGACATTTTAAATTCTTCCTGCATCTTGTTAGCAAAGTCCTTACACTATCCATTTTCTCCTCAAAAAATGATATCATCAACAAAAACTTCAATAACCAAGATGTCATCATTAGTCACTTTTAAATATAAGTTGTTGTTAGCATTACCTTTAGTGTAACCAAGCTTCAAAAGATATTTGTCCAATCTAGCATGCCAAGCTCTAGGAGCTTTCTTCAATCCATACAAAGATTTCCTTAATCTGCAAGCCATATCTTTATCATTTGTTAATGAAAATCCACCAAGTTGTTCAATGTAAACTTCCTCTTCAAGATCACCATTCAGAAATGCACATTTTACATCCATCTGATATACTTTATAGTTCTTATGAGCTGCAAATGCAAGAAATAATCTGACTGCCTCAATTCTAGCTACCGGTGCAAAGGTTTCATTATAATCAATTCCTTCCTTCTGTGAATAACCTTTACAAACTAATCTTTCTTTGTTCCTGATTACCTCACCATCTTCATTAAGTTTATTCCTATATACCCATTTAGTTCCAATTACATTTTTGTCTTTAGGCCGGGGAACTAATGTCCATGTATTGTTCTTTTCAATTTTTTTAATTCATCTTCCATTGCTTTTATCCAATGTTCATCTTGACGTGCTTCAATAATAGATGTTGGTTCAATTTGAGAAATTAAGCATACCTCTTCATTTGCCAGTCTTCCTCTTGTCATAACACCTGGATACTTATTCCCAATTATCTGATTTTTTGAGTGATTCAGTCTTACATACCTGGGTTTATTCACATGTTGTTGTTCTTCAGTCACTGTGGAATTCTTTGATGATGTCGATGTGACTGGATCCACATTCTGTACCGGTGCACTCTGTATTGGTTCATTTATGATAATCTCAATTGCCGGTTCAAAATCTACAAACCTTGAATTTCCTCTAAAGTGTTCATCTATCTTCACATTAGCACTCTCAATGATCTTCTGCAATCGTTTATTAAAACATCTATATGCCTTTCTCTTAGATAAATAACCAAGAAATATTCCTTCATCACTTCTAGGATCAAATTTATCAACATACTCATCTCTCCTAATATAACATTTGCTTCTAAATATTCTGAAGTACTTAAGAGTAGGAGTATTACCAAATCATAGTTCATAAGGGGCCTTATTGGTTTTACCTTTGATGTGAAATCTGTTGAAAGTGTAAACCATTGTATTCACTGCTTCTCTTCAATAAACATGAGGTAGATTTGCTTCCAATATCATGCTTCTAGCTGCTTCCAGAATAGTTTTGTTCTTCCTTTCCACAATTCCATTCTGCTGAGGTGTCCGGGGTGCTGATAGTTGTCTTTTGATTCCATTCACTTCATAGAATGTATTAAATTCCTTAGATGTAAATTCTCCTCCTTGATCTGATCTCAAACATTTTGATTTTCTTACCAGTTTCATTTTCTACCATTGCCTTGAATAATTTGAGTTTTCCAAAAGCTTTTGATTTCTCTCTAAGAAAAGTAACCCAACACATTCTAGAATAATCATCAATAATTACAATAAAATATCTATCTCCCTGTAGACTTCTTGTTCTTGCTGGACCACACAAGTCAGTGTGAATTAAATTAAGAACATTATTGGATTTCTCAGAAATACTCTTAAAAGTTGTTCTAACCTGCTTTCCCATTTGACATTCCTTACATACCAGATTATGAGGTTTCATAATCTTAGGTAAAGCCCTTACTACTTTAGTTGAACTGATCTTTACAATGCAATCAAAATCTACATGACAAAGTCTCTTATACCATAACCAACTTTCATCAATATGTGCAATTAAACATGTCTTATCATTATTATTCAAATGAAAGATATTACCTTTAGTCTGATTACCGGTTGCAATCTCCAATCCAGTTCTGTTTCGGATTTTGCATTTACCATTCTTGAATTGTAACTGAAATCCTTTTTCAACTAATTAACCAACACTCAAAAGATTATGCTTCAAACCTTCAACATTATAAATATTGTTAGTATTGTGCTTACCATCCAAAGATATAGTGCATTTTCCTTTGATTAAACAAGCTTTATCATCACCAAACCTTACTAGACCTCCATTGTATTCCTAAAAAGATAAGAATTTACTCTTATCACCAGTCATATGATGTGAACATCCAGAATCTATGATCCATTCATCTTTTTCTTCAATTTTAGCTGCCAGGGCTTGCTCTACTGGTGGAATAGTAGGTACCGATCGATCTTTTTTTATTGCAACAAAAGCCCATCCATTGTCTGTTGGTTCTTCATCATAATCATTTGTGACTCCTTCATCAACATAGTAACAAGATTTGTATCTATTCTTCTTAAATCTTTATCTCTGGTATTCAGGGTTAGGCTTATATGTTCTTTTAGCTTCCTCTCTCAATCTTGCATGTCTATTAGGACATCTAGATGCCATATGACCAGCTTTATTGTAATTAAAACATTTAAACAGTGCTTTACCTTTATACTTACTTCCGACTGGACCTTTAGGCATTTTCTTTGCAAATAGTGCTTCAAGTTCTTCTAGTTCTTCATTTTCCCTTCTGATATCTTCAAGTTCTTTTGCATACAGTGCTTTCCAATAAGATTTGTTAGATGATGATGCTCTGAAGGCTAAATCTGTCTTAATAGTAGCAACAAGACCAAATTCCAAAAGCTCAAATGCTGAAAGTTTTCCAACCAAGGTATCTCTAGATACTAATGTAGTAGGCATTGTTCTCAACTCATTAATAGAAGCTACTTTCATTTTGTATGTCGGTGGCAAATCTCTTAAAACTTTAGAAACAATTTCATCTTCACTTAAGGATCCTCCACAACATTGTATTCCTAAAACAATTTCATTAACTCTTTCCATAAAAGAAAAAATTCTTTCATCTTCTTCCATTTTCAAATTTTCATACCTAAACTGGAAACATTCCAGTTTTGCAATTTTGACAGTGGTATCTCCTTCATTCAATGTCTCCAATTTATCCCAAATAGCTTTAGCAGTAGATCGTTATGATAATCCCATGATTTTTTTATATGATAATGTGCTCAAAAGTGCTTCTCTTTCTTTGCAATCATTCTCCTAATCCTTGCCCAATGTCGGTGGATTAGGTTGATTCTAAGTAGGACCAACATAGCCATTTTTTGTAACTTCCCATATGTCTCTTCCAATGCAATTCAGATGTGTCTCCACTCTGATCTTCCATATACCATTGTTAGTTCCATCAAGTTTCGGGTTGTCCTTCCTAAAAATGTTAGTTGCCATAATATCTCCTCAAGTTGTTAGGCTTCTGCAAAAAGAGGACTTAGCAATGATACCAATTGTTAGGAACCAGAAGGGCAATTGAGAGGGGGGGTGAATCAGTTGTCAATGAACTTCAACCCAATTATTAATTACTTCAACTTAATACTAAATACTGGTAAACCAAACTTAATGTTGGTTAACAGATTAACAATTAATATCAATACTGGTGAAACTTAATGCATGAGACAGAAAGAGAAACAACATCCATAACACATAACACAAAGATTTTGATGTGGAAACCCTATAAGGGGAAAAACCATGGTGGGAAACCTTACCCACAATTAGATGATACTAGTGCAAATAGTATGTGTATACAAATGGGGTCTACACATGCAGAAAGGCCAACCGCCTAGAGCACACTGATCAAATGGGAGTCGCAATGACTACAGTAGGATGGTTAAATCCTAGAATAATGTACTGCTCCAAATAGCATCTTCAATGTTGGATTCAGTAATGGTTAAGCTCTGACAACCACTTTCAAACCTTCTTTGAACCTTCTCTTATGGTTTGCTCATATGATCTTCAATATTTGCATATACCATGTTACAATACCAAAACCTTACATACCATATACCATATCTCATCGCAAATAAGATCTTACATATATACAAAACATAAGACCAAATGTGTAGGTTGGCTCACTAAGAATATTACAATTAAATAAATTACAAACAAGTCTAGATGCGATGCATCATGTTGGATCAATACATTTACAACAATATCCAATCAATAAATCATCTCCATGACGTGCTGTGTTGATCTGGAATAGATAATGCATACAGGTCCATAACCTAGACCAATCTACTAGAAACAACAAATATGTCAATCTGATTAGACCATTAACCAAAATACCAAAACCAAGTATCCAAACCATGTCTTTGACATAATAAAGTGATCTCCAGATGATAACAAGTCATCCTCAGTGCCGGTGAACCATATAACCTGTCGGTGAACAATATACCGGTGACTATGCATAAGTCACTGAACTTGCCAGTGAACACAATGTGTCGGTTCAACATAACCATAGATCTCCAGAAGGATAAGTGTTGACATCAATGACAAAAATAATGCAACACATTCATAATACCAACAATATCTCTATCTAGTGGAGTTTGCATATAATAATGGCTATCACAATTCAATTGGTATGTCCCCTTTCTAGGTATTATATGGGTGGCCATGTTGTATGCCATTGAGTTGGGATCATTTAGAGGACAAAGTGCTTCTTGGGTCTGAGATGTTTCAAGACATGGAGAAGAAAGTGACTCTCATTAGAAATAATTTGGTGGTTGCATAGGATAGGTAGAAGAAATATGTGGATGCTCATCATATAGATTGACATTTTTCAGTAGGTGATAGGGTATTTTTGAGGGTGTGTCCATGAAAGAGTTCTATCTATTACAAAAAAGGATCTAAGTTGGTGCCTTGCTTTGTTGGACCATTTGAGATTTTGGAGAGGATTGGTCCTGTGTCTTATCACCTTGCCTTGTTGCCTAGCTCGTCCCACATCCATGATGTGTTTCATGTATCTATTTTGAGGCCATATAATCCTAATGTATGCCATGTTTTGGATTGGAATGTATAGCAGGTAGAGGAAAGACAACTTTCTTTGGAGCCCGTGTACATTCTTCAGCATCTAGGGTTGACCCTCAGAGGTCGAGACATAGAGAAAGTAAGGGTCCAATGGGACCCAAGTGATGATTTTTTGGTGACTTGGGAGGATGCAGTGTGGATGAGAGATATTTACCCCTATTTGTTCTCAAGCTTCCAAGAATAAGCCTAGGCAAAGGGGGGGGTGGATGTAGTGTCTCTCCTTGATTCATCTATTGATTCTTGCATCGATAGACTTACTGAGATTCTATGATGATGTTTTGATTTATGGTTATGACTCTATTTATATCTTAGATGCTATTTTCATGATGCTATATATTTATATTGACATATGATATTTGATGACTCTCATGGATGATGACATATCTTGGATATTATGATGATGGACTTACATTTGTTGGCCTATGTGTACTCATGGTTTATGATGGAATCTTGATTATACTAACCCCATTTCATGACTATATTTGATGAGATGATGCTATGTTGTTTGTGACTATCTTACTATTGTATTCATGATAGAGACGATGTCATATCACTCATTACGGCCATGATATGACATTGTGATTCTCTATCACTTGCTTGATCATTTATGATATTGTGAGATTTTGCCAAGATCAAGAGCTCAATGAAAAGTACAATGGAGAGACAAAATATTGATAGGAATGAACTGTATTCTATCAAGATAAAAATACTAATCAACTAGATCATCAAGCATTACATGCAATGAATATGAGCCTGCTTATATAGGCAAGGCTATATGGATATGTGAGCGTACAAACATGACATGTGGCTCAATAAGAAACAAGGGTAGGTAGGAAATAGGTGTGGTAGATAGGATAAATAATATAATATTCTACATGAGGTGGATCACCCACCGAAGGTGGAATGTAACAACAAAATAAGACCACAAAAGGTGGAAATTCTCCTACACACACTATCCTAATGTGGCGCAAACACCCAAGTGTCTCATACCCAAACTACTATGAAATACATGTACCTAAGTAAACTTAAGTAAGGTGTAATAATATCCAACATGAATAATTAATTACACCAACACCCCCCTTAAGTGCAACTTAGGGGAATGCACTTAAGTATACAATACAACTAAGCAATGCAAGATTGGTCTTGACTACTCGGCCATGTTAGGTACCCATGTACAAATGCAAATTCATGCATACCAATGCAATGAAATCTCTCACAAAGAAAGGAAAGAGAGAAAACCCCAATGGGAAAAAACCCTCCCCCAAATGAGAGATGAAAGCTATACAAGAGAACTCTCATAGAAGTATGTGAGGAACAAAACCCCATGTGAGGAAAAAGTCCTCCCCATATGAGAGAAGAAGAGAAGCTAGGTAGCCCCCCCTCAATGTATAATTTGCACCAATGATAGAAGCTCGATGATATATGAAGAAATTGATCCACAAACATCGATCAACATTCCTCCCCTCAGAAAGAAACAAAACCAAAGGTGGATCCATGAAGTTTCCCCAATCATGAAGGGAAGATGTAGGAAAAAAATCCATGATGAATGGAATCTCTGAAAACTACTCAAGTGTCCCCATGTCGATGCTGAAGGTACCCCCTCCAAAGGTGGTAAACTACTCCACACTGTTGAAAAATGCACTCCAAGATATAGTGGAGAATACTGTAGAACAATATCTAAAGACTCACATGTCTCCTCTAAGGATAAAGAGACCTACTCCAAGTGTTGTACAAAAGTATCCACAATCATTTCAATCTCTAAAGAATGCACAAGAGGGTTAGAGTGATCCCTCACAACAATCAAAGAAGGATCATCTTCATCAAAGAGAAGATGAATGTCATCAATGATGTCTCCCAAATCTGCAATGTAGGACTCCACAAACAAACCTGCAATGTCTATCAAGTAGGCATCCCATGAAACTGAAGTTGGAAGACATGAAATATCCCACTGCACTGAATCACAAGAAGGCAAAATTGTTGCACTAGCTACATCATCGGGTGCAATAGGTGGTGTGATATCAAGAGGAGGAGATGAAATAGAAGGCTCAAGAATGGGGTCACATTAGAGAATCCCCAAGTTCAAGTACCCAAAGTTCTCCTCAAAATTTGAATCATCAACATAGGAAGAATCAACCTCATCAATAGGACCAAAATGTGAAAAAGAGTACAATCGAGATGCATGATCAACTACCCCAGTCGCAATGATAGCTCCACTCTCCAAGTCTCTAATGATAAATGAATAAGGTGTGAACTCCATAGTTTTCCTAGTTGCCCCATGTGTGATTTGATAGATGGAAAGAAGATTGTTTGTCAAATGGGGTACACACAACACATCATTGAAGGAGTTACCCCCAATGGCAATAGATCCTTTCCCAATCACATCCATGTATGTATGATTGCCCATCAAAATCTGCAGCATGTGGAAAGGCTCAAATGTAGAAAACATAGACTACAAAGATGCCATATGATGAGAAGCCCCTGAATCTAGAAGCCATCTCCTTGAATCATGACTTGTAGTAGCACAAAGATCTTTTCCCTTTTCTTTATATGTCCCAAAAGAGTGATCATTTCCTTTATCCTTGGAAGAAGAAGCTGATGTAGATATTCTAGAAGGTAGGTTGATTTTGTTCTTCTCAAGAAGATTCTTCAACTCATCAATATCAATCTTGTAACAATTATGTTCATCATGTCCTGACTTCTTGCAATATGCACAAAAAATATTGTCCTTATAAGATTTCCTCTTATGTGAGAATGTAGAGTCACCTTGTTATGGATAGGATGATTGTGCTCCATCTTGTTGCTGCTTTGACTTAGGTTGCTTTGATTCCCTTTGTTAGCCACAAAAGCTTGTGACTTTGAAGATCTGAGAATCCCCATCTTGGTCAACTTAGATTGCTCAAGTATCAACATCTCCGTGAATGAATCAAATGAGGTAAAAGTGTATGAGGAACCCTGAGCTAAGCTATGGGTGTGAAAGATAGATACAAAGGCTGCATACTCTGAAGGAAGCTTGTCCAACAAGTTGTAAACCAATTGAGCATCCTTTTTGTCAATTCCAAAATCCTTTAGCTTTTATCTTATCTCAATTTCTTTTGTGACATAACCTTGGATTATATCAAAATCCTTGGGATCCAGAGTTCTGAGTTCACTATCAAGCTTGTAGCCCTTAATCTCATCAACTTGACCATTAAATTTCTCAAAAAATATCCCAAGCCTCTTTAATTGTTGTACACTTCTCAATGTGAAAAATGAGATCATCTGATACATACTTTCTAAGAGTTTCAAGTGCCATAGCATTCTTAGTGAGTCATTCAATTTGAGCATTAGGATCAGCCTTAGGATCAGGTGGTGCTGTAATAGTTCCATTTACATAATGAATGAGTCCTTTTTCCATTAGTTTACTCCAAGACTTAACCTTCCATGAAGCATAATTATGAGGAGTTAAAAGTGGAAATTTAGGAGAACCCATAGCACCAAAATGAAAAAAAAATACAAGATAGAGAGAGGCACAATCACACAACACACACCCCCCCCCCCAAAAAAAAAAAAATGGTGATTTGGCACTTTATACTTAGTGTGTATACAATGGGCCACTTGCAAAACAAGGCAAGGTGGACTTCTGATTTCAATATTACAACTACCTCAAATAGGCTATAAGAGACTTGAAAAAATACTGCAAGTGATCTAAACTGAGATCCAAGCAAAATACAAGTACCAAATAGGCCCAAAATGATCAAAGATTGAAAGTAAAATTTCTACTCAAAATCACTACAAACAAATGGTAGATTATTAAAGTAGACAAAAAATTATGCACATTCAAAAAAAATGGCACCTGAAAAGGAGGTCGTATGACCCCAAACAAAGCCTCTGAAGTTGCAAAATCGGGGAGTAGATAGGTATAGTCATGAGAATCTGCAAATTCTGAAAATTTCATCCATAAAAATTAGAAAATTCCTCCACCACTGCGAAGAGAACAAAATTCTAGCCCATCTCAAAAAAAATTGCACCAAAAAAGAGCAAAAATGAGAAAGATATGTCCTTCCAAAGTTGAACTACAAAACTAAAAAGCACAATGAGAGGGAGTTAAAAAAATTTCAAAATAGTGTTGACGTGGCACTGATGTCAGCAAATTACAAGCTTAAAATTGATGGTCGTATGACTATCGCTCCCCCTTGCATGGATGTTTGTACAGTGACATGTGGCAATGACTGGGCGCCAACTGGGAAGTGTCATACTACTGACTGTGTACAGAGATTGCCCATGGGCCAGTGGCCGCTTGCCACGTGGCGGACGTGAGCTTGCCAGTTTTTTTTGGATTGCTGCCAGGAAGTGCTAAGCAACGATCAAAGTAGGGTCCGGAGCAACAGACAGGGCCAAGTCAGAGCAGCGGACGGGGTGGTAGCGACACCGGTGGTAGTAGTCACCGACAAGAGCTCGATGGACAGGGAGGTTGTCGCCACCAGAGCTGGGAGAACAGTTGGGGCCAGAGGCAGTGAGGAGGCTGGTTGGTATGGGTCTGCAGGGAGCCAACGAGTAGGGAGTGGCGGGAGCTGGCCGGAGTGAAGGGTGAAGGTGGTCGGAGCATTTGTGGTCGCCGCCGGGAAAGAGGTAAGCACGTCGGCGGCTAGTGCGGTGGCGGGACATACAAAGCCTGCAACACACGTAGGTACAGAAATAATATAATATTCCACATGAGGTGGATCACCCACCAAAGGTGGAATGTAACAACAAGATAAGACCGCAAAAGGTGGAAATTCTCCTACACACACTACCCCAATGTGGCACAAACACCCAAGTGTCTCATACCCAAACTACTATGAAATGATGTACCTAAGTAAACTTAAGTAAGGTGTAATAATATCCAACATGAATAATTAATTACACCAACATATATATTATTATAAATGTTGTAACATGGTTATTGATGGTTGCAAAATTGCAGGTACCAAACATCAACTCCACCCAGTCCCACAGGTTTGAGTGTGTCTTCATCCCAATGGCAAGTTGTTGGAGATGACATGAGCTCCCTCTATACACTCTAGGCTTAAGTTGTCATCCTTGTCGGTCAATGTTATGGATTGAGTTGGTGGTTAGAGTCTTGTGTTATGATGTTTGACCCAATGTCGGGTTGCCTTGAGATGATGTGAGTATTTGAACACTTATTTAATTAATATAGTTTATTAATGTCAAAATTAATTTATTATATATAATTTGGTCATTTAATTATTATTGGATGATTTATTGTTGAGGTTTAATATTTATTTATGTTATTTTGATTATTGTTTGTTTACCTTTGATTTATTGGTTTGATATTATTTATTATTTAATGTTTATTGGATATTTATTAATTATTTATATAATGTTTAATTATTTTATTTATGGAGCTTTGGATTTATTATTTCATATAGTCGTGGCTTTATATTTAATTGGTGGCATTTATTTATATTGCCTTCGACAATTTATTTACTGAGCTTTCATATTTTATTATGCCCTTTGTTTATTTAATCATTGATTATTTATATTAATGCATTTCTCTTTTTACTATTTGGGTGATTTAAATATTAAATTGTTTACCTACCATGTGTTTCTATTGGCTGAGATTTGGTGGTAAGTAAATAATATTATTTTATATTCTTACCTCATATTTGGAAAGGGTGTTTGTATAGAATATAGTATTTTGCATTATTTTGATTGGCTGATTTTGTTGTAAAGTTTTGAATGTATTATTATTTATTTTCGTTCCCATGTGATTGTTTGGGTTGGATTTTTGAGAAAATTATTTGTAATATTGAAATTTTGAGTTGTTTGGAGCTTGACTTTGGATTTTGGTTGATTGGACCTTGTTGGATTTTGGATTTGTGTTTTGTCTTCTTTGAATTCTTTGGCCATAACTTCAACTTCTAGGTTGGTTGTATTTTTACCTCTGCAATTTGGTTTTTGGAAAAAATGTCTTCATTGTGATTAATGAAAAGAATGTCTGCCAAGAGATTTTGGGAATGGTTGAAAAAAATAAAATTATACAATTATATTATAAGTTTCAGAATAGGAATTTAATTCTTTGGGGATTGATTTATTTGACTTATCGTGTATATTATTGGCAATAGATCTCTGTGTTTTCCATGTATCTTCTCGGTCTTCTTGGCTTTGTAATATCAAGAGTATAACATTGTATTATTATGGTCTTGATGTATTATCCTGTACCCATATGTGTGGGGAAGGTTTTGTTGTTATTTTCCATAATGGCTATCAGAGTCTGTCGGGAGTTCTCTTTATTATTTGGAAATGATCTTATGTATTGAGCTCATTCTTGGTGTTTGATTAGTCCATTGACTTCTGTTGGTTAATGGATCTCTAATTGTTGTTATTTTGGCATCATTAGTAGTTTCTGTGATTTTCCAAGGTTGTCACAATTTCACACTTATCGTCTCTGAGTCTTTCTAGTGAATGTGATAAAACCTTAGTCATATGCGCTAAAAGTATGATCAAAAGCATTGCCAAAATCAATGTAAGCGCTATTTTGGGAAATGAAGGTGTCAATGTAAAAGTCATATGCACTAATGAAGTCTTTAGAAGCATTGTAATATTGGTCAAAAGCATTGTTCTAGTCTACAGAGGTGCTGAAACATGTTGTATATTCAATAAAAGAGATACTCTTTTTTACTATTGGTATTTTGATGATTTTGCCAGTCTATGTTGTATTGTCTTGGATCTATTTTGTACCAAAGGCTTCTATAGATCCTTTTGAGTTCCTCAGAGTTATGTTGTGCTCCAATTTGGTTATTATATATTGTTATTATTGGGCTTCGACAAGAGGTTTGGCACCTTCCTATTGAGGATGTTTTGTTAGCTCTAGCAAGAAGTAGATTGCCTTGCTATAGAGGATGGATTGTATAGCTCCAGTGAAATTTCTATTGAGGATATGTTTTGCTTGGGTAAGCAAGATGGACTTATACCTTTCCTTGTTATATTATTTTGATTTGGCATATGTTGAGGCTCTTGATTTATCTTCTTGGCTATGTGGCATTGGCTTTATTCTTATTGTATATGTTTATGTGGATTTTATATGATGTTATGGTTGAGGCTCCTTGTTATCTTTCTATTATTGTGATTTGTGTTTTGTGTTTACCCTAAAGGTCTTGGAACATGGTTAGGGAGATTCCATGTGATAGTCTGGGTCATGAGAGAATAGGATATCAAGAGGTTCCTTGTAAGGATTCTTGTAGTCTAGATCACCAAGAACACATTGGGGGTTTTCCTTGATTTAAATAAGTGATAACCATAATAATTAATTAGTTGGGTTGGGTAACTAGGACTCACCAAAATAAGATAATGAATTGGTTTTGGTGCCCCACCTCATGGCCCTTGAGTGGAGACTCGAGATGAGCTTGGGAAGACTATAGACATAGTAAGTCAATCTCCCTTGATTCTCTCATAGGTTGAGATTATCCCCTCTTTGTGAGGATAGCATGCATCGATATCTATCAAGGTGTGGCATTATTCCCTTATATGTGAGGATAGCATGTGATGACACTCTTTCCCTACATGTGTCCTTGTTCCTTATGCCTTGATTGTTGCATGCCTCTGGGAGTTTCTATGTTTTATGATTAGCATTGTGATGTGACTTGGCTTATTGGTTATGTGATATTTCTTGTGTGTTTACTTCTTGTTGAGTTCTCTTTGGTTGATAGGTGTCAACCTAGGTCTATAGCATGTGTGGGGCCTTGTTTCATCTCCTAGAACAAGGGTGGACCCTTTGGTTCCACATGGCTGGGTGGTTTGATGCTTCTTCCATTGGGATGCTCTTTGTTGGATGCTTGAACGTGGATTGGATTCTTATCTCATCAGCACATGGGTGGTTCTTGTAGAAAATTGGTGTAATGTAATTCATATGGCACTTGTAATTATAGGATTGAGAGATAGATGTAATTATTGATTTAAAGCTATGTATTGACATAGGAAGAGATTTCATCTTTATGTAATGAGAATGATGTAATCGATCATGTGGATGTAGTCATTATTGAATATAGTATGCAACTTGGATATGATATCTATGAAATAGAGGGAAAGGGGTTTTATGGTTTAAATAAAAGATGTCTCTTGATAATGTTTGGATGCATTGATTGTTTATGTTCTCTAATTGGGAATTGAATTAATTCTTAGTTGTGTTTGTCTCTTGGTTAAGTTATGCGTTGAAAATCATGTTGCATGTATAGTCATTTTAGAAAGGGAATAGATTAAGATTTTGTAGGTGTTATTAGTATTAATGAATAGATGATAATTGTAAAAAGGATTAGGAACACTTAATATTGGTTCTTTTAAAATGAACCTAAATGGATTAACATGATTTGGATAATGGTAGGTTGCATCCATGATGATTGAAGTAAATGGACCATTCTTATGCATTGTAATAGGCTAATGTTGGAAAGGAAATTTTAAGTAGGATTGAATATGATAAATGAAGTGATGATGATATGTTATGTTACTTAAGTAATGGCATTGAGATACCCCAGGGAAGAATGTTATATGTTGAGTTGTTATGTTTATTTCCACTTGCATTATATGTTTGTTTGTTCATATTATAGATTAAATGTGTATAAAATAGATGTACGGATGTTTGTACTTGAGGATTGAGCTATCCGTGTCGCATTAGTAGATGTTTTCTTTAAAAAAAAATCTCTCTATTTGTTAAATTAGATTAGTTATTTTCTCTAAGATATTTTGGTGGCAATTACATCAGAAAACCGGCTCGAGATCACATTGGGAGAGTCAATATCTATAACGTGTCCCAATTCGATATATCTCTACAAGGTGATGAGATCCCTAGTCAAAGATACCCCTCACTACTAAAATAAAAATTGGGTGTTGCTGTCACTTTTTCCTATCTCCCAAGACCTAAAAAGGTGGGTGAAAAGGTACTTCATGCAACTATGGGTCCACCCTACAAAATTAGCAAGCCCTCCAAACATGGAAAACAAGAGTTCATTAACCTTAAATAATTGAAATGTGTGATCTAAACTAAGCATAAAATAGATCCATGTCCATTGTTAAGCCCAAATCGAAATGTGAATCACATACATAGGTTTATTTTAGATCACCAAAATCGAAATGTGAGCAAAATAGAAATCAATAAGGGAAATCCTGCAATCCACAAGTTGGTAGTTTAGATAAGTGTCTTGGACAGTTCGTTTCTTCCCTACGTTATCTTAAAAAGATGAATGCAAAACATGAAATAAAATAGAAAAAAAAAAGTAAAAGAAAAACCTGCAAGACAAACGGTCAAATTCTGCAAAATCTAATTAGATCCCTAATCTAGTTCCCACGATCATGTCATATTTCATTATGTATGCCTGTACTCGTCTTTGGTATTTGAAATAGGTAATTTGGAGAGAACAAACTTTAAGCCTACAAGATCCTCTGAAAATACCGTCATTGTCTTTTCTATTCAACATTCCTCGTGGATCCTGAAATCTTGAATTTTACTCTACATGTCATGGGTTAGATTCATGTTAGACGAATGCATGAAAATAAAAATTAAAAAATACAATTTTTTATAATTTAAAGAATTGATTAAGATTGGAGATGGAAGATTGATTGCGAACAAAAATGACTTAATCATTGGTTTCTGTCTTCATTTTGAACATATGTGAAATCTTAGATCAATGAATGCGAGATGATATGAGAATGGATGCAAGATGTTAAGAAGATTAATGCAACATTATGTATCAACGAATGCAAAATGTTATGGGCGCCTGTGAGAATCCATACACATAAACTACAAAACACCAAATCAAGTAAAATTATTAGTTGTTGTTTTTTATTAAGAAAAAATAGGTTTTGAGGGGAACCGAAACCCCTTACATCATAGATCTAAAGATACAACATTAAAGAAACATAAGAGATCCTAGGACATAGAAACAAGATTAGTTGCAAACCAAGAGCAAAAAACAAACCAGCAGCCACTGAAAGACCAGCAAAAGGTCAACGAGATGCTAGCAAAAATAGCAACACAGACGCTAGCAAAAACAGCAACACAGACCAACTACTTAAAAATGTCTAAAGCCTAGGAGGCCTCCTTCTCAAGTAGCAGCATAGCCTTGACAACTTCCTTAAGGTCCAGTAGGTCCTCTGGAAGAGACTCCTCCACCGGTTTAGTGCTCTGCCTGGTTCTCCTAGTAGTGCGGGGAGTCAACTTCGAGCTCGAAGCCCCAACATCACTTTGCAGATCCACAAAAAAAATTTCATTATGAATACTCTCCAGCTTGACAACCAAAGCATTCATGTTGACTACAAAAACTTTCATCATAGCTGAACTATTCTCCATAATTTTCTTCATCCCTTCCTCAACATGCATCATCTTCTGGTTGATCTCATTGTTCTTTTGATCATTTATGCTCTTTAACAGTTTCATAGCCTCACCAATCTTCTTTAAAATCTCAAACATCATATTTTTCTCCCCCACAGTCCAAGTAGCATAATCATCTATATCCTGAGACACCCTCTTATTGTTCTCCATCTGCCTATCTTTTTGCTGCTTAAGCTCCCCCTCTTCAATTTTGGCATTTGTGGCTCTAAGTTTTAAGTTCAGAGTCTTAATTTCCTAGAACGTCCACCTATTGAAATAGTATAGATCAACCGTGGAGCTCCTAGAAGTTCCCAATATGTCAATAAGGGTATTCGGCTTGTCCTATAAGTCCTCTGAGTCTAAATCTATCGACTCAGAATCTTTCTCATCATACTCATTCAGAGATAACTTACCCTCCTCCTTAGGATCAAACATATCATCCATGGAATTATCTCCTGATCTAAGAAGTGAACTAGCATTCTCCTCCTCCTCAGAGACAGACTCCCCATTGTCATCACTAGGTTCATACTCCTTATCATACCCCAAATTATTTTTAATTTTCTTAGCCCTGACCTTACAGAACTTATAAATCATGAGGATAAGGCCTTGATGGGTAAGAGGGCTAGCTTTAGGATTTTTAATGAAATCCACCACATTATCATTCAGAGAATAGGCAAGATAATAAGGGACATATATCTTAATTCCAAGGCGAAAATGGTTTAAAAGGAAAAAATGATAGCTGTAGATTTTAATAAACCTACCATAAATAGTGACATACTCCATAATTGCCCTAAGCATTTTCCTCCAAAAAAGTTTAATTTGAAGAGAGGTAAAGTAAGATTTGTTAGACTTTACTAGGTTATCCCTCTCCACATTAGACTTTGAGAAGGTCTTCACATCACTGTCAGATAGTTTTCTATCCCTAAAGAACTTCACGCATCCATAGATATTCCCATCACCTCTGCAATTAACTCCTCATCCAGTTTGAAATTTTGGCCAAACAGGGTGACTTTCTTCTTAGAACAACCCTTAACAAAGGCTTTGGAGGCATGATCCTTCTTTTTATTTAGCTTCTCCATGAAACTCGCCACTCCTCCCTTCTACAACCTCCTCCACATTTTCTTTTCCTTCTTCCAAGCCTGGCAGCTCAGAGGTTCAATCCTATTGATATTGCCACCCATGGTGATGACCAACCCAAAGATATCAATCACACTCACACTCTGAAAAAACTTGATAGTGTAAACAAGATAAATGAATGCTAAGAGACTCTACAGATAAAACCACTCAGAAAGCATGTGAAAAGAGCAAGATCATCCTGCCTAGAAGTTTCCCCTTATCGGAATAATAATTTCCATTCCTGCTCTCGTCAAGTGTAATCATTATTAAATAGGGGGATTGGTACCATTAATTCGATCAAATAATAAGTTCCCCTTCACCTCAAAAGGTAATGATCCTTCATTTTTCCATGAAAAAGAGGCAATAGAACTAACTCCAAAGTTAGCAAAGAAGTTTGCACATCTATTGGCTTCTCTAAAAACATGAGCTATAATACATTCCTCAAAGTCATCAATAATCTTAAGAGAATTAAGAATGATATTCTTAATATTCCAAGAAGGCTTATCTAGTCTTTTGAGACATCTAATAATATTTAAAGAATTCCCTTTAATCCAAACTTTATTAATATTTAATTGTCTAGAAATTTTGAGGATTTCCAAAACTCCCATGGCCTCCACTATGTGATTAGATTGAATCCCCAATGGAGAAGCTATAGAAGCCACACAAATCCCATTAGGGTTTCTTATAACACCCCCACATCCTGCCCTACCAGGGTTCCCCTTAGTAGCACCATCAAAGTTAATTTTCATCCATCCCTCCAGAGGGTAGCACCAAACAATACCATCCCTACTCTTTTTAACTTTGAAGTTACTGATGTCAACTTGAAGATCCCAATTGCTAGCAACAATATTATCCTCCTCCTTGACATAGGATGAGGAAGTAGGTCCAACACCACCAATAGATAGGTTCAAGTTCTCTCTAGCAACTTTGTAAACTTTCTCAAAAGCAGTCTCAAAAGAACAAGTCACATTTCTGAAAATTTGATTGTTTCTTTCTTTCCACACCTGCCAAGACACAAAAGGCAATAACAAAGACCAAAGATTTTTCAAAAAGGGATTAGAATAAGGGCACTTCCATTGAGTAAAAAAATATTCCACCTTCTCACAAAAGACCCACTCAACACTCCAGAGATTAATAATTCTACTCCAAATATCAAAGGTAAAAGGACAATGAAGAGGAAGATGAGAGATAGATTCACTAGCATTAAGGCACAAAAAACACCTATTTGGAAGTTGAAAACCTCTCCTCATGAGGTTATCAAGAGTAAGGATTTTATTTTGAAGAAGGAGCCAAAAAAAATGTTGATTTTAGGAATAAGAATCTTAGACCAGGCTTTGGCCCACACAGGAGGATGAAGAGTTGGAGGGTTCAGAACCTTGATGGCAAAGGCAATCGAGAAAGAACCATCTGAAGTATTCTTTTAGATAAAAATATCATCATGATCCTGATCCACACAAAAGGACAACAAAGCATGCTGGAGAGGAGAAAAGACAACATCAATATCCTCCAGCCTAACCCAAGAAGATTTCTGCCAATAATGGCTAACTAGAAAGCCAAATATTTTTTTACAAATCTCCATAAAAGGCACCAAATTATCATCATAGCATAGGGGTCTCTCAAAAATCCAAACATCTTTCCATAATTTGATCTTATTACCTTTTCCAAGAACTCACCTAGCACCGGCAACAACAACATGTTTGGCCTTAAGGATGCTATTCCATATAGCCGAACCCTTAGGGATATTGTTTTATTGAAGGAAGGAAGGAATATTCAGAACATCCTGAATATACTTTCTAATCCAAACCAACTTCCAGTCCTTTTTGTCACCAAAAGACCTCTAAATTTGTTTATCTATCAGAGCATTATTAAAGTCTTTTATAGTCCTTAAGACAAGGCCCCCATAACATTTAGGACTATAGACCCTTTCCCAAGCAACCAAGGGAAGTCTTTTTTTCTCTTCTACCCCAGTCCATAATTTTTTTTCTAAATTTTGTCTATAGCATCAACAAACTTAGAGGGGATCTTAAAAAGACTAAGAGCATAGACAAGAAGATTTTGAAGAGAAGCCTTCAGAAGCTGCAACTTCCCCGCTTGACTCAGAAGAGCCCCTTTCTACCCAACCAATTTCTTGAAAACTCACATTAGGTTCACCATCTGTTTTACAGGGATTTTATACATAATTAGTTAGAATATATGAATTAACCACTAGAATTCAATTTTAATTAATAAAATCTAATAAATGACAATGAATTAGAATCAAAATCAATAGAATGAATAACAATCTAATGAAAACCCCCTCTACTGATTTGAATCATGGTTTCCATTTCTCTTCTCCAATATTGTGTTGTGTGGCTCTCAGCATCACATTGTGATTCCTACATAAAGATGGCAAAATAGTTTCGAAGATAGTGGTTTAGAAAATTGAGAGAATCGATGCTAAATTTATAGATTCAGGAGGATGAGAATGGATGGTTGAGATTCATTCTAGAATAAAATTGATCAATGGCTAAGATTGCTTGAGACAAAATTGATTGGGAGTTAAATTCATTTGATTGATGAGTCAAATGGATTGATTGATTAGTGAATTGATTTTATTGGTCTGTTAACTAAATTGATTGCTTTGTTCCAAAAAGATGATTTGGAGTTGGAAAAGTTGATTGAGGAGTTAATTGAGTTAATTGGGGAGATGAATGAATAGATTGCTTACTTGACTGAATTAATTGTCCAGTCAAACTTAAAGTCACTGAAAGTTAGATTTCCAACATGTGCTATAGGATTTTGACATGAAATTGCATTTTATTTGAATTTGGATTTTCAAAAAGTGAAATGAACATGTAATTAATTGAAATTTGATGAAATTGGAATTTGGGATTTTTGGATTTTGAATTTTGAATATTTGGAAAGAATGAGTTAGTTGATTCAATAATTTAAATAAATTATTTAATTATTTGAAATTTAATTTAGTCAAATAATAAAGATTATTTAATTAAAGGATTAAATCGTAATTAATTAAATAATAAATATTTAATTAATTATATAGAAATGGTTAAATGATTAATTGATTAATAAGATAGAAATAGAATAATTACTAATGTTGAGGTGCAATGATTAAAATTAATTTGGAAAAATTTAATTAGTTTAATTAAATAATTTTTTAATTAATAGGGCAAATAATTAGTGCAGATTAAGGAAACATTTTTAAGTGTCTACAGTAGTGACCTTGATTGGAGTTTGGAAAATATGTGGATATGGATGATATACCACCACCAATATATAGATAGGATGAGACAGGAGGTTGTGAGCTAATGAAGGGATGTGAGGCAATAATGGTGCTAATAGGAGGTAAGCTAGCATTGATGTAATTGTTCCCCTTGACTGATAAGATAAGCTACAAGACAATTGGGATCAACTTTGAAGAATTTTTTCTATCATTTCTTGATTGTAAGGATCATCCATAAAGGTTTTCAGATGTGGGGAGTGCTCAGGTTGATGAACTAATTGTTCTTCTTGTTGGAGTTCATGATCAACAAGGAGAATAGATTTAGGCATCTCATTTCCTTCAGCAACCATCTTCGCTTTTTGGAAGCAAGTCAAGACCATACATGGGTAACCTCAAGAATGAGAAGGATGGAAATGACAAGTCATCTTGAATTTACTTGATGAGAAAAGTGGTGGAAGGACTTATAAAATTTGAATTTGGTTTAATTTTGGATGGCCCTTGGATTAGGATGAGATTAATTTGGAAGATATCTTAGTCCTTGGATTAGGACATAGATGAGGTGTAGTGGTTGATGATGCAAACCACAAAGCTTGAGGTAACAACCAAGCTAGGTGAAACTCAGACCTTTGGATTAAGATTGGATCAAGTCTTCTTCTACTTAGGATAGAATTTGTTCCTAAGCAACATAAGACAAGGGATTAGGGTTTTGATCAACCCAAATAATTAAAGATCAATTGAACAATATACTTGAGATATATTCTTTTTCAAGCACAAGGATAATTAAGGATTTGACAAATGATAAAAGGTCTTTAAAGTAAAACTTTGTAAAGTGTTGATCTTGGATTAGGAGTTTGTTTGATTGACTTATTGAAATTAGATTAAGGTTGTTGGTTGGAATAATGTGCTAAGTCCTCAAAGGTTAAAATGGCAATGACCATGGAAGAAGATGGATTGAAGAAAGTAAATGGAGTGAAGGCTACCTTAGATGGGAAATGACTCAATAAGTGATTTCTAGTAGAGGCAAATTAGACACTGAGATACGATCACTCTTATTAAGGGATTGGGATAATCCTGATCTTTAACAGAAAGCATGAGATCCCAATGGTTCTTCATCAAACTCATTTACATAACCTTGTAGATAATTGTGAAAATGGTGTAGAAAGATACGATGTTTCAACAAGAGTTTCCATTTGATGTACAAGAACTTGTGACACTTGAGGATTTGCTTAAAGCTAGGATTCTTCTTGACTTGGTAGTAAATAGATTTCGTGGGGTGTTTAAGCGACTTGGGTTTATGGTGCATGAGTGAAAAGTGGTTCTAGAATGTTAAACAATGCAAACACATTGGCCAAGGTAAAGCTTGGAGCAAGTGTGAAAGAGGGGGGTCTACATTAGCCCAATGTGATAAAATTTATGAGTATAAACAATGAAGACAAGCAAAAGACATACAACCTAGGCCAGAAAGTGGATTCTACTTATTGGATCCCCACTTGGATTTCTCCAGATGCCTAGACAAAGTGGATAGATAGAGATCTGGTGGCACTGACTCCCCTCTGTAATATCAAAAATATTATCTTATGTTTTTATTGTGACAAATGGTGATTTTTATCCATGTCATCGGAGGTTAGGATCCACCATCATGTCCTTGTGTCCACTCAAACCATCCATGTCAGCTCTTCCTGAATCATTGCCAACTCTGCCATCCTATCACCTTCGAGGACACAGGCACGACATGAAGACGTCTGCACAACATGCTAGCATTCTACAAATTTGATAGTTTTCACGTGGTCATTTGAGCATTATGCCTGTTCTCGGAAGGAATCATAATGCCTCTGCATGTTCCCACCAACATTCGAATTCCTTCTTGGGCCTTTATCTTTCACTTTGGAGGCATTTGGAAGGGATTCTTTGAAAAGTTTGGCAATCTTCTTGCAATTTGAGCTCTTGGAGACCATTTTGGAAAACATACTATCAACACCACCATTGTTACAACATTACCAAGTATTCCAAGCACACCATTCCAAGCACTTCCAAGCATTCCAATCTCTGTTCGTGATAGGGGAGTTGTCTTAATCCTCTCTTTTGCATATTTATCAACGTTATTTCCAATTTTACATTACATTGTTATTCTCTTTATCATTTATCTTTCTCGTGGCTTTCTTGGGTTGTTAGTGGAGGTGGAAACACAAAAACGGGGGTTTGACTTAGGCAAACTCCAAAACACAACCCCCAACATTTTCCTTTCTTGCATGTGTGTAGGTACACTGCTGTGAAGAGGATTTTAACTTGCGGGAGGCTTCATATTGTGGACCTTTTGTTTGTCTACTCCCTTCTCTTTTCTCCTTCCATTATATTTTCGTTATTTCATATATCACGTTTACTAGTTTAGTTTCATTGTTTTATGTACTTTTATTGCATCGTAATCACACATAGAGCTTTCTGTATGAACTATGTACCTCGTCCATACAGGACGACAACACGTCGTGCTGGTGTCCTAGATCTGTGTTCTCATGCTGAGGACAGAGGCTCTGCAGAGTTGTCCATAGATGCTTCTCGGGTGTTTGACACTTCTCACATAAATCTCTTATCCCCTGGCTCATCTTAGCACCAGTTCCCAGAGTTAATTGGAAGGACAATTTGTACTCAAGGATCCATCATCCTTAAGGTGGCAAATTACCTCCATTACATTTTTGTGAACCTGACATGAATCAGGATTATCTTTGCATTTCTTGCTTTCTACTTCATCTAAGTGCATTTAGTCTTTTAAATTTTCAAATGTTTAAAAATCTAAAAACAATTTTAAAAAAAAAGAGGAAAATAAAAAAACAATGAAACTTTCATTCGCATCTAGTTTAAATTTCTGCATTTTTCCGTTTATCATTTAAAATTAACTTTATCATTCGATGTCCCTCTAGTATGGTCCTGAATGTTGTGTGTCTTGTCTATGAGCTTTACGACTTAGACTGCAATAGGAGCCGTAGTCAAGAAGTCGTCCAAGTGGAGATCCCACTAGGAGAGATGATATCCCTGACGTACCTCAATTTTGAAACATGATGAGGCCCCTAAGAGGTGCTTCTCTACTCAAAAAAGAAAATTTGGGTGTTGTTAATCACTTTTCTCTTACACCCAAGGTCTATGAAGGCGAGGGGAGAGGATTCTCAGTGTAATGGTGGGTTTGCCCTACACTAGTGCAAGCACACCAAACATGGAAGACAATGATTCATTTTAACCCCCCAAAAAGATGTTGTCTAAGCTAAAACATGAAAAAGGAAAGCTAATTTTAGTGAAAAATCAAATTTTTTGACAAACGTCCAACAAAAAGTGATTAGTAGTAGTGATTTTTAGACTTGGACACATGAGGGACTGTAAAACAAAGAAAAGTTAGCAAAGTTTTTTAGATAAAAATACTTATATCGTAGATGATAAAGTGCAGGTGCAGATGCCGATTGAGGTCCTATGCAGAAGAGTGTTATCCTGCAAATTTGAAAAGAAGTGGGAAAGATAACTATGCGAAGACACCGACCTAGGTGTGCAGAGACGTTGATTCTAGTTCTGTAGAAAAACAATTAGCTCAAAATTAAAAATTTTAAATGCAGAGATAGGGCAGGAAAATAGAAAGGAGGAGATGTCAATCTGCAAGCAGAGACATTGACATCTACATAGGCGTTGAAGCATAGCCTGCCAATAAGATTAGTCCAAAACGTCTAAAAATACTATTATCAAGAAAAAAATCTAAAATGTAGGTTGCCAAAAATGAACACTAAACAACTAGATGCTATTCTCTTATGTTTTTAAAAGCTTAATGTGTGCATTTCTTATTATTTTGAGTATTTTACACTTAAAAATAGAAAAAAAGAAGTAAAATAAAGGAAACATAGGTGCCAATCGACCTCTACAAAGACGTTGAAATAAAGGTGGAAATGTTGATTTGTAGGCAGAGACACCGATTCATAGATTCTTGCACAAAAATGGTCAGGTAGGAAAACAAATTTGAATGGAGATGTCGATGTGCGTCTGCGGAGACACCAAAGTAGAGGTGGAGACGTTGAAGCATAGTTGGAGGCGTCGATCCACAACATGTGAAGAAATTGCTACCAAAAAAAAAAAGTGAAATGTAAGGGACTTGGGGTCCCACCGGGCGTGCCAAAATGAAGATGGTAAAAACATAGACTAATGGTTAGTTGCATAAATCACAAATAAAACACCAAAATCCATTCAAAAGAAACACAAACAACCTTTATACCTAGATTCTTTCATCTTCTTCCGATTGAGTTTGATGAAGTAGAGTGTGACCATACACTCCACTTGATTTTCTCTTTTAATGAGGGATAAATATGGATTAATCTCCACTACATAACAAGGTATGGTAAGTAGTATAGGCTAAATATGAGGGATGATGGTTAGGCTATGACAAGATTTTGGCATAACAAGGGTGCAATGGACGAATTTAGAACTCAAAGTAGCAACATAACAATACTTAAATGATGGATGGTTTGTGAGGAGAGGAGAATCCAATTTATAGATTGGAGGGGGCCAAAATGGAGGGCCAAGATTGATTTGAAATGGAGGGATACGATTGAAAGAAGGTGGAGGAAGATTAAGAGGACAAAGTGTGGGATCCAAGAGATATGCCATAAAGGCCTTTCTTGTCTCCACACCCAACAAGTACATAGGGAAGAGTTCCCCAAGTACATTGGGAAGATAAAAAGGAATATAAAATTCTTTGGAGGAAGGGAGGGGGAATTAAAAATTCTAAGAGAGAAGATTGTATGAAAAGACTAAATGAGAAAAGGTATTAAAAATTCCTTGGGAAGAGGGGACATGAGAATGTGCAAGGATTTGACATTCCTTGGAAGAGACAAAGTTGGTGCATTTAAGGTTTGGAGGGTGGGAGAAGAAAGCCATTTATGGAAAGGAGTTGACCCATCCCTAAACAAGGTGATCAGGAATGCGCAAGTAATTAAGGGTACTGATTAGGTGAGTTATTGGAGGATTATAATGCAAGTGGGGAAGTTAGAACGATGTGACATGAGAGATAATGAGTGAATGAATATAAAATTGAGGAAAATGATAAGCATGATTAGAAGGTGATTAATTAGGCTAGATGATAGGATTATAAAAGGGTGATTTGTAGGAATCACATGATCAGCTTAGTTAATTGAAATTAACTAATAAAGTTTTAGAAGAAATAATGTTTGAGATAACTTTAGTAGAATGGGGAAATAATTAATTTTGATAAATTAATCACAGGACTATAGTGATAAGATCAATTAAATTAAATTAAATTAACCTTAAGAGGAGGGGGATCAACACAATTAAATTAATTAATTATGTGGAAAGGCTTAAATTAATTAAATATTAATTTAATTAATTTTAGAGGTCTGCAAGTAGCATTATGAGGAGAAACCAAATTTAAAATTATATAGTTGGATTTATATGCAATCTCTACATTAGCTGATTTCTATTTGAATATCATGTCAAATGTTTTGGAGAACTATGTGATGTCACGGTTAGTTCAATTAGATTAAAATAGGATTTGTGAGATTTATAATAAGAAATATTGGAGAGTACTTGGAAGATCCAAAATTCTATAATCTTCCTAGATTATAATTCTTTCCTCTCAATTGGAAATAACATCTTGAATTAATCATCAAGATAGATAGACCTTAAAATTATACTAGTACAAGTAACCAAGAGAATGGATTGGGACCAAATTGGTGAGAAAATATTCAAAAAGTGTCAATTTTATCTTTCATCCTCAATTTGTGGACTACCAATAAACTAAATACCACTAAAGAAGCAGCTAGAAGGATATAAGAGTAGAGGATCACTAATGTGTATCACTAGTACTACAAATAAAGCTACAACATAGGAAAGTGGAGTACATAGCGGATCATACGAATTTCTCAATAATATAAATTTTCATGTTCATGAAGAACCATTTATATACATTTCTCTTTAATATATTTTCTTTTTCTGGACATTATTGGTCTAGCATCTTTAGTCCACCTTGTTCATATCTTTTGTAGTGTTGATCTAGTAGATTAGTTTCTAAACTTTTAGGTTTATGTGTTGTTTGATTTGAAGAGATCATAATTTCAATTTCCTCTTTCTCAATTTTTATGTGGGAAACTAACATTAATTTATTTTGAGTGAGGTTTTTGTAATATATAAAGGTTGCATTACCAATTGAAACTAACACTACTATATTTTTCTAATTAATTTTTAAATTTATTGAATTTATGTATAGACAAGGTGGTCAACTACACATCAACTATAGGTCTTAGGATTAAACTAGAATTATATCAAGGATTTACTAGAGGGTAAACAAACAATCCTAGTAGTATTCCTACTTTTTTTTTCCATCAACATGGCTAAACATCTCAAAAATAAGGAGAACGATAGCTAAAAAACTATAATAAATAGAGCATGAACATGGGAAAGACTATCTTTAATGAACTTCAAGAAATAGTTGAAAGTTATCCCACACCTTCTATACATGTAGCTAAATTTGTTGAGTTTAAAAATGAGATAAGAGAGTGATTGCACTATTAATGTCCTCATCTTATGCACAGTTACTCATTCACATAGAATACATTATAACTAAATATTAGAAATATTGGAAAGCACTCAAAGACATATATGAAAAATAACTAGTGTATAATAAAATTGACCTTTTATTATAATTTCTTAATAATGAAGTTACTATTTTTTATTAAGGCAAAAATAGGTTTTGAACCTGGACTTGAAACCCTTTATAAACATATTTTGAATGGATCTAGAACCCTCAACCAGAAATTTGTCCTAACGTAAGGAACATAAAAGCACCAGACAACCATGGGTAAAAAGGCACCCATAACCAAATACATGGGTTTTTTAAAAATAGGCTCCCACAACCTAAAACAAAGCTACAAAAAGAACAACCAACAACCATCCTAAAACCAGCCCCCAACCAAGAACCATCAAGATTTATATTTAGAGCTACTCTTGTGGGATCAGAGTCATGTCAAAAGAAGGCTTAGAGAGCTTATCTTTCTTTCCCTTAATAGAAATCCAACCCTCTTCCACTTGCACTGCCTTGTAATTCCAGACCAGCACACCATTATCCTAAGAATGAATGCCTGCAACCCCTATCTCATAAATATCACCAGTATTCCTCCCTGCAGGCATGGCCTTATCAGAAACGCCATCAGATTTGATAGTCGGAGTGCTATCACCAAAAATTGCAGCCTAAGGCCTATTCTCTCTCTCTTTAGGGGTTTCAACATGATAATCTTGCATAGCTTCAACACCCCCACCATTTATGATATCCAGAGAGGATGCCCCAAGATCTTGTGATTCCATCACAACCACCTTAGAAGTTACTATTGATGAAGACATTTTTTAATACATTTCTAGTATGGAAAAATTGATATGGGAATAGAGTACTATAGGTAAAAAAATTGATGATCATATATTAATTTCTATTATTTGAATTGACTTAATTCAAATTATACAAATATTTTAGTATTGTTACAACTCAATGCTATGATAATAACCTAACCTTTAATTCCATTTATAAATTTGTTGTTCAACATGAAAATAAATTCATAAAGAATAAAAGTGGTAATATTAAAGAATAAGTTTATTTTTAAAAGACAAGAAAACTTATAGTAAAAAAAAAATGAGAAATCACATATTTTCCAAAGTATTTTTAGAATTATTCTATAGACAATTCTCCACATTCATCCAAACATAAAGATCAACATCATGCCAATTTTTTATTTGCTCCCATTATTAGTAAAGTATCTCTTTTTCATATACTAGTTCAAATAGTCATGAAAGAAATAAAAAATGATATAACTGTAATGGTACAAGACACTATATTTATGTATGCCCTTCTAGAAAATAGTCTCCATAAATAAATAAATTATAGAAGAAAATTATGTTTACCACTCTAGCATACATTATTTTAATTGCATTAGTTACTTTAGTTATTCTAATACATAACCATAAAAGAGGTATCCTACATGGTCAAAGAAAGTATTTTCTAAGGATGAAATCTATGGATCAAAATAAAAGCTAGAGAATCCACTAGGAGGTGAGAGGTTTTTTCCCTTCTATATTTAGTTTATTTCTTGGGGATGAGTACACTTCTTGTGAGGAAAAATTTGTAGGAGGTTTTTTATTTTAAAAGTGGGAGGTTTTTTATTTTAATAATATGGTGATGTAGTTATAATTTCTTATTCTTAAGATTTGATTAAGAGCAATTAGTTTTCTTTGGATTTTTTTTTTTTTATTATAGGGGCTTCTTATTTCATAATGATAGGAGAAAATATGATATTGGTCTTTGGTCTCATTATCAATGTATATCTTGATAAGGGGTTGGTAGCACTAACAATGTTGAGCTTGAAGTGAGGTCAACATTAAGAATATTGAGCAAAGTGAGGTCAACATTATTAGACATCAAGGTAGATGTGTCATACATAGTACTAAATAGTGACTAGAGGGATTTAGTGTGAACCTTAATGAGTTGTTGTAGTTGAGATAGCCATTATATTTCTTATAAAATATTATGGGTACTTAATCTAGTTAGAAGGATGGGTATTATAGGTAGGTTGTTCATCATTCATATAAAAAACCACGAGGAAGAAAGCTTTTACAGAAAGCAACATCAATTAATTAATCCCATGATGTACACTCCAATAATTTATAGACGTAACATAAAATATGTAATAATTAATACCATGATTTAGTGTGAACCTTAATGAGTTTTTGTAGTTGAGCTAGCTATTATAGTTCTTATAAAATATTATGGGTACTTAATCTAGTTAGAAGGATGGGTATTATAGGTAGGTTGTTCATCATTCATATAAAAAACCATGAGGAAGAAAGCTTTTATAGAAAGCAACATCAATTAATTAATACCATGATGTACACTCCAATAATTTATAGACGTAACATAAAATATGTAATAATTTCATTTTCATATACTTGAGACATTTTTTTTCTCTTTAGATCAAACAATGTTTGTTAGGTTTGTGATCCAAACTAATTTTATAATTTTTTTCTTTTAATAGTTTGTACATGAGGTATGTTTTTTTTTATGAGGCATACACTAAGTACTTACTTTTTACTTTTTTAGTATTAGTTTATTTATATTTTTTTTTTGTGACAAAAATGTTTCTTCACGACAATTTCTATAACATTCCTTATAAATGCTTTCATGACCAATGTCAAATTATTCTTATAAAATAGTACTTTATACCCATTTCATCTTTTTTATCAATATAGTTTATTTACTATTTAATTAATATTAATTGGTCACTAGTTAGTCATTGGTTTATTTCTTTAGGAAACATTTCTTATACCCCTTAATCTCATTACCATGATTCATACATACCTTTATGTAGGGATTATAGTTTATGAAGTACTCATTTATATCAATTTTATATCAATGTCTTTATATTTTTTCAAATGATGTATATGATTATTTGTATCACACTTCATCATGATCATTAGTTGGTTTTTATCTTAATTTAATTTATTTATAACATAATATTTGTAATGTAAATAATTGTACACCCTTTATAATTTTCACCTTATAAATTGTACTTAATTTCATATTTTCTCTCTTAGCATGTTTTAGGTTACACTAGTCAATCATATTACTCATTTTTTCATATCCAAATGTTGTGTCAAAATTAGTGATTTTGTTTAAATTTATGCTTCACTTTATTGTGATTTAATCATATTTTTACCTCTTAATTCTTGGAATCTAGCATGTTTGCACTAAAATTAGTAAAGTGTGAATTCATCCAAAATTAGTAAAGTGTGAATTCATCCATCTTGAGATTAAAAAAAAGGAAATATTAATGGTCATGGTAGCATTTTCCAACACACCTTAATTGATTGGTTTAGTCATTAATTAATGTTGTGACTTCCCAAGAAAATTTTATATTAGCTTTCATTGTGGCATTGATCTATTTTCACCATTTCAATTTTTTTCCTTTCTTTCAAAATAGCATTCTAATTTTTTTTTGGCTAGTACTAATTTTTCTCTCACAATCGCTTCATCATAATTTTGACTCACATTTTCTTGTGCTCATTATTATATTCTCTATTATTCATTGTACAATAAATATTCATAAAACCATTAAAAACCATTGTTGTAGATTTTATTTTATTTGTAGATTACTAAGATTTTTTCAATTGTGAAGGAATAAGGCATGTTTTTTCTTTTTGGATAAATTCTTTTTTATTTATTTATTATTCAATTTTTCATATCTTTTAACATTTAATAAATTTTTTGTAAACTTTATTTTTACTATTCATCATACACTTTACATGTAACTTATTATTTATTAATTCTAAATCTTGTTACTTTTCTTCTTGAGCAAACCAAACACCCCTCTTTTCTAGTAAGATCCTCTATTTACTCATCCATCTATTTCTTCTCTTTCCAAGGTCATTTTCTCTTGTATTCAACATTGACTTGAATAAATATATTCTCTCTTTTTATCCCTCTTAAAAAATTATAAAGAATATTAAAAATACTCTATTTGAAAATTTTCTCTTGCATCTAGGTATCTTCCCATTTTAATTTCAAATATTATTTTATAGCATAATTATATATCTATGTGTGTGTGTTTTTCTATATCTCACATTTATCATATTATTTGGATTATTGATTTCTATTTATCATCACATGTATATTTAACATTATTAATAATTTGTAGACAATTTTTATTTCCTAACCTTACAATCTTAAATACACACAAATCTCTTGATTTCTCATAAAATTTGAGAGATTAAAATAAAAACTTGACCACTTTTACAAACTCTTATATATTCTTAACAATCTTTCCTCTTTACCTAGCTTGCAAGATTTATCCCACAATTTATATTTGATTTGATTCCTTTTTCTTACTTTAAATCTTTTTTAAATATCACTCATTAAAGAAAATAGTATTTCTCAAACATTAGTCACTTAATTATTCCTTTTTATTCTCTATTTTGTAGTTTCTAGATTCATTTTACTTGCAACTTTTTTTATGCACATTGTACTAACATCCATGTGTATGTGTTGGAGTCTTATACTAAATATTGATCTTGGTCCTCTAGAGACCATATTGTTTTAGTGACTAGATTCCTTCACTCCATTTTTTTTCATTTAAATACATTTACATTATAATAAATCATTTTTTAATTTTTTTTTCATTCATGTTTTGTTCTCAATAATCATTAGTCTATTTTGTAGACATATAGATAATTTTCTTGAAAGGAAGAAAATGAATCATTTAGATTGGTCTTTTATTTCTAGGTGATTGATTTGTTTTGCTCTTTTTGAATGTTAATTAGTATAATTTTTTTCAATAATGTTATTAGAAGTTAAGGATAGTAAAATAAAAAAAAGTGTACTTTCAATAAGTTGAGAGTTTACTATCCCTGTTCTTTAATATATTTTTTTACCATTTATTTTCTTTTATTAGATTGGTACAACTCACCTTCTTCAAACTCTTACTAGTTTAGCAAATCAACTCTACATTTATTGGGATTTGATTATAAGAAACTCAATATTAAATTTTTATATTTATAATTACAATAAAAAATAAGCTTACAATTGTTATTGAGATATCAAATTAATTTTTATGATCTCCAACAACATATATAACTTATGACTAAAACATTTTACATAACTTCATATACTATCTTGTAAGAACCTACTAAAAAAATAATTTGTCCATCCTTAATGAAAAATCCAATTATTATTGTGCACCAAAAACTAGCTTTAGAAAAGATTGCACAGTCACTAATTGAAAGATTATGATAA
The DNA here is from genome assembly GCF_030272615.1 of Cryptomeria japonica. NCBI lineage: Eukaryota > Viridiplantae > Streptophyta > Pinopsida > Cupressales > Cupressaceae > Cryptomeria > Cryptomeria japonica. The sequence goes on along the minus strand of NC_081409.1, from coordinate 614,540,558 downwards.
TGTTTAAAAAGCATTAACATTATATTTAAAAGAAATCAAAACTAAATCTGCTCAAAAGTGAGCTGTATGTAAAGCTCATTATATTGAAAAACTTGAATAATTAGAGCAATTTATTTGTGTTTCAATTTTGTATTTTTTCATTGATATCCAAACAAAATTTAATGAATATGTGTAGTTTCTCCTTTGCTTAGTCTGGACTTCCATTATATCAACCTATTTATCATTTCTAAATTTAACTTCACTTTGCATTGAATCATCTATTTATCTGTCATATGATTTGAACACCTACTGTCCAAGAACCAAATATTATTTTAATGTTCTTCTATTTGTATAACAATTTTATATTTCTTTCATAGACTATATCAAATCATCTGCAAAATTACTGTAACAGCTCCAACCAAACAATTACATCTAAAACAACCTTATTTTTCTTATTTATCATATGAAAATTTGATTATCAACCATTGCATGGGAAAAAATCTCGTGCTAACTTGCAATATTTAACGACTAAAACGTTTAATGGTGGGTAAGAACGAACTAACGCACCTTCGTTGGATTGAGATTTCCTATTATATAAGCGATTTCATGGTGGTTTTTATATAGAACATGGATTTAGCTATAATAAATGTGGATTCGTTTAGTTTTATCAAGGCGGTTTTTCTATAGAACATGGATCTAGCTATAATAAATGTGGACTCGTTTAGTTTTTTCATGGTGGTTTCTCTATAGAACATGTATTTATCTATAACAAGTGTGGATTCGTTTACTTTTTTCATGGTGGTTTTTCTAGAGAACATCGATTTAGCTATAATAAATGTGAATACCCTTAGTTTTCTTTGTGCAAATGTATATCAGCTGCTTGTTCACTATAAATTCCAAGTCCCATCGTGGAATAAATCAGAAGAATCAGAACCCAGAATGATATCAAATCTACAACCAGATTATCATTTCAACTGAAAGTAGATAGTTGATGAAATAGTGAAAGAGCAATTAACATTAGTTTCCAAACAAAGACAAAAACCAGTTGCCTTGACAATGCTTTCAAAGGTGGTGATAGTATACATTTCACCATGAAAATGTAAGAGACTGATACTTGAACATAATATCTACATGCTGATAACTATAATTCATTTAGTTGGTGGTCCATAGAAAGTCAGTTCTTAGTGAAATGGTAATGGAAAGCAGCTACATGTTCAGGCAGTAAACCCAACCTAACATGAATACCATCCTCATCATTGGGGTCCTGAAGGAAGTAAGCAGACTGGGGCACAGGAGATGCCAATGGAGCTGCATATAATGCCTTCCCCATCCCAAAATCTACAGCATGAAAGGGAGTACGTCTCCAATCAGAGACAAGAGTGAGCTCTCTTAAGGAAGGAAGGGCTTTCTGAGGAGCATCCAGGGCTCTTAGATAGTATCTTATGTATTCATCTGTGACAGAATCCTTGGCCTTCCTGATCCTATCTACTGTAATGTGGAGGCCTTCTTTCTCAAGAGCTTCCACTGTGCAAGTGACTGAAGCCATGACATAGGCGTTGCCACTGAACTCCCTAGGCAATGGTGGAACAAGGCGACTCCTTGCATCCACTGTGAATTGCAGACACACTGTTGTTGCACAACTCAAACCCAATGCTTTAACTCTTGCCTGCACTCATGGTGGGTTATAGTTAGATTTGATTAAACCTGCATAACTTTGAAATTGGTTATATAATTTGTATAGATATCTTAAACATATTTATCTAAACATAATGTTCATAAATATTAATTTAGAGTTCTTTTGTTTACTTAAAAGTTATTCTATGAAACTATTTATTTAGTAAACAGACAGTCTACATTTCAAACTAGTTTACTTATGTACTACTTATTTTATAAATGTTATGTTTATTATTAAATATTAATATTTTACATGTAAATGGTTATCAAATTTAAGATGGAAGATAAAAGTTTTTGTTAAAATGTTATTTCATTACAGCCTATTCCTTCTTGTCATTTTAGAATGTTTCTTCAATGTTAATTACACAAATTAATGTTTGTAACCATCAAATTTAAAATAAAAGATAAAAGTTTTTATCAACAGATTCCTATCATTACATTCCACATTTATTATGACTACACATCAATTACACAATCACATCAATTACACAATCAAATTAATGTTTGAGTGCATTATAGTGGCAAACCAAACAATATTGCTGAGCAATTATATTAGACACGACCAAACACGTTCTGAATTAGAATGAACCCTAATAAGTGGAAATAGACAAAAGTAAGCGAATGAACTCGCAGGAACAATCATTCTGCATAGCTTTGAATATAGTCATAAGAAAACCTAATAAACATTTAGAGTAATTAAGCAAAATGGTATTCATTGCTATACATTTATAATATGTGCACAAATCTATGTCTAATGCTAGAAATAAAGAAGGTTGAGATACATTTAAATTAGATTGACAGAAAACCAGAAAATAAGAAAAAGCTTTGAACAAAAAGTTTTCAAAAGAATTATCAATTCAAGTATATTAAAAGTTAAATATCTAGTTTTTATCTAAATTTTGCTAACAAATACTAAACACTATTAAATTTATGAATTCACATTGTCTTACAATGATATCAGAAATAATTATTTGTGTTTACAATTATAATTGAACAAAAAATTAATAAATATTTCAACTCATTTCTTATTTTGGGTTGTTACACAATGATATGAGAAATAACTACTTATGTTTACAATTATAATTGAACAAAAAATTAATAAACATTTCAACTCATTTATATGAGAGAACATCTGATCAGAAACATCCATTAAAAATATTTTAACACAGTTTTATTAACAAAACTTTACAAACACTAAGCACTAGTGAACATATGTTTGAAGTGTGATAGAATTATATTAAACTCAATCAAATGCAAGAAACACTTCGACTCATTTCTTATTCTAATGAAAGATCATATGATATATAAAATATTCTAACAAAATTTTATGAAAGAAATCTCTACAAACTTTAAGCACTATTAAATATATGTTTGAGGTGCAGTGAAAGGTAGAAAATGATATTAGACCCAGATAGCAATTATGTTGAATAATATTTGATACAAATGTACAATTATATGCACTTAGTTCACTATAAAATTGTATTATCCAAATGATCTACGTAGTCAGTCTATACCATACACTGCCATTATCTAAAGTTAAACTTGGATGAGGGTTTGTTAATATGAGATACAAACCCTAAAGTACTGACTAATCTGTGAAATTAAATTTTCTTTCTACTTTAATGGCTACAGTTTATGAAACTAAGAAAAGATTTTGAAGAGATTTGAGTGCACTTACTTTCCAAAGATGAGCAGCAACCACATCGAAAGCTGAGCAGTTAGGTGGTCCACCTTGTTTTGCTGTTGTTGTTTTCAGGCGTTGCACTGTTTCCTTGGAGACACTGAAAGTTTTTAGAGCATAGCCACTCTGGCTGGCCCAACTAACTCCATTGAAATTGCACTCCCATAATTTTTCCTCTGCAGATTTGATCCCACGCTCTATGAGTTCATTGAGGTGTATGAAAGGGACTACTCTATTTTGCTCAGCAGTGCTTGGAATTCCTGATGCTTCTGTAACCAGCAGCCTAGTTCGCTCATGGAGAGGCTGGGGCAGTTTTAATAAGACTGTAGAATTAGCAGCTGAAGCCCATGCCTTGAGAAAATTGATTGCACCAAGCCCATCAAAGAGAGAATGACTGGTTCCAAAGCCCAGAGAGAATCCTCCACACGTAAACTTGGTTAGCTGCATGGTGAAAATCAAAACCCAATTCAGATTTCACTAGATAAATGGTTTTTTGTTTGAAATATTTCATATCCATAAATTGTTTTTTTCAATTTCAATTAAATAAAAAATATTGTTTGAGCTCTTCATGATAGATCATAAAATTGTTTTTTTCAATTTCAATTAAATAAAAATTATTGCTTGAGCTCTCTAACATCTTCATGATAGATCATGAAATGTTATGAAAAGCTCTCACACAATCTAATTTAAAAACAGTAATGATAATCGCTTTCATAGACGGATGTAAAAACTCCTACACAATCTATTTCAGAAACAGCAGTGATAATCACTATAGATTGCAAAAATTTGATATCATTAAACCTCAATTTATCAAAAATACATTTATTAAACTACAAATGCACACAATGACTTAAGTGAAATACTGCATCACCTACTCAGTTTTTCTCTCTGAATATATTGTCAATTTGTAAATCAGATTTGATTCACATTCTAGTCTATTCTTATTTTTCTCACACTAATCCAAGATTAATGAGAATATAAGTCATATCCAGATGGATGAATTATAGAGCTTATACGTCATACTGAATAAATTGTAACTTTGTAAATCAGATTTGACTCATACGTAAATATTGGCACGTAAGAAACATATTCTAGTCCATTCTAAGCTTTCTCATACAGTAATCCAAGATTACGAGAACATAAATCATATCCAGATGGACCAATTGTGAAGTTTATAAGTCATATCCAGATGGAAGTATTAAGCCTGTATTTTGACAATAACCCAGGATTTGAGGGATTGGCTATCGAATAAACGTTGAACTTCAAGAAAACAAAGGTTGAGAAAGGTATTTGCACGACCTAAGCTCACGATTTTAGAATGGTAAGTTGGTTCCCACAATTGGGCAGACACTAAAGTTATATTGTACTGATTTGTACAGATAAAAAGCTGCAAGGTCAAGTTTTCCACCGAGAAGTCACGGATATTTTTCTTGACTTGACAACCTAACAATGAAGTGCAGGTACATCTAGTCTTGCAAGTAATGACAGAACAGTTTCGGCTTTTTAACTACTGTTACTACAATACCATCTGAAGTCACAAATAGGTACCGGGAATCCAACTGTCTGCAACTTCAATTAAAAACTTTTTGTCTGACAGTGGGCAGAAAATAAAATCTGTCCTCTTAAGTCAGACTGCAGAAGCTCAATTAACGATGAAAAAGCAAAAACAAATGTTACAGTTAATTAATAAATCTGGCACTATGGTAAGAGAAAACCTTAATCTAATCTTATCCTTATCGTTGCAGACAATTTAATGCAGAAAATCACTGAGCTACCTATATCATAAAGGATAGTTGTTAAGGCCTTGAATAAATTCCAAAAGCAACTGGAAACCCTAAATATGGAGAGCAGAAACAAAAGCTCTTAAAGAAGAGATACTCACCTGAGCAACCATCAGAGGCATCTGGGAAAATGATGGATCAAAGGCAGGCTTGTAAACCAGCTCTTCAAAGAAAGGGTTGTACTGTGACAAATCTCCAAGCTCTGAGAATTTAGAATCAGTGAAAGCTTTGGCCATAAATGCACCAGCACTGTTGCAAAGCAGATCAAGTTTGCCGTCATTTTCATTGATTTTAAGCCTGCCTGCAGCAGGATACCATACTGTCAAGGTCTTCTCCAGGGCTTCCTTCAGGTTCTGAAACACAGATCCAAGGTTCAGATCCTCAGAAGGCCTGTAAAAGAATACTGTATACATAAGCATAGGACATTTCCTGTCCAAATTTGACAGTTTCAGAGTGGAATCCTGAGCCCCACATTTTAATGGATACACAGACACAACTTCTATCAGCTTAGCACCCAGATCTCGGCTTACATATGGTCCTCCTTCACAACCCATCTTCAAAGCAAACAAATAATCTGATGTTTTCAAGACTTGAAATGCTAATTTAGGGCTAACTCCAAACTACACCTTAGAGAAATTTTTTATCTAGTTAGGCTAGAGCCTCAAAAGCTAACTTCTACTTATTATATAGACCTTGGAAGCACAGAATTTCGGCTAATAGAACACTGCAAAGCAAGGTATGATTTTGAGATGAGACTCAAGGATCAAAGCCTTTATTCTAGTTAGGCTAGAGTCTCAAAAGCTAACTTCTACTTATTATATAGACCTTAGAAGCACAGAATTCGGGCTAATAGAACACTGCAAAAGCAAGGTATGATTTCGAGATGAGACTCAAAGGATCAAAGCATTTATTCTAGTTAGGCTAGAGTCTCAAAAGCTAACTTATACTTATTATATAGAGTCTAGACCTTAGAAGCACAGAATTTGGGCTAATAGAACACTGCAAAATCAACGTATGATTTTGAGATGAGGCTCAAGGATCAAAGTTTTTCTGCTAAACCTCAGGGAGCAAACACCAACATACAATAGGCTCCCAAAGCTAAAATACAAGGCAGTTATTAGGAAACCCTAAAAGATATTACAGTGAAATACTAAATATCTTAGTGGGTCAGTTGGATATACTCAGAAAAACAACTAGAACGAAACTGATATACAGCTGGATAATTCCTTCAATAGCTTCTTACAAGTTTCTCTGCAAAAGCTTTGACAAGGAAAAATGTTGCAAGGAAAGGATCCAGAGGTCTGTTATAAAGGAAACTTGGACACCCTCTGGAGAGACTGCAAATAAATTTGTATACTTAATAGAGAAAGTAGGAGCTGGCTGTCTAGCAGAAAAGAGAGAATGTGGGGCTGCAGAAGCTTTCATATTTTATTTTAAGGGAACAGCAGCATTGGGAATTTGTGCCAGAGCTTAACAGAACAGGGGATAGAAAAGAAAACACTGTCAGACCTTGCTTTGGAGGATGCTGTCACAGTGTCTCCCATTGATTTTTTTTAATTATATAAATGACGGTGTGTTGTTGGCTGTATTTTCATATTGGCTTATACTTTCATGTGGAACCACTCCTGTCGTTTTGTCTGCCCTCTTCTACCATTTTTATACTAATTAATCCCATGCGCCTCTTCCCTCTAAGCCAAGAGAAAAATCTTATCTTTGTGAATGCAGAGGTTATGCTTGCAAGGCAGAAAATTATTGCACCGCATCTTCTGAGCAATTACATGTCTCACAACAGTAGAATGAATAATGGATTCTCTGTGTTTCTTTTTCTCTGAGTATATTGTTTGTGTGTCTCAAGAGATCTCTTTTATCAGCTTTGCAGAATTAATTTGTACACTGACTTTTAGATCCAAGTCAAGATGGTTTTCTGGGGCCTGTAGATCGAGATCTGATATCTGGAAAAGACCTTGGATTGTATCGACATGACAATGATCACTGATAAATAATATTAACTTACCAAAACATAGTTTGCTCCAAAGATATCATCAACTTTCATGATGGGGAACAACAAGGGACTTCAAATATAGGGAAAAAGATATCACTGAGAACATGTAATAAGTTGTGATAAATAATACTTCAGAAAATAAATTTGATCAAATCAAATTTATTTCATACTTTGATGTAATAAATACAGAAAAATATAATAAGTTGTAAGGATCTTTTTCTTTATCGTCTAAGATGCTAGATAATCTGTTTTTAGGTCTGCAGATGACTTATAGTAATATGAGACTACTGGGTACTCCATTAACGAGGAACTATCTAGTTTTGGGTCTGCAGATGGCTTATAGTAATATGGGTGTACTGTGTATTCTTTGGAGGAGGGACTATCTGTTTTTGGGTCTATAGATGATATGGACCTACCACGTACTCCTTGGAGGAGACACTATCTGGTTTTGGGTCTACAAATGACTTATAGTAATATGGGACTACTGCATATTCCTTTGAGGAGGGACTATCTGTTTTTGGGTCTACATATGGCTTATAGTAATATGGGTCTATCGCATACTTTTTAAAGGAAGGACTATCTATTTTTGGGTCTATAGATGACTTATAGTAATATGGAACTACTACATACTCATTTGTGAAGGGACTATCTACTTTTGGGTCTATAGATGGCTTATAGTAATATGGGTCGCTACTCCTTCAAGGGGGACTATTTGGTTTTGGATCTACAGATGACTTATAGTAATATGTACGTACTCCTTTGAGGAGGGACTATCTCTTTTTGGGTCTACCGATGATTTATAGTAATATGGGACTATTGCATACTTCTTGGAGGAGGGACTATCTATTTTTGGGTCTAAGATGGCTTATAATAATAGGGTCTATTATGTACTTGGAGGAGGGACTATTTAGTTTTGGGTCTATAGATTCAACTTATAATAATATGGGACTAACACATACTCCTTTGAGGAAGGACATTTGTTTTTGGGTCTACAAATGGCTCATAGTAATATGGGATTAATTGTGTACTTTTGAAATCAATTAGTTAATTTCTTATAGATAACAATTGAACCATATAAAATTGAAATATTTAAAATAAAAAAATATCTTTATTTCTTTGACATACAATAAAAAATTGAAAATTGAAGATTAGATAATTGCCTCACAATTCAAACCCCAACCTAACACCAAACTTCTTTCCTTTTTTAAGTGTAGTCCAACCTCTAAGATATATATGTACTTGTGCATGACTATAAATAATTTGGCATAGCACTTTGATTTGTGCTATATAACTTCCAAAGAGGAGGAGACCATCTTTTCACTCATTTGAACACATGCAATTAATCATAACCTTGTACAATGAATCCAACTTTCATATACTTTTAATAATGGATGGTTGGACTTATCTAGACACTTGATTCACAACATTTACTATGGTGTAAAATTTTATTTTAATCTAGTTTTAACTATTGGATGGTTTGACTTGACATGTGACACTTTGAGTTTGGCATTATTTATTTGTTTTATTTCTTGGAATCTAGTGTAAATAATAGAAATGACAAACTAAATAAGAGAGTAATTATTCAAAGTTGTTTTTTATGATGTTCTTAAGTAGGCCAATAAAGTACCATACATGTTAGTCAATATGGCAATTGATAGATTTATAGTTCAACTCGTTTCTCTTCAAAATTGAAAAGGATGGTGGAAGCAAATTTAATTTTTAATGAGTTGCGTCCAGTATTGTAAAAGGTAAATGCATTGTTTATTACTTTTTATTGATATGTGAAATCTTTGGTATCAATGAAATGTACTTATGCTAGAGAAGTTAATGTTTATATTGGGAAAAATATGTAGTAATTATTATTTTTAAAGTAAGTTTTTAAATGTGTACCATAATCATCCTGAATATAGGAAGATTGGCATCTTTTTATATTTATTTATAATATTTTATTAAGTGTAATGATTACATTAAATAGAATATAATATATTTTAATAGTATAGATAATGAATTAATAAACATAAGATTTTTTTTTTAAAGATTCGTCATTCTTACATAAGATTTGTTAATGCATTAAATGTATAGAAGAATTTAAATCTAAATGTTTTAAAAGATATTATTTGATTTTTTTAAATTTTTATTCAGTTTAAATTCAAAAATAAAATAAAATATATATTTCTTACTTTTCAATGTGACAAAACAAAAGATAATAATTATTGATTCTTGAAAATATATATATACGAGTTAAAATTTTAATGATTACATGATTAACATTATGACCATGGAAGTAATACTAAACTAGGATACATGAGAAATCAATGTAAGTGGTGGTTCTAGTTAAAAGAAGATACTTATCATTATTTATTAGATGGATTAGACACGAAATTGAATTTCTTATTTCATTTGAAAAAATAAAGAAGAAAGATTTAATTTAATATATATCATATTAAATTTTAATAATATAGAAGGAGTTAAATTTTTTAATGTAATTTTTTAAAATGTTATCAATTAAATTTATTTTAAGGATGATTTAGAAATTTGGTTATTATATATTAAAATCGTCAAATATATTATCTAAACTAAAAAATATTTTTAAATATTTTTGAAATTTTAAAATGCATAAATTGCACACATTTTATTAATGAAAATACATCATAAAATTATTGATATTAAATCGTTAGATTTCTTCATAATATACATAACATATTTAATCTTTTTAAAATAGATTTAATTTTCACAATGAATAAAGAGGAACCAAGATGTTTTATTCCATGAGTTTATATACTTGCATCTCCTAAAATATTAACTAACAAATTATTATAGTAGGTGTTTTTTTAGACTACTTATAATATTCATTTTTTTATCAAAAGAACTTTTAAGATATATTCATATCTTTAATGACATGCATAGTATGTATTTAAATGTTTATTTCTTATTATTTTGATAAATTATATCGTATGATAAGTTATGTAAAATATTATTAGTTTATATAAAATATTTAAAATTTAATAATTTATTCAATTTAAATATTTGATTGAAAATAAAGAATATTTAAATCTATTCATATTATGAAAAATAATATTGGTGAATAAATTTCTAAGGGTTTATGATTATTTTCTAGGCATGGAATAAAACAATAATTAAAATAAAATTAGCTTTAGTCTTTTTTTTAATTATATAACTAATAGAAATCTATCATAAATATTAAACTCTAATTAGTTATTTTTAAAATATAAAATGAATACTAGAATTTTATGCAATGTCAATAATCAATTCTTAAAAATAATTGCAGTTCATATGAACTTCCAAAAACAAGAATTAATTAAATAATTTTTAAAAAATAAATTTTTAAATATATTACAAGAATTTAAATTTGACACATTTTAGAAAAAAGAAATAAATTTAATATTACCTTTATAGATGCATTGGTTTTAAAATGCATTTTAAGACAATAGAAATAAATACCATTCAATATGATTTTTTAGTGGCCACTATTTCCCTTTGTTTAAAGCTTATTTTAAGTAGGTTAAACTTTGTAATGCCCACCAAAATACCCTATAGAAATAAACCAAAATCTACTAACAAAAAGAGATAATTTTTTTTTCTTTAAGGTAACTATCACTTCTTTGTTATTTCTATCATTCCATTAATGAAACATTACTACCAATATTCATCAATGCACCATTAATCAATTTATATGAATGCATAAATCAACATGAACATATCCATAGAATCATATTACACAAGTGGAATGACTATTTAATCATTAACACAATCTCTATATAAACTCATACAATAAAAATCCATTCCCTCAGGTATCTTAACGTCATTACTTGACATCATTCTAACATAACACATAACAATCTAGAAGATCATATCATATTAACCTCTAACCATTTACTTCCCATGCATCTAGAACAACATTATCCCATATGAACAATTCATTCACATAATAATCTCTAAGAAAGCATTTAGAATTCATCTAACCATTTAACCCCAATAATCTCCTAATTACTCAAATAAGAATCAATGCAACCATTCTATTCTTTCCACCATTTATTCCATAATATTACATAACACAATTCCATCTCATAAATACAAATGCAACTCAAATGCATATAACTATTCCATTTCACTTTCCCATAGATCTAATAAACTCATATTGCATAATGAACATCTGATACATCAAGCAATAATCAAAGTACCTTTCCCTAATCTCTACATCAAGATCTATTACAATTTCCTTTTCAAATACATGATAATATTTTCTACAAGGATACATCATCTCTTATACATTTTTAATATATTATGATACAATGTCTTCTCTTCCAAGAATATAGAAATCATTTCTGAAGAATAATACATGAAGAATCCAGAATCAATGCATGATACATCCAATAAGAGGAATATCCCAATGGAAGAAGGCATCAACCACCCAACCATGTGGAACCAAATAGGAACCACCCCCATGCTAGGAGATGACATAAGGTCCCACACACACTCTAGACCTAGGTTGACACCTAACAACCAAAGGACATAGACACAACAATAACCACAAATGCAATAAACCAAGTCACCATACAAGGCTAAATCGAAAGCATAAAACTCCCAGAGGCGTACCAACAATCAAGGCATATGGATCATGGACACATGTATGGAAAGAGTGTCATCACATGCTACCCTCACAATAGAAGGGGAAAGGCCACACCCTGATAGACATGCGGAACTATCTTAACCTTGGAACCAATCAAGGGAGTTCCATTTATAGCCTCTATGGTCTTCCCAATCTCATCCCGAGTCTCTACTCAAGGGCCATGAGGTGGGGTCAAAAACCAAATTATTATCTTATTAGGTGAGTCCTAATTACCCAATCCACTAATTAATTATCATGGTTATCACTTGCAAATTTAAAGAAAACTCTCCATGTGGTTCCATGATAGGTTTAGACCCTAAGCATCCTTACAAGGAACCTCTTGGAAGCCTATTGCTCATGACCCTGGTCCTACACATGCAAGAGCCCACTCCCCCTAACCATGGAGCAAGACCTCAGGGTGAAACATAAATAACAATAACAACAAGGAGGCTCGGATAACTGAATCACAAATAACATCAACATGCATAAACACAAATCTGAAGCATAAACAAGAGCCATTAAGCCAACAAAATAAATCAAGAGCCTCAACAATAAACCAAATCAATTCAATAAACAAGAGCATGGCATTACCTTCTTGCTCAACCAAATTAATATATATTACTCAACAACACGGCATGCTCATCTTGTTGGGGCCATCACAAGAAATCCTTCATAGCAAGGAATATACCATCTTATTGGAGCTAATACAATGCATTCTCAACAACAAGGCAAGATACATCTTGCTAGAGATAAAACACAATAAAAATAACCAGATCTGATCAATATGCAACTCTAATAATCACAAGGATACCAACAATACCCTCTAGTACAAAAAACAAACCCAAAAATGTGACTCAAAAAGACAAAACAACGGTACAAAATCAAACAATGTGTTTACGACATTGCAATGCATTCACAGGGTTTTGTCGTGTATGTAATAGTTACTGCAATACATCTAGCAAGTTAAACAACACATTCGCAATATTGTGGCGCTCACACATGATTTTGTCACGCATACAACAATTACTACATAATACATAGCAGACTAAATAGCGATTTAGCGACACTATGACACTTACACAGGGTTCTGTCGCACATATAACAATTACTGCAGACTAAACAATGTTTTCACGACACTATGACACTTACACAAGGTTATGTCGTACATACAACAATTACTGTAGAATACATAACGAACTAAACAACATTTTCACAACACCGACAACTCCCAAATGCCCAAAAATTCACACCAAGCATTTCCAAAAATTTAAACCAAAGAATACAATAATCCCAATCAACACATTTATAATTGATTTATTTAAATTTCTCAGCAACCCAAAATTTCCCACAGACAATCTTTTCCAAACAAGCTTTTTGAAAATAATTGCAAAGATGGATAAACCCACTAACCTGGTAATAGCAGAAAATGGACAATAAAATTCGATGAAGCACAATCCCAAATCCAAGCTCCAATTCAAAATTCAAACCCAAGGCAAATCATGAATTTTGCAATAATGAAAATAATCTCCAGCAAGCCCATCCCCAACAAAACTCAGAAAACTCCATATATAAAAATTAATCAAAAACCATAACCCATCATGGCCGACATCAAAATATTACTAATCATACCAACCCTACCCAAATTTAAGGTTAGAGTAATAATAAAATAATATTATGTAAATCTTTAAATCTCATAGTCAATTATAAAAGATGGTAGGTAAGGTAAATAATAAATAAACAAATGGGTAAAAGAATAAACAACAATAATAAATCAAAAATAGTTAAACTACAATAAATCAAATGCCCCAATAAATGTTAAACTACAAAATAGTATAAATAAATAAACAAACAATTAAATAATGATATCTTCACAATCACAACTTCCAAGAGAGTCAACCATAACAAGGGGTAAGTACATAAATAATAACAAATAAATAAATAAAGAATCAAAACGATAAATAATTAGATGAATAATAAATAACCCAACAATAAATAAATAAATAATAATTCAATAAATCAAAAGCTCATGTAATAAAAAGTAATGTGCAAATTTAATAAAAAAATGAGGAATATGGCTCTGTGCATATACCCATAAAAATATCCAGACATCGAGCGACAGAAATGGATCTTTGGGCAAATGAAATACGAGGTTTCTGCTTGCAATTTGGGGAACTGGCTCCCCTACCTCAGTCGAAATCAGAATGGCAAACGGTGAAATCTAGGAGATTTCATAAGGCAAAAAGAAAGGGCTTACCGATTTATTCTAGGGCTGGAAGAGGTTTCAGAGGTAAACAAAATACTCTCCTCCTGGAAGGTTCTTACATGCCTACCATCTCTAATAGATTCACCCATTTGCAGAATCTTGAGGGAGGTTTTTCAAAACTGGTTCCCTAGAACAAGCCAAAAAAAAATATTAATCTTTTGGATAGCTGGAGATCTAGTGTTAATAATGCTAGACCTCAGATATCTGAGGAGGGATGTAAGAAACCCAAATCTTTGCTTCCTTCCAAATCCACAGAGGCGAAGCCAAATTTGGAAACAAACCCTAAATCAGAAAAGAAGGATGTACTGGAAATCAATGATAGTTTGGTGGAAAGGATCCAACAAACATGCAATACTTTCAGGGTTTTTTCTAGATGGTGTGGACTTGGAGTCTCGACAGAGGTAATTGCGGATTGGTTCAAATCTTCCTTCAACTGGATAGCGAGTATTGCTATCTTGTGTGAGGGATTTCTTTATATTGATTGCGGAAATGCCAAGCATAAGAATGAATTATTAACAAGTAAATCTCTGATTTTTAAAGGATATGATTTTAAATTTTTAGATTGGCAACCTCCTTTCAATCCATATAAATTGGAATCATTTAAAGTAGATAGACCGATTTTGATCCCTAACTTACAAGTAGAATTAATGGATAAAAAAATTATTAGAAAAATAGGTAATCATTTAAGAAAAATCATAGAGATTAGTGACAAAGGATGGATGTATTCAGACTATGTATTGATAGTTAATATGGATATTAATGTTAATTCACTCAACCCTATTGAAATTAGAACTAGGGAGTCAACTTTCTTAATTTACCCCAAAATTTATAGAGGGGTTTTAGATCTAGATTTAGCAGATAAACCGATCTCAGTGGTTTTTCCCTTTCAAAAGAACCCTAGGGAAGACCCTAAGCTAGATATTTGTTTCAATACAGAAAAGGGAGGGTTTGTAATCAAGGATAGTTTCCCCCCGGTAGGGCAGTTTGATGAGGTAGAGAATGGGGAAATTGTGGGTGATCAGAGCACTACTGAGGGTGTGAATTCTTATCCCTTGCTATTCCATGAGGTTATTTTGACGTGTGGTGAGGAAAGGGATACTAATACAAAGGAGGTGAAGAGCAGTTGTGCCCATGAGGAGGTAGGAATAGGAAGATTCAAAAATTTATCTATTGATAATAAGGATGAACTCAATCATGACAGTGCTTGTCAAGTTGATGGTGAGGTGGGGGATTTGAATCCTATCCGTGATCAGGATGTTGGTGTGAAAGCCTAGGGAAGTAAGGAAGAAATTGGTTCCCCCCATACGATGGGGGCTCCCGTCAGATTGGAAAAGGTTGAACAAGTGGAGGATTTGGTTCGTAAAGAAAAGGAGGTGAATTGCATTATCAACTATTTATGCGACTCAGTTACTAAGGATGTCCTTGAGAATTTATTGAATGAAATAGTGGATAGAGAAGAGGTATAATTACAAAGAAGGATTTTAATCAAAGGAATTACGAATTTTATCAATCCTCCAAAGGTCACGGATACAGAG
This sequence comes from Cryptomeria japonica, assembly GCF_030272615.1. NCBI lineage: Eukaryota > Viridiplantae > Streptophyta > Pinopsida > Cupressales > Cupressaceae > Cryptomeria > Cryptomeria japonica. Next base: position 614,525,013 of record NC_081409.1, on the reverse strand, counting down.
GCCCTTATAATGGAGTTAAATGACAAAGAACATGGTGAAACTTTTGAAACATTAGGAATTGAACAATGGGTTTGGGAGAAGGTTACACCTGATTGTGCAAAACATTGTAAGAAGAGAGGCAAAAAATCCCTATCAGAGTTGAGAGCTAATGATGGAATAGAAGAAGGTCAAGTTAAACTTATGGATATGTTCCATGTAGGGAAGAAGAAAGGTCCTTCCCACAACATCATGAAAGTACTATCATGGAATTTTAGGGGTTTAAATGCCCCTAATAAGCAATGGATTGTAAAACATTGTCTATCTACCTATAGTTTTGATTTAGTTATGTTACAGGAAACCAAACTAGAGAAAGATGACTTAGCCTCTTTTGGTAAACGATTAGGCTTCGAACATATTACAAAAGTACTAGCCATTGGAGCCTCTAGGGGTCTGGCCATGATTTGGGATCCTCGCAATATTGGTTTCTCATTATTAGAAACTCATGTGGTAACTGGATCAGTGGCAGATTCACTTGTTTTAAACATAAACTAGATTTTCTCATTATTAATATTTATGGACCAACACAAAATGAGGACAAAAGAAGGGTTTGGAAGGAAATTGAGGAATTCATAAGTAGTACCCAAGAATAGACTTGTATCATAGGAGGCGACTTCAATGCTATTATTAATCAATCTGAGAAACGAGGAGGCAAAGAAAAAAACTCTAGAACTACTTTAGATTTTGTAGATTGGATCCATCGTAGTGGCTTGGTAGAGATTAACATGGTTAAGGATGCCTTTACCTGGAATAACAGAAGGTTAGGTTTTAGTAATATTGCAAAAAAATTAGATAGATTATTTTTATCAGGCAGTCTCATCAACTTTCCTTATACCTTAGAAGCCTCAATCTCACCCTTCTCGGGCTCTAATCATTTTTCGATTCAACTTAACATTCTTTTAGACTCAGGACCGAGAAGATGTCCTTTCAAAATCGAATGAATGTGGTTGAAAGATGATAATATTCTTAGGCTTTTAGAGGAATGGTGGGAGGAGGCAGAGGTCTTCGGGTCCAGGATCTTTAAGGTAGTCAATAAGCTTAAGATAATTAAGCAGAAGCTCATAATATGGAATAGGGAACACTTTCAGAATATATTTGACAAGAAGTCATAGGTGGAAGCAGAGTTAGTGGAAGTAAATGAAGCTATCATGTTGAAAGGGATGGATGAAGCTCCATTTCTTAGAGAAAAGAAACTTCTAGCAAAAGAGGAGGTCTTTTGGAAAGAAAAATCGAGGGAAACGTGGCTGGATGAGGGGGATAAGAACACTAAATTCTTTCACAATAGTGTCAAACTTAGGAGAGTCATTAATAGAATCTCTAAGATTAAGATCAGTAATGGCTCTGAGGTGGTAGATCCCAAGCTCATCTCCAAGGAGGCAGTAGATTTTTTTCCAAAATCCTCAACATAGATATGAGCCCTCATCGTTCAGACCAAGACAAGTTTCTAAAATTTATACCCAAATTACTAAGTAAGGAACAAACCTATGGTCTTGCTACTGTTAGATACTTGATTAGTCCCAAAGACATTGAGAGGGGGGTGAATCAGTGACTAATCGGTAAACAAAATATTTAAAATTGTTTGCAACTTTACAACCTAAATTAATGTACCGGTAAACAAGCAATAAAGAAATAAAGAGAAATAACAGTAAAACCATCAATGCATACCATAACACGGATTTTTTTGGCGAGGAAACCCGGTAGGGGAAAAACCTCAGTGGGATTTGTGACCCACAATATTTATTCACTGGCCAATATGAATAAATATTACTAATACACTAGGGGCCTGCACATGCAGGAAGGCCAACAGCCTAGAGCTCACTGCTCAATCACAAAAAGGAGTCACACTGACTACCAAATTTGATGATTAAATCCAATGACAATGTACTTCTCAAAATAACATCTGCAATGCTGGATTCAGTACCGGTTTAAGCTCTGTCAAATATCTCTGCCATAAACCTTTCTTCGCTCTGCTCTGCTCTTATTTACTCATCAAAATTATTACATCAAAATGCATATACAAATATTCTCTCTCATATTCATTACCTAATTACATATCCTTCCTTCGCTTACATACCATACATACTTTTTCACATTACAAAATGACCTATAAGATCTCATACATATATGAGTCTTTACAATACATCATGTCGGTTATACAATATAATTACAATACAAAACAATATAAATTCCATGTTGGTTGGGGTGCCAGTAAGATCTTCTGTTGGTGTAGACTAGGTGCCGGTGAGAATAATCTGGTTGTGCCTGCCAGTGCCGATAGATGATGTCTATTGCTGATGTAAGTTGTGAACCATGTTACGAGTTGGTTGCCATCAATGACAACATCAACTATTCTCATCAGAGTGTATAATGCCAACAATCTCCCCCTTTGGCATTGATGGAAACACTCATCAGAAAAATCCAAAAACTGATATCCAAAAATGAAGTCCAATATTGATCCAAAAATAGGAGTGCTCCCCCTGAGCAAATGATCTCTTTTGTACATTTTTCTCCATACTACTACTCCCCTTTTGACATCAATGACAAAGGATGTCAAAAAGAATCAAAGAATTTAAAAGTTCTACCTCATAGCTGGTATCCGTTTATGTACAAGTTGAAAGATATCTGCCAAAATCAGATTAAGACTCTGCATGAATTTGGTGTTGTCAGAGATGATGGTTCCAGTCTATTAGATCATACCGGTCAGATAATGCATCTGTTGCTCCGGTGATCTTTCTCCTTGAATTGTTTCTTTAGACAGCTCAATCCGTTGAGTTATAAGGTTGTCCAATCTAGGACCAAGTTTATTTTTCATCTCACGTGCCTTCATTCTTATCCTTGCTTTTTCTTTTTCTAGTTTTTCAGTCTTTTCCTCAAAAACTGCCATTTCTTGATAAAAAACTGAGGTAATTTCCAAAGAACCTATCATGTTGTCTATTATATCATCAATCTCTTTTTTGTGTTTTCTTTATCTCTTCCTCAATGTCTTATGTCGGGTTGTGAGGCTTGCATGCTTCCTTATACAATTCTTTATATTCCAGAATAGTGGAATTAAGTGCCGGTAATAAAGAGTCAATATGCTCAGTAGAATCCTTGATAGTTTTATCAAAGAATTCACTTTTCTCCTTGTTCACCCTTTCCTTAAAAGCCTCTTCATTTATTTTATCTACGGTTAGCATATTTGAAGCAATTAATTTGGACAATGTGTCCAATTTACCTAAAGATCCATCAATATGATCTATCTTACATGCTGGTGCAATCATTTTTAGAATAGGTAGAGTATCATCAATGGCCTTAAATGTTAAAGCATTGCAATATGTGATCCTCTTTATTGAATCCAAAAGTACATCAGTCACATTAGTAGGTCTGTAATCCATGGTGGAAGTGCTAGGCTCAGCAATAACTTTCTTTTCTTCAGATACTTGTCCAATTTCCTTAACCACTTCTTCCTTGTTTCCATCATTGACCTCTTCTTTATCCACGGTTTCTGCCTTTTGCTCACTCTGTGTCTCAACTTTGTTTTCAACTTTACTATCATCCTTACTTTATGCCTTGCTGACTATCGGTTCAGCTATACTCTATTCATGTCCTTTTCCGGTTTCAATTTGTGCTTTTGTTTCTGCTTCTACCGGTTTCTCAGTGTTAAGATGAGTAGCATCTGGGATGGTATCAGGTTTCTCAACTTCTGTTGGTATCTCAATGTTCTAAGAGTCAACAGTGTTGATCAGTGACTTAGAGATTTCAATATTTGTAGCTTCAGTTTGCTTAACCTCTGTGGTTTCCTTATCCATGACAATGTTGAAGTCCTGTGTGTCCACATTCATGGTTAAAAGAACTTTAGATTCCAGATTAGTGTCATCTCTTGTTATTTCCTCTGCCTTCTCTTTCGGTTGATTGTCAGTTTGTACTAGTGCCTTTGCAGTTATTGGTGGGGTGTCCTGTGCCGATGGAGGAAGGTTATCCTTGATCGTTATATCAGGTACACTACCAATTTTACTTTTACCTTTATCCTTCTAATATACCTTTGTAAAAGACATCTATTTTCTATCTATCCTTTTCTTCTTTCTTTTCTCTTTCCACAAAAAATATGTCCCACTTGTCTAACGTCTCATCTACAATTTCCTTTACTCTCCCTGCCATAAGGCTAACCTGTTGGTGACCACTCAAAAAAACTGTTATGTTTGCCTCTGAGATTAAGTCATCAATTTTCTGTTTGGAATTAAGAGGATGTACAACAAGTAGAGCCTCTACTTTCAATTTCTTGTCTAGTTCCATTACCGACATCCTTTTAGCTTCTAACCTCAAATACAAATCATTAGGCAGATCATCTACAACTTCAATCTGAACTTTCTTGTAGATATCAAGATGTAAAATAATGCTTTCCTCTATAGTATTTTCATCTAAATCCTTGAAAGAATGATAAAGTTTATTGCTAAGGTTACCTTCTTGTGTGATTTCATTTATCAACTCTTCCGGTGTAAGAGTATCTGGTGCCTTAGGTTCTGATTTCTTCTTAGGAGTTACCTTCTTCTTCAAACCACTAGGCTCTCTTACAGTTTGTTGCTTCTTTCTTTGTGTCCTTGACTTCTTTGGAGATGGAGCAGAAGCCGGTGAAGGTTTCCTTTTCTTTCTTTCAACTCTTTTAAATTCAGCTGCTTTATCACTTTCTATATCAGAAGAAGTAACAATCGGGGAAACATGAGCTACCAGTGTCTGCTCTGATTGACTTTCTTTCATACTAGCAGCAATACCATCAAGACTCATCAAACCTCTTGTAACTTATTTTACCATTTTAGAAGCATCTTTCATGAATTTGTCTCTTTTCTTTCTCTGCTTCATCATGGCTACATCACTTTCAACTGTTTCAGCACTACTAAATATTTTCTCTGATGGTTCCTGTAGAGCATCTAGGAGTATTTTTGCATATGATTCCAAAATGTGAGAGTCCACCTCATATCCCATTTCAGTAATCCATATTGTTTTGGGTCTAACTGCTTCCATCCAGATTTCATCTCTCTTTACTACAAAGCATATTTGTTTATCATATTTGTTTGCAATGCTTTGGGAAATCCTTTCTCTTTGTTTCATTTTAGTTTAAAAATTCTTAAAGTAATCTTTAACCAGCTCATCACTGTTAGCTCCCATACCAATGATTTCCTCCTTTATCTATTTTCCAACAGAAATATCATAGGCAAAATCCTTATGACCTGTGTCGGGGATCTCCTTTGAAAAGTAAAGCATTAAACATACTAATGGATTTCCAAATTTGAATGTTCCTTTATTATCACCTTATTTTGTCCAAATTGTCTAGCAATTCATCCTTCAACCATTCACAAATATAAATCTTTGCATTGTTTACAATCATCTCATGTGCACTATGGATGCATGAACAAGACACAAAATTCAACCTATTTGTGTGACCAACTTTATATCCAATTATCATGCTAGCAAATTTAACATTTTTATCCTTTATGTCATTGACCCTAAGTGACCTGTTGTCATATGTAGCTCCGGTTAAGCTCATAACTTCCTTGTTAGGGATTTTCTTCTTCTTGTCAAGTCTAGAACCAGTGGAGGGTAAACCAGTAACAACTTTAATAGCTTCCTTGGTAATCTTGAATACTGAACCCTACTAAGGACATAGCAGACAACTTCATCTGAGAATTCTGGCATATGGAGGATGTCTATGAAACCTAAATCCTCAACTACATTATGTTTCGGTTTCACTATCCCATCCTTGTTAGTAATTACATTCATGTACATATTCATCAAATCTTCATATCCTAAAATTTTTGTAGTCAAATAAATCTGTCAAGTTTAATTAAATGAATATTTCCTATTTATTTAATTAAAAACCCACTAGCCATCAGTTAATTAAATTAACATTTAATTAATTCATCTTCAAAACATTCTCCTATTAATTAAATGAATAAATTTTGTTTATTTAATTTAATTCCCTTTCTTCTTTTAAATAAATAATTAAAAACATTTATTTAAAACCATTTATTCCCCTCACTTGCATTTTCAAGTTGCAACCACAAGTTGAAATAAATTAATTTTATTTTAATTAAAATCCTATTTTCCCTCACCCACCAAACCCATTTGCAATCCTAACCCCCTTCTAGATTCTTCTAAACCCTTCCTAATTAACCTAATCCATCCCCTAATTATTGTCACATTCCTAAGCAACTTAGAGTCACTTCTTAAAGACTTGAAAGTCTTTGAAAAACATTAAATGCTTTGTGTGTTCAACAAATTAACCTCTAAAAATCTTCCAAACCACTTATGGCTCTTACATGACCATTTATGGTTAACCCCTAACTCAACCCTCATGTGACTCATGTGTCTCCTCAAGCATTTATTTCTTTGACCATGGTTATTCCTTTAACCTTTGCACAAGAGTTTATCCATTGGATAAAAGCTTTATTCTTTGAATAAATAATTTATTCACTCAACCCAACCTTGACCTTAACTCCCAAGTTAACTCTTAGGTCATCTCAAGCATTTAATGCTTATTCCCTCTCCTCTCAATGCCTCTCATGTTGACACTTGTCATCCTGGGATTGGTTTGAAAGCCCTCACATGGATTGAATATCATTCAATCCTGACCCTTGTTGAGATTACTCAATCTCAACCATCCATTGCTCCATTTTCCCTATAAATAGAGCCCATTTCTTCAAAATCTAGATCTTGAAAACTTGTATGCATCTAAGTTATAGAGAATTTTAGAGAGCATTTAACATATTTTAGTCATATTCACTCTTTTGGTTAAAATTAACAAATAGCATTTAGATAACTCATCTTTCTTTGGTTATTAAGCTTGCATTTGCATACTTTTCATATTCATCTACAATCTTGAACCTCCATAAGGCATCCATAGTGCAAAAAGTTGTTGAGAGCTACACTAATTTGGAACTTGGAGAGGAGAGGAACAAGGGAGAAGGAGCTAAGAGCATGGTAGAAGGCATTTGGAGATGCCTTGTTGTATTTTCTTCCATAGTTAAATATTTCATCATGTTTTTAGTGTCTCTTTTGGTATGTCTGCTTAGACTTGTTTTTGGTTGATTAACACTAACGTTTGTCTTTGTTTCTTGTGTTTTTGTGTGTTATATGACCATAGGCTTTTGTCTAACATTGTCCATTTTACAGAGCATCATTTGGTGAACCTGACGTGAATCCAACAACTTTTTTTTTAAACAAACTAACTTTTTGATTGTTTATCTTGACACACAGGTCGCGCTTTGGCGCTTTTGTTCGCGCTTTAGCGCTATTGTTTTTACAATAGCGCTATTGTCTCAAATTTAGTGCTATTGCCCATGTTATAGAACTTTTGATTATTAAGTAGCGTGTTTGTCCATAGTTTAGCACATTTGTATTACTATCTAAGTCTTATTCTTTAGCGCTTTTGTCTATAATTTCGCGCATTTGTGTTAAGTAGCACTTCTTTTTTTACACAGAGTAGCGCTATTGTAACAGAACGTTGTAAAAAAGGCCATGTAACTGATAAAATAAATTTTTTTAGGCTTGTGGAAGCCCACCATAGGTTTGGATTTTACTAACTTTTCGCTTCATGTGCAGGTTTTAAAACTAACTCCTTTTTTTTGCTTAAAATAAAAAACACTTCATTTGGTGCTCTAAAAATCACAACACAATTTTGTTTACTTGCAAGTTAGGAAACAAATCTTCATTTGCTGTTCTAAAAAATCACAACACAATTTTTTTACTTGCAAGTTAGGAAACAAATCTCTATTTTGGTGCTTAAAACAAGACAAGGCAAAATCTCATTTCTTGCATCAAATTTAAGAAAATTCACAATCAACACTTCAATTTTTGTCCAAATGAAAAGAACAATCAACTTGTCTTATTTTACAAAATGATTTACTTCATGCATACATGTTTCAATTTCAGTTGACCAAGATTTCAAATTCCTAGTTTACTCAAACATATTGCCTTTGAATTTAAAAAGAACATCATGGTTGTTGGAGTAACATCTCCAATTAGATAGAACATCATTGCAATGACAAGTTAAAAAGAACAAGTGTATTTTTTGTTTGGCACACTTGTACAAAAGAGTTTGTCGAGTGGTCCTACTTCTAACACACACTATCCTCTCCCTTGGCTTTCGTGGTCCTAGGTGCAAGAGAAAAGTGTTAGTAACACTCAAATTTTATCTTTTTAAGAGAGACCTACCAAGAGACACATCACTCTTGGGAATGACCTCGCGTGGTAAATCCTTCGAGCCGCTATAGAAATCAGGTGAGAGTGAAAGCTGTAGCCTTGGGTATAGTTGTTCCTACAGTGTAACTTGCCGAAAGGACAAATGGGCCCCACCACAAGTTACAAGGCTCTTAAGTGAGTCACTGCAGAATGAACTTATGTCCAAAAACATCAAAAATTACTAAACACTTTTAAGTAGTAGCCCACCCATTCTATTTATTGAGGATATTTGTGATAAATTTAGTGCAAGAGCATAGAAGGTTTTGCTCCCAAGATACTCACCATACATATTTCCTTGAGTAGAAACATAGCTTTTTGAAAGGTTACTTGTAGCCCGATAAAAGTGGTGACTCCCCCATCATAGGGATCATCTATTTGTTATGCTTGTGCAAGACTTAGTATATCACATCCTTACCTGCCACGATGGGATTCATAAGGTATGTAGTACTAAAGTTGAAGAAATATCAAGATGTGGGCTGAAATTATCGCAACTGGCCAGTTGACCTTAGGGATAAAGAGTGTTTGAAGTGTTTTCATTTTTGAGTCGAGACCAGTGCAAATTGAGCCGACTTCAAGCTTTGGAAATACCTAAAATACATTTGAAGGAAAGGGTCATAAAAGTTGAAAAGATTGGGTTGATCTAGACCCATACTTACTTGTGCCTTTTGAGGCAACATTTAGTGTTTGTATGCTTGCTTTGTTTTCTTGTCAAAGAAACATCATAAACCCAAATCAAAACAAGTATTCATCCAACATAAACATTTTCAAAAACACAAAAGATCAAAAACAAAGAGCAAAAATCAAAAGTATCAAACTATATGACCATTCTTCACATCTTAAGAAAGAAGAATCTTCATCAACACATCAACTTGAAGAAAAGACCATTGAGCTCAAAGGCTTTTATCAAAAGGAGGAAATTCTTCTATCTTAATAGACAAATCTCTATCTCTCATAGAACCTTCTTGCATCACATGCATCTTTACCTTCAAGGGAAATAAAACGAGTTTGATCAAGAATCATTAAACCGTAGAGCTTTTACTCAATATAGAGCTTTGAGTTATCATCAAAATAAGGGAGGCAAGATCAATCCTGCCTTCTTTCTAGATATTTGTATCACATATAACTTGGCTAGGGAAGAACCACCAACCCCTGAACAAGAAGAGGAAGAGTTTATTCCTTTTGTAACACAAAGTTTCTATTGAAGTTCACATCTCATCCATTATCATATTCACATCTCATCAAATCCATTTCAACTCTCAAAACATCAAGAGGTTTTTGTCCTAAGTTCTATTTTGATATTGCTTGAATCAAACACAAAACACATCACCTTTAGAATGTCTCTACATCTAGGATAAACTCATCCTAAGAGGCATTTCTACATAGGTTAAAACTAGTCTCTGAGTGTATCCTCTCATTACTAGGTAGTTGAGTCTGTAATACATCTTAGATTTCTCTACAACTTATCACATCAAAATTTGTCAATCCAACACAACAAGCAAGTCAAGAAAGAACTTTGGTAACATCTACCTTTAGTGCTAGGGATCTGTATGCAAAGCACTTCACCAAACATCAATATTTCATTTCATCACCAACTCATCATCATTTTCATCAAACTTCAACAAAAACTTGTAAACAAAATGGCTCATACTAGGTCCAAGTCTAGACAATAAGAAATTGAAGAGGAAGAGGAGGAAAATATCAATGAATTCCAAGAAGCCCTTGGAGGAAACGTAAATGATGACAATCCAAGTACTCCTACTCCTGCAGCAATAGAAAGGGCACAACACAACCCTCTCTTTAATAGACTTTTTGACGAAATACTCAGGAGCAATGTCGATGCTCACTTTTTAAGACTTGCTCAAGAGGGGGCTAAACTACCCTCTAACTTTGATGTTGCACAACTAAGGCAAGCATCAGAATGCCAAAGTCACAATGAGGATGAAAGAGGTTGAGATCATATTAGATATAACCTTCATCAAGGTAATCCCCCACCTCCTCCTCCTCCAAATGAAATAGACATGTTGCGGCAACAAGTCGAAAATCTCACCCAACAACTTCATAGTGGTGTAAAAACCAATCAATTTTCACTCAATGACATTTGTCCCTATCCCTTTGATAGGAATCTTCATATGCCACCTTTTCCACGAGGGTTTGAAACACCCAAGTTTGAAAACCGAGGAAAAGGAGATCCTTGTGATCATGTTAGAGAATTCCATTCAGCTTGCCTCGTAATGGCATACGAGGATACATACCTAATGGGACTTTTTCCCTAGAGCTTGGGAGGAACAACCACATCATAGTTTTCTCGATTACCAGGTGGCATTAGGACATTTGAAGAAATCGTCCAGAAATTCCTAGCACATTACTCACACAACATTGAACGTGATATCCCCATGGATGATCTATGTAACACTAAACAAAAACTAGGTGAGCTATTTTCAGTCTTTCTACATGGCATCAAATGTCTAGCAGACGTTCTCTTCAGTTACCTAAACAAGAACTAGTGGAAATATTTATTTTCAACTTAAATGATGAAATGGAATTTCACCTAGACGTCAAAGACACAGACTCTTTCAATGACATGATCACAAAAGGTTTAAAATGTGAGCGGGCTCTCATCAAAAAAGGGCTTATCAAGATATATAACGAGCCAAAGGATGGCCCTCACCCACGCTTCAATAGTGACAAGCCTAACTTCTGGAACAAAAACAAAAACGTCATCAATGATGGGGTTGTGGATGCAATAACTATCAAAAGTGCACAACCTGTGGTTCGATTTGCAGGACAGAACCCCCCACCCAAGAATAACATAGTTACTCCTGCAAATCAAGGACGCAATACATCTCAAGAAGAACCTAGACAACGTCAACAAAATTTTAAACCAAAACGAACATACACTCCCTTAGGGGAACCTATTGAAATGGTGTTACGTCGACTAGTTTCTCAAAATCCAGTGACTTTACCCAAAACATCAAATTACGAACCTCAGGTCAAACCTTCATGGTGGAGGGATACTGAACATTGTGATTTCCATCAAGGGAAAGGGCATAAGACAAGCAATTGTCACATATTGAAAGACCTTATTTAGGATCTTATTGACCAAGGTGAAATCAAAATCAAAGGACACGACCCAAAAACAACAAACAATGATCATCTTATGTTCAAAAATCCACTTCCATCACAAGATCAAAGGGGTCCTTCCACTTTAGGGAGAAACACAGATACCATCGATTATACGCAAGCCGCGTATAATTATACTGTGAATCACCTATATGATGCCAGTGAACAAATCGCAACTATTACCATTAAAAATCCCAGCTCCACTTGCAATGTTGTTACACGTCGTGGCAAGATCACCATAAAAGTAGCTCCATAAGGCACCCCATCTATCCCGAAGTAGTATAACCTTGTGGAACAGTTAGACAAAATGTCTGCATTGATATCTATCTTAGAGTTATTGCACCTATCTCCATCCCATAAAACAATTTTGGATCAAGCTCTCCAAGAGGCATCAGTCCTTGCAAACCTAAATACAGATCAGTTCCAAGCCATGGTTGGAAATCTAAGGTCATCACCTTGTCTCACTTTCTCTGAAAGTGACAACTCATCCTTCTAGCAACCTTACAATGCCTCACTCCACATTGAAGGGTTTATCAACCAACATAGGATCAAGTGAGTCTTGATCGATAATGGAGCAGGCCTAAATATATGTATGTTACAATTAGTCATAGCTTTGGGATATGTAATTGAATCAGTGGATCCTCACAAGAAGATCACAATCAAAGCCTATGATGATGCAGAGCATTCATCCAAAGGAGCTGTTGTGCTACCAATCCGAGTGGGCCCTATGGTGAAACACATCATTTGTCAAGTTTTGGACCTTCCTTTGTCATACAATTTATTGTTAGGAAGACCTTGGATACATGCCATGCAAGCCATTCCATCCACCTACCATCAATGTATCAAGTTCCTGCATAATGGTGTAGAAATTACAATCCTGGGTGATGCAAATCCCTTTGCATATTGTCACAATATCAATCATCAACTAGAGATTATCATTCCCAACAACAAAGAAGCCATCTCATCCACATCAAACGTAAGTCCAACCTCTCTTTCCAGTTCAAACACCACTATACCCAAGTAAGAGAAGCTCAAGATGAAAATAGCAGAGGATGGTCCTAGGGAGTACAATTTGAGTGAACTCTTTTATGTTGGACAAATGCCTACTTCTCCTAGAACTCATGGTAAACCTCAATGGTTACTTTAAACACCATTGGTCAAACCAACATGCACTTTGATCCGTTCATCCTTGGAAAGAGTCAAGAAGAAGAAACCAGAGATGAGGACTTAGCAGAATGGATCTATAAAGACCCAATCACTGCGGACATCCCACAAGATAAGCTTCCCATAGATCAGTATGGGAAAGGCCTTTTCATTATGCAAAGAATGGGTTATGATGGTCAGAGTGCTTTGGGACCTTGCAAGCAAGGAAGATATGAATTGCTACAGCTAGAATTAAAGCCCAAAGATAACACAGGCTTAGGATTTCAAAAGGAGATCCTTCCTAAACTTAGATTCAAAGGAAAACCAAGCAAACCTCTATATTAGCCTATTACAAAGAGGTCACCTTTGGTTATATCAGCAGCACCATGCACCGCACCAACTACCCCATTAAGGCTAAAAATCCTAGCAAAACCATCTACAACACCCATCATCCCACCAATCAAACCAACAATCCCATCAACCACAACAACCACATCAACAACACCACTAGCACTATCAGAACCCCAACAGTATCGACAACACTGACAATTCTAGTAGAGCAGCAGAGTCAACACTAACAATACTCCCCGTATCGGATTCATTGATCCCCATAATCCTTCCTACAACACCAATCATTTCATCTACAAAGGTACATCAATCGATCACACCTGCAATGTTTAACTCAAAGGATATCCCAGTATGGTATAGTAATCAGATACTGGAAAGTGACTCAGAGACCGACTTGCATGAGTGGGAATTTTATTCCGTCCAGCTTAATACTTTAGATGAGGAAGACACATCACTACCTCCACCTCACAAAGACATCCCTATTTACAGAGAAGCATAGATAAAGACCTCTTGGGTTCCTGAGCTGGAAACTTCTTCCATAGACCCTACATCACATCCTATGCTTGATTCTGATAGGGAGACTACCATCAACGACCTTCAACACAACATCTTAACCCTCACTAACACATCTAACTAACTTAACCTAATTGATGAGGTAATGCCCATTATCCATCCTGAACTCATCGAATGGAACCAACCTAATCCCCCATGTCTTGACCATTTCCAAAATGATGAGGCGATCATTGACTTTTTGGAACTACAGGATAACATACCAAGCGGGGATCACAAAGTTGGATTCGTCATAGAACTTAATAGCATAACATACTTTTCGACAGATGCCAAACCTTTTAGTTGCAAAAATATAACAATAAAACATGGATCTTCCAGTGAAAACCACACTGTGGCACTGTTTGATCCCACAAAAGTAAATAGAAAGAGCGTATCCAATGGTAAAAACCTCTTTGAGACGCTAGATGATGAAAGGTTTGACATTCTCCCTTCTAGTACACAACAGGAATGATCAACAATTCTCATCAAGGAAAAAAAAAATACAACGTGGGGACTCCTAAAACACCTCACCACATACATCTGGCATCTCTTTTAACTCCAGAGGAACAACCTAAGTTTGTTGAATTTTTCTAGAAGTGCTAGATTAACTTTGCATGGTCATATGCAGACATGCCTGGGCTTGATCCTGATTTAGTCATGCACCACCTCACCATAGCAGAAGGAGCCAAGCCTGTCAAGAAGAAGCTTCACAAGATGCATCCCCAGATTGTGGTATTAGTCAAAGCAAAACTTAAGAAACTCCTGGTCATTGGTTTTATTAGACCAATTGATTATGTGAATTGGATATCCAATATTGTGCATGTCAGCAAACCAAATAGGGGCATCTATATCTATACTGACTTTAGAGATCTGAACAAAGCATGTCCTAAAGATGACTTCCCCCTACCAAACATTGACATAATAGTGGACCTAACAATAGGACATGCCATGCTTTCACTCATGGATGGCTTTTTAGGGTATAATCAAATAAAGATCGCATGAGAGGATCAACATAAGATGGCTTTCACATGTCCATGGGGAACATACTGTTGGAATGTAATGCCTTTCGGTCTAGAGAATGCAAGAGTGACCTATCAAAGAGCAATGACCACTATCTTTCATGACATGATGCATACCATAATGGAAGATTATGTTGATGACTTACTGGCAAAATCAATAACAAGAGAAGGTCATCTAGAAATATTAGAGAAAATCTTTGATAGACTAGAACAATATCATGTTCGACTCAACCCAAAGAAATGTGTCTTTGGAGTAACCTCCAGGAAGCTTCTAGGATACATTGTCTCAAGCAAAGGCATTGAGGTCGACCCAACAAAGGTCAAAGCAATCATGGACATGCCACCACCAAAGGACATCAGTTAGCTAAGGATATTACAAGGGTGCCTACAATCAATCCGAAGATTCATTGCACAACTGGCAGATAAGTGTCACCCATTTACACACATGTTACACAAGAAAATTCGCTTTCAATGGGATACCAGATGCCAGCAAACATTCCAGATACTTAAAGATTATCTCATGAATACACCATTTCTAATCCCACCAGATCTGAGTAAGCCTCTACTACTCTATATATCAGCAACAAATACATCATTGGGTGTACTATTGGCACAGCATAATGTAGAAGGGAAAGAGTGTGTTGTTTACTACATCTCTCACACACTGGTTGGCTATGAGCTCAATTACACACCTATTGAGCAAGCTTGGCTAGAAGTAATCTTGGTAGCCACTAAACTAAGGCACTATCTATTGACACATAAAGTATAGCTCATTGCAAAGATCGATCCACTCAAGTACTTACTCAACAAAGCAACGTTGATAGGCCGTTCGGCTAAATGGGTGATGATTCTAAGTGAATTTTACATCGAGTATGTGGACCGTAAGGCTATCAAGGGCTAAGTTATTATAGATCAGTTGGTTGATGCACCACTCATAGGTGATCATCCTCTCATTTCCAATTTTCCAGACAAAGAGATATTCATGATCACAGCAACACAACCATGGAAACTATACTTTGATGGTTCATACACTAGGCATGGCTCAGGGGCAGGTATCCTGTTTATCACACCTTAAGGTGACAACATCCTGAAGTCTTAAAGGCTCACATTTCCATGCACAAACAACATATCTGAATATGAGGCCTTGATCACAGGACTCAGGCTAGTTGTACAATGGAAGTTACAAGAACTACAAGTATATGGCAACTCCCAACTGGTCATTCGACAAGCAACAGATGAATATCAGACCAAGAATGATAAACTCATGCCATACAAACAAATGGTGGACAAATTAAAGACATCATTTACTAGTATCACCTTTGAATAGATACCTAGGGACCAAAATCTAGCTATTGACACTATGGATACCATTGCATCTCTCCTAGATCTTCCATAGAATTCAACACACCTCAAGTTCTTGGTAGAATAGCTTTGGATTCTTGCTTATGATATCCCCGAATCTGAGATGATATGTCACCTTCTTAGTTCCGAATCCCCATGATATGGTGAGTTCTACACCTACCTCCATGATCACACCCTTCTTCCTAACCAATCAAATAACCAACATAAAACCTTCATTTGCCAAACTGCTCGATATACCATTATTGCTGAAACCCTATACCGACGCAGTCTTGATGGTACTCTCCTTCGATGTCTGGAACAAGATGAGATAACAAAGGCCTTGGAAGAAGTACATGAAGGAATTTGTGGAACTCATGCAAGCGGTCCGTCCCTAGCCAAGAAACTCATGCACACTAGATACTATTGGCCATCCATGGAAAAAGACTCCTACTACTTTATCAGAAAGTGCAAGAAATGCCAAGTTCATGAAGACTTGATACATGCACCAGCACAGGAATTGCAATCAATCACAACACCATGGCCCTTTTGTCAACGGGGACTCGACCTTGTAGGTAAAATCCATCCATCTTCATCCAATGGCCACAAATTCATTATTACAGCCACTGAATACTTCACAAAGTGGATCAAAGCTATTCCACTTACCCAAGTCACTGACAAGCAGATCGCCTCATTCATCCTTAATTACATCATCTACTGATATGGTGTACCCATGTCCATCATCATAGATAACGGTCTTCCTTTAAAAAATCAAGATGTCCGTAAGCTCTATGAGAAGTTTCATATCCAACACCGCTTTTCCACTTGTGAGATTTTGCCAAGATCAAGAGGCAATGGAAAGCATAAATAAGAGAGACAAAATATATGATAGAAATAAACTCTATTCTATCAAGATGAAAATACTGATCAACTGGATCATCAATCGTTGTTGTTTATACAATGAATATGAGCATGCTTATATAGGCAAGGCTATATGGATATGTGAGCACACAAACATGACATGTGGCTCAATAAGAAACAAGGGTAGGTAGGAAATAGGTGTGGGTAGGTAGGAGAAACAATATAATATTCCACATGAGGTGGATCACCCACTGAATGTGGAGTGTAACAACAAGATCACACCATAAAAGGTGGAAATTCTCCTACACACACTATCCCAATGTGGCACAAACACCCAAGTGTCTCATACCCAAACTACTATGAAATGAACTTCCTAAGTAAACTTAAGTAAGGTGTAATAATATCCAAGATGAATAATTATTTACACCAACACCACTCCCTATTACCCACAAGGAAATGGTCAGGCTGAAGCATCAAACAAGAACATATTGAGAATGCTCAAGAAGATAGTCAATGATGTCGGTCGTGATTGGCATGTTCAATTGAATCCAGCACTATGGGCGTATCGAACTAGCATTTGAACCCCTACAGGCGCAACTCCTTACTCACTAGTCTACGGTGCAGAAGCTATCTTACCTATTGAGGTTGAGATACCATCTCTACGAGTTTCCTTGCATAAACTCATAGATGATGAATCATACAGAGTATCCCATCTTTAGGACTTAGAGCTACTTGATCAGAAATGACAAGCTGCATACAATCACCTCAAATCTTATCAGCAGCGCATGAGAAGAAGCTATAATCATCAAGTTAGACCTCACACATTTGAGGTAGGTGATCTTGTTCTTTGAGAGAATCCTCATAACCAACCAAACAGAGAACATTAGGGAAAGTTTGAATCAAACTGGTTGGGTCCATATGTTATCACTACTGTATTTGGGTTTGGGGCATATCAGTTGGCTACTTCAGAAGGAGAACTGCTAGCATCCAATTAACAACATGCACCTCAAAGGGTTTTATACATAAGCTGTCCAGAGCATACTAGAAAAACACCAAAAAAATTTAGATAAATGTCCTAAAGAAAATACAAAAACATCAAAATAGTAAAGAAAAATCATGCATCCAAACAGTGAACAACCACTCCGGTGGCACCTTGGGTAAGTAAGATGGTGAAAACTTGGCAAACAGGTGGCACTCATAAATGCTATGGCTCCATTGTCTTTCAAACTTGTTGCGATCATATTCATTTCATCCATTCATCCATCAGTCCAAAACCATGGCTTGTTATTAATCTGCAATCAAGGATAGTCCCTCATGCATCTTGCATCCCGCTTTTTCATAGTCATGTCTAAACTGGGGGCAATACCCTTAATCTAGTTAATGGAAGTGGATTATGCAATACTTGTGATTCATTAAGTTCTTCATTTAAAACAATCATCAAAATACCAAAAACATTCAAAACTGTCTCACAAAATCCAAAAACATGATAAAACATCAAAAATCAAACAAAAACATGGCAACACCTTGTACATACGTTTTTCAAAGAAGATACCAAACAAAACATTGTGAAATAATCAAATGATGACCACTTATCTGATCAACCAAACAATCAACATGGACACAACTGTCTTAACAAGGATGCATCCTTCCTTACCAAAACAAAGACAAGATCACGTTTTCTTTGACAAGAAATTTATTTTTAAGCTATCAAGTACTTGGTTAGATTTGTGGGTTATTTATTCATTTATATCAGGTTCCTACACTACTCCGGGATATCCACAAGTGATTAGAGTGGCTGGGATGGTTCCTAAGCATTGTTTTAATGTCTTCTGTGAATTATTCCGATGAAGTACTGGGGCACGTCCTAATGGTGTCTACATGGGAAGTACACTAAGCTACGTGATCATATGCAAAATATAGTCATGGATCACTATGGCTTGCTAACTACAATGTATACCTCATCCATATGAGCATGAACCATTATCGAGGGTCCATATTCTTTATTCTTTACTTATGTTGTTTGTTTGCAAGTACAATGCTCCATCCTTGGTTCCTACTGCCTCATCCAAGTTCTATATTATCATGCTCAATGATGAAAATAAAGCACTATGGATCGTCATTTTATCTCATCTATTTATATTGCATTCCGTTGCATGTCACCCATCCATTTACTCATTCATTATTCATATGCATGGTTTTGTATGCAAGTGTGAACAAAGTTAATATGAGTAGTTATGTGAAATTTGAGTTGGTCTTGGATACAATCAAGACAAAGTACTCTGATACATCATCAGTGCATCATGCAAAGTCTATACAACCTTGCATTCATCTATCATAATTATATCTTCATCATTACATTTAGTTGCATGTGCATTGAGTGCATTTCATATCATTTAGTTGCATTTAACTACATATAGTTCATTATCATTTATTGGCATTAGTCTCATTATATCATTTCGTCATTGCATAATC
Source organism: Cryptomeria japonica (assembly GCF_030272615.1). Taxonomy (NCBI): domain Eukaryota; kingdom Viridiplantae; phylum Streptophyta; class Pinopsida; order Cupressales; family Cupressaceae; genus Cryptomeria; species Cryptomeria japonica. The sequence goes on along the minus strand of NC_081409.1, from coordinate 614,505,913 downwards.
ATGACATTTAGGTTCATTTATATATTGCCCTTCTTTGCATTAACTATCATTATTAGCCATTACTACGCATTCATTTAGTGTCAGTTACCAATCATCATTTATCATCATTTAAACACGTGTACCATGCATTTGTTTAGATTCCCATAGTTGCATACATTTATTTATCTATCCATTAGTTAAGTGCATTCATTTATCCATTTAGTATTCTTATACTCATTCATCACATTTCATTTCATTTAGGATTCATTACAAAGAATTCATTATCCTTTTAATTGTATTAAGGTGCAATTATTCGTTACCCATGAGTTGCATTATCATTACATTATCTTTCTCTATTTTAGAATCATAAAAAAACCATTTATTTCCACATAGGTTCATACATTATCCATATGCATTCATTAAGAAATCATCATTTAAACATTTGTACTTTACATTTGTTTATCCATATTACATTCATCTAAAAACCATCTAGATGCATTTACATAAATAAATCATTCATTCAACACATTACATTAACATCATTGCATATCTTTATCTCATCATCGCATCAACATAAAGTATCCAAGTACTATCTATACCATCATAATCATCATTTCATTATGCATACATAATCATCATGGCATTACATACATAAGGCATTACATCACCAACACATCATGCACACATATATAAACTTGCATCTACATATTAGCATCACATTCATAAAACATGCATATAGACATAATATAGGCATAAATCATCATACAAAATGCATATAGGAATTATCTAATCAATGCATACATATAGAAAGTACAAGTATCCATCTAAGCATAAATCATAAAATCATCATCCTGCATAAAATCCATATGTATCAAAATGCATATCATCACAAAAATATGGGATCTCCTCATATATCACATCATATCGCCAAAAATATACATGTATCAGAGTACAATGAAGTCCAAAACATTGGCTACCAAGAGCCATCCAAGACACAGTCCAAAATGACAATGTAAAAACAACATACAAAAATGCTCTCTCGGATGCCACTCTGACCGGATGCTGCACCACCATCACCACCTGCTCCCTCACTACCCCCTGCACCACCTGATCTATCTCTTCATGGAGGACCCATAACACCACCACTACTTTGTATCCTCTGAGACCGCTCTGATCTTGCCCGCCACATCTGTGAATAGCTAAGTACTCGCTGACTAGCTGGCACCGCCCGCTCATATAACCCCCACCAATAATCTATCTCCTCCTGTGCTAGTCGCATCTCCCTCATCACATCCCTAGTAGGACCCTGTGCTCCTACTCTTGCTCCCACCTGTACTCTCTCCTACAATGCCACAAATCTGTCCACGACCTGATCTATCTCCCGCATCACTACCGTCAGCTCTAACTCTCATGCAAATAGCTGCACATCTCTGGCTACTACCTCTGCCTCCATATTTTCAAGCCAACTCTGGAAAAATAGTATCATATGGTCTCGCAGATCTCCACCTGTAGCTCCCTCCCCTGTATCCATAGGTGTCTATCCCTTGACTACATCCCTACCACCTATTCTCATGACTCCCTACGTCAAAGGTCCCTAAGATAGCTGCAAAGGCTGCCCACCTCTCCCTCTCTACTGCAAACGTCCACCACCAACTCCAAAAACTCCACCCCCTCCTCCTCCTCCTCCATCACCACCTCCTCCATCCCCACCACTGCCATCCCCTCTCCCTCATCCACCTACTACTTCGTGACCTCCTCTCCTCCTCCATCTCCATCCCCTGTCCTCCTCAAAATTTGAAATCGGCTCTACTGGATCTGATATCCGAGGAATCAGATGTGTTGCAATGTACTGCATGTACTCATCTGACACCTCCACATCTACCATCTCTAGCCTCATATGCCATGGTATCACCTGTAGTGTGTGGAACTCTGCAAATGCCTGATCATACAGTAACACTGGCCCCCATAGGTACCTCTCTTGTACCACCTATGCATACTGTCTAGAACCACTAGGCAATCCTTGCCGCCGCCCAAACTATCTCAAAACTCTGCCAGGAAGCTGTCTCTCCACATTGTAGTTTGTCCTACCAATGAGGTATCATGTCATAAACACATACGTCAATGCCTCTACATCATCCTCCCAGGGCTCACAATCAATATATGGCCTCCAGATCACTGTATCCAAATCATCTAGTGCCCACCGCCACCACTCTAACTTCCCCAAGTGGGGCTGACTCATCATGCCTCCATACATATATATATATATATATATATATATATATATATATATATATATATATATATATATATATAGGGTTGGTCCACTACCCTAAATCTGAAACTAACTGGTCAGGTAACCGGTAAGTGCTCCCACACCTAAATATGTAGCAATGTGATATCCACTCCCAATGAGCCCATCCCTCAGTATGCTACCTCATGTAACTCCTGATATAAGTGCGATAGCACACACGGTCCCCATGCAAACCAAGTTCCCTCTGTAATCATCTGCTTGATCACCTGACCCCACCCAATGGCAAATCCATGCGATTGTCGATCTGGGCATAGCAGTCCCCCAGCAATCCCTAATAACACTACTGGTAATGGCTCATATAAGGCTGCTATATCCTCCCAGGCTATCGTTCTATCATCAATGAAGACATCCTCATCAAAAAATCTATACACTGTTGCTATCCTCCAAGCTTGGTCATAGCTCACCAGCTCTCCTCTAATAGGAATGTGCAGGATACGCCATACATCCTCCAGTGTCACTGTCATCTCCCCCTATGCTAAGTGAAACGTGCATGTCTCACTATGCCATCGCTCTACCAATATTGTGATCAACCTACGATTCGTCCGAATCATGAGCATATACATAACATCATACAGGCCTGTCATTGTAATGCAATCCACCTCGGCCTCTATCAATCGATCATGCAACACCTGTATGACAGGATGCTTCTCGCGCATCTGTAAGATGCAAAGATCCTCCTACACATGTGCATCAACCATCATCATTAGTTGTTTTGTTTCAAACTTTCTTAGGTTTAAACCTAGACTATCAACAAATACTTTGATCAAGTATCTTCGGGTCTCAATAGGTAAGCAATCATGGCACACCTAGACTACAACCAACATTTATCCTAATGACCTAAGTCTCATCAGAGCTGCTATGGTTCAAAACAACTCTCACCTCACATCTCCATCCATCCATCATTGACATCAAGAGATTCTTTTTCAAACACATTGGGGCATCTATTTTCCTACACAAAAGCGCTATTTTGAACACAACAACGCTAATACTATCACAAAAGCGCTAAATCAACTATGCAATAACACTAAACCAATAATAGCGCTACATTGACTATGCAATAGCACCACCTCACAACAACAATGCTCAATCAACTACTTAATAACGCTAAACAAACAAAAGAGCTAAAGAAGCTATACAATAGCACTAGACTTGACACAAGTGCTATAGTGACACAATAGCGCTAATTTAGTTGACAACAACGTCAAAACACCGTTTTAGCGCTATTGTGTTGACCCAGCTTGGACTAAGCAAAAAACATACCAAAAATGCATGAAATCCAAAAATTCAAATTCACATACCACTAGTTCGTCGTCATCTGGCTGCTGGAATCAACAGAATCGCTCTAAACGGTGCTCTGCTCTAGGAATCGACATCCTAACTGCTCCTTGCTCTTCCAAAAGGTCACTCCTAGAGCTCAATTTTCACTATGGATGCGAATGCAAATGAACCTGTTTTCACCTCTTCATCCCCATATATACCCTTCATCATAACCCTAATTTTCCCTCGCTCACCGCTATGGTTCCCGTGAGCTTCCCGAGCCTCCCATTTCTTCATTTTATCTCCAATTTCTTCTATTTTTCACCAGTATTGCTAAACTCTTCTCTTCTACCACCCCGCCAATTTTCATTCTTTTTTGAGAGATTGCCCGATTTTTCAAAATTTTTGGTCCATCTCTCGAGGGGGCATACCACCCATTAAATTAACATTTTATGGGGCATATCTCTTCGCACCTATTTTTCTTTCTTTGAAACGATGTGATAAACTGCACCGTCTCAAAGAGGAGCAAATGTAGTCACATAAATCTATCCAATTTAATTAAATGAATATTTGTTATTTATTTAATTAAAAACCCACTAGCCATCAGTTAATTAAATTAACATTTAATTAATTCATCTTCAAAACATTCTCCTATTAATTAAATAAATTATTCAATTTATTTTAATTAATTCATTATACCAAATTCACAATCAATTAAATGAATAAATCTTGTTTATTTAATTTAATTCCCTTTCTTCTTTTAAATAAATAATTAAAAACATTTATTCCCCCCCACTTGCATTTTCCTACAAATGCAAGTTGCAACCACAAGTTGAAATAAATAAATTTTATTTTAATTAAAATCCTATTTTCCCTCACCCACCAGACCCACTTGCAATCCTAACCCCCTTCTAGATTCTTCTAAACCCTTCCTAATTAACCTAATCCATCCCCTAATTATTGTCACATTCCTAAGCAACTTGGAGTCACTTCTCAAAGACTTCAAAGTCTTTGAAAAGCATTAAATGCTTTGTGTGTTCAACAAATTAACCTCTAAAAGTCTTCCAAACCACTTATGGCTCTTACATGACCATTAATGGTTAACTCCTAACTCAACCCTCGTGTGACTCATGTGTCTCCTCAAGCATTTATTGCTTTAACCATGATTATCCCTTTAACCTTTTCACAAGAGTTTATCCATTGGATAAAAGCTTTATTCTTTGAATAAAGAATTTATTCACTCAACCCAGCCTTGACCTTAACTCCCAAGTTAACTCTCAAGTCATGTCAAGCATTTAATGCTTATTCCCTCTCCTCTCAACCCCTCTCATGTTGACACTTGTCATCTTGGGATTGGTTTGAAAGCCCTCACATGGATTGAATATCATTCAATCCTAACCCTTGTTGAGATTACTCAATCTCAACCATCCATTGCTCTATTTTTCCTATAAATAGAGCCCATTTCTTCATAATCTAGATCGTAAAAACTTGTATGCATCTAAGTTATAGAGAATTTTAGAGAGAATTTAGCATATTTTAGTCATATTCACTCTTTTGGTTAAAATTAACAAATATCATTTAGATAACTCATCTTTCTTTGGTTATTAAGCTTGCATTTGCATACTTTTCATAATCATCTACAATTTTAAACCTCCATAAGACATCCATAGTGCAAAAAGCTGTTGAGAGCTACACTAATTTGGAACTTGGAGAGGAGAGGAACAAGGGAGAAGGAGCTAAGAGCATGGTAGAAGGCATTTGGAGATGCCTTGTTGTATTTGCTTCCATAGTTAAATATTTCATCATGTTTTTAGTGTCTCTTTTGGTATGCCTGCTTAGACTTGTTTTTGGTTGATTAACACTAACGTTTGTCTTTGTTTCTTGTGTTTTTGTGTGTTGTACGACCACAAGCTTTTGTCTAACATTGTCCATTTTGCAGAGCATCACTTTCTATGTTGCAATGTATGTATGCCCTAGGGTCTTTAGTGAACGCGACTCCCTTCAGGATTTTGGAAAATACACCAATAGAATTATCTTGTTTTTCTATCTTAGGAATGATCTTGAAAATGGGTCTAAGTCATTTAATGTTTTCCACAATGGTAGGGTTTACTACGAATTTGGGAACAAAAGATGAAGATGCCATTACGAAAGATAAATACCTTTTATCTGTGAAATCCTTGAATGCTCTAAAAAGACCTTTGTATCTTCACCTTTAGAATGCCTTTGCTCAATTTCACTCTCTTCGAATGCTTGGATGCTTGGTGAATTGAAATGAGAGGTTACAATGCCTTTATAACCAAAATTTGACTTACAATAGCAATAAATGCTCACCGATGAAGTGAAAAACTCCACATATCTACCGCTGAAGAAGAAATATAACTTCTTACCATCAACCAAGGGTAAATGCATCGTTTTCAATTTTTTGCCTTACCCCTAATGATTATTCCTTAGTTGGATGAAGAATCCAAGTCCAATTGTTTCTCCCTCAGGTTTATGACTTTTCAGCATATCATCAAGATTATCTGAACTTTTCTTGAATTTGTCTTTGTATTCATTTGCAGTGATCAACTCATTTTCCAAAGTGCTAACTTGTCTCAAAAGTTCCTCTTTGTCATGTTTCATGTGAATCAAATTAGTTTTAAGCATATCATTTTCATAGCTAAGCCTTTGAGATTCATCTGATCTTTCATTTAGTCTTCAGGCCAAATCTTCTTCATTCCTCTTTCTATCTTCAATATCTTTGCATAGTCTCATGGTTAAATCTTGCATCTCATTCTTCATGATGTTGTTCTGTTGTCTTAATTTGTCTAAAATATCTCTAAGAGCTTCTTTTTCTTCATCATCTTGATTTTGCAATTGCACATATAATTCTTTTCTCTTATTCTTTGCTATAACTAGGTTATCTTGAGGTGCTTTGATAAATTCCCGAGCAGTTCTAAGTTCATCTTTGAGTTTGATATTCTTCAATTTTTCTACATCAAAATCTTCAAGAGCTCCTTCCAACTATTGTCTCAATATTTCGATTGATACCGGTTTTAGAATCTTCCTCAAGTTGTTAGGCTTCTGTAAATAGAGGACTATGCTCTGATACTAATTGTTAGATACTTGATCAGTCCCAAAGACACTGAGAGGGGGGGGGGTGTGAATTAGTGTCTAATCGGTAAACAAAATATTTAAACTTGTTTGCAACTTTACAACCCAAATTAATGTACCGGTAAACAAGCAATAAAACAATAAAGAGAAATAACAACATAACAATCAATGCACACCATAACATGTTAGGATTCCCATAGATACTGAGAGGGGGGGGGGGTGAATCAGTATCTAACCAGTTAATCAATTTTCTTAACTTAAAACATGTAAAGCATATCAATACTGTATATCGGTAAACAAGAAATAATGCAATAAATAGAGACAACAACAACCACATAAAAAACACACCATAACATAGTAGTTTAACGAGGAAACCCGGTGTGGGAAAAACCTCGGTGAGATTTGTGACCCACAATATTCACTTACTGGCCAATAAGAGAATATTACTGCTACAATAGGGGCCTGCACATGCAGGAAGGCCAAGTGCCTAGAGCTCACTGCTCAATTACAAAATGGGAAGTCTCATTGACTTACAAAATGGACTATATAAATCCAATGTCTTGTACTACTTCAAAATAACATCTACTATGCATGATCTAGTACTGGTTTATAGCTCTACTTCATACATAAACCCTTAACCTATAATTCGCATAATAGGTCTGGCTTATTTCGCGTATATATTTTCTTCCTTCTATTACAAAATGTTCTACAATGATCTCTTATATATATGAGTCATTTTACAACTTGCCAAGTTGGCTTACAATGATTTTACAATAATTAACAAAATATATTACAAACAAAATTCATGTCGGCTTCTGTGCCAGTATGCTTCCTTTTACTGTCGGTGGTCTATGTGCTAGTGTAGAGTCTGTCTTTGTCAGTGCCGGTAAATTGTCTTGCCGGTGTCATAGGATTGTAAGGTTGCCATCAATGACAAAACCTTCAATCACCTATAATATCTCATTGGAGTGTGCATTTGGCAACACTCATGAGAAAAATCTAAAAATTGTTATCCAAAAGAGTGCCAGAATTGTCTTACCAAAAAATTGTGTACCAAAAGAATATGTGCTCCCCTTGAGCTGATGAGTCATTTGCTAGTTATTTTTCTCATTCCACTACTCCCCCTTTGACATCAATGAAAAAGGTTGTCAAAGTGTCAATTGAGTGTGGTTTCCTGTTTCATCCTTGTAACCAGTTGGTTACAATCTGAAGAAGATCTGCCAAAACCAGATTCAGGCTCTCAATGAACTTTTTGTTGTCTTTTATTATGGCCTTAGTCCTCTGAATTGTATCGGTGAGGTGTTGCATTTTCTCTGCCAGTGTTTTCTGTCCTAGAATCAAAGCATCAAATATTTCTTTTCTTAAGGAGGTGAGGTAATCCAATTTTGGACTAAGTCTCCATTGTAGATCTTTAGCCTTTCCTTTTATTCTTTCCTTGTCTCTTTCCAACTTTAGTAGTTCTTCCTCAAAACCTATTTTTTTCTGCTCAAAAACTGATAATGAATTAGATGAATTAATGAAATTATCAGGTAGTTGATTTATTTCCTCCTGTATCTTGCTGATTTTCTTGTCTATATCAACTATCAAAAAGTTAGTTTTATATGTATCCCTGTACAAAGTTTTAAATTCCTTTAGTGTACTACACAGTTCTAATAAAAGTGTGTAAAATTGCCTTGTACACTGATGAGTTGGTATATTGACATGTTTTTATTAGGACTATTAGGTTTTTGGTATCTTTTGGGTTGCATTATGATAGTAAAATATTGTGCATTGACTGTATGTAATCCATGTTTTAAAAACTGCACTTAAAGAATCATGTTTGAACCTTGCCAATTTCTTCCTATAGCCATGCCAATTTATTCCTGCAGCCAAATGGTTTGTCTCTGTGATATGCGGATTATTTAGGATGATTTCTTATGTGAGTTAATGAATGTATTAGTTAAAGTAAAATACATATGCGTGTCCTTGTATTCTGTTTCTGTTCTAGTGCAGGTAATAATTGATGTTGCAGTGAAGAATTCTCTTCTACGCCTAAGGACTAGAGAATCACGCCAGAGAGCTAGAGGTCAAATTGAAGGAGATTGAAGCGAGTGCGATCTAAGGCATAATTGGAGTAGTTGTACTTCAGCACGGAAGTTTAACTCCAGTACATGTTTAATCAGTAAAATATTTCTTTGGCATCCAAAGGACTATGGTTCAGTTACAGATCCACAGTTCCTGCAACCAATCTCTCTGTTATTCCTTTTGTCTAGTAGTGATCTGCCTTTTCTTCTGGGCGTAATTGTAGTTATCCATTGTAGTTTGTCTTTTCTATTTAATAAGCTCTCCCTTCCTTTCTGAGTGTTAGATAGAATGGAAAATGATTGAGCAATTTTTGTCACGTATTCTAGATTTTCATCTTTTGGATATGTAATCATCTTTCAAGAAGAAATGAAGAAAAACATGTTATTTTGATCTGTTAAGAGTTCTTTACTGAGAGTTTGATATCACTCATCCAAGGGGGCCCACTTGGTGAGTGATCCTGTGTTTATGATTATTGAAGTTAGTTTTTACTTAGTTGCAGTAGAAGTTCATGACTGGGATGTTCCTGCAGCCACTGGAAATAGATCCTTTGACTGTTCCTGTAGCCAAGGAAGACCAATGTTAGTCCTGTTATTTCCATTAATTCATTTCAGCAAAATTTTGAAAAGCTTTCATTTAGTCTTTCTGATTTTTATTCCTACTTTTCTTCCAATAATTGAGAATAATCATTCAAGGAGCTTAGTGCATATATCTTGCAAACCCATTTCAAGTTTTACGTTCCTAGATTGACAACTAAATGAATACCAACCATGAGAATAATAAACTCTACCATATGAATATCCAAACTTCGGATTGAGATTTCAATTAGAAATATTATTGTTATTAATGTTGGGGTAGACATTTTTGGCACCATTGCCGGGGATGGTGTCAAGCTAAGAGCCTTTTATGATTGTTTTAGTTTTTAGTTAATTGTTTGGATTTCATGAATTTGCATGTATAATCAAAGAAGAGATGCCAGAGGTAGATTTTTACCCACTCATACTACCCAAGTAGAAGATAGTTCTTCAGATATAAACCCTTTTTCTGAGTTGTATCAAAACCCACAAAATTTGAATCACCCTAAGTCTGAATTTACAGGAGATAGTCTTCAGTTCCTCTTTGGTCCACAAGAAGAAGAGTTGCCTATTGTAATAACCCCCACAAGTCCAATACAAGGGAACCCACCCCCTGGTGGAAATAATCCACCACCACCACCTGGTCCAACATTTGAGTTTCCCATCTTTGACCAGCATGATAATGCTAACCTGAAGAACATTTCAGCATCTTCACTACCTAAGTTCTATGGGTTGGTCACAGAGGACCCTGATATATTTCTGTTTGAGTTTGATGTTCTCTGTAGGAGCTTTGACTATACTACAGATGCCCATAGACTCAAAATTTTTCCAGCCACTTTGAAGGAGTCATCCTTGAGATGGTTTATGAGTTTGGGTAGTAGCACAATCAATACATGGGATGAGATGAAATGGTTGTTTCTTGCAAAATATAAAGATTACTGTAGAGGCACTGATCGGCATGGGGATGACATCTTTAGGATAACACAAACTGTAGATGAGAGCCTTGAGGATTATCTGGAAAGGTTTTTGTTTAGTGTCAAGAAGTCCAAGCATAGTACCTTGAATGAAGATTCCCTCAAATTGATATTCTTGAGGGGTATCAGTGATGAATGCACTGATTCCTTAGATCTCATGGGGGGGGGTGACATTACACAATCTACTTGGGTTGAAATAGAACAAATTTGCAAGAAATATTCCAGATCCACTTCTAAGAAAAATAGGAGATTTAAGCCAGGGGCACTATCATCATCATTTGGAAATGGAGTTTTTAGGTTGGAACTTAGTCATTTGTTCAAAGATTTCAAAGAGGATATTATAAATAATATGGCTACTCAGTTGGATACATTGGTAGCTAAGAAGAAGTATGAGGAAGCTGATGCATTCCTTGCAGAATTTTGTCCTCATTGTAAGCAGCGGAAGAAAGATTGTAGATGTAAAATGGTTGCAAATGTTGAAGTAACTGATTTCAAACCAATTCAAGGGGATGATGAGCAAATCTTCTATGTTGCTCAGAGGAGGCCAAATTTTCTGAGACAAGGTATGCCACCTGATCCACTTTCCTTTTCTGGTTATAGTGGTAGTTCTTATGCACCAAATAACCAATGGCAACCACAATATTCTCAAAATTTTGGTAATTATCCAAATTGGTATGGATCACAAGGCCAAGGACAGCAATTTGTTAATCAAATGCCCCAGTGGTAGTAGCCACAAGGAAATTGGTATCCACCTCAGGGTGTAGGGAACCAGTTTCAAGGGAATTGGCAACCTAACTCTCAATGGAGGGGAAACCTGTCATGGTCATCCCAATCCTCTGGATATCAGCCTCCTAATCAGTAGCCACAACCTCCTACTTTAATGCCACCTCCTATAGCCACAACACCACCTCCAAAGCCAACACAGCTACCTACTCAACCATTGCCTAATCAAAATATTAAATCTCAACAACAACAACAAGCTTATTCAGCTGATGCTAACCAATATCCAGCCTATTCTTTGTCACTAGAAGATATTCACCTCTGATCTGGAACAACCCTGCCTAGTCCCTCTCATCCAGTTATTACTAAAGTACCAGAGGAGCAGCCAACCTCTGATCCTAATGCTGTAATACCTTAGAATCAAATATTACCACCATTTCCTCAAATATTGTCTGATAAAGAAGTTTCAGCTGAACAACAACAAAGCTTTGATATTCTTGACCAATTGAAGCACATTTGTGTTAAAATTTCATTGTTGCAGGCAATAAAGGATGTTCCAATATATGGTAAGGCATTGAGAGAGGCATGCCTAAAGAAACATGGAATAAAGAAAAAGGATCCACAAACAGTTCATGTTATGGGTCAATTAGCTAATATTATGTTGGGAAAAGTTGCTATTCCAAAATATTCTGACCCAGGTAGTCCTGTTGTGACTATAGTCATTAATGGCAGTCAAATAAAGAATGTTTAAATTGATTTGGGAGTAGCCATTAATGTAATGACAAGGGAGGTAATGAAACATCTTGAGATAGATAGTTTAAGGGCTACACCTACAGTTCTTCAACTTGCTGATGGCTCTGTAGTAAGACCTGATGGTATAATAGAAGATATAGTGGTCATACTAGATTCCTGGAAATACCCTGTAGACTTTATGATTTTATCCCCAAAAGAAACATTGGGGGGATATCCAGTCATTTTGGGAAGACCATGGCTTGACACAGCAGATGCATATATTGAGTGTAGATTAGGAGACATGACTATCTCAGATGGTAGTTCCACAAAAACATTGGCTTTGTATTCCCCTACACAACCTCAGCTTGAGAAGCAACAGGTTGTTTGGCCTATTTTGGGAGAGGAATCTGAAGAGATAGACTCTATTAGTTATCTTATGATGATTAATCGAGTTCCACCCATGCAGTTATATGATGAGGAATCAATATTTTATAAGGTTCTGACAAATGAATTAATAGAAGACAGAGAATTGCAGGAACTGGTTCCGAATATTGTAGGATTAGACTTTCCTGCAGCCACTGATATTTTGCATACTTTGTTGCCACAGGAGTTGTCATATTCTCATGTTTATGATATAAATCAGATTGATCTTACTGTCAAGATAGAGGTTACATTGAATAAATATTTGAACATCAACAAGAATATAGCAGATATTCAGAAGGATAGCTTGGTAGACTTGCTAAAACTCCATAGAAATGCCTTTGCGTGGGATTACAAGGATATGAATGGAATTGATCCAGAAGTTTGTATACATCTCATTTATATAAAGGATGAGTGTTGTCCCCTTAGACAACCTCAAAGAAGAGTCAATCCTACCTTGAAAGAGATAGTTAAAGAAGAATTGCAGAAATTGTTGAAAGTTGGATTTATTTATCCTATTTCTGACAGTCAATGGGTATCACCTTTGGTGTTAGTTCCTAAAAAAGGAGGCAAATGGAGAGTATGTGTTGATTATAGAGCCTTGAATTTGGCCACAAGGAAGGATCATTTTCCACTACCCTTTGTAGATCAGGTATTGGATTCTCTTATTGGTAAGAAATATTTTTCATTTTTGGATGGATTCAGTAGCTATAATCAAATACAAATAGCCCCTGAGGACCATGATAAAACAACATTTACTTGTCTTTGGGGCACTTATGCATATTCTATTATTCCTTTTGGGTTGTGTAATGCTCCAGCCACTTTTCAAAGGGTGGTCATTAGTATTTTTTCTGATATTTCTCAAGACATAATGGAGATTTACATGGATGACTTTACAACCTATGGTTCTGAATTTGATCAAGCATTGGATAATTTGAAGAAATTTTTGCAGTGGTGTGAAGACTATAACTTGTCTCTAAATAGTGAAAAGTGTTTAATAATTATAGAAGAAGGAATAGTCCTTGGTCATCATATATCTGTACAAGGTATACAGGTGGATCCAGCAAAAATTGAGGTTATTCAGCAAATTAATGACCCTATGAAGCAGAAAGATGTGAGGAGTTTTCTTGGCCATGCTAGATACTACAGAAGGTTCATTAAAGATTTCAACAAAATTGCAAGTCCCTTATATACACTGCTTACTAAAGATGCAGAATTTAAATGGACCTTAGCATGCAATGAAGCTTTTTTAAAGCTTAAGCATGCTTTGACTTAGGCACCAGTTCTTAAAGGACCTAACTGGTCTCTACCATTTCAAATCCATACTGATGCATCTGATTATGCTATAGGAGCAGTGTTAGGAAAGAAAGTTGACAAGTTGGAAAATGCCATATATTATATCAGCAAGAATTTGCAAGGACCTGAATTGAATTATACAGTTACTAAAAAAGAGATGCTAGCTGTCATATATGCCCTTAACAAGTTTAGACACTATATTATAGGGTATCCAATATTTGTGCATACAGATCATATTGCAATTAGATATCTTATGAATAAGCCATCAATCACTGCTAGATTGGCTTGCTAGTTATTGTTGATAAGCCAGGGAAGTCTAATGTTGTTGTAGATTATCTTTCACGTCTTCAATTGCAGGAAGACTCTACAATGATAGATGACACTTTTCCAGATGAGCATTTGTTTCTCATACAGGCTCATACACATTGGTATGCTGATATTGCCAACTATTTAGCTGCAGCTAAGATGCCAATCTCTTTTTCTCCTAAGGAAAGAAGGTTGTTAGTTGAAAAAAGTTTTAATTTTTCATGGATTGCTGATTGTCTATTCTATACTGGACCTGATCAAGTTATGTGAAGATGTGTCAGAGAAGATGAAACATATGACATCTTGCATGCATGTCATGATGAACCATGTGGAGTTCATTTTGCTGCCAAAAGGACAACATTGAAAATACTCAATACTGGTTATTATTGGCCTACACTACACAAGGATGCAGCTCAGGGGTGAATTCACAAAGCTGGTTCCCACTTTTGCCAATGAAAGAATTTGGCGAAAGTGGGAATTTCGGATTTGACAATGTTCGAGCGAAACACAAATGTTCGCTCGGACTACCCCTGGGAGTCCGAGCGAACCAAACTGTTCAGTTGGGTTTGATCGAACAGTGGGCGGGTTTTGGGTTCGAGCGAACCCATTAAAATATCAATATTTAATGGGTTCGCTCGAACCCCCCCATTCGCTCGAACCCTTTGCAGTTAGGGTTTTTTTTAAAATTTTATAAATATCGAAAATGATAGTTAAAAGGTCATTATTAAATTTGACTTTTTCTGTCTGGTGGGGGTTGGATCGAACCAGTCGTCAGCATCACGTCATCGAGCCTTGTCTGCAGTAGTTAGCATCTTTCCTATTTCAGTTTTCGACCTTTGTTATATCAGGTGCACAAAATAACCCTTTGTTTGGTTTAATAATGTCTTTTTTTATTAAATTTGTAAATAATTTATTTGTTAATTTAATTTTTTAATTAAATAATTATATATAGTTATTGGTTTTCAACATTTTAGAAAAATGTTTGATAATTTATTGTTTTTCATTATTTTAGAAAAATGTTTGATAATTTAATGTTTTGATTGAAATGTGTAAATTTGTTTTTAAAATTACATAATTGTATAGATGTATATTTTTTTCAACATTTTAAAAAATTGTTATGAAAAACATAGAAAACTACCCTGTAGTAAATCAGAACTTAGAAAAACATTAGCCAAAAAAGAAAAACGTTAAAAAAATTAATTTAAATAAACATTAGAAAATTTAGATACCAAATTTAAACAAATTAGACAAAATAAATTTCCTCTACAATGTGACCCATTTTCACATCCTATTACACGCACAACATGACCCCTTAAGACCACATATGACACTATACGTTCCCTTAGGAGGTCATAGAGGATCACATATAATACAATAGTGTACATGTATGACATTCCCTTTAGGATCACATCTAGTGTCCTAAGGGGTCATACGTGGTTCTAAGGGGTCACACGTGTTATAACACATGCGGGACCCCTTAGAATCGCATATGACCCCTTATAAAATTGTAGGGTGAATGACATACCCCTTAGTCCATCAAATAGTGTCTTAACACATGCGTGACCCATTAGAATCACATATGACCCTTTATAAAATCAATCCTAGTGTGAACGACATATCCCAAAACCCATCACATAGCGTCTTAAGGGGTCGTATGTGGTCCTAATGGGTCACGCATGCATTAACACATGCGTGACCCCTTAGTAGGTCACATAGGACCCCTTATAACATCCTACTATACATATGACATTCCCCTTAGGATCACATAGTGTCATAAGGGGTCATATGTGGTTCTGAGGGGTCATGCATTTGTTATAACATATGCATGACCCCTTAGAACTACATATGACCCCTTATAAAATCCTAGTGTGAACGACATACCCCTTAGTCCATCACATAGTGTCTTAAGGGGTCGTATGTTGTCCTAAGGGGTCACACATACATTAACACATGTGTGACCCCTTAGTAGGTCACATATGACCCCTTATAACATCCTACTGTACATATGACATTCCCCTTAGGATCATATAGTGTCCCAAGGGGTCATATGTGGTTAGACCCACATATGACCCCTTATAAAATCCTATAACCACATATGACCCCTTATAAAATCCTATAACCACATATGACCCCTTATAAAATCCTAGTGTGAACGACATACCCTTTAGTTCATCACATAGCGTCTTAAGGGTCGTATGTGGTCCTAGGGGCCACGCATGCATTGACACATACGTGACCCCTTAGTAGGTCACATATGACCCCTAATAACATCCTACTGTACATATGACATTTCCTATGTGTCCTAAGGGGTTGAATATGTGGTCCTAAGGGCTCACACATGCATTAACACATGCGTGACCCCTTATAGAATCCTAGTGTGAACGACATACCCCTTAGTCCATCACATACTATCTTAAGGGGTCGTATGTGGTCCTAAGGGGTCAACATGCATTAACACATGCGTGACCCCTTATAACATCCTACTGTACATATGACATTCCCCTTAGGATCATATTGTGTCCTAAGGGGTCATATGTGGTTAGACCCACATATGACCCCTTATAAAATCCTATAACCACATATGACCCCTTATAAAATCCTAGTGTGAACGACATACCCCTTAGTTCATCACATAGCGTCTTAAGGGGTCATATGTGGTCCCAAGGGGCCACGCATGCATTGACACATACGTGACCCCTTAGTAGGTCACATATGACCCCTAATAACATCCTACTATACATATGAAATTTCCTATGTGTCCTAAGGGGTTGAATATGTGGTCCTAAGGGCTCACGCATGCATTAACACATGCATGACCCCTTATAGAATCCTAGTGCGAACGACATACCCCTTAGTCCATCACATACTATCTTAAGGGGTCGTATGTGGTCCTAAGGGGTCAACATGCATTAACACATGCGTGACCCCTTATAACATCCTACTATACATATGACATTCCCCTTAGGATCATATAGTGTCCTAAAGGGTCATATGTGGTTAGACCCACATATGACCCCTTATAAAATCCTATAACCACATATGACCCCTTATAAAATCCTAGTGTGAACGACATACCCCTTAGTTCATCACATAGCGTCTTAAGGGGTCATATGTGGTCCTAAGGGGCCACGCATGCATTGACACATATGTGACCCCTTAGTAGGTCACATATGACCCCTAATAACATCCTACTGTACATATGAAATTTCCTATGTGTCCTAAGGGGTTGAATATGTGGTCCTAAGGGCTCACGCATGCATTAACACATGCGTGACCCCTTATAGAATCCTAGTGTGAATGACATACCCCTTAGTCCATCACATACTATCTTAAGGGGTCGTATGTGGTCCTAAGGGGTCAACATGCATTAACACATGCATGACCCCTTATAACATCCTACTGTACATATGACATTCCCCTTAGGATCATATAGTGTCCTAAGGGGTCATATGTGGTTAGACCCACATATGACCCCTTATAAAATCCTATAACCACATATGACCCCTTATAAAATCCTAGTGTGAATGACATACCCCTTAGTTCATCACATAGTGTCTTAAGGGGTCATATGTGGTCCTAAGGGGCCACACATGCATTGACACATACGTGACCCCTTAGTAGGTCACATATGACCCCTAATAACATCCTACTGTACATATGAAATTTCCTATGTGTCCTAAGGGGTTGAATATGTGGTCCTAAGGGCTCACGCATGCATTAACACATGCGTGACCCCTTATAGAATCCTAGTGTGAATGACATACCCCTTAGTCCATCACATACTATCTTAAGGGGTCGTATGTGGTCCTAAGGGGTCAACATGCATTAACACATGCGTGACCCCTTGTAACATCCTACTGTACATATGACATTCCCCTTAGGATCAAATAGTGTCCTAAGGGGTCATATGTGGTTAGACCCACATATGACCCCTTATAAAATCCTATAACCACATATGACCCCTTATAAAATCCTAGTGTGAACGACATACCCCTTAGTTCATCACATAGCGTCTTAAGGGGTCATATGTGGTCCTAAGGGGCCACGCATGCATTCACACATACGTGACCCCTTAGTAGGTCACATATGACCCCTAATAACATCCTACTGTACATATGAAATTTTCTATGTGTCCTAAGGGGTTGAATATGTGGTCCTAAGGGCTCACGCATGCATTAACACATGTGTGACCCCTTATAGAATCCTAGTGTGAACGACATACCCCTTAGTCCATCACATACTATCTTAAGGGGTCGTATGTGGTCCTAAGGGGTCAACATGCATTAACACATGCGTGACCCCTTATAACATCCTACTGTACATATGACATTCCCCTTAGGATCATATAGTGTCATAAGGGGTCATATGTGGTTAGACCCACATATGACCCCTTATAAAATCCTATAACCACATATGACCCCTTATAAAATCCTAGTGTGAACGACATACCCCTTAGTTCATCACATAGCGTCTTAAGGGGTCATATGTGGTCCTAAGGGGCCACGCATGCGTTGACACATACGTGACCCCTTAGTAGGTCACATATGACCCCTAATAACATCCTACTATACATATGAAATTTCCTATGTGTCCTAAGGGGTTGAATATGTGGTCCTAAGGGCTCACGCATGCATTAACACATGCGTGACCCCTTATAGAATCCTAGTGTGAACGACATACCCCTTAGTCCATCACATACTATCTTAAGGGGTCGTATGTGGTCCTAAGGGGTCAACATGCATTAACACATGCGTGACCCCTTATAACATCCTACTGTACATATGACATTCCCCTTAGGATCATATAGTGTCCTAAGGGGTCATATGTGGTTAGACCCACATATGACCCCTTATAACATCCTACTATACATATGACATTCCCCTTAGGATCATATAGTGTCCTAAGGGGTCATATGTGGTTAGACCCACATATGACCCCTTATAACATCCTACTGTACATATGACATTCCCCGTAGGATAATATAGTGTCCTAACATACATATGACATGTTAGATCTCTCTATTCTTGAATTTTTTATGTATGTCAAAGATTTAAATATGTACATGTAAATTAGATATCTCTATCTCTCTGAAATATATGTTATCTCTAGATCTGAAATATATGTTCTCTCTCTCTCTCATTGAAATATTTGAAATTTTTACATGTATTTTTTGAAAATGAAAATGATCTCTCTCTCTCTGTCATGAAGATTTATATGTATATAATCTCTCTCTCTCTCTCATGAAAATGATATCTCTCTCTCTCTCTCATGAAAATGATCTCTCTCTCTCTGCTTACGTATTTATTTTAACTTTATTACATGTACCTAGATAGATGGCATCCCAGGATATACCTTCGCAGGCTCCTGATCAGGATCCACCTTTGCAGGCTCCTGATCAGGATCCACCTTCACAGGCTCCTAATCAAGATCCACTTGCACAGGCTCCACATCAGGAGCCACCACAGCAAGATCCTCCATAGCAGGATCCCCCCTTGCCCGACATTGCTACTATTTTTCATTACAGTGATCGAGAGTTGCATAGGTTGAGGGCCATACTAGATGACCCTCGTATTGATGGTGTGTACAAGAGTACGTGCACGTCCATTTTTGACAGTTTGCAAACATTGAGGGACCGCTTAGTATCTCATACCTCATTCTCACCTGAGGTTATAGAGGATATATATAGACAGTTGAGGAGTGAGGTGAGGGGTCCTCATTCTTTTGCTGATGTGGTGGGGGTGGTCTCGAAGGAGACCATCAAGGAGAGATGCTTCCCACAATATCAGGAGAAGAGTAAGGTGAGGGGATATCAGGTTACCAGATGTATCGACCCACAGGTTGCATCACTGATTTACCCACGATTCTTAGCAGCCCATGGTCGTTATCCTAATAATGACCAGATTCCATTATACTTTGCACAGCAGGTATTTGCTGAGGTTCATTTTCAGATGAAACCAAACTACCTTGATATTCTGGGATATTATGGACAGGGGAGGGGGAGGATTGCTGATAGAGATGCATATCGTAGGCGTGATAGAGCTCCGCCTAGACACAGGGACCTTGTCGGCCAGAGATTTCCTGCAGTAGTCCCAACCATGGCACCCATAGCAGATCACGTTGTGATTGCTTCTCAAAGAGAAGCAATTGATAGGATTGGACATATTGCATCAGCAGCAGCCACCATATCTTCTGACAGGGTGGGCAGATATATGATGAGTCGACCACGTTCGCGATCATCCATAGATCATGCATCTTCTAGTCATGGGGGGGCTTCAGATTCAGATGATCGGTATATTTCTGCTGGCATCCCCTCCCCAGATGAGGTAGCAGCTATAGTCGGAGGTAGTAGACATGTACAGATGTCGTAGTATTTAGTCGAGGACCTACTACATGCTTATAGTTTTATTTCATCTCGACTTGGGATACCACTGGGTGATGTTAGAGAGGAGATTCTCAGAGATGTTCAGGCTACAGCGGCATCGACGCATACCCCGAGGCAGTCACAACATTCTCATCACTCTACGCATGCTCCAGGCACTGACCCACCTATAGATCACTCTATTGCTGCAGAGGAGGAGCTACGAGCTGATGAGCTCCATATCACAGATGAGGGCCGGTTGGATTCATGTGAGGAGATACAAGCTGATCAGGTACATATCACAGATGAGGGTTTGGACTCATTTGAGGATCAGCTGAGAGATTTGAGCCATACTGGATTTATGGACATGCTACTACAGTCAGACACTTCATCCACGATGCCCACTCATCTAGTTAGCCCCTTGCACTCCTCAGTGATACGTACAGCTAGAGAGAGATATGTTGGCACGAGTGATGTTGTTGATATGATCACGGGATAGGATCAGACTATACAGCCTACTCCAGGTGATACACAGGTATGTACATGTACATGTGTGTTTAAAATTTTAGAAGATATGTATACATACATTGCAAATTTGTACCTGATAAATCTATATATATAGATCTCATGTTTAATAAATAATCTAGAGTTCTAAGTTTTAATTTGTAGATCATTTAAATTGATTGTGGACTAATCCTTAAATTGACAGTTAGCTCATGTCACTCCTTCCTTGAGCTCTGAGCATGTGTGTAGGAGAGATTCTTTAGATGCTGTTAGTGTACAGGTTAGTTATGGTTTTTGGTATATATATATATTTGATGTACATGCACGTCTAGAGAGATATATATATTATATTTAATATTTAAATAAAAACTACTTTTGCAGGACTCCCCCTCAGATGGTCGCTCAGTTCGTAGTCGACATGATGATCCCTGTTGATTTGCTCCAGACTTTATAGCTCATTTACATTTATCTTTTTATAGAGTTTCATATTATATATATTCATGCACGTACATGGAGTTTAGACTCTAGATTATACTTTATACCTGGTTTATGTTTGACTCTGGATTATACTTTATACTTTATACATGGAGTTTAGACTCTAGATTATACTTTATACCTGGTTTGTGTTTGACTCTAGATTATACTTTATACATGGAGTTTAGACTATAGATTATACATGTTATAAGTTTTATACATGTTTGATTATATTATATTTATACATGTTTGATTATATTCTAGATTTATGTACATGATGTTTGATTAAATTAGATTTAAATACATGATTGATTAGATTGTATATTTCATGCATGTACAACGACTTGTTTAGACTCTAGATTATACTTTATACCTGGTTTGTGTTTGATCATCTATTATACATGTTTGATTATATTAGATTTATACATGTTTGATTAGATTAGATTTAAATACATGTTTGATTAGATTGTATATTTCATGCATGTACAACGACTTGTTTAGACTCTAGATTATTCTGTATACCTGGTTTGTGTTTGATCATCTATTATACATGTTTGATTATATTAGATTTATACATGTTTGATTAGATTAGATTTAAATACATGTTTGATTTTCAAACAAAAGATTATGTATTCAATTATACATGTTTGATTTTCAAACAAAAGAGTATGTATGAAATGAACAAACTAAACTTAATAGGTCATGTATTGAATAGTTCACATCGAGTACATGTATATTACATAGGTATGTATATTTGTAGGTATGTGAGCTTCTAGGTATGTATATTGTAGTTAAATAGTTCACAACATGTACATGTCCTAATTCCATATTAAATATATCAATTTTACAAATGTACATATTACATTCTAATTTAAATATGCATTTTTTAATTAAATACAAATACAACTACATACAATTAAACGTGCACATTTAAATACATCCTAATTTGATATAATGTATAAATAAACTTAAAAAATATTTATCCTAAATAGTTTCAAAACAAGTTACTTGAGATCTAGAATTTATCTTGAACTTGTACATTAAAATTCAATTCATGTGGATTACTAAATGTATATATAGTTCATACCACATCAAGTGGTTCACAACGCTCTTCAATAACACTTAATATTTTGTCATGATCTTCACTATCTAGTCTCCACTTTTGAGACCGCCCTCGACGTGGAACTGTTTGAAGAATTAGGCCAACAGCAATGACCAAGTGACTATACTGATATACCTTGTTATCAATTTGGTATTCAATGAAATGAATCCCATGTTGAACAATTTTAACTTGTTTGAAATATGTCCCTTGCACTACAACTGATCCTACATGTACATGTATATAAGAAACGTGAGAAATTAAAAAATTTCACACAAGCGATTTGTATGTATGTACATATTCAAATCAGAACTCAAACCTGTGGGAAATGACATTCCATCACTCATCTCAGATTTTGATAACTTCTTTCTCTCTTCTGTGCAACGCAATAAATAATAACTAACACCTTCTATATTTCCATCTTCTGCTATGATTGCAAAAATATCTCCTGCAATTTGACACAAGTTAAATAAATTCTAAGTTATATGTCATTTTTAAGGAAATGTTTACATGTGTACGTCATGTACATACATACCTTTTTTAATCAATCCTGAAATATGATCGTAATCACCAGAAATCAAAGGAATGTCTTCAAAGTTTTCATCCTCATTTGAATCCTCGTATGTGTCAGAAACATCTAGTGGCACCATTTTCCATTCACTAACATATCCAAGCTCTTGGTTCTTGCAATCAACATAGTTTTCGAAAATGCATTCAGAACAAAAACATGAATAATCTCTAGTGTATAATGTCCATGGGCAATTATCTGTACTCATGACACAATGCAAAGATCTTGTCCTCTCCACACTCTTGCATCCATGCATTGATTTTCTATCCACATCTGTAAAATGTACATGTGTACAAGAATGTACATGTAGATCAAGTTGTTAAATTAAAAAAAATTAAATAAAATACTAAAAGAGAACACGTACCGGTTATCTCCCAAAACACTCTATATGGAATGGGCTTATATGTTCTTGATGATGATTCCCCAGGATAATTAGGTTGCTCAAAGTGTTTCTTACACCATTCAACAACATCATGTGCATTTTCTATACGTTCTCCTGTGTACTTTATTTGATGCTTTCTTAGAGCACGTTTGATACAAGCTCCTGCACCATCAAGTTCACCCTTTCCATGACCACTCTCCAAAAAACTCCAAACATGTGGTATTTTGTCATTTCGATGATATCTACATAGTGCATAAAATGGCCTCAAAGATTTGAATTGTGCCACACATCCATCAGACCAAACAAAATGTTTAACTATTGTTATGCCTCTATCTTTCAAATATTCAAAAAACTTCTTAAAGCAATGTTGTACAAAAAGTGTGTCATGCTCCTTATCATCACTGATATAGAAGTGGTACTCTTTCTTAATGACATGATTTTCAAATGTACTATCAACACCATCTAAATTCATCTGTGCATGTCGATAACACACATGCACGAAAATAGTGATTTGCTTTGAAAAATAATACTCTGATTGAATCTCTTTTTGATGCACAAAAGAGTAATTCTCTGCGAAGTCAACTACAGATAAAATAGTTCCAAGTGGGAAAGTGTCTCTTAATCTTTTAAATTGTTCTTCTTGCCACTTGGCAAAAATTTAAATTGTTCTGCTTGCCACTTGGCAAAAAAACCATGGCATATGTATGGTTTTATCAACTTACGAAAATTTTCCATAAATGTTCCAATAGGTATTTCCTCTTCTACATAATCTAGTCTTGTAGATTCCTTTCCAAATTTTGTTTCAATTTTTTTGTACTTATAACTCTTGCAATTTACCATCTTCCTCATGTCAGTATCTTCATCTCTCAAAGGCAATTTAGCTAAGTCCCCGCATGTTCCACAAATTCCTCTTATGCAATTTATTTGACCAGTTGCATTATCATCTGATTTATCACATAAGATGGATGCTATGAATTGACTTGTTCATTTAGGAGGAGCATTTTCATAACCATCATTATCTTCTCTAATCTTTCGAAACACCTGATAGTACAAGTCAAATTCGATGTGATAACGACAACAACAAGTTTCGAAAACTTTGTTTAACTTCACATAATATGGCCTTAACCGTTCAAACATGGTTTGTCCAATCTTTATATGAGGGTTTGTTTTAGTAAACAATACATACAATTCATGTTTTGTTGTGTCTATCCAATGTTTTACATGGAGATCATAACGATCAGGACCAATCCTTTGCTTGATAACATCTCTACTATTTGATGAAGGGCGAGTATTATCATTCCAAAAACTTGTCACAAAGTTCCTAACAACATCTTCAATTCTATCAGAACGAGGAGCTCTACACATAATTGCCCAATTCCCTTCTGAGGTAGTATCATCCAAAATCTTTCTCCTTTTAACATATTTAGATATTGTCCTTCTACTAAAACCAAACTCAGATGACAGTGAAGAGATTTGTCTTTTTTGAGGCAATCTTTCATTTACTAAAGATGTCAACATCACTCTTCTTGAAATGGTCTTATCTAGTTTTCGAGATTTTTTACCAATGTTCACCAAACCTTTCTTAACATTATCAACAATAGATTTTTGTAGCTGAGAAGATTTCCTCTTTTGATTTGTTGTATCTATACCCAACAATTTCATTGGATCTATTAAGTCTTTATGAGTAAGTACAATTGATAACAATTGAGCTTTTTCTAGTGTAGTATCAAGATTGTTGAAATGCGACATTATTTCTTTTGCACTTTTATTCATTGACCTCCTTTTAGTATGTCTAGGTTCTTCACTGAGACGTTTCAACTCATCCACATCCATTTCAAGTAAATGATCTAAATTTTTATAAGAAATATTTATCTTCACCTGTTTAGCTAGATCCACAATATGCTCATCCATATCAGTGGTAGGAGGTAAGGAGCCTGACCCCTCTCCTTCAAAGGTCTCCATTGGTTCAACTTGGACAATCTCCTCCCTATGTTCATCAACTATATTGTGTTCTTCAACAGGTTCATTTGCCCGTTCTGCACATAATTTAAGAGTTTGTGTAAGGTTCTTGAATTAATCAGAGATTATTCAATTAGGATTAAGAATAGGGGTGAATTTGGCTTAAAGCTTTACATGTTAAAATTAGCCCATTCAATTTGGTTTATTAAATTTAAATACTTTTAGGACCTTATTGTTATAACTCTAATTAAATTACCCGTTTAGGTTTAAAGTTCAATTTGTTCTCAGGTTAGGATTAAAGTTCAATCTCTAATTTTGAGCACTAATTTAACACATAAAATAAAATTTTGATAAATTAGAAATTCCAATTTTGAAAATTAAAAGTACAAATATTTTGATGCATGCATACGATAACTTAGGTGACCTCATATTAATTTGTTATGGACCATAATGTAAGTGGACTATAATTTGTCACATGTGTGTATATTTAAGACCTATTATTGCATAATAGACCTCCTAATCTGAAATGTTTTTGCATGTACGTGAAGTTGAATATAAATAGTTCACCTAAATTATTCAACATGTTTAATAGGTTATAAATTTATGTCACATTTAAGAACTATAATCAATGTAATAGTCCTAATAGGCCTTATTATTAAAATCAATATGACCACATTTGAAAAAACATTTCACAAAATTAATATACTTAACTACCCTTAAGACAAATATATTATGTGATATTAAAGGACCTATCACATGAAATTACTTGTACATGTAGATTAAATATTCAATATATATAATTTAGAACCTAAAAATTATGACATAATAGGTCTTATTAATTTTATGACTTAATAGGTCTTATCTATTATAAATGAACTTAACTATATAGGAGAAAAATGCAATTACACAACAAGCAAGTTGATGGAATTTGAAATTTGCAAATACACATGTATTATCTCAAATTAATTATGTTTTCCAATTAAAACAAAATTATTTTTAATCCTATTAAAAATATTGAATTCTAATTAATTGATACGTAATACATATTAAATTAAATAGAAATAAAATTAAAAATACATACTTGCATCATGATATCTTTGTCTTCTTTGTTCTCGATATCTTTCTTCCGTTTCGGGAGAATAATTCCTTGAAGTCTTATTTTGCCTTCTCTTCTTGTTCCCCATGCTTTTAAAAAAAACCTTCAAATTATTTGCCTTCAAAATAATTTTCAAATATCTTCTCTCATCCAAAAATGCGAATTATTTTAATCATTTGAGTGATAAAAAGCGAAAAAAAATTATGGACATTTATACGATTCCACAAATGAAAAAAAAAAAAAAAAATGCGTCGGCCCGAGTTCGAACGAAAGCCGACAGTTAAAAATTGTTGGGTTCGCTCGAACATGGCAGTTACAAAAATGTGTGTGCCAAAATCTATCTCACCGGTTTGAGCGAATGGGGGTTCGCTCGAACCCCTTTTGGTTCGAGCGAACCCAATCCGATCAAACATGTGTTCGATCGAAACCCCAAAATTAGAAGTTTCTCCCAAAAAATTTCAAAGTTCTGAAGAATTAATGACTTCGGAGCTCTGGTTCAATACACGAATGAAATAATCTTGATAACCCAAAAATATTAGATGGTAGTACTCAAAGCAATCTTTCCAACGAATATAATTTTGTTATATTTTGAATTTATTATGTTCTTGATTTTTTAATTTTATTAAAAATTGGTTTTTCACCGAACATGAACTTCTCTGTTCAACGCATTGGGAAAAATAAGAAACTAATTCAAAAAAAATTTGAAAAATATCTATGCCCTTGGTATTGATGTCTTCTTTCTAACAAAAAAAAAAAATTGGATTTCGATTTATATAGAACAAGTTATGTGTTCAAACGTAAACCTATGTTTGAATTATGACTAGTCGGACTTCAAAACTTTATAAAATGAAAAATATTGAACATATCACTATAAAACCAAATGCAAGCCCTGGATATTGATGTTACAAACCAAAATTCAAAAGAATTGAGTTTTTATCATTTATAGAAAAAAAGTTATGCGTTTCGGGAGGCACATCACTCTTAAAAAATGTAGTTTGTTGTAAAAAACTACTTTTCGAGGGAGATGGAAATTTTTTTAAAAAATCTTTCAAAAAAATTTGAAAAAAATGTATATAGAATCTACAAACAAAATGCTAGAAATCACTAATTTACATCATCTTCAAATTTTTAATAGTTTAAAAGTTATAGTTCTCGGAAGTTGAAGATTATTTTAAAAATGTACATCTCAGTGTCAAAAGTGGCAAAAAAGTGGGAACCATTATTGTGAGTTCACCCTCAGTACACAAGGAAGTGTGATAGGTGTCAGTGAATGGGAAAACCTACAAAATCTAATGAAATGACTCTATATCCTCAAATATCCGTAACACCAGTTGATAAATGGGGATTAGATTTTGTTGGCCCCATTGATCCACCTTCTAATGGCAAATCTTATATCTTGGTATGTATAGACTATGTGACAAAGTGGGTAGAAGCTAAAGCTATGCAACATGCAAGAGATAATAAAGTAGCTGAGTTTCTATATGAGGAAATATTTATAAGGTATGGAGTACCTAGGGAAATTGTCTCAGATCAGGGACCTCAATTTACATCAACATTGATAAAAGCTTTGGTCAATGAATATAATATAAGACACAGGAAATCTACTCCATACCATCCACAGTCTAATGGTCAAGTAGAGGTTACCAATAGAGAATTTGAGGGTATTCTTACAAAAATAGTCTCTATCCACAAGAAAGATTGGCCTAATCGGCTTTCAGAGGCAATTTGGGCATATAGAACAACCTGGAAAACACCAATTGGATTCACACCTTTTGAGATGGTCTATGGCAAAACAGCAATGATGCCTATTGAATTTGAGCATAAAACCTTGAGAACAACCCTACAACTGAATATGACATTATCTGAAGCACAAAAGGAACACATTCAACAATTAAATGTTTTAGATGAATGGAGAAAAATAGCAGTTCAACAAATAGAGTTGATTCAAAACCAAAGAGCCAGATGACATGATAAGTATAGAGAAAAGAGATTCAAAGTTGGTGATTAGGCACTCTTGTATGATTCCAGATATAAGGATGCTCAGGAAAAACTCCAAACACGGTGGTTGGGTCTTTATCAAATAGAAGAAGTTTTTCATAATGGAGCAGTTCAGTTGTCCACCATAGATGCTGTTAGATTCAAACTTTTAGTGAATGGACACAGACTACGCCTTTATCACAAGCCGGCTACTAGAGAAGAGTTTCTACAGCAATTTGCTCCTCAAAAAGAAACACAAGTTCCTGCAGCAACTAGTGATGTTCCTACATCAACTGGTGATAGTCCTACAGTAACTGATAATGAGCTTCCTATTGCACTTGGGCATGTTAATAAAGGTGATGTTCTTGCAGCTTTTGCAGTGAACTTATTTACCGTATCATAATCAAATATTTCCATGTGAAATATTATTCTCCGTATAATAAAGTTTCATCCACTACATTCCATCCCACTTTCTTATCTATCACTTCATTTCATTTCACAATCATTTTCGCCCATTTGTAGGTACATATATATTGTACTTTATTTTAATTTTGCATTTATTAGTTCATTATGACTTTAATCCTGTTTTAATCTACTTCAAACCCGACATCTTATCGGCCTGTGTGGACACGTGCTAGGTTAAGTTGGGGGGGGGGGGGTACTTTATGGTCCTTTTTCCCAGTAAGATTTATAATCCCAAACTGATTTCCTAACTGACATTGCTTATGATGATTATTATTTCACGCAAGTGAATAATAAGTTTTGCCACCTAATTCTAGATATGAAGATTTTAGCCTTTTGGAATCTTTCAAACATTTTGGTGAAGCTGCGGAAGTATCAGAGTAAAAGATGGGAGGTGATCTAATTTGCCATGAACCAACTGTGCATGAAGGGTTGCTGCAGGATGTTGTCTATGTGCACTATTTCCAAAATCACGACTGGCTGGAGTATTTCTTGAAGATTAGGGATTTCAATGACGAAATAGCTGTGGAATTTATGCATTCTTTTGATGAAGGAGAAGCCACAGTTAAGGGGTTGAGGTTAATTGCTACAGAGAAGAGAATTGCAGAGGTCACGGGTTTGCTACAGGAAGGAGAACTCTTTCCAGAATCGAAGGATGCAAGGAGTGCCAGGGCAAAGTTCACAATTGCTACAGATAGACCCTTAATGATAGATAGGCAAGGAACTAGAAGGGTTTCTTTGCCAGCACACTGGCCTCAGGTAGCTCTGTATATCATGAAGTATATCACCTGTGAAGGACGATATTCAAATCTCCACTCGCCTCACTTTAAGCTACTCAGCCATCTGCATCATAACCAGTGAGTTAATGTCCCAAATTTCTTGTATCATCTCATTTCTATAAGTGCTAAGGAGACTAAAAAATATGGCAATCGCTCTGTTAGCCATCATGGACTGGTAAAGTTGTTGGTACAATGGTCCTTGAGAGACGTTTCATAGATGGAATGGGGTGTGTTTGAAGATGTTCTGCAATTTAGGGCAGAAGAAGCCCCTGTTGAAGATAATCTTCCGGTTCAAGAAGGGGTAGCTACAGAAGATCTTTCCAGTGAAGAAGAGGGTTTGTTAGTTGCTGAAGGAGCGGCAATAATTTTAGAAGAAAATATTGAAGCAGGGCTAATTGAAGGACAACCCTCTACCTCTCTTCAAGAAGGTTCACCTATTTTATAGAGGGAAGGAAAAGAATTAGAAAAGGAGGAGTCAGGTGAGGAATTTGTTGTTTGGCCGCAGGAAGTGCATATTCCTCCTACAGCCAAGAAGCATCGTGCAAAAACAAGAACTCCTACGTCAGTTTCAAAAGTGTATGTTAGGAGAACAAGAAGAAGGACACATAAAACTCAACCAGTGAGTAAGCCAATAGAGGTCATTGCAGTAGACACTTTAGAAGAAGAGAATGCCACAGATAGGGAAATACAAGAAAACCCTACAGAAGATGAAATTCAGGAAAACCCTGTAGGAGAGAAACCCAAGAAGCAATTCAGGAAGAAATTGTAATTGATAAACTTGCAAATCTGGCTTTAGTAGCATTGCAATTTGAGGAGACAATTGATGATGTTGCACAACAACCTGAAGAAAATATGGGAAATATGCCAATCTAGAATGAGGAAGTTATTGAAGAAATTCCATGGTCTAAGGTAGGACCCATAAAAACTCCTTCATCCCTGACTAGCTTGTCAATTGCTTTAACATTCTTTAGACAATGGGAAATAGAGAAGGATATGTTGCATGGAATAATTAATAAGTAGCAAAAAGAGATTGAAAAGAAAGACAATAGAATTAAAAAGTTGGAGACTAAGGTAGAAGAAATCTATAGTATGGTTCCTGAGATAATGCAGTGTAGAGCTCCCCCAAGAATTTATGCAGTGCACTTGAAAGAACGGTATCTGAATTTCAGATTAAACCGCATAGTAAGGGACCTTAGCCCATCCTTGGAAACATCTGAGGAATTCTGTCATGCTTTTCAAACCTCCCCACATTCTATAAAGAACCTGTTATGTGAATTATATTTACATAATTATGTTGTGCCCCAAGATAGAGAATGGAATCCCTTGTTATACATTGGGGATATTCATCTCAGAGCTTTAATGTCATGGATACAAAATGAAATGATTATAGGACCGCAAGCCAGGGAGTTTGAAAAAATGGAACATGATTGTCCATTGCCATTGAGGAGGGAAGCAGAAGAACCCAGGGTTCTATATTATGACTGACAAAAATTATTAATAAGAGATGATGTTAGAAAGATAGTACTTCCAATGAGAGGGGAAGTATATCAAGTGTTTGATCAATTAGTCCAAACCCATAGGACAACAACACTAGAGGGACTAACTCAACACTGGAATCATCTACCAGATCATCTAAAACTGGGAGAACCCTATTCATTGCAAAATTTTCATGCAGCTATACAGAGAGCATCCAAATATATACAGCTAGGAAGGGAAAAATCCAATAATTGGTTACCATTAATCTTTCAGCCTCCTATCCTAATGTGGCCACTTTTGGCATGCCAACCAACAGAACATAATTATGATGTGAATGTTGAAGAAACAACTAGATGGTCCAAGTTGGAGAAAATGAAGGGATTTTACTAGAGTTTGCCTTCCAAGGGAACCGGGCAGAGCACTATGGGTGATTTCAAGGTCTCAGCAAAAGTTAGAAATTTTCCTTTTGCTGCAGGAGCAGCAATCCCTTAGAGTTGGGGGGCATGATAAGTCGGTATATTGACATGTTTTTATCAGGACTTTTAGGTTTTTGGTATCTTTGGAGTTTCATTATGATAGTAAAATATTGTGCATTGATTGTATGTAATCCATGTTTTAAAAATCAAACTTAAAGAATCATGTTTGAACCTTGCTAATTTCTTCCTACAGCCATGCAAATTTATTCCTGCAGCCAAATGGTTTGTCTCTGTGATATGTGGATTATTTAGGATGATTTCATATGTGAGTTAATGAATGTATTAGTTAAAGTAAAATACATATGTGTGTCCTTGTATTCTGTTTCTATTCTAGTGCAGGTAATAATTGATGTTGCAGTGAAGAATTCTCTTTTGCGCATAAGGACTGGAGAATCACGCCAGAGAGCTGGAGGTCAAATTGAAGGAGATTCAAGTGAGCGTGATCTAAGGCATAATCAGAGTAGTTGTACTTCAGCATAGGAGTTTAACTCCAGTACATGTTTAATCTATAAAATATTTCTTTGGTGTGCAAAGGACTATGGTTCAGTTACAGATCCATAGTTCCTACAGCCAATCTCTCTATTATTCCCTTTGTCTGACAGTGATCGGCCTTTTATTCTGGGTGTAATTGTAGTTATCTGTTGTAGTTTGTCTTTTCTATTTAATAAGCTCTCCCTTCCTTTCTGAGTGTTAGATAGAATGGAAAAGGATTGAGCAATTTTTGTCACGTATTCTAGATTTTCATCTTTTGGATATGTAATCATCTTTCAGGAAGAAATGAAGAAAAACATGTTATTCTGATATGTTAAGAGTTCTTTACTAAGAGTTTGATATCACTCATCCAAGGGGGGCCACTTGGTGAGTGATCCTATGTTTATGATTATTGAAGTTAGTTTTTACTTAGTTGCAGTAGAAGTTCATGACTAGGATGTTCCTGTAGCCATTGGAAACAGATCCTTTGACTATTCTTGCAGCCAAGGCAGAACAACGTTAGTCCTGTTATTTCCATTAGTTCATTTCAGCAGAATTTTGAAAAGCTTTTATTTAGTCTTTCTGATTTTTATTCCTACTTTTCTTCTAGTAATTGAGAATAATCACTCAAGGAGCTTAGTGCATATATCTTGCAGACCCATTTCAAGTTTTATGTTCCTGGATTGACAACTAAATGAACACCAACCATGAGAATAGTAAACTCTACCATATGAATATCCAAACTTCGGATTGAGATTTCAATTAGAGATATTATTGTTATTAATGTTGGGGTAGACATACACTTCTTTATTTCCTCCTCAAAGAATTTATGTTTTTCTTTCTCTAGTCTCTCCTTGAATGCTTGCTATTTTATTTGTTCAACTGTCACAGTGTTGTCAGTAATATACTTAGACAAAGTGTCAAGTTGACTCAAGGAATCTTTATTATCTACATTACATTTAGGTGCTATCATTTTCAAAATTAGAATGGTATCATCTATTGCCTTGTATTCTTGTGAGCTACAATCTGTTATCTTCTTAATGGAATCCAAAAGAACTTTTGTTACATTAGTTGATTGTAATTCTACATTTGAAGAGCCAATACTCTGTATCCCACCGGTGGGAGCAATTTCCTTGCTTGTGGTGACCTCTGGTAGGTCAGTTTGTGTTCCCATTTCTTTAAGCAAAGGTTTGGATTGCTCAGCTGATGCTAGTGGCATTGTCTCTATATGAACCTGTTGCTGTGATGGAGCCTGTTGCTCTGTGTTGTCATCTACCGGTTTACCTTTTGTACCATTTGTTACCGGTGGCTCATTAGCCATATCTATTTTCCCAGTTGTATCCTTATCTACCACAATATTGACTTTTTGTGTGTCAATGTCCATTGTATATAATACCTCAGAATTGGGATTGGTGTCCTCTTGTGGTATGTCCATACTCTCACTAGCTGGTTGTTTGTCAGTGGTAACTACTGGTGGAGTATCCAGAGGCGGTGGGGATAAGTTATCTTTTATTTTTATGCTAGGTGGTCCACCAGCCTTGCCTTTTCCCTTATCCTTATCCTTCTGATATACTTTGATGGGTTTAGGGTTTCTATATTCTTCTTGCTTTTCCTTCTCTACAAGGAATATGTCCCATGCATTAGCATAAAAATAAAAGATACATGCTGGTGTGCAGTTGAAAATATTGACTGGTTAGCCTCAGAGATTAGATCATCTATCTCTTTTGGCGAGTTGACTGGATAAACAACAAGTAGTTTTTCAATTTTTCATTTTCTTATCAAGCTCTACAACAGCTTGCCTTCTAGCTTCAAGTCTTTTAAACAATTCTACAGGTAATTCATCTACAACTTGCATTAGAAATTTCTTGTAAATGTCCAAGTGTAGAATTACACTGTTTTCAACTTTCTCCTTGTCATCAACTGATAATGAAACATATAATTTATTGATGTTTTTCAGCTTCCCATCCTCTGTAATTTCATCTAGAAGTTTGTCAATTGGAGCAATGGTTTGTTGAGTCTTCTTCTTGGGTGTTAACTTCTTCTTTGAAGTTACTTTTCTAGCCAGGGGCCTTACTACCTGTTGTTTCTATCTGGTTCTTCTAGGAGAAGGTGTAGATACTAGTGAAGGTTCCTTTTTTCTCATAACTCTTTTAAATTCAGTTGGCATACCACTTTCCGAAGAGGTTGCAACTGATGAAAGGTGAGTTTCTGGCCGAAGTGTTTCTAACTCATCTTCAGTAATACCAGTTTGTTTAAGTACATCTTCTTTGATAGCTTTAGCTTGTATAGATCCTCTTCTAATTGTTGCTTCCACCTTCTTTACCCTTTTCTTTGATTGGATTTGATTTTCAATAGTCTCAGCACTACCAAATATCCCTTCTTTAGGTTCCTTGGGTGCTTCTAGGAGGGCTTTTGCATATGTTTCAATTATGTGGTCATCAGTTTCATAACCCATTTCAGTAACCCAAATGGTTCTTGGGACAACTAGCTCCATCCAAATCTCATCCTTCTTAATAACAAAGCATATTTCATCCTTATTCTTATTTACAATTGCTTGTGATAATCTGACTCTAGTATTTATCTAGGCCTTCAATGCCTAAAAGTACTCATCTATGTTCTTTTCTCTGTTTTCACCCATTTTATTTAGTAAATCAGACAATTGTTTGCCTACCGGTATATCAAATCCAAGATTTTTGTTATCGATACCAGGCACTTGTTTAGTTATGTGTAGCATTAAATAGACAAATAGGTTTCTAAATCTGAATGTCCCCTTTTTTTCTTTCTTTATCTTTTCAAGATTGTCAATAAGTTCATCTTTCAACCATTCACACACATCTATTTTTGCATTATCTTTAATCATATCATAGGCACTCTTTATGCATAGGCTAGAGACTGAGTTTAACCTATTTGCATGTGTGGTTTTTTAGCCTAAAATCATGCTAATGAATCTGACATTAATTTCGGCTACATCATTTACTCTTAAGGATCTCTTATCAGATGTTGCACCTATTAGGTTAGTCACTAGGTCATTTGAGACCTTCTTTGTCTTATCAGGCTTGTTACTGGTGGAAGGTAACCCTATAATAGCCTTTACTGCCTCTTTAGTAATTTTGTGAACTGAGTCTAACCAAAAGAATTCACCATGAACCCTGCTTAGAACTATCCTTATAACATCCTTAGGAAATTCCAGAATACTGAGAATTTCAGTGAATCCTAAGGTTTCAACTATTTTGTGTTCAGGTTTCACATTACTAGAATCATCACAAATTATAGTCTTATACATGCTCTTGATTTCCTCATCACCTAATTCTTCTATGTGACAATGAATGTACATTCTAGGGTCTTCTGCAAAAACTACTCCTTTGGGGATTTGAGAAAATACACCAACATTATCATCTTTCTTAGCAATTTCAGGAACTAACTGAAATATGGGTCTAGGGCATTTAATCACTTCGACTACAGTAGGGTTTGCTCTGAATTCAAGAACACATGAAGAAGCCATGATTATAAATACCTTTATTTGCCTTAGGAATGATTGCTTGCTGAATTGCTTCACTTCTTTGCTTGAAATGCCTTTTCTCTGGAATTTTCACACTCTTCTAATGTTTGAATGCTCGGTGAAATGAAATTGGAGCCAAAACACTAATTTATAATGTTATTTTTGCCAACCACCACATTTAATGCTTGCCAGTTAAGTAATGACTCAACTTATCTGTCAGTATAGAAGTAATTTCAACTTCTCACCATCAACCAAGGGAATAATAGCATGTTTCACATTTGATTGCTAAACTCTCAAGGAAATTTTATTTAGTTAGATGAAGAGTCTCCTAGTGGTGGAGTGTTACTCTCTTTTGCCAGTGGAGTGTTACATTGTTCTGCCGGTGGAGGAGTGTTCCTATCACCATTTAGATTTGATTTCCTGATCCATTGTTTTGAGAATTCCTTCTTTACTTCTTCAACCTTTTCTTTACCTTTCAAACTAGGACCTTTGTTATTTACCGGTGAGGACTTGCTTCTATAGAATTTTGCAATATGTCCAATCTTGTTACAGGCATAACAAGTCACAATATATTTCTGAATAGCTTTTCCATATCCTATGTCAGTTTGTGTTCTGCATTGATTAGATAAATGTCCAAATCTTCCACAAGCATAACATCTTACATTCATTCTGCAATTCTCTGAATTGTGACCAACTTTGTTGCATTTTGAACATTGACCGATGGGTGTATTGGTATTCTGATAATTTCTAGATCTACATTGATTTTCTCTATGACCATACTTGTTACAGTTAAAGCATTTGCCATTAAATTTATAAGCAGTAGGTTGTCTTACCGGTTTGCCATAATCCTATGTGTTTGCAGTACCGGAGCTTTCACCAGCTTCAAAGCCTAGACCATTAGTGTCACCATTAGGTTTCTAATTTTTCAATGTCACCAAGTTCTTTTGGGCTTTTCTTTGAATTTTTCTTTATGTTGATTTGCAGCAGCCAGTTCTCCTTCCAAGATACCTTTTTGTCTCATGAGTTCATTTGAGTCATTCTGTGCATGCATCAGATCTGTCTTCAACATATCATTTTCATAACTAAGTCTTGTGTTTTCATGTGCAACATCATTCAGTCTTCTAGTCAAGTCTTCTTCATTCTTCTTCCTATCTTCAATTTCTTTACAAAATCTCATAGTTATATTGTGCATCTCATTATTTGTTGTCATGTTTTCTTGTTTTAGCTTATTCATCAGATCACTAAGAGTTTCCTTTTCATCATTCTCATTTTGCATCTTTTCACAAAGTTCACTTCTCTTGTTTCTTGTAATGGTAAGATTTTCTTGAAGTGCTTGAATAATGTCCTGTGTAGCTTTTAGATCATCTTCAAGTTTGATATTTTTCAATTTTTCTGCATCATAGTCTGAGAGAGCTGCTTCTAATTGCTTCATCAAGTTTTCCATCTCTACTGGTGTCAAGATCTTCCTCAAGCTATTAGGCTTCTGAAAATAGACGACCAAGCTCTGATACCAATTGTTAGGATTCCCACAGATATTGAGAGGGGGGGGGGGTGAATCAGTATCTAACTGGTTAATCAATTTTCTTAACTTAAAACATGTAAAACATATCAATACTGTATACCGGTAAACAAGAAATAATGCAATAAATAGAGACAACAACAACCACATGAAAAACACACCATAACACAGTAGTTTAATGAGGAAACCCGGTGTGGGAAAAACCTCGGTGGGATTTGTGACCCACAATATTCACTTACTGGCCAATAAGAGAATATTACTGCTACAATAGGGGCTTGCACATGCAGGAAAGCCAAGTGCCTAGAGCTCACTGCTCAATTACAAAATGGGAAGTCTCACTGACTTACAAAATAGATTATATAAATCCAATGTCTTGTACTGCTTCAAAATAGCATCTATTATGCCAGATCTAGTACCGCTTTATAGCTCTACTTCATACATAAACCCTTAACCTATAATTTGCATAATAGGTCTGGCTTATTTTGCCTATATATTTTCTTCCTTCTATTACAAAATTTTCTACAACGATTTCTTATATATATGAGTCATTTTACAACTTGCCAAGTCAACTTACAATGATTTAATAATAATTAACAAAATATATTACAAACAAAATTCTTGTAGGCTTCTGTGCCGGTATGCTTCCTTTTACTATCGGTGGTCTCTGTGCTGGTGTAGAGTCTGTCTTTGCTGGTGTCGGTAAATTGTCTTGCCAGTGTCATAGGATTGTAAGGTTGCCATCAATGACAAAACCTTCAATCACCTACAATATCTTATTGGAGTGTGCATTTGCAAACATAACACATATATTTTTGGCGAGGAAACCAAGTAGGGGAAAAACCTCAGTGGGATTTGTGAGCCATAATATTTACTCACTAGCCAATATGAATAAATATTACTGATACACTAGAGGCCTGCACATGCAGGAAGGCCAACAACCTAGATCTCACTGCTCAATCACAAAAAGGAGTTACACTAACTACAAAATTTTTCTGATTAAATCCAATGACAATGTACTGCTCAAAATAGCATCTGCAATGCTAGATACCAATTTAAGCTTTGTCAAATACCTCTGCCATAAACCTTTCTTTGCTCTGCTCTAGTCTTATTCACCCATCAAAAGTATTACATCAAAATGCATATACAGATATTCGCTCTCATATTCATTACCTAATTACATATCCTTCCTTCGCTTACATACCATACATACTTTTTCACATTACAAAATGACCTATAATATCTCATACATATATGAGTCTTTACAATACATCATGTTGGCTATACAATATAATTACAATACAAAACAATATAATTTACATGTCAGCTGGGGTGCTGGTAAGATCTTTTGTCAGTGTAGACTGGGTGCCGGTAGATGATGTCTATTTTCAGTGTAAGTTGTGAACCGTGTTACTAGTTGGTTGCCATCAATGACAACATAAACTATTCTCATCTGAGTGTATAATTCCAATAATCTCCCAATTTGGCGTTGATGGCAACACTCATGAGAAAAATCCAAAAACTGATATCCAAAAATGAAGTTCAAAGATTCCTCAAGATTCCTCCCTTTGTAGGAGTGAGCAAATCCAATAAAAAGGAGTTAAGAGAAGCTTGCAAATGGAAGGTCCCCCAAAAAGGGTGGGCTAAGCTTAACTTCGATGGAGCATCTCGTGGGAATCCGGGTCTTGCATGGATAGTATGTTGTCTGCATGATGATGTTTGAAGGGAATTAGCTATGTTGGCCAAGCCTACAGGTATTGAATCCAATAATAAAGCAAAAAATTTAGCTTTAGTTGAAGGCCTTCTCTTATGTCAAAACATGGGTATTAGTAAGCTTGCCATAGAAAGGGACTCGGCTATTATTATCAATGGCCTAAGAAAAGGTTTTCTTCCTAATTGGAAGCTAAATGCAATTTTATCAAGGGCTCTAAGCCTTCTTAAGGTATTCAAGAAAACAAACTTCAATCATATCTACAAGGAAGGTAACTCTAGGGCAAATGCATTAGCCAATGCTGGGGCTGATGGGTGATATCTAAGTTAAGATAGGGCCCTTCATATTGTCCTAAGAGCCTGATGTAAGGTTTATATTTCTTAGGCTTTCTGGTCTCCGAGAGTCAAGATCTTGGTACATCTCTAGGGATTCTTTCAATGAACCGTGCTACCTCCTTTAGAATGAAGGTTGGTATGTTAGAGTCAAATGGTAAGGGCTAGGCTTCAGATAGTAGAGAAAAATTCTTTTTTTTAGATAATCATCCCCAATCCATCTCTAAGATCTCTGTTATGTTTTAGTGTCAATTTTCTATATAAATAGGGATAAGTTGGAGATTTGAGCATGTTGTCCTTGATTTTAGTGCGGCTAAAATCATGAGACAACCCTACAAAACTGGTCCGTTTCGTACCTCACATCCTCCAGGAAAGGTTGATCGACATCATCAGTTAGTCTCCTTGTACTTTTTGTCATTTGCTTTTATCATTTTTAAGTTATTTAGATTTTGCAGTTTTTCCTATAGGTCAGAATTTGTAGGGTGCTTATAGGTTAGACCTACAGGTCAAACTTTAAAGTCCAATGTGTAGTGTTTTGTAGGTTATTCCTGTAGATCGGACTTTAAATTCCAACCTGCAGGCAAGTCCTACCTGCAGATCAAACTTTAAAGTCCGACCTGGAGGGAAGTTCCCCTTGCACATCGGACTTTGAAGTCCGATGTGTAGTTTTGCATGAAGGAAGACACAGGTCAGACTTTAAAGTCTGACTTGTAAGGAGTCTTTTTCCGCATATTGGACTTTAAAGTACAACATGCTCAAAACACTTTACATTAATGTTGTCATTAATGGTTTTGTTTAGGGGTTATTTACTGGTTTTTTTGGTTTGTTAATCTCATTTTCATGCTAACCAAGTTGCTTCTCGTGTGCTCTTTGGCTCTCCTCCCATGATTTTTCCCCTGATCATGTCGCCAACTTCTCCTTCCCGCTGATCAACATTACCAAAAGGAAACATGCTGAGATTATGGTGCCCCCGTCAGACAAGAATAAGCATAATATACAACCTGGGGATTATACTATGCAGACTGTAGAGCTCAGAGTGGAGACACATGAAAGTGTCAAGTTAGATTCCCAAACTGATTTTAATTCTTTGATGTGAAGATTTGATTAAGAAAGAGATGAAAAGAATGAATTAAAGCAGAAATGTGAGCTGTTAACTAGTGTGCTTCTCAATGTCACACAATCTTCCCAAGAAATTGAGCCAATTGTTTCCTCAATGGATACTGAGGCTCTCAAGAAGGTGGAATAGGTGGGCATCAAAGGTCCAGTAGTGGATGAGTGGATTGCTCGATTGAAATTAGAAGGTTCTCATCTTCTAGATTCAATGATTAATATGTTGGCTGACTTTGAAGTTATCCAAAGTCAAATGCAAGGTGTTATAACTTCTTTATCTCAATAAGTAGAAGATATTGAAAGAAGTGCAACCCTTTGGAATAAAATGGAGGATTTCAGAATTGACGTCCTTGTGGAGAGTAAGGTAGTTCCAACCAGAGAGAAATATATCCAAATTTTGTCATTATTGCCTCACAAGAAAGAAACAATAAGGTCAATGATTATGGAGTTGGATCGAGAAAATAAGGAAGGTGATGATGAAATTGATATTATTTAAGTCAGAATAGCTGATATTCCTTGTTACTTGTATGGTGATAATCAAAACTTTGTGACCAGTGATGCCATCATACAAGAATTTCTTTCCTTAATGGATCACTGTACAAAACAAGATTTCTAATTGAATGCATTTGATAAATTGCTAGAAATACGAGTTAGTTTTGAAATCCTTGCATCAATGTTGAAATATGGGAAAAAGAAATACATAAAGGCCGAAGATGCAATTTCCCATGTTTGCATCATCACCGACTCTAACCAAATACCAGACAAAGCCGAGATGAAAGCTATTCTGGTCAAGTTCGAGGAATTTCAGAAATCCAATGAGGAGGAGAAAGATGAATAAAGTGTCCCCTTTTTGACACTTTCTTTTCATGTAGTTGCATTGTTAGATGTTGCAAGTTTTCTTGCAGCTGCATATTTTCTTTCTATTGTAGTTATAGTTAAGTGGGACTGTGGAGTTGAATTAGTCAACTGTGCCCACATTTTTCTCCACTCTTTTCTTATATAAGGAGGACCCTCATTTGTACATATTTATCTTTAATATGCTTAGTAAAACTCTGCCAATTTTTTATTATCTCAATTACGACTTTGTGCTTTTGATGTTAAAAAGTGGATTCAAGGAAATAAAGATAGCAACCCGCTAGTTTCCAAACTTTTCATTGGACTGAAGATTGTGATTGTGATTGGAATCATTCTTATGCTTAGTTCTCATAATCGTTCTTTGTGATCTTGAATCTTTTGGTGAAATTGTTCAAGTTTATGAAAGAGCTTTCTAATTGTGGAAATATACTTTGTGATGTTTACATATTTGGAAAATTTTCTGATGTTGAGTGATTAGTAGTAGGCTTTGTATTGTTTTTGTTACTTGTAGTTTAAGGAATTGGGAATTTATACTTGAAGACTTTGAGCTGCAAGTTAAATTTCTTATCATTTGTAATCTTTAGCTTAGTTAGATTTACATTCAAGAAAGACTTTGTGCTTCTCGATTGTAAGATTTTGGTGTAATTTGTTGGAGTGATTTGTTCATTTCTTTAAGTATCATAAGTGATAGAGAATTGTAACAAGTGGAGGGAAAATACATAAACTCTGAAAAAAGAGAGTTATATGCCCAAAACTTACTTATAGATTTTAGTTTCTTGTTAATTAGAGAAGAAATTTGAAAGGGAACCTCCCCTTGATGAGAGGAGAGATTAATTTCTTGACATAGCTATGTGTGAATTATATATTTTGTCATTGGTACACTAGTGACAAAATATTCACCCAACAGAGAAGGGTCCTCTACTTTATTTTCTGATTATGGATATTTGTCGTGGTCGGGGATTAATATTCATTGAGTCATTCAGATATGTGCACACACACACACACACACACACACACATATATATACATATACATATATATATATATATATATATATATATATATATATATATATATATATATATATATATATATATATATATATATATATATATATATATATATATATATATATATATATATCTGTGTGTGTGTGTTGTTAGGATAACTGGTGGACAACTGAGAGGGGGGGGGTGAATCAATTGTCAACAGATTATATTAATCAAACCACTTTATAAGCTTTAGCTGGAGCACATAAACATTGAATACCAGAATACCAGAAACAAATACCGGTAAGCAATAAAAATTAAGAATGAAACAAAGAATTAACACAATGCTACCATACCACATAGCACCATGATTTGCACATGGAAAACCTGGTAAAGGGAAAAACCATGGTGGGAAGCCTACCCATAGTTAGATGATACTTCTACAGAAAGTATGTGATATAATAAGGGGCCTGCACATGCAGGAAGGCACACTGCCTAGAGCGTACTGCTCATTACAAAGGAGTCTCATTGACTACAGAGAGGTTATAACCACCTCAAGATAATTGGATAACAATCCAAAAGAATGAACTACCAGTGATAGCATCTACCATGCCTTATTATAGTCCTAATTAAGCTCAATACCAGAGGCCCTTGACCTCTTACATAAACCCAATTCGATCACCTGTGAGTGACCAAATATCCCTCGCATATAATATTTCATTCCACAACCATGACCATTACAACCACGATCTACAATGAGATCTTACATCAATTTATACAAACCCTAAGGCCTAAACCAATTAGGTCGACCACCTAAAAGATATTACAATAAGATTATTTCATACATTCATATTACAATGATATTCCATGTTGGCTTTAGACCAAAACAACATAAATCATCCTGGTAACGTGTAGAGAACATATTAACATGATACTGGTCCATAACTTAGATAGGTACCAGACCTAATTTGGGTCCACCATGCCAAAGAGATGTATCCAATCAGTTGAGGCATGATCAAGGATCACCTTCTGTATCGTGAATTCCATCTAGAAGTGGCACCAACACCACTTATGCATCCTGTCAAAGATTCTCAGTAAAAGCTCTGGCGGCAAAACCTTAAATCCTTATTGGTAAAACTAGTTCTTCTACCAGTAACCAAAACCTGTCCATCAGTAACCAACCATAACAGCTAGTGTTGACATCAATGCAACACATAATCAATTCCTTCATATTGCCAACAATATCCCCCTTTGGCATTGATGGCAACACTAGATGTGAAAAAGAAGACATCTAAGTGCCAAGAAATTCCAAACATTTCTCATAGAAGATATAACAATGAAAAACTGAGAAATCCCAACAACTCCCCCTAAGGAGTGCAGTCGAATCTGAAACTTTTCTAAATCCCATAAATATTATTTTTCACATATAACTCTCCCCCTTTGACATAAATGCCAAAGATATGACATAGATATCAAAATTTTGTGAATCTCAAAGCTGACTACCCCCTGGAGTAGTAGCACCACTACATCAATCTAAAGAAAAGGATAAACCTGATGATGCATACTAGACTGATGACAACCTGCATCACTTAATCTTATAATGAAATACTGGATTCTTAGACATGTCAATAGTTGTAAAGTTATCACAATAGATAACTACTGGTTCACCACAATTTACCTTGATATCCTTCAAAATTTGCTTCATCCACAAGACTTGAGTGCAATTAGTTGATGTTGCAACACAATCAACTTCTGCAGTAGCTAAAGAAATGTATGATTGTTTTTTGCTGATACATGCAACCAATTTCTTTCCAAGAAAGAAAGCTCCACCAGAAGTGCTCTTCCTGTCATCTGTATCTCTTACCCAATCTGAATCTGTATATGCACATAAAATGAATTTATCATCTCTATAATACCATAAGCCATATTCTATTGTTCCTTGCAAATACTGAAATATCCTCTTTACTACACATTCATGATTTTCTTTAGGATTACTTTGATATCTTGAAACAATACTTACTGCATTCATAAGATCTAGTCTAGTCTGAGTTAGATACAACAAGCCACCAATCATAGACTTATACCTTGTCGAATTTACCAGTGGAGATGTGTCTTTGATAGATAATTTCTCACTTGTCACCATAGGAGTACTTACTGGTTTGGAATTATCCATACGAAACTTCTTCAACAATTCCCTTAGATACGTAGTTTGACAGATAAAAATGCCTTTGTCAGTTTGAGTAATCTACAAACCTAAGAAGAATCTCATCTCACCAATCATGGACATTTCAAATTCATTCTTCATATTATTAAATAATTCCATGCACAATTTATCTTCACCTCCAAAAATGATATCATCAACAAATACTTCAATAATCAGAATATCATCAATTATTAGCATGAAGTATCTATCAGCTTGAAAGCTTTTGGTCCTTGCTGGACCACATA
This sequence comes from Cryptomeria japonica, assembly GCF_030272615.1. Lineage (NCBI taxonomy): Eukaryota > Viridiplantae > Streptophyta > Pinopsida > Cupressales > Cupressaceae > Cryptomeria > Cryptomeria japonica. Next base: position 614,461,648 of record NC_081409.1, on the reverse strand, counting down.
AGTCGGTATGAATCAAATCAAGCACATCATTAGACTTATCATGTATGCTCTTAAAAGAAGTTCTAAATTTCTTTCCCAATTGACATTCCTTACATACCGGATTATGAGGCTTTATAATCTTAGGTATATCTCTAACTGCCTTTGTTGAACTGATCTTAACAATACAATCAAAATTAACATGACACAACCTCTTATGCCATAACTGATAACTCAATGATGAACGGATAGTCCCAAACCGGTACTAAGAGGGGGGGTGAATCAGTACAGACAAAAACACAATCTTAAACCGGTTTGTCAACAGATACTGTGCTTAGGCAGACAAACAGTAATACCAGTCTTAAATAGAGTACAATTGACAAAACCCAGAATAACTGAGACAAGCATAAATTGGTTGACACTTATCTTTTCATACAATCTAATAATTCATTCCATTTCACCCTAGTGCATGAACAGGTAATATACCATCAAAGATATGTATATAAACAGCTAGATCAACATGATTCATCGCTTGACAGAAAACAACATAGCATCACATGAAAAATACATCACATATCACACACATATTTTTCATGTGGAAACCCAACTGGGAAAAACCACAATGGGGATGAATACCCACAAGCTTGTTTTTGAACTCTTTAGAAGTCTACTCTGTTAGGAGCCTTGTCCAGTTAAAGACTAACACAACAGGTTCTATTAGGAACCGATCCTATTAGGGATCACCCGATTAAGGGATCGCTAGAATACTCGGTTAAGGGTTAAACCCTGTTAAAGGTTACCTTGTTAGAGGATTTCAAGAACTCAATGGTTTTGAGTCACCCTATTAAAGGATTTACAGCAAGCCGGTTAAAGCTACCCTATTAAGTGATTTCCCAACTATTGAAGTGGTTAGAGATCAACAGGCATTACAATGATCTAGTAACAATAATCAATGCCAATGCAGATCCACTTTAGCTCCTCTTCACCTTCTGCACTTACACTCTACAAGTATCACTTCTCTCTTTTGGTCTGGCAAGAATCACGTATCTCTTCTCTTGGATACACACACACAACTTTTGCCAACAACCTTAGAAAGAAACACAACATCGACCTTATAGGAAATAGATAGGTCGGTAGCATAAACCCTAAACCCTAAACCTGTTAGGTTAAACAATTCAAACGATTTAATCATGACCATTGAGCACATTGTATTAAATGCAACAGTCTTGAACCAATCTCAAGACGTTCTCCATCATTCATTTTCCACCGATTTGATGGCGGCTAATAACCCATCACGCGTTATCACCGTTTATAGACTTCGCACATTCTCAAGGTAGATAGGAACAATCTCCTTCATGCAAGATCCTTCACACACATAAGGTTGATGTGGCAACACGATCTATTCTTCATTACAATGCTAACTCATCACACAAAGTCACCGGTTGAGCCACACAGGTTTGAGCCACTTCAACTGGAAACCCTAAAGTTGAGACTACCAACCGGTAGTCATACAAAGCTTCCATGTGTCGGTTCCCATAACCACATGCCGGTTCACCTTAAACAAACACACCACTTCACTTTGGCACAAATGTCGATTCACGATGTTATACCGATTCTCACATATACTAGTTCTCTCCTCTTCAGCATATTGACATCAATGACAACATACAATGTCATCATGTCCACATACCGGTTCACATAATGCCAACAATCTCCCCCTTTGGCATTGATGGTAATATAAAAAGATATCTCTCCACTTCACATCTTCTCCCCCAATTTTTGCAAATATCTTCTCCACTTCTCTTCTTCTCCCCCTTTAACAATAATGCCAAAGTGGAGGCACAAGCTTCCCTATTCCATTATGTTGCTCCCCTTGAGGAGTAGCATCCTTCAACACATCAATCCAAAAAGAATTTGACTATGCAATACCTTATTGATGTGGAGCATATATCTTTAGTTTACCTCCTGAAGGGGTAGCACCCCTAATTCACCTCTTAAGTACATAAATGTAGCCTTTGGAAGAGGCTTGGTGAATATGTTTGCTAACTGCTCCTTACTGGAAATGTGTTCCAGTGCAATCTCTTTGTTCTGAACCTTTTCCCTCGAGAAATGATACTTAAGCTCAAAGTGCTTGGTTCTAGAATGTAAAACCGGATTCTTGGAGATGTTAATTGCACTAGTATTGTCACAAAATATACTTACTAGTTCAGATATAGGAACTTTGAAGCCATTCAATACACGCCTCATCCAAATTGTCTGAGTGCAGTTCATGAAAGTTGCAACATACTCTGCTTTTTCTATAGACTAAGAGATACAACTCTGTTTCTTACTCATCCATGAGACCAGTCTACCACCGAGAAAGAATGCACCACCGGTTGTGCTTTTTCGGTCATCTACATTACCTACCCAATCAACATCTATGAATACTTTCAAGTTGAAATCATTGTTGTATGGATACCACAATCCATAATCAATAGTTCCCTTCAAATACCTAAGAATCCGCTTGACTGCAACCAAGTGGGATTCTCTTGGGCTTTTCTGGAACCTTGCAGTAATGCCAACTGCATGTGCAATATCTAGTCTGCTATGCACTACATAATGCAACTTACCAATCATTGATCGATATTCCTTCTCATCAACCAAAGCTAAGTCATCCTCTTTGGATAGTTTACAACTGGTCACCATCGGTGTACCAACCGGTTTGCTATCTTCCATGCCAAAGGTCTTCAGCACCTCTTTGACATGCTTGGACTAAGTGATAAAGATTCCATCTTTCATCTGCTGGATCTGCAGTCCAATGAAGAACTTAATCTCCCCTATGAGTGACATCTCAAACTCTTTCTTCATCTCATTTGCAAACTCATGACTCATCTTGTCATCTCCACCAAAGATAATGTCATCAAAAAATACCTCATAGATCAGAATCTGATCTCCTTCAGACTTCAAGTAGATATTGCTATCTTTGCTTGTTCTCTCAAATCCAATCTTCACAAGATGGGAGTGCAGGTGTTCATACCATGCTCTAGGTGCCTGCTTTAGACCATATAAGGCTTTATGTAGCCTACACACCATGTCACTATCTTTAGATAGGGCAAACCCATCTGGCTACTCTATATACACTTCCTCTTCAAGTACACCATTTAGGAATGTAGATTTTACATCCATTTGATATACTTTGAATCCTTTAAAAGCTGCATATGTAAGAAGCATATGAACTCCTTCTAATCTCGCTATAGGAGCAAAGATTTCTCCATAGTCTCCTCCTTCTTCTTGGGCATATCCTTTGCACACCAATCTGGCTTTTTTTCTAATCACTGTGTCATCCTCATTCAGCTTATTTTTGAAAACCCATTTGGTGCCAATGACATTTTTATGCTCCGGTCTGGGTACCAAAGACCATATACCATTTTTCTCTATCTAGTCAAGTTCCTCTTCCATTGCCTTGATCCAGTCTTCATCTTTATGTGCCTCTTTGAATGATTTAGGCTCAAATTCAGAGATCATACATGAGTTTTTTCTGACCTTTCTTCTTGTAAGAATTCCTGCATCCTTATCTCCTATGATCTGCTTAGGATCATGATTTAGCTTGACATCGATGAATGGTCTTGATAGATTCCTCTTGCTTTTCTTCTTCATCCTCATCTCTATCAGTATCAACATCTACATATACTAGTGTAGGAACACTATTACTCATACTTGGTTGACTGACAACCGGTTCCCAGAAGGTTACAACCGGTTCATTTACCACTTTCTCACTGCTAGTTTCCTCAATTTTCTCAGAGGTTTCATCAACTCTTACATTGATGCTTTCCATAATTCTCTGAGTCCTATTATTGAAACACTTGAGAGCTTTGCTCTTGGTGGAATACCCTAGGAATATTCCCTCATCACATTTCACATCAAATTTTCTCTGGTGTTCACTCCTCTTGATGTAACATTTGCTACCAAACACTCTAAAGTAGCTAACCATAGGTGTCTTACTAGTCTAATACTCATAAGGAGTTTTATCCTTACCTTTCTTAATGAGTACCTAGTTCATTGTGTAGACTACAGTGCTCACTGCTTCTCTCCAAAAGGTGTGAGCTACCTTTCCTTGAATCAACATAGTTCTAGCTTCTTCAACCACAGTCCGGTTATTCCTCTTTGCTAGGCCATTCTACTATGGAGTCTGGGGGGCAGACAAGTGCCTCTTGATGCCACGTTCTTCACATTACTTGTTGAATTCACCAAAAGTGAATTCCCCTCCTTGATCAGTTCTCAGGCACTTGATCCTTTTACCACTTTCCTTCTCCACTAATGGTCTGAAGGCTTTGAACTTTACAAAAGCTTCAGACTTATCTTTCAAGAATGTGACCCACATCATTCTTGAGCAGTCGTCAGTGAGAATCATGAAGTACCTATCACCCTGCACACTCCTAGTTTTCATAGGACCACACAAATCAATATGCACAAGATCAAGCAAATTGTCAGCAGTGAAAGGTTTACCTTTAAAGGTTGAGGAAGACATTTTCCCGAATTGACACTCTTTGCACAAGGTATTATCTAGTTTGCTTAGCACCGACAACCCTCTAAGTGCCTTGATCTTACTGGCCTTCACAATATTATCAAAGTTTACATGGCAGAGTCTTCTATGCCATATCCAGCTATCATCAAATTTAGCCATAAGACATGTACTTATATTTGCATTTAGTTGAAATAGGTTACCTTTGGTCTGCATGCCAGTGGCCACCAATTCACCTTTCTTTCCTTTGATTCTGCACACACCATTCTTGAATTCTAGAGTGAGACCACTATCATTCAACTGGGCAACACTCAGAAGGTTGTGTTTGAGACCATCAACCCAATACACATTGTCAGCACTACTCTTTCCATTCAGAGAGATGGACCCTTTGCCTTTGACCATACATGGTGCATCATTACCATTGCGAACCACACCACCATCATACTCTTCCAAGGATAGAAACTTGCTCTGGTCACCAATCATATGGTGAGAACAACCACTATCAATAATCCACTCATTGGAATTATCAAAGCGGGAGACAAGAGCCTTCTTGTCTGACACATCTTCCTTGACAACAACAAACACAATATCTTCATTTTCTTCATCTTCTGATTCCTCATCTGTGACACCTTCATCAACTCCTACAAAACAGTTTCTCCGGTTTCCTCCTTTGAATTTCTTGAACCTTTCTGGTTTTTCCTTGTTGTTGCCATTAGGACAGTTTACAGCAATATGTCCTATCTGGTTACAAGAAAAGCATTTCAAAGGGAGCTTACCTCTATATTTACCAGTTCCTTTAGGAAGTTTCCTGGCAAGAAGAGCTTCAAATGCCATTAGATTCTCCTCATCGTCCATTTCTCTGCTCTGTCTTGGTTCACCACTAGTGCTAGCTTCTTTTCCTTTTCTGGATGGTACAACAGAAGCTTTAAAAGCTGACTCAGACTTTTGAACACTACCATCAAAACTATTTAGCTCATAGGCTGTCAACTTTGCAATGATGGAGTCTAGGGATACCTTAGTCTTGTCTATTGATCTCAACTCCTGAATAGCAGCAACCCTTATTGTATAGACCAGTAATAAGGATCTCAGGACTTTGCTTACCATAGTGGAATCTTCCATTTTACCACCTATACTCTTGATATCTCCAACAACAGTTTTGATTCTTTTTACATACCATTGAATGGTCTCACCTTCAACCATCTGCATGTCTTCAAACTTCCCTCTAAGAATTTCTTCCTTAGCTTTTTTTACATGCTCATCACCAACATAGATATTTTCAAGAGTATCCCATACCTCTTTGGGATTTACCTTATCTTGGACATCAATAAACTCAATGTTAGACAAACTACTAATTAGGGCTTCCATGACTTGCCCATTCTCCTGCATCTCTCTCTTTTGGTCATCGGTGAGAGTACCGGTAGGGGCAACATAGGCATTATCAACATAGCTCCAATGTTGAGCACCCATGCTTCTGATGTATATCTTCATTCTGTCTTTCCATATACTAAAATATTCTCTCTGTTGAACTTTGGACCTTCCCTCTTCATCATTAGACTGGGATCTTTACCTCAAGTGGTTAAGCTTATAACATAGAGGACTTGGAGGATGCTCTGATACCAATTGATAACTCAATGATGAATGGATAGTACCAAACCGGTACTGAGAGGGGGGGGGTGAATCAGTACAGACAAAAACACAATCTTAAACCGGTTTGTCAATAGACACTATGCTTAGGCAGACAAAAAGTAATGCCAGTCTTAAATAGAGTACAACCAGCAAAACCTAGAATAAGAGAGACAAGCATAAACCGGTTGACACTTATCTTTTCATACAATCTAATACTTCATTCCATTTCACCCTAGTGCATGAACAGGTAATCTACCATCAAAGATATGTATATAAACAGCTAGATTAACATGATTCACTGCTTGACAAAAAACAACATAGCATCACATGAAAAAGACATCACATATGACACACATTTTTTTTACGTGGAAACCCAACTAGGAAAAACCACGGTGGGGATGAATACCCACAAGCTTGTTTTTGAACTCTTTAGAAGTCTGCTCTGTTAGGAGCCTTGTCCGGTTAAAGATTGATACAACAGGTTCTGTTAGGAACCGATCTTGTTAGGGATCACCCGGTTAAGGGATGGCTAGAATACCCGGTCAAGGGTTAAACCCTGTTAAAGGTTACCTTGTTAGAGGATTTCAAGAACTCAATGGTTTTGAGTCACCATGTTAAAGGATTTACAACAAGCCGGTTAAAGCTACCCTGTTAAGGGATTTCCCAACTGTTGAAGTGGTTAGAGATCAACAAGTATTACAATGATATGGTAACAACACTCAATGCCAATGTAGATCCGCTTTAGCTCCTCTTCACCTTTTGTACTTACACTCTGCAAGTATCACTTCTCTCTTTTGGTCTGGCAAGAATCACGTATCTCTTCTCTTGGATACACACACACAACTTTTGCCAACAACCTCAGAAAGAAACACAACATCGACCTTATAGGAAACAGATAGGTCGGTAGCATAAACCCTAAACCCTAAACCTGTTAGGTTAAGCAATTCAAATGGTTCAATCCTGACCATTGAGCACATTGTATTAAATGCAATAGTCTTGAACCAATCTCAAGACGTTCTCCATCATTCATTTTCCAGTGATTTGATGGCAGTTGATAACCCATCACGCGTTATCACCGTTTACAAAATTTGCACATTCTTGAAGTAGATAGGAACAATCTCCTTCATGCAAGATCCTTCACGTGCACAAGGCTGACATGGAAACATGATCCGTTCTTCGTTACAATGCTAACTCATCACACAATGTCGCTGATTGAGCCACATAGGCTTGAGGCACTACAACCGAAAACGCTAAAGTTGAGACTACCAACTGGTAGTCATACAAAGCTTCCATGTGCCGGTTCCCATAACCACATTTTGGTTCACCTTAAATAAACACACCACTTCACTTTGGCACAAATGCCGGTTCACAGTGTTATACCGGTTCTCACATATATCGGTTCTCTCCTCTTCATCATATTGACATCAATGACAACATACAATGTCATCATGTCCACATACCAGTTCACATAATGCCAACAATAACCAACTCTCATCAATATGAGCAATCAAACATGTCTTATTACTAGTGTTCATGTGAAAGATATTACCTCTAGTCTAAGTACTGGTTGCAATCTCCAAACCAATTTTGTTAATGATTTTGCATTTTCTATCTTTGAACGTAAGTTGGAATCCGTTATCCACCAATTGACCAAAACTTAAAAGATTATGATTTAAAACTTCTAAATAATAGACATTATCAGTATTATGCTTGCCATCTAGAGAAATAGTACCTTTACCTTTGATCATACATGCTTTGTCATCTCCAAATCTGACTTGACCGTCATTGTATTCTTGCAGGGACAAATTTTTTATTTTCTCTCTAGTCATATGATGTGAGCATCCACTATCAATTACCCATTCATCATTGTCTTCAACTTTTGCTGCCAGGGCCTTTTCTTCATTCTTGATAGCTGATTCCGGTTCATCTTCCTTTAAAGTATAGAACATCCATTCCCTTCCATTACCAGATCCACTAGCAGAGTCTCCTACCGGTTCATCCTTTGAATCATCACTTACTCCTTCCTCATCCACTATGTAGCATTGTTTGTTTTTCTTGAATTTATAACTATTCTAATTAGGCTTAAATGATTTCTTAACTCTTTCTTCAAATCTTGCATTCCTTTCAGGACATCTAGATGCAAAATGACCAATCTTATTACATGCAAAACATTTAAAAGGTGCTTTTCCTTCATACTTACTTCCTATCGGTCCTTTAGGTACTCTTATAGCAAAAAAGGCTTCAAGTTTCTCAAATCCTTCATCCTCTTTCCTCATATCTTCCAATTCTTTTGCATATAGGGCTTTCCAATCACTTTTGCCGGTAGATGATGATGCATGAAAAGCAGGTTTAGATTTTGCAGCTCTAGAGGGTCCAAATTATTCAAGCTCAAAAGCAGATAATTTCCCAATCAGAATGTCTCTGTTAACTAAAGTGTTTGCCATTGTTCTCAATTCATTAATTGCATTAGCCTTCATTTTGTAAGCCAATGGAAGGGCTCTCAAGACTTTGGAAACTATTTCATCTTCACTCAGAGATCCTCCACAATATTGAATTCCCATGACAATCTCATTTACTCTTTCCATAAATGTAGCAATTATCTCATTATCTTCCATTTCAAGTTCCCATATTGTACCCGGTAACCATCAAGTTTAGCAATTTTGACAATAGGGTCACCTTCATTCAGAATTTGCAATTTATCCTACATAACCTTTGCACATGATTTATCAGTCAATTCCATGATTTGTTGATCAGTAAGTGCACACAAGAGGGATTCTCTAGCTTTGCAATCATTTTCAATATTCTTGTCAAGGTCTGTAGGAGTAGGATTTCTAGATGCTAGATCATAAAGTGTATATCCTTTCTTAGTGATCTCCCAAATATCCTTTCCAAGACATCTAAGATGAGTCTCCATTCTAATTTTCCATATCCCATAGTTTGTTCCATCAAGCTCAGGGATTTCTCCTCTGAAAATAGTTGCTAGTGGATTTGAAGTATTAGTTGCCATAGGATCTACCTCAAGCGGTTAAGATTCTACAAAAGAGGACCAAAGCTCTAATATCAATTTTTAGGATAACCGGTGGACAACTGAGAGTAGGGGTGAATCAGTTGTCAATAGATTATATTAATCAAACCACTTTATAACCTTTAATCAAGGCACATAAACATTGAATACCAGAATAGAAGAAACATATACCGGTAAGCAATAAAACTTAAGAATGAAACAAAGAATTAACACAATGCAACCATACCACATAACACCATGATTTGTACATGAAAAATATGGTAAAGGAAAAAACCATGATGGGAAGCCTACCCACAGTTAGATGATACTTTTACAGAAAGTATGTGATACAATAAGGGGCCTACACATGCAGGAAGGCACACTGCCTAGAGTGTATTGCTTATTACAAAGGAGTCTCACTAACTACTTAGAGGTTATACAACAATCCAGAAGAAAGAACTACCAGTGATAGCATCTACCATGCCTAATTATAGTCCTAGTTAAGCTCAATACTGGAGGCCTTTGACCTCTTACATAAACCCAATTCGATCACCTGTGAGTGACCAAATCTCCTTTGCATATGATATTTCACTCCACGACCACAACCATTACAACCACAATCTACAATGAGATCTTACATCAATTTATACAAACCCTAAGGCCTAAACCAATTAGGTTGACCACCTAAAAGATATTACAATAAGATCATTTCATACATTCATATTATAATGATATGCCATGTTGGCTTTAGACCAAAACAACATTAACCAATCCATAAATCATCCTAGTAACGTGTAGAGAACACGTTAACATGATACTGATCCATAACCCGGATAGGTACCAGACCTAATTTGGGTCCACCATGCCAAAGAGATGTCTCCAATCAATCGAGGCACAATCAAGGATCACCTTCTGCATCTTGAATTCCATCTAGAAGCCGCACCAACACCACTTATGCATCCTGTCAAAGATTCTCAGTAAAAGCTCTACCGGTAAAACCTTAAACCCTTACCGGTAACACTAGTTCTTCTACCAGTAACCAAAACCTATCTACCGGTAACCAACCATAACAGCTAGTGTTGACATCAATGACAAAACATCAATGCAACACATAATCAATTCCTTCATATATATATATATATACATACATACATACATATATATATGTATATATGTATAGATATATATGTATGTATATATATGTATATATACATGTCTATACATGCATATATATTTATATGTATGTATATATATATATATATATGTATATATATATTTATACATAGATACACTATCATGTGCATTTATTTATCCAAACTAAGCCTCAGGCTAGTCTTGGAAATCGATTTCCGCAGAATGATGGAGTAATAATTACTTGAAATGATGGAGGGAGTATAATTAATGATTACATAAAGTGACTCTGGCATAATTATGTAGGAGCCACCTCACTAGCAATGATGTGAATTGATGGTTCTTTGTGATCAGTACTTGGATTTTCTCTTTATATACATTGGTATGTAGGATGTATTTTTTCAAGGAAGGTTTCAAGATTTTGTGTTGAGTACTCTATCAATGGAGTTGAATATCAAACTGGTATCATCTAGTGATAACAAGCTCATGGCTTTTTCATGGTGAAATTAAGGTAGAAAGATGGTATAGGGTCCTCAAGGATGTTGACGACTTCACCCTTAAGGCAATTCAAGTGATCATGGGGGAAAAACACTTCAGTCAAGAATTTTGCTACAGGGTTAATTGTGACATCCCTGCAAAATTCTCGGCCATCTTGTTGTGAGCGGGCATTTGTAAAAATGAGGTAATTCTCCTTGGACTAATGTTTTTTAAGAAGGATTTTTTAGGCCTCTTTGAGATAGCTATTGGTAGTATAGATGAAAGGCTTATGATCCCCTTTCCAGAAGATTATGGCAAGGAGGACTGTATTACTAGGAGGCTAGTGTTAATGGTGAGGAATATAGCCAAATTCAATGAACGTATGTTTGCCATCCACATGAATGCGGATTTCCTACTAAAATGGCTTCACATTAAGGAGGCCCCGCATCTTAATTGGTGGATTGATTATCTTAAGGAAGAAGGGTACAAGACCCCTGCACCTGCATATGATATCCCTATGGATAAAATTCAAGTGCTCCCACTGGTAATTATCAAGGTCATGAGGGTAAAAGGAATGAACATAAATGATATGGGGGCCTCTAGTAGCCATGCAAAACCAAGTCGAACTGGGAAAAGTACCCCGCACTTGGCTGCAGAGGATGTCGTGGACCTATCAGACATGAAAAATGATTAATGAAGGTTCTCTGATAAGGGATAAGGGTTAGTAATTAACCAGATTACATAAGATTGTCTTTTGAGGAACTTAATCTCTTTTTACAGTAATAGTCACTCTTAGTATACTTTAAATAGACCCTTGTATAATATGGGACTGAACTTCTTTTACTCTAAAAGACTATCAAGGATATATATTACTTTGTTCTATAAATATATGATATTACTAACTGGTATGTATCTGCAACACTTTAGCTATCTCCTCATTTTTAAGTAAACAAATAGAAGGATTAAAATCCTTCCTGGTTAGATGGAATTGACATATTATTATGATTCATAGTAATATATATTGTTCTTGCTTCGATGATGTTTAGTTTGATTTAATTCAGAGGGTAGGACTTCTGTGTATTGCCTCTTCTATTTATATATACATATATACATATATATACATATATACATATATATAGATATATACATATATATAGATATATACATATATATAGATATATACATATATATATATATATACACATATATACATATATATATATGTATATACATAGATACACACACATATATATACATATACATCTATATACATATATGTATATATATGTATACACAAAAGGCAATATATATGTTTAAACTAGTCAGTTGGTTCCAAAATTCAAAGACAAAAGTAGACATTTATCAGGCAAGGAGCCCAAATCAGCAGAAGGACTGGGAATTGTGTGATGTTTTCATTTCTTTGCTAAGATCTCTGGTCATGTTAATGATAGACCTATGATGCTACTCTTTACATTGACTAAAAAGATCTGTAGATTCGATCTCCAGTGTTAGGCTTAAAAGCATGGCAATTGATTGTTTTTCTACTATAAATTTGTCATTATTGTTATATGCTTTGTCCTTCTAAGATATGGAGGAGGATAGGGGCTTCTTTTTTCTATTAATACACCATATTTAACATCTCGATCTATGCAGGCATTGTAAAGTTTTGATCGCATATAGAAGAAAAATATGTCTCTGATACTGGTTCTGACATTACAATCATGATATCTTCTTACTCTGAAATATTTGGTTATTTCACCCCTCCTTTATGTTGTTGTAGCCTTGATAATCTCTTATATCCCAAAATAAGAGATAAATTAGGGTACAATATCCTTCATAGGTAGGGGATTTCAGATACTTAGTAGGGAAGTATAAACTTAATTAATTATTTACATTTTACTAATTAATTAGGCTTTTTAGAGCTATTGATAATGGTCTTGGCTGTGAGGTGTGGTAAGGTTCTCTTTTTGCAGAACTAAGGAACTCGGTTGCTTCTAACATGGGCTAGAAGAAGTAACAGGGCTCTAGCATTGAGATAGTTTACCTTAACAAATAATTCTAAAGAGTTCTGATGCCCAATGGATAAAGGTTGATCCTAAGACAATTCCATTTGATCTTGGAAACATATGTAACCAAGAATAAATGTCTCTTGGAATGTAAGCATTAGTATAGGTAAATTATGAATGGGATTTTCTGATCCATTATAGGATCTGGGCTAGACCAGAGGTTTTATTTCCTCCATTCTTTCCTACCGGTGCCCACACAAAATGGAGGTGTATAACTCATTTTTAATAATAAAATTTCATCTACGAACTTTTACCAATCCAAAAAAAAAAAGCTCATATAATAAATATTCAATTAAACATTAGACCATAAAATAATAATATAAAATCATCAAGTAAATACAAATTCATGAAATAAACATCAATAAATAAAAAATCTCCAATAATAATAATTCACACATTAATATCAAATATTAATGTCATCCATTAATTTAATTTAATACTAAATAAACTATATAAACCAATTAATTATTAATTAATGAATAATCATAAATTCACAAGGCAACCTAACATAAGGTTGAACAACATACCACATGATGCAGACCAACAACTCAATCTAAGACACTAATTGACAAGGGTATCAACTTAAGTCTAAAGTATGAGAGGGAAACACATGCCATCTTTGACAACTTTCCATTGAGATAAGACACGCTCAGACCTATGAGACCATGTGGAGTCGATGTCTAGTACCTGCACTCCTGCATCCACCACTAAACAACAACAGAACATATGTACGATACATATACATATACATCATAAATGATTAGGCAAGTGATAGAGAATCACAATGCCATATCATGCTTGCAATGAGTGGTATGACATCATCCCTATCACGAAGACACTAGAAGACCATCACAATCATCAACTCAATCATCATCATAATTATGGAATAGGGTTAGCATAATCAAGATAACATCACAACCTCATAAGCAATATATTTCATACATAAATAGTGAGTGCATAAGCCTGATCAACATATTAGTCCAGGACATAACTTCATCAACTTAATCCATAATGAAACCACTAATATCAAAGAGACTATCAAAGCACAAATATAAAAGTGTTTATCAAATTCTCTCATAAAGGAGGAGTCAGGGAGGGGCACTGCATCCTCGCCCCCTAAAACTCAATTTACTCCTGGAAGTCGCAAGCTTAAGATGAAGATGTACATGTTAATCTAAAACTTCTTTTGAACACAACTAAATCATATCTTTCTTATAGAACATTTACAAACAATATACATAATCTCCTCGCTATAGGATTCATTAATCATTATAACATCTTATCTCAAAACTGTTAGAGTTATCTTGTATTAGCTAATAATTATTTATTTAATTATTAGTCTATTAAACTCTATGCTTAAGCTAAACTTAGGCATTTAATAAATATTGTAGGTATTTAATAATTATTCTATTTATTAAATACATATTATCCCTTTAGGGTTTCTTTAGGCTTGCATATCTTTAGGGTTTCTATTATCTTTTTATAAGGATTGTATTGTAATTGTTCATTAAATTGATTCCCTTTTTGAATGATAATTTTCTTCTTCAGAGCATTTATTCTTTTTTTCTTTATGTGCCTCCATTATTCTCTTGTGATAGGTATTTGCATGCAGGTGTTCTTGGGATCTCTGAAGTTGTATTTCCTCAACTTCTTCATGGTATTAGAGCCTACATCTACTGCTGCTTGTTCCTAATTTTTCAGAAGATTTTTTGGAGAAGGGTTTCAAGTTTTTTTAGAGTTTTTTATTGGATCTAGGGTATTTGTTTTGTTTTTGATCATTTTGGGCTCAAATGGACCTCACCGTTCAGCTCAAAACGCCCCAAAACTCCCATTTCCATATAAAATTTGTCAATTTTTGACAGATTTGGGTTCTGAAATTTTTTCTTTGGTTTTGCCTTTTTTGGCTTGAATTTCAAGAAATTCGTCAAAAAAATCATTAAAAAAAGTCATAGCAGTTTGGGCCAAAATAGATCTCACCGTTGGCTTCTAAAGGGCGTTTCCATTCATTTTGATATATAATTCGACCTATTTCGGTGACAAGTGCATCTGGGCCATGATTTTTTCATTGACACGCTTTACGAGGCACACAAATCTGTACGGCTGTACCTGCAAATGCGTCAGAAAATTTTTGTCAAAAAAAAAAGAAAAAAAATTAATTAATTTTTTTTTTTAAACCCTTTTTATGCCCAAAAAGAGGGTTTTTTTTTTCTTTTGGCCATTTCTTGGGCATACGAAGTCATTTTTTCGAGAATGAATAGGCATCGGAAAGCTGGTTCCGAGCCGAACCTCGTCATATTGGTAATTTTTTCCAATTTTGCTGTTTGACTATTATTTTTTTCCAGTCAAAGTGGGGTCTCTTTTTTACACTCCGGGAGCCATAGAATGAGCATCCGAACTTCATTTTTCGAAAACTTTATATAGTTGAAAAGATTGTTCTGTGCACTTTCCAGCCATGTGTGTTTTATTTCTAGATTCTTCTCCATGTATATTTTATTCATTTTTTTACTTTTCAGCACTCTGGTGGATATCTTGGTTGTTTCAGCTCCTGGGATCTCTTCTCTGGGTAGGATGTCTCTATTTTGGTTCTCATTTCTATTTCCAGTCTTCTTATCATTGTAGTTTATATTTATGCAAACGCACTGAGATAAAGTGCCACCATGCATTGTTTACATGGAATCTTGCACCTCTTGTGCCTTATTGTACATGCACTACTTATAAAGTGCCATGGGGGGGTTGATGTTTGCCTTGTTTGCCATCTATCGTTGTCTAATGAGTGTTCCTTCCATGACATTTGCCTCATGATGTGTGTCAAGTGAGTGTTCCTTCCATAACACCATGTACTTTCTCTGCACCCTCGATGTTCCTGGTTCGTCATCATGCAGTTCTTGTTGGTTGTTCTTTTCAGTGTACCTATTCCTCTCCCTTTTTAGCATTATGGGGAGGTTTCTCCTGTTGGTTCTAATGCTTCCTTGGTTCGATTTTCAACTCTTTAGGCTTTGGTGTCTCATGCCATCTGTATCTTTGAGTTCAGTTGTTTGTCTTTGTTTGCCATCTGATTCGAGTAGTGCCATTTGAGGGCACTCATGCAGATTACAGTCATCTCTACCTGGTCATGTTCTATTTCAGTGGAGGTTCTTCAGATTAGTAGTTACTCTTCAGTAGTGTTTGTAGCTATTTCCTGCTTCAGTGGTGTTCTTCTTGCTTTTCCATCTCTTTTTGGAGTAGAGTTTTTTCCCATGTGGTTTTCTCTATTTCTCCATTTCATAGAGATTTGGTTGTGATTGGGTACCTCATCAGGCCTTGTTGCCGAGACCCAAATTTGCCTTCATCATATAGTTGCATTTTTTGCTTCATGCATTTAGTGTTTTAGCTACTCCCTAAGCTCATCTTAAGGGGGGGTGTTAGAGTTATCTTATATTAGCTAATAATTATTTATTTAATTATTAGTCTATTAAACTCTACGCTTAAGCTCAACTTAGGCATTTAATAAATATTGTAGGTATTTAATAATTATTCTAATTATTAAATACATATTATCCCTTTAGGGTTTCTTTAGGGTTGCATATCTTTAGGGTTTCTATTATCCTTTTATAAGGATTGTATTGTACTTGTTCATTAAATTGATTCCCTTTTTGAATGATAATTTTCTTCTTTAGAGCATTTATGCTTTTTTGCTTTATGTGCCTCCATTCTTCTCTTGTGATAGGTATTTGCATGCAGGTGTTCTTGGGATCTCTGAAGTTGTATTTCCTCAACTTCTTCAAAAACATTTTCTAGCTCAAAGTAAGATGTTAACAAACAAAAGTTTCCTTACTATGCTTCAATTATTCAAGTGAATGCATTACATAAGAGATAAAACAAGTTACAAAACTCTTACTAGTTACAATAAGCATGATAAATCATTATAATATCTTCAAGTGAACTTTATTTAACCATATTTTGCAAGACCAAAACTATAATTCTTGTCACCAAGTTAGCATCTATAAGCAAAAATCACAATAACTCACACCATTTCAAGCATGGAAACACTCCTTTAACATTTAGTTGCACACAATTAAGAAGACAAATATACATTTTACACAATACTTTACACATAGACACATCCTTTTATTATTAAAGAAGCCACATGTTATACACCTATATGAGGAAATTTTAATAAACTTCTTTCAAGGCCGAATAAGATCAAAAGAATCCAACAATTATTCGAAATCTATATCCTATGAAACAACATTTACAATATTCAAGCTTCTCAGTTTCTACCACACTTCCACTATGCTACTCTGATACAAACATTCAATGCATATTTTATCCAATCAAATTATTCAAAGGCACTCTAATCCATTAGTTATGCAAGATATATATACAAAAGCACTCATTGAAGGTATAAAATCAATAGTTCTTTTGCATTTAACTATTTCATATATTACAAACTTCTTGAATCCAAATGCACTTCTATCTTATATTTCATTTACTCATCTGATACTAACATTATCTAATTGTTCACTATGTCTAGTGCACTTCTATGCGGTGTCCTCCCTTGCACACACACTATCAGAGGTTCAAAATGAACATGATAGAGACAATACTTTTCACAAAATGAGGGCCTACAATACTCAACATACAAAATGATCACAAAAGACGACAACAACAACATAAGAGAAAGTCCAAAAAGAGAGGTTCATCAAAACCAACATTAGATCACAAATTTTTTTGGCGAAATAAGTCAAGAAGAAAAGTGTGACAAGTGCCACCACATCAAAAGTAGATGAAAGAAGAATTGAAAAATCCCAAAATCAAATTAACTTCAATGATGCTAGCACAAATCATAAAATAACTCAAGGAAAAATAGCCAACTTATCCAAATCTACATCACGAGGTGACCAATTTCAGTCACACCAAAGGGAGTAACCGCTACACAACACCTTGAATGTGTTAGAGAGTGCATGCTAGACTTTTAAAACCATATGTTTATTAGGATAACTATATTTATTTTATCATTTCAGTGCAATACAGTCTTTACGAAAGTCTAAGAAAATATTCTCCATGAAAGGAGACGTATGCAAGGAGTAAATAAAGTGTTTCATACACACACAAGGAATATACTTATGATATGATTAATATTGAAGATAGCCTATCTAGGAAGTTACCACATTTACCGAGTTACAATAGAAATAGATATCAAAACCTCAACTAATCACTCGATGATGTACTACAATATTCACCATTTGCCCTTATTGCACAATAAAAAACATATAGATGATAACAATATTCTACATGATGTCACTAAAAAATTTAATCAATCATATATTCACATAAGTAAATTACTCATAAGAAATGTATCTCATTACTTAATCTCCAAACAAAATTTAAATATAAAACTTTGATTACTCCTACTCCTATCTCCTATGATCATTTCCTTAACACACGATTAACCAAATAATTTACCTATATTACATAAAACTAAAGATCATAGCCTTACTTGCAACCACTTATTTAATTTACATTGAATTTCAGATAAATTCAACTACACTCATACATACATTATTCTATTCAACTCATCTCCCATCAGCCCTTAATTATATTCTTTTGTACATAAAATATTCTGAGTAATTCAAGGAAAATTGTCATTAAGGAACATATTGCAATGTCATACAATCCATTATGAATCCATCCTACTAGATTTCATTGAGCAAGAACTTCCCTAAAATTCAAACAAGGTAAGGAGGTAGCATCTTTCCTTAATCTATCCATTTAATCAAGCAATACATTTCATCAAAACCACACAATTCCTTCACTAATATAAGACTTGTAATATCAAAAATATTATCCTTTGTAATTAATGTGACAAATGGCGCTTTTCCTCCATGTGATTGGAGGTCAAGATCTGCCATCTTGACCTTTTGTTTAGCTAGGCCATCCTTGTCAGCTCTGGCCGAAGTGTTACCAACTCTGTCAATCTTTCCACATTAGGGATGAAGGCACGAAGTGGGGATGTTCGTGCGACGCGCTAGCGTCCTACGAATCTGATAGTCTGTAGGTGGTCGTTTGAGAATTATGCCTATGCTCAGAAGGAATCGTAATGCCTTTGTACGCACCCATCAATGTCCAAATTCCTTCCTAGGTCTATATATCTCACTTGGGAAGCATTTTCGAGGATATTTTGGCAATTTGGTAACTAGTTCTTGCAGGTTGAGCTCTTGGAGACCATTTTGGACAGCATACTATCAACACCACCATTGTTGCAGTATTACCAAGCATTCCAAGTACTTCTAAGCATTCCAATCTTTGTTCATGATAGGGGATTTATCTCAATCCTCTCTTGCATATTTATCAATCTTATTTCCAATTTCACGTTGCATTGTTATTCTCTTTATCATTTATCTTTCCCGTGGCTTTCTGGGATTGTCCACGGAGGCAGAAACACCAAAACAGGGGTTTGACTTAGGAAGGCTCCCAAACATAACCCCCAACATTTTCTCTCTTGCATGTGTGTAGGCACAACTTCGTGAAGAGGAGATTATCTTGTGGGAGGCTTCATAGTGTGGACTAGTTGTAAGATTTCCTTATTCTTTAGTATTTTCCTTATTTTGTTTCATAATCTATTTTTTTGATAAGTTCCAATATTGTTTAACTGTTTTATAAGTCCTACCAGTGCGTCTAGAGCTTTCTTCTTGGGCTCTGCACTCCATCCGTACTAGACGATAGCACGTTGCACTGGTGTCCTAGCCTTGTGCGCTCCTCCCGAGGATAGAGGCTCTACAGAGCCATCCAGAGATGCTTCTCAGGTGTTTGATGCTCCTTGCATAAATCTGTTATCCCCTGGCTCATCTTAACACCAGTTCATAGAGGTAATCAGAAGGGCAATTTGTCCTTGATGATTCGTCATCCTTGAGGTGACAAATTCCCTTCATTACAAGACTTTTATCTTACCAAACCAAGTAAAGACATAATGATATAATTTCCAAATTTTCCTATGCTATACATGCAATGCACCAATTTTACTTCATTCAACATGTATACTATAACATGGTCCTTTAGCCTACTATTTCATTAAAATTTTGACATTATTCGTGCAAGAAATATTCTATTTAACTAACTCTTCTTTTAAATCAAAATCATGGATGCAATTCATAAATCTCAGTCTTCAAAGAAAATTTTATTCCATCCAAACTTTTCTTTTTAAGGTGTACAAAATCATACTCATCTATGATTATTCAAAAAAAATTATTTAGCATCAATAAACTTCTTAAGAACCTTGGATCATATACTCAAATGGAGGGAGAAGAGGGAGAAAAGCACTGTCAAATAATAAATATATGCACATAAGAATTATGAAAGGATAGTTTGAATTTCCTAAATATGCTATATTTATCATATCATACAACTATTTACATCATTTCTAAGTATGCAAATTCAACCTCCCATATGGTCTCCTAACATTACAAATGTAGCTAGAAATCTCAAGTCCTTATTGAAAGATATGATTTACTCAAACAACCTTTTATTAAAGGAAGAATCACATACATATATAAACACTCGATAGTTCTATTTGGTACCATACTTCACTAGTTAACTTCCTTACATTTTACATAGGAGAATAAATGAAAGAGAAGGAGATCATTAAGCTACTATTTTCTTATATATAGGTGCATCCCATACAAGTTCTTTAATTTCACATCATGATCTTCACTAAATCATTCTTATATGCATAATACAAATACTTCATCTTACTATTCATAAGAAAATCAATGTAACAAGATAATTAGCTAAGAGAACACACATTTTTCTCTCATTCTATAGCATAATCATTTATATAGGGAAAACAACCTCTAATATCCAGGTAAGCACTAGAAATTACAAAGCAAGCAAGATTGCATAGAATCATATAGACATCACTCACATCTAGGAAGCATGCATAAAAAATGAATACACATATTGCACACAAGTGTGATTTATAGAAAGGATTAGGGAGAAAACACAAAGCATAGGCATATAAGATCTCTAAGGTTCCAATGACATTTTCCAACACAAATCTCAAAGAATCAACTCAAGTCAAAGAGAACATTATAGCACACCACACAAGACTAGGAGCAACAACATAAACTAGAGATCCCATTGTTTGCAACATTGGCTTTAATACCAGATGTAAAGCTCGCTAAAATACCCTAGAGAAATAAACCAAAATCTACTAACAAAAGGAGATAAAACAAATTGCTTTAAGGCAACTATCACTTCTATGTTATTTCTAACATTCCATTAATGCAATGTTACTACCAATATTCATCAATGCACCATTAATAAATTTATATGAATGCATAAATCAACATGAGCATATCCATATAATCATATTAAGCAAGCAGAATGACCATTTAATCATTAAAACAATCTCTATATAAACTCATACAATGCAAATCCATTCCCTAGGGTATCTTAACGTCATTACTTGACATCATTCTAGCATAACACATAACAATCTAGAAGATCATATCCTATTAAACTCTAACTATTTACTTTTCATGCATCTAGAACAACATTATCCCATATGCACAATTCATTCACATAATAATCTCTAAGAAAGCATTTATAATTCATCTAACCATTTAACCCCAATAATCTCCTAACTACTCAAATAAGAATCAATGTAACCATTCTATTATTTCCATAATTTATTCTATAACATTACATAACACAATTCCATCTCATAAATATAAATGAAAGTCAAATACATATAACTATTCTATTTCACTTTCCCATAGATCTCATAAACTCATATTGCATAATGAACATCCGATACATCAAGTAATAATCAAAGTGTTCCAAGCTAGGGTTGATATTGCCCAAAAAGATTGACCTATCAATGCTCGATACAATCACTAGACTTATAGAATCCATAGCAAGTTGTTAAACCATGTCATGAATCCCCATGAGGGATGCTGGCCCACTACCAAAAATCCCCCTCCCAACGTCACTCACTGCGGCCTGCATGATTTGAACCTATGACCAAGCTCTGATACCACTTGTACCAAGCTAGGGTTGTCGTTGCACCAAAAGATCGATCTGCCAATGCTCGATACAACCAATAGACTTATAGAATCCATAGGAGGTTGTTAAACCATGTCACAAATCCCCGTGAGGGATGCTGGCCCATTTCCAACACAAAGTACCTTTCCCTAATCTCTACATCAAGATCGATATCAATTTCCTTTTCAAATACATGATAATACTTTATGCAAGGATACATCATCTCTTATACATTTTCAATACATTATGATACATTGTATTATCTTCCAAGAATATATAAATCAGCTCTAAAGAATAACACATGAAGAATCCAAAATCCACACACGCTACATCCAAGAAGAGGAATATCCCAATGGAAGAAGGCATCAACCAACTGACCATGTGGAACCAAATAAGAACCACCTCCCCATGCTAGGAGATGAAATAAGTGTTGGCAACAACAATGAAGGAAAACTAAGAGGGGGGGGGGTGAATCTATTTTCACCAGATTATCAAACTTGACCTCAAATACAAATCTGATAAAATTTAGTAACAACAAAGATAAGCAAATAGATAGCACAACACACAACACCAATATTTTGACGTGGAAAATCTGGCTAACAGAAAAACTGCGGTGGGAATTGTTGGCATTGTGTTGTCATTGATGTCAACCGATATGGAATGACTACCAGTAGAAGATATGTATGTACAACATTATTTATGAAGGAGTACAAAATGTGATATTTTGGAAATCACCTTGTGTTGCAGAACATCAATAAGGTAAGGAAGATGATCACTAGAGTCACTGGTACACAAGTTTGTGCCTGACTTGTGTGGATGGAATGGTAAGGTTACTGGTACCAGCACAATGTATCACTAGCAAGAAGAGTATGTCAACTGGCAAGTGAAGTGTTGACAATGAGCAAAATTCTTGGATGGTGTTTTTGATGAAGAGGCAGAATGTTACTTTGTGGGAATGTGCATGCTTGGGATAGACATGTCTGAAGACAGGTTTAGGTGTTCCACCAATAGTTCAACAAAGTGCAGACATGAGGAGTCAACTAGTAGAATGTGAGATACTAGTAGGGTTAGTAAACCAGTAGAAAATGTTGGCATATGTGCAGAGTATGATGACATGATCATACTATATGTTGTCATTGATGTCAATATGCTGAAGAGTGAACCGATATATTTAAGTAAGCAACTTGCAAGAGAACTGGTATGATGTTGTGAACCGGTATATGTGAAAAAGTGAAGCGGTATGTCTGTCCAAGTGAACTGGTATGTTGGAATGTGAACCGGTATATGGAATGTTTTGTATCAAGGTTTCGTATGGTATGACTACCGGTTGGTAGTCTTAGCTTCAGGGTTTTTGGTTGAAGTGTTCCAAGCTTGTGTGATTCAACTGATGACATTGTGTGATGAGTTAGCATTGTAATGAAGATCAGATTGTGTTGCCACGTCAGCCTTGTGCATGTGAAGGATCTTGCATGAAGGAGATAGATCCTATCTACCTTGAGAATGTGCAAAGTCTTTGTAAACAATGGAGAACGCGTGATGGGTTATCAGCCTCCAAGAAGCAGTGAAGAATGAACATTGGAGAACATCTTGAGATCTGTTCAAGACTGTTGTAATCAATGCAATATGTTTAACAGTTAGGAGTGAATTGACTGAATTGCTTAACCTAAATGTTTAGGGTTTAGGGTTTATGTTACTGACCTATCTTTCCTATAAGGTTGATGTTGTTTTTCATGTTGAGGTTGTTGGCAAATGTTGTGTGTGTATCTAAGTGTAGAGACGTGATTTTTGCTAGACTAGATAAGAGAATAGATACCTGCAGAGTGTGATTGCATAAGGAAGGAACTAAAGTGGATTTGCATTGGCATTGAAGTGTTGTTACCAGATCATTGTAATACCTGTTGAACTCTAACCACTTCAACAGTTGGAAAATCCCTTAATAGGGTAGCTTTAACCGAACAAGGTGACTCAAAATCTTTGGGTTCTTAAAATCCTCTAACAAGGTAACCTTTAATAGGGTTTAACCCTTAACCGGGTATTTTAGCCATCCCTTAATCGGGTGCTCCCTAGCAGGATCAGTTCCTAATAGAACCTATTGTAAAGTCTTTAACTAGACTGGGCTCCTAATAGAGCGGACTTCAAAAGGGTTCAAAGAACAACTTGTGGGTATTCATCCCCACCATGTTTTTTCCCAGTTGGGTTTCCATGTGAAAAAATATGTGTGTTATGTGTGATGCTTTTCATGTGATGCTTTGTTATTTTCTATCAAGCGGTAAAGCATGTTGAACCAGTAAGTCTTTACATTTTTGTTGATGTATTACTTGTGTATGCATATGGGTGAAGTGGAAATAAGATGTTAGATTATGTAGAAAGCTAAGAGTTACTAGTTTATGTCTTTTGCATTCTTACTGTGTTTAACCGACAGTAATCTAGTTTAGATCAATGTTATTGCTTTCCAGTCAAGTGTAGTGTTTTCAGTCAAACCGGTTCAAGGAAAAGTGTTTTTGTCTGTACTGATTCCCCCCCCCCCTCAGTACCGATTTGGTACTAACTGTTCATCATTGATTCATCAACTGGTATCAGAGCATCTTCTAGGTCCTCTGTGTTGTAAGCTTAACCGCTTGAGGTAAATATCCTACTCTAATGATGAAGAGGGAAGGTCCAAAGTTCAACATAGACAACTTTAAAATATGGAAGGACAGAATGAAGATATACATCAGAAGCATGGGTGCTCAACACTGGAGCTATGTTGAGAATGATTATGTTATCCCTACCGGTACTCTCACCGATGATCAAAAGAGAGAGATTCAGGAGAATGTGCAAGTCATGGAAGCCCTAATCAACAATTTATCTGACATTGAGTTTATTGATGTTCAAGATAAAGAGAACCCCAAAGAAGTATGTGATGCTCTTGAGAATATCTATGGCGGCGATGAGCATGTGAAACAAGCTAAGGAAGAAAGCCTTAGAGGAAAGTTTCAAGACATGTAGATGGTTGAAGGAGAGACCATTCAACAATATGAAATAAGAATAAAAAATGTTGTTGGAGATATCAAGAGTGTAGGTGGTAAAATGGAAGATTCCACTATTGTTAGCAAAGTTTAGAGATCCTTATTACCGGTCTACGTAATAAGGGTTGTTGCTATTCAGGAGTTGATGTCTGTAGACAAGACAAAGGTATCCCTGGACTCCATCATTACAAAGTTAACAACTTATGAGCTAAATAATTATGATGGCAATATTTAGAAGACTGAATCAGCCTTCAGAGCATCTGCTGCACCATCTAGAAAAGGCAAAGAAGCTAGTACCAGTGGTGAACCAAGACAAAGTAGAGAAATGGATGATGAGGAGATCCTGATGGAATCTGAAGCTCTTCTTGCTAAGAGACTTCCCAAGGGAACCGGTAAATACAAAGGTAAGCTTCCTTTGAAATGCTTTTCTTGTAATAGGAGAGGACACATTGCTGTAAACTATCCTAATGGTGATAATAAGGACAAACCGGAAAAGTTCAAGAAGTTCAAAGGAGGAAACTAGAGAAACTATTTTGTAGCAGTTGATGAAGGTGTCACTGATGAGGAGCCAGAAGATGAAGAAAGTGAAGATATTGTGTTTGTAGCAGTTGAGGAAGATGTGTCAAACAAGAAGGCTCTTGTCTCTTGCTTTGAGAATTCCAATGAGTGGATTATTGACAGTGGTTGTTCTCACCATATGATTGGTGACCAGAGTAAGTTTATATCTCTAGAAAAGTATGATGGTGGTGTGGTTCATTTTGGTAATGATGCACCATGTATGGTAAAAGGTAGAGGGTCCATCTCTCTGAATGGAAGAAGAAGTGCTGACAATGTGTATTGGGTAGAAGGTCTCAGACACAACCTTTTGAGTGTTTCTCAACTAAATGATAATGGACTCACTTTGGAATTCAAAAATGGAGTGTGCAAAATCAAAGGAAAGAATGGTGAATTGATGGCTACTGATATGCAGACCAAAGGTAACCTATTTCAGCTAAATGCTAATGTCAGTACATGTCTAATGGCTAAGTTTGAGGATAGCTGGATATGGAATAGGAGACTCTGCCATGTAAACTTTGATAATATTGTGAAGGCCAGTAAGATCAAGGCAATTAGAGGATTGCCTATGCTGAGCAAACTGGAGAATCCTTTGTCCAGAGAGTGCCAACTAGGGAAAATGTCTTCCTCAACCTTCAAAGGTAAACCTTTCACTGTAGACAATTAACTTGATCTTGTGCATACTGATTTGTGTGGTCCTATGAAAAATAGGAGTGTGCAGGGAGATAGGTATTTTATGATTCTTACTGATGATTGCTCAAGAATGATGTGGGTCACATTCTTGAAGGACAAGTCTGAAGTCTTTGGAAAGTTCAAAGCCTTCAGAGCACTGGTTGGAAAAGAAAGCAGTAAGAGGATTAAGTGCCTGAGAACTGATCAAGGAGGAGAATTCACTTTCGGTGAATTCAACAAGTACTGTGAAGAGAATGACATCAAGAGGCAACTATCTGCCCCCCAAACTCTACAACAGAATGGCCTAGCAGAGAGAAACAACCGGATTGTAGTTGAAGAAGATAGAACAATGTTGATCCAAGGAAGAGTTGCTCACACTTTTTGGAGAGAAGCAATGAGCACTGTAGTCTACACAATGAACCAAGTACTCATAAAAAAGGGAAAGGATAAAAGACCTTATGAGTATTGGACAGGTAAGACACCAGTGGTAAGCTACTTTAGAGTGTTTGGTAGAAAATGTTATATGAAGAGGAGTGAACATCAGAGCAAGTTTGATGCTAAATGTGATGAGGGAATATTCCTAGGGTATTCCACAAAGAGAAAAGCTCTCAAATGTTTCAACAATAGGACTCAGAGAATTGTTGAAAGCATCAATGTTAGAGTTGATGAAACCTTTGAGAAATCTAAGGAAACCGATAGTGAGCAAGTAGGAGATGAACTAGTAAAAACCTTCTGGGAACCGGTTGCAAAACAACCTAGCACCAGTAATAGTGCTCCTACACCAGTAGATGTTGATGCTGATAAAGATGAGGATGAAGAAGAAAAGCAAGAGGAAACAACTAAAATCATTCCTAGGTATGTAAAGATGAATCATGATCCAAAGCAAATCATAGGAGACAAGGATGCAGGAATTCTTACAAGAAGAAAGGTTAGAGAAAACTCTTGCATGATCTCTAAATTTGAGCCTAAAACATTCAGAGAGGCACATAAAGATGAAGACTGGATCAAGGCAATGGAAGAGGAACTTGACCAGATAGAAAAGAATGGTACATGGTCTCTAGTACCCAGACCTGAGAATAAAAATGTCATAGGCACCAAATGAGTTTTCAGAAATAAGTTGAATGAAGATGGCACAGTGGTAAGAAACAAAGCCAGACTAGTGTGCAAAGGATATGCTCAAGAAGAAGGAGAAGACTATGGAGAAACCTTTGCTCCAGTAGCGGGATTGGAAGGAGTTCATATGCTTCTTGCATATGCAGCATTCAAGGGATTCAAAGTATATCAAATGGATGTAAAATATGCATTCCTGAATGGAATACTAGAAGAGGAGGTGTATATAGAGCAACCAGATGGGTTTTCCCTATCAGAAGATAGTGACATGGTGTGTAGGATACATAAAGCCTTGTATCCCTAGAGCATGGTATGAACGCTTGCACTCCCATCTTGTAAAGATTGGATTTGAGAGAACAAGTGAGGATAGTAATATCTACCTAAATTCAGAAGGAGATCAGATTCTAATCTGTGAGGTATTTGTTGATGACATAATTTTTGAAGGAGATGACAAGATGAGTCATGATTTTGCAGATGGGATGAAAAAGGAATTTGAGATGTCACTTACAAGGGAGATCAAGTTCTTCATTGGACTACAGATTCAACAAATGAAAGATGGAGTCTTTATCACTCAGTCCAAGTATGTCAAAGAGGTGTTGAAAACTTTTGGCATGGAAGACAACAAACTGGTTGGTAAACTGATGGTGACCGGTTGTAAATTATCAAAAGAGGATGACTTAGGGTTGGTAAATGAGAAGGAATATTGATTAATGACTGGTAAATTGCACTATGTAGTACATAGAAGACCAGACATTGCACATGTAGTGGGCATTACTGCACAATTCTAGAAAAGCCCAAGAGAACCCCTCTTGGTAGCAGTCAAGCAGATTCTGAGATATCTGAAGGGAACTATTGACTATGGATTATGGTATCCATACAATAATGATTTCAACCTAAAAGTGTTTACAGATGCTGACTTGGCTGGTAATGTGGACGACCGAAAGAGCACAACTGGTGGTGCATTCTTTCTTAGTGGTAGACTAGTCTCATGGATGAGTAAGAAACAGAGTTGTATCTCTTAGTCTATAGCAGAAGCAAAGTATGTTGCAGCATTTATGAACTGCACCTAGACAATCTGGATGAAGCATGTATTAAATGGCTTCAAAGTTCCTATATCTGAACTGGTAAGTATATTTTGTGACAACACAAGTGCGATTAACATCTCCAAGAATCTGGTTTTACATGATAGAACCAATCACTTCAAACTCAAGTATCATTTCTTGAGGGAGAAGGTTCAGAACAAAGAAGTTGTACTAGAACATGTTTTCGGTAAGGAGCAGTTAGCAGACATATTCACCAAGCCTCTACCGAAGGCTACATTTACCTATTTGAGAGGTGAATTAGGGGTGTTTCCCCTTCAAGAGGTGAACTAAAGGTGTGTGCTCCACATCAGTCAGGACTTACATTGATATATCCTTTTCAGGATTGGTGTGTTGAAGGATGCTACTCCTTAGGGGGAGCAACATAGTGGGACATAGATGTGTATGCCTCCACTTTGGCATTGTTGTCAAAGGGGGAGAAGATGTGAAGCAAAGAATATATCTATAGTGTTGGGGGAGAAGATGTGAAATAGAGGGATATCTTTGTATATTGCCATCAATGCCAAAGGGGGAGATTGTTGGCATATGAGCAGAGTATGATGACATGATGATATTGTATGTTGTCATTGATGTCAATATGTTGAAGAGTGAATAGATATATTGAAGTAAGCAACTTGCAAGAGAACTAGTATGATGTTGTGAACTGGTATATGTGAAAAAGTGAAGTGGCATGTCTATCCAAGTGAACCGATATGTTGGAATGTGAACCGGTATATGGAATTTTTGAATCAAGGTTACATATGGTATGACTACCGGTTGGTAGTCTTAGCTTCAGGGTTTTCGGTTGAAGTGTTCCAAGCCTATGTGATTCAACTGATGACATTGTGTGATGAGTTAGCATTGTAATGAAGAACATATTGTGTGTCCATGTCAGCCTTGTGTGCGTGAAGGATCTTGCATGAAGGAGATAGATCCTATCTACCTCGGGAATATGCAAAGTCTCTGTAAATGGTGGAGAATGCGTGATGGGTTATCAGCCTCTAAGAAGTGGTGAAGAACAAATATTGGAGAACGTCTTGAAATCTGTTCAAGACTGTTGTAATCAATGCAATATGTTCAATGCTTAGGATTGAACCAACTAAATTGCTTAACCTAAATGTTTAGGGTTTAGGGTTTATTCTACCAACCTATCTTTCCTATAAAGTTGATGTTGTTTTTCATGTTGAGGTTGTTGGCAAATGTTGTGCGTGTATCTAAGTGTAGAGATACGTGATTCTTGCCAGACCAGATAAGAGAATAGATACCTATAAAGTGTGATTGCAGAAGGAAGGAACTAAAGAAGATCTGCATTGGCATTGAAGTGCTATTACCAGATCATTGTAATACTTGTTGACCTCTAACCACTTCAATAGTTGGAAAATCCCTTAACAGGGTAGCTTTAACTGGCATGCTGTAAATTCTTTAACATGGTGACTCAAAATCTTTGAGTTCTTAAAATCCTCTAACAAGGTAACCTTTAATAGGGTTTAACCCTTAACCGGGTATTTTAGCCATCCCTTAACCGGGTGATCCCTAGCAGGATCAATTCCTAACATAACCTATTGTAAAGTCTTTAAATGGACTAGGCTCCTAACAGAGCAGACTTTAAAAGGGTTCAAAGAATAGCTTGTGGGTATTCATCCCCACTGTGGTTTTTCCCAGTTGGGTTTCCACATGAAAAAATATGTGTGTTATGTGTGATGCTTTTCATGTGATGCTTTGTTATTTTCTGTCAAGTGGTAAAGCATGTTGAACCAGTAAGTCTTTACATTTTTGCTAATGTATTACTTGTGTATGCATATGGGTGAAGTGGAAATAAGATGTTAGATTATGTGGAAAGCTAAGAGTTACAGGTTTATGTCTTTCACATTCTTGTTGTGTTTAATCAATAGTAATCTGGTTTAGACTGGTGTTATTGCTTGCCAATCAAGTGCAGTGTTTTCAGTCAAACTAGTTCAAGGAAAAGTGTTTTTGTCTGTATTGATTTACCCCCCGCCTCTCAGTACTGGTTTGGTACTAACTGTTCATCATTGATTCATCAGAAAAGAGGAACTAGTAGAGTGTTTGTTTAGTGATCCTATCTGAACCAACATGAAGATCCAAGCTAGAAGATGGTCGACATGGATGCCACATGGAGTCAAGGTGGCGAACTTGCATGCAGTGATAGATGGTATGAACACTGATGAGGCAGTTGTAGGGTTGGTTGACATTAATGATATATCCCACAAATCACGTGATGTGTTGCAGAGCTATTGCAGAGGTTTGCAGCTCAAGGTTTGAAGGACAACTGAGAGATAGCTAAGAGTGATTGACAAGATCAAGGCAGTTGAAGGAAACAACAAGACCAATCTTGATGGTTGACCAAGAGATCAGCCAACAAGGTAAAAAGTAGATTGCCAAAGATAGAAGGTGTGGTGAAGAAGGTGTGATAATGGCGGAGGTGTACAGTTGGCTATCAAAGAGATTAGATCGGGGAGATCTTATTGGATTTGGTTTGCCTCAAGGTAAGTAGGGAAACCCTAACCGCTCAAATTTTGAATTGGTTTTTGGTAGGAAAACCAATCTATAAATATGCAAGCCAAAAATAGAGATGGTTGCCACTGGATGAAAGAGTAGAGCTGCTGAAGAGATGTGGATGTTGTTGCTATGAAGTGACTAAGGGTTAATTTTGCATGTGAGAGAAAATAAGCTAAGTTCTCAACGCACACCTGAGAAAAGAGATTGAGAGTGAGGGTGAACTAGGTTGAAGTGTTCAACTCATAGCAGTGCAGAACTGGTAGTGATTATACTGGCAGAGTAGAAGTGAAGAAAGCTATAGAGAAGGTAGATAGTGGACCGATAGAGTGTAGTACCATTGAAGAGAAGAGAAGTGAGGAGGATATCCATCAGAGTAGAAGGAGAGTAGAGGTCAACTGGTAGAGTTTACTAGTAGTGAAGCAGCAGATGTGAGCAACAAGAGAAGTGTACCAATGTAGCAGAGAAGGTATCTCACCGATAGAGTAAGGTATATGAAATGGTTATAAGATTCACTTGTAACAAGATAACTACTTTTGTAATTGATGTTTTCATAGTGATCACTAAGTTGTAGCTTGGTGTAGGGGTTGTAGCTCCTTTGGGTTGTAGCTCATAAACAAGTTAGGGGTTGGTGCCCTAAATTAGGGGTTGGTGTTCCTTAGGTTGGCACCCTAAATCAGGGGTTGTAGCTCCTTGGGTTGGTTCCCTAAACATTGTAATAAATTTTTGATTGTGAGGTTGGATTGGAGTTGTAGACTCAAGAAACATTTCTCACCGAGGTTTTTCCCATCTTGGGTTTTCCTCATACATACTAGTATTGCGAGATGTCCTTTATGTGTGATTGTATTTGTGTTGGTCTCCCCACTAACCGATAAGTCTTCATTGAGCTTGATCTATGAACCGATATACTCGCATAGGATAGTTATAGGGAAAAAGATTGAGAACCACTAATTCACCCCCCTCTTAGTGGTACATTATGTATAACAATTGGTATCAGAGCATAGGTTCCCAGTTAGACAATCTTACTCCAGCTTGGGTAGATTCTAGCTTAAGAACACAATGGTTTGTTTAGTGTCAATCCCTACTCCAGTGCTTAATGGATCAAACTATGTCATTTGGAGTTGCAAAATGGAAGTCTACCTGTCCTCCCTAGGTTATGATGTTTGGATGGCAGTTGTTAATGGTCTTCCTAGGAATGTCAGTCCTCCCACCAGATCTAAAGAAGAAAGAAGATGCTTGTGTAATGAAGAAGCCATGAAGGCCATATTCAGTGGGCTCACTAGTGATGTCTCCTCATAGGTGGATAAGTGCAAATCAGCAAAGAGTCTATGGGATAGACTAAGGAATCTTTATGGAAATGAGCCTAGTACTACATAACTGGTTAGTGATGATTTGATGAGAAATGCACCTCATGTATCTACAAATGAAGAAGGCAGATCTGCTAGCAATTGCAGCAATGATGATGAAGGAACCTACCTCTTCATGGCTCAAGAATAAGAATATGAAAGGAACACTTCTAAAAAATGATCATGCAGAAAACTCCTACCGACAAGATGTGTGTGGGAGTGATAGTGAAGGTGAAGAAGAAGAGGAAGAAAAATTTGATCTTGAAGGAGAGCTTGTAAATGCACTTTAGGAACTCAATAGAGTAAGAAAGGAATACAAGCTATTTAAGAATGTTGCTATAGTGGAGCAAAACTAGCTAACAAAATGCCTTGAAGAATATGAGAAATGTATCTCAGGATTGAAGACTCAAGAGGAAGACACCAAAGAGTGTTGGTGCAGTGATCTAGCCTTTGTGCTAGAAGTAAAAGATAAAGATTGTCAACAACTACTTGGAGAAATGGAGGTTCTTCGAAATGACCTTGAGAGATGTCAAGATGAGCTCAAGGTAATAATCTAGTTTGATGGAAGCAGTGGTTTGATGGAAGTAGTGATACCTTGGACAAGATGCTGAAGAAATAAAATCATGCCAAGGACACTAAAGGTTTAGGTTGTGGTGTCGATGAATTCTTCACCAGCAAGAATGTCCCCCACAATAACATTTTATTTGTCTCCTCAAATAGAGAGAACAAGGGACAAACCTTCACATTCAGAAATGCCCCCTGGAAGAAGGTTGACCTAAGGATAGCTGGTGAGGACATGCAAACAAAAAGGGAGATCGGTGTTGCAAGAAGAAGGAACAATGTAGATCCCAAAGGTAAAGGGAAGATGGGAGAAGATAGCTTCACTGGAAGCAAGAAAATGAGGAAGTAGCAAAGAAGACCTCCTACCGGCAGAGGAAAAAGAAATGCTACCACCCATGGGGCAAAGTAAGTGTGGGAGAAGAATAGACTAGATGGAAGAGTTGCACATAATGGATAACCAAGGATCCATTCTCAAAGAGGAAGAAATGGAGATGCTAAATTGGCAAGATCTCCTCATGCATGGTAAAACAAATTTGTAAGTCATATGCCATCCTTTACCAGTTATTGCTTTGCATATAATGGCTATGGCCATAGGGTAGAGGAATGTAGAAAGAGATCTAGAAAGAATAATATAGGATCTCATGGACATCATGCATATGAGAAAAATGTATCCAGGAGTAGATACATGCATGTCCCCTCTCCCGATTATGCTAGAAAGAATCCATCTGTTGTTGTATGTTATAACTGCAATGGATTTGGTCATAGAGTGTTTGAGTGCAAGAAGAGGAACTTGTAGTCACATGGAGGTCGGTATAACTATGCTCTATAGAAAGGGGAATACAAAGCATATGGAAGTCGGAGACCTGCATGGAACCAAAGGAGAAATATCCCTGCAGGAGCAAGAGGCCCACCAGTTTCAGTTGTCAGTCATAGCAACATGACCAGAAGAAGATGGTCAAACCGGTATGTCAAGAGCTTCTCCAAACATGAAGTTGGGATGGATGTTGTGTGATACTATGTAGAGCCCCTCCTCAATCAAGCTCCAGTTAACTCAGTTGACTATGGTTGACCTTACTAATAAATGCTATAATTCAATAGGATGGGCTATGTTAGACAGATAGATTGGTGAGAAAAGTAATTGAACCAGGTTACAGAATCATTTAACCTTGAGGTGTACATTTTGATGTGTAATGGATACATAACTTTATATGATTCTAGAATAGGATAACTTTGAGATGATGTATATCATTATTGGATTTGTAGGACTTTACTATGATGATAGAAATAGGATGCATGTCTTATGTATGGATCAAAATTATGAGGATTATGATAATTGCTTATGTGGATTTATTTGGATATAAGATATATCGATTTGTTTAAATGTAAATTGTATGTAGAGTTTTTGATGTGTATTCTTATTCATGTGTTTAATATTATATGAAGTTATTTGGAATTACTAATGTGTAATTGAGATGCACAGGAAAATTATCCATGTGACCATGTAAACATTACGGAGAACCAAACCTAGACCTATGTATGTTCGTAAAGCTAGGGGTTGTTTATTTGGAGAGACAATACCTCGTATGTATCATATTTTATTTGTGAAAGTAAATGTTGTGTGTGTGTTTAATTAAATCCAACAAGAGACAAATTTCATGTGTAATTTTGTAATGTATTTTATTGTATCACTTGACACATGTGTTGATTTATGTCTTGATTTTTGACTTGTCTCTTGGAGGGAGTTGTTTCAATCATAGCTTTTTCAAACATTTGAATGTGGTTCTAAATTTTCCTTGGGTAGAGAGTCTTTGGAGTGGTCAACTTAGGTTTGACCCGAAATTTATCTTCAGATGGGTTTATAAGGGGTCAAATGGACTCCTAGGGGTAGTTTAAAGGTGTTTCCTAAAGTCCATAAGGTATACCTATGGGTTAGGAGTATTTTTAGGCATGTGCCTACTCCCTTGTGATTGTTTAGTCACCTCAAAAAGTGAGTTTCCTAAGGTGAGCGAAAATTCAAAATTAGAAGGTGCCATCTAGGTTAGATAACCTTCCCTTTTGATGTGAGATCCCTTTTTCCACTTTCTCTTACTTTTTCCTTTTTCAGTTTTAGAAATGTGTGAGAACTTTCACTAAGGTCTTTTTAGGCAAGAATGAGAGACTTTGTGGGTAATCACCCACTCTCCATTTTTGGAGATCATGCAATTTTGAAAAAGAAACCTTTGGGCAGATTGAAGGTTGGTTCATCTTCTCCTTTTGTTTCTTTTTACGTTGCATGTGTATGTTGGAAAGATTGTTTGTATGTAAAAGTTGTTTCCTTGTATTTTCTTTTATGAAAATTAATATGCGACTATCTTTTATTCTTTTATGCATTTCCTGTGATTTGGGAGTAACCAAGGCCTTCTACTCTTGGGAGAGTAGGATGGTCTTGTGGGTGGTAGGAGTTTGACAGTCCTCGAGTGAGAGACTCTCATTATGAGAGTGAACTCAAGGGGTGTATATGTGACCCTTGCTGCATGGCCTGGTTTATTCATTTGGGGGTCATAAGGGGAGACAGTACGGCATGGAGGCCTTGGGGAGGCATAAGGATGTGGGGTTAAAGGACTTATGATATATCTTTGTTTTCCATGAGGTGGCTTTGTGATCTACTATTCTTGCAGTCTCCTCAGGGTATTTGGTCCACTACCACCCATGTGAAAACATCACATTTTGTGATGAAGTATAGCCTTGGTTGGGAAAGTGTTGTTGTGTGTTTTTCCCTTGCTTGTTGTGTTTGCATGTGTGTAACCTATCTAGGCCTTGGTTCTCCAAGCTCGGGGGTGGCTTCTAGTAAGCCTAGGTTGGGAGGTGAGCACTCCATGGTCAAAACTAGTGATTTTTTTAGTGGCTAATATTCGCCAATTGGCTATTTTTTCAAATTTGGAAATCAAAATTTGGCTAATAGTTCAAGTTTTAAGGTAATCTAAATCACCACATTTTTACAAAATTTTACTTTAGTTTAATTTAAATTGCGAGAGAATTTATTTTATTAAATTTTTGAACTCAAAGATTTGCCAAAATATTCGATACTTGGTTGGATCAGATTCGCCAAAATTTTATTATTTATTGTAAAAAAATAAATTAATTCACCAATAATACATCATAGTTATTAGCTACTTTAGGGTTCTACCAACAATTTTTATTTGCCACCACTGATTCAAAATATAATCTAATGACCATCATTACATTCCATGAGGTAAACTATACCTACAAGTTGTAATGCTCATGGGAGTTGAGTTTCCTTTCAATTGTTGGCCTCAATGGTATAAAAACAATTTTGGGCCCCATGAGTATTACAAATTTTAAGTACATTTTATCTGACGAAATACAAAGAGGGCTATTAGATTAATTTAAATTAATGCTTGTAACTAAATAAAGTAGTGTTTACCCTTTAAACTCATTAATAATTTCCACCTTAAGCATCTACTTTTCTATAAGAATTTATTTTTTTAAATGAAATTATTTGCAATAGTAATTAATGCATAATTGTGTTATTTTTTAAGATTCGTCAAGATTTTCTACCAAAAAATTTTGATGTAAAAAAATTCGCTAATTAAATTAATATTTTTCTTTTAAAAAATGAAAGATTCGCCAATAAAAAATATTATCTTTATCCAAAATAAATAAAAATTCGCCAATATTTAATATCTTTCTTTGAGGGGGGGTTTCTTAAAGTTATCACTGGTCAAAACCTTATGATTTATTTGCAGGATTGCTTGGAAAGAAAAGAAAAAGACAAGCTAGGAGTTACTGGTTTTTACTTGATTTGCAGAAAAAGATTAAGGAATGGAATACCATATTTTAGTTGCAGCAATATAAAGGGAGAACTATATGTTGTATTTATTTTGAAAAAGAAATGCATTCATTTTATTTAAAGTCCTTATTTAATAGAAATGAGAGGCTAGTTGGGTATCTCACCCATTTGTATTGTTGGCTATATTGTATTTTAAATACACTTTAAAAAAATGCATTATTTTTATTAAGTATTATTTTGTTGCAAAAATGATATGTTTATCCTTGGATTAAGTTCCTATAGTTAATGAAATAATATTTGTTGTATGCATGTTAGTTTTGAAAATAAAAGTTCATTTTATCTCCTTATGCATATTGAAATAATGGAAATGAGTAAAGTAGAAAGCTTGCATGTTAGTAAGAGAAAATTAAGCATCAGTCCTAAATATTTATTTCCAAATACAAATCATGGTTTATTAGATTTAACATGTCTATCTCTAAGGTTAATTTAAATGATTCTAGACTAATGTAGTTACTGAATGTAGTTTATTAAATTTTGTTATTTCCCTTTTATTTATTGCAGAAAATAAATCTAAAGTTAATTAGTCTATGTCTAATTTTAGCAACAAGGTATTTAAAATAAAAAGAAATACATTGATTTAAATCTGAATATTTTAATTAATTTGTTTAAAAGTTCAAAAAAAAAAATATAAACAGATTGTTTAAAGTAACTAAAAGAAAATTTACCCCTATTTCCATGCAGTTAATATTTTATTAATTTCTGTATGATTTAAAAAGGTTAAGAAAAAAAATATAGATTGCTTAAATGTGTGTGTGTGTGTGTGTGTGTGTGTGTGTGTGTGTGTGTGTGTGTGTGTATAAATATAAGACTACCTATTTTATCTAAAAATATCCTCGGTCTGTGAAACTGTTTGGTTGAAAATATTATAACCATAGAAAAATACATTTATATATATATAAAAACTCAACAAAAAAAAGGAGATTTCATTTATTTAAAAAAAAAATAATAAGTAGAATGGGGGAGCCTTGCCCCCCTCGCGCTGTGGGTGGTGACCCCCAATGGCGGCTACAGCCACCACTGTGGGCTGCAACCCACAGTCGGGGAGGCTTCACCCCCCCTGTGGGCGGCGCCCCACAGCGACGGCGCAGCCGGGCTACGGGTCGCGACTCACAGCAGTGACCAAGGCCGCCTTTGTGGGCCACGACTCGCAGGCATGGTTGTGGGCGTCCCTATGGGTTGCCTTCCCCCCATGAGCTCCTCTAAACACCTCCGCCCCACTGTTGCTACCTGCAACACAAAGCCCTCCGCCATGCCTTTGGTCCCTCCTCCCTACAACAAAAAAAAAATATGAAACCCTAACCCAGTTTGGGTTAGGGTATTTCAAAATTATAAAAGGAATAAAAGAAAATGTGAGGGTAATTCCTTTTATTTATAGTTTTTAATTTTAGGGTTCATAATTTGTTAAATGTGTATTAGTTATATATATGTGCGCACACACACACACACACACACACACACACACACACACATATATATATATATATATATATATATGTATAATTATATATATGTATAAACATATACTATAACATTAGATTTATTGTTTTATGTTCATACTATATATATGTTTATAAAACATATAGGCATATAAATATTGGAATGTGAGGTTTAAATTTTAAAATTATTTTGGAGTTTAATCTTTTAGGAAATTATAATGACCTTGTAAGTTATTTTGGCCTTAGGGGATTATTTTTAGTTCACCCAAATTTAGGCAATCCCAGATTAAATTCTCTAGAGCAATTTCCACTATGGGTTTATTTGGCCCTTAGTCGGGATTGTTAGGCACATTTTTATTATTGTTAAATTGAATAATAGGTTTTTAATAATCTTCGTGCTAAGACTAATTAATTTAGTTCCTAAGTATTTAAAAGGTTATTGGAGATCAATAATTTCCCTTGTCAATTAGTTTAGAGACTTTTGTTTAAATGAGTTTATTTATTTATTAACATAGGAGATAACTATTGGTATTTTGGTATGGTTTTGTCATTGATGTCAACACCTACTGGAACACTAGCACTTTGGAGATCCAGCAACATTCACCGGCAAGCAAGTAACTATTGCACAATTACTGGTATATGGTTCACCGACAAGATATAATGATCACCGATAGTTGGAATGATATGGAAGACACTTGGTAATGTCAAAGACATCGTGTGGACACTTTGTTTTGAAGATTTAATTATTGGTATATTCATATTTGCATATTTGCTTTTACTGACAAATAGGTCTAGGGTTACACCGGTTGGTTTATCTTTTCCAAATCAGCATGGCACGCTATGGAGATGATTTATTATTGTTGTAAATGCATTAAGTTGACATGTTTAATCAGTTATTGCATCAGATATTATATTGTTTGTAAAATGTTTTTATTATAATATCTTGTAGAGCCAACCTACTAAAATTGGTCTTAGGTTATGGTATAAATGTAACATCTTATTTGTAGGATCAAATGTGGAATGCGAAAAAGAATTGTGAGAAGGTATATGCGAGATTAATCAGAGGTATACAGAAAGACATCATTTGAAGGTGAAGCTAGGTTTTTGTAGAAGCATATCAGCATTACACTGGTACTGAATCCAGCATATGAAGATGCTATTTTGTGTAGTACATTCTTATTAGATTTAACCATCCAACTGTAGTCAGTGTGACTCCCATTTTGCGATTGAGTAGTGAGCTCTAGGTTGTTGGCCTTTCTGCATGTGCAGACCCCATTTATATACACTTACTATCTACAATAGTATCATCTGATTATGGGTAAGGTTTCCCATTGTGGTTTTTCCCCTTACAGGGTTTCCACATACAAATATTGGTGTTATGTGTTGTGGATGACCTTATGTTTATGTTTCATGCATTAATCTTTACCAGTATAGCAATTTACTATTAACACTGTCTACCGGCATACTCAACTGGTTTACCAATATTAAGTATTAAGTTGGTTAATTGGTTTTTGGTTTGAATTATTATACAACTGATTCACCCCCCCCCCCCCCCCTCTTAGTTGTCTCTGGGACCTAACAATAACAATAATTTCTTTGGAAGAGGATATCGGGGTGGACTTATATATATATTTGAAAATAAGTCCAAGACCTTGATCTTGCGAACTCATTTAGCTTAGATGGAATCTTATACTAAATAAAGTAATTAACATTTTAACGTTTGACACTTCAATTTTCAATTGTTCAATTAATTAATATTATTACGTTAAAATCATATTAGTAATTAATTTATAGATGCAAGATTTAATCAGGTTATAAATGAAGGATGTATTATCACGGATGGAGGAAACTTGTTAGGAGATAAATAATTATTATTGAATCAAGTAATTATATTAATGCCTATTTAGTAGAAGTCGATCAAATTAAGAATTATAATTTTCAACTATAATAAAAGGGACATTCGATGTGAATTTATTATTGTCCTTATAAAAATCATTTTGTTCTGTTTTATTATAGGGGTTATCGTAAATCTATTATGTTAGGAATATCCTGACTTTGTCGTCTAGTAGTTTTAGAAACCTAAGGCTTCTAGATAATTTCATTATATTCATCGCTCACGTTAGAAAAATGTTTTATTATAATTTAAGATTCCACTTGGAACAACTTGTTAAGTTGTCACATCTAATTAAGCATAGGTTGCATATAATTAAGTGTGTCAAAAAAACATAAATTATTCCATTCGTGCCCATAAGTTTGGGCATGACATACTATAGCACTACTTCTGGTTGTGGTGGAGAATTAGGAAATGGAAGGACCCATTAGCAGGAGAAGGAAAGACCTGCTCCCAAGCCTGAAAATGGGAAGAAGAATGAGACCAAGTGAGTATGGAGGAAGAAGACCATGGAATGACATTGTGCACTCATTTCATAGGTGATATCTCCTAAGGCCTAAGGAGATGTAGGATCTTAGGGGGAGTAATGCACTAAACTTATCATTCACCCCCTCAGTGATGAAGGCAACATGGAAGAACATGTTGTTGCCAGTATGAAAGACTGGATCACTACTACTGTATCAATGTATGACAAGATAATAATTGGAATCAGATATAGAGTGACACAATATGTCAGGAGTCACAAGAAGGTGCTCCAATAGTGATAGTGGATCGGTATAGGGAACCAGTATGTGCAGGATGTTATTGGCATAAATGCTAATAGGTACTTGCAGGTTATGTAAGACAATGAAGTTGGAGATCATTGCAATAACCCCGGTAGCATGGAATGTGGAGTTCATGTCTCAGGTGATATTGGAAACGACCTAAATGATATATGTTGGCCTAGTGGCTGACCATGCAAGCATACATTTTTATGGGCTAACTGATTAGATTTATGACTTGATGATGACATTGTATGGCATTGTGTTCATCCAGGATCATGTCATAAGTTGTGATGAAATATTGAAGCTGAAAGGTCATTAGATGATCTCACCTGCACAAATCAACTAGTACATGGATATGATTGAATCCCCTGATATTGGACCTGATTGGAGGTGAGGACCTAAGATGAATGAATCAGAGGGAGTTCAAGTGGCTATGATGCAAAGTCAGGATGTTTGAACTTGGAAGAGAAGTGTACTAACTGCTTAAAACTATAGATGATGAAAAGTTACAATAGGAATACCTAGGAAAATTTCATTGTAAGGCACATCTACCTATCATTTGATTGGTTGTATTCATAGTACAATCACATTTGATTCCTACTTGTCATTTGGCTGGTTGTATTGGTAGTACAATCACATTTGATTCCTGAAGAAATTTGGGATCAAATGGGAGGTGATGCAATTTGATTAGCAAGTGAGTCGTGCTCATTGACACATCCCTCTACAATTGAGTAGTTTAACAAATGGTATAAAATTTGCATGCTCAATTGGTGTCAGTTGATGGTTGAAGTCCTCCATCTCAAGTTCTATGACTTGAGAAGATGTAACAAAATGTAACAATTGGTATCAAAGGAGGAGATACATCCGATAAAGAAATAGGGGAGAAATAATTCTGTCAGTGATTGATAAATACAAGGAGGAACGATATCCTGACAGTGCCCTTTTCTATTGTTATCAAAGGGGGAGAAGGATTCTATAGTATACAACATACTACATGTGTTGAGAATCCATGGATTAGAGAAAGGGGGAGAAGAATTATGTAGTATGTCAGATACTACATGAGTTGACATCAATGTCAAAGGGGGAGATTGTTGGCATTGTGTTGTCATTGATATAAACTGGTATGGAATGACTACCAGTAGAAGAGATGTATGTGCAACACTGTTCATGAAGGAATATAGAATGCGATATCTTGGAAATCACCTTATGTTGCAGAACACCAGTAAGGTAAGGAAGATGATCACTGGAGTCACCAGTATACAAGTTTGTGCCTAACTTGTGTGGATGGAATGGTAAGCTTACCAGTATCGACACACTGTATCACCATCAAGAAGAGTATGTCAACTAGCAAGTGAAGTGTTGACAATGAGAAGAATGCTTGGATGGTGTTTGTGATGAAGAGGCAGAATGCTACATGAATCACATCAACACTAGAAGAGAAGAATGAACAGGTCACCGGAATACTGTGAGGTTGCAGAATAATAGGACTCCCACTAGATGAAGAATGCAGTCACCATATGAAGATATGACTGACAATGAATTTGCCCACACTAGATCACATGTGCCTATTTGAAGATATGCTGCACAAATAGAGAAGTCACATGAGTACATTGCAGGATGCAGTAGACAAGGTGTCACTCCACTGGTAAGTGGAACTTATCTCCTATCATGTATTGCGTGCATCATAGTTTTGTGAGATAAGGAAGAAGAGGTGTGCATCAAGTGCATGAAATGAGGCATATGCACTGAACTGACTAAAATCAGGGATATACAAAGGCTTAGTGAAAATATCATAAATTTGTTCCTTCCTAGACACATACTCTAGCTTCACTTCCTCTTCACTAACTTTTTCTTTCAAGAAATGATACTTGATTGATACATGTTTAGTCTTTAAGTGTTGCACTTGGTTCTTTGACATATTAATAGCACTAGAATTGTCATAATATATGATAGTAGGCTCATCATAGATAACTTTGATATCCTTCAACATTTGTTTCATCCAAACTACTTGAGTGCAGTTACTAGCAGTAGAAATGTATCTAGCTTCAGCAGTAGATAGGGAAAATGAATCTTGTTTCTTACTTTCCCAAGAAAACAATTTCTTACCCAAAAATAATGCACCACTAGAGGTACTCTTCTAGTCATCAATATCACCAGCCTAGTTAGCATTAGTTTAAGCACATAACATGAAATCATCGTTTCTCGGATACCACAAACCATAATACATAGTTTCTTTTAAGTATCTAAATATCCTCTTTACAACAGTGACATGACTCTCTTTTAGATCAACTTGATATCTAGCAGCCATGGACACAACATGCATAATGTTAGGTCTAGTCTAATTCAAGTATAGCAGTCCACCAACCATAGAGTTGTACAAGGTCAGATTAGCTTTCAAAGATTCATCATTCTTAGACAATTTGTAGCTAGTCACCATAGGAGTTCCAACATGTTTAGAATCTTCTAACCCAAACTTATTCAACAATTCCTTCACATATTTAGCTTGAGATATAAAAATACCTTTTCTAGTCTCTGAAATATGCAATCCTAAGAAAACATTCATCTCTCCTATCATAGACATCTCAAATTCTTTCTGCATATCAATGACAAACTTCATACTCATTATCATTTCCTCCAAAGATAATGTCATCAACAAAAACTGCAACAATCAAAATATTATCATTCTCAATCTTGAAATATAGATTACTATCAGCAGTACCTTTATTAAATCCCAATTTCAACAAATACTTACCCAATCTAGTATACCAGGCTCTAGGAGCTTGTTTCAATCCATAAAGAGCTTTCTTCAATTTACATACCATGTCTCCATCATCTGATAATGAAAATCCATCAGGTTGCTTAATGTAGAATTCTTCTTCAAGATTACCATTCAGAAAGGTTAACTTGACATCCATCTGATATACCTTGGAATCCTTATAAGCAGCCTGTGCAAGCAATAGTCTAACAACTTTAAGTCTAGCTACCGAAGAAAAATTCTCCTCATAACCAATCCCTTCCTTTTGTGAATATCATTTGCATACAATCTTGATTTAATTCTGACAACTTCATCAGCTTCATTCAATTTATTCCTGAATACCCATATAGTACCAATCACATTATTGTCTTTAGGTCTAGGCACAAGTTCCCATGTGTTATTCTTTTCAATCTAATTCAATTCTAGAAATCAAACATACCTCTTTAGAATCTAGCCTTCTTCTAGTCATCACACCTTTATTTTTATCACCAATGATCTAATTTTTAGAATGATTCAATCTTACATACCTTTGAGTCTTTTGATTATTCTGATGTATAGGTTCCTGCACCTCTCCATCGATAGCAGCAATATCTAGGTTAACAACCTCTATCGAATCATTCTGCTTCAATTCTTTAGTCTGATTTAGTGTTAAAACAACATCTTGATCATAATATCTGCATGCTCTAATCTCTTTTCCATAGTTCTCATCAAACTTCACATTTGCACTATCCACTATCTTTCTCAGTCTCTTATTGTAGCACCGGTAGGCTTTTCTCTCTGTTGAATATCCAAAAAAAATTCCTTCATCACTTCTTGCATCAATCTTTCCTATATTCTCATCTCTCTTGATATAACACTTGCTTCCAAAAAATCTAAAATATCTCATAGTAGGAACATGACCAAACCATAGCTCATAAGGAGTCTTACTGGAATCACCTCTTATATTTACTTGGTTGAATGTGTAAATGATAGTGCTAATAAATTATCTCTAGTAGATCTTTAGAACATTCCCTCCAATTAGCATAGTCCTTGCAGCATCCAAGATAGTCCTATTATTCCTTTCAACAACTCCATTCTACTATGGGGTTCTAGGAGCTAATAAGTGTCTTCTAATCCCATGCTTCT
The DNA here is from genome assembly GCF_030272615.1 of Cryptomeria japonica. Classification (NCBI taxonomy): domain Eukaryota; kingdom Viridiplantae; phylum Streptophyta; class Pinopsida; order Cupressales; family Cupressaceae; genus Cryptomeria; species Cryptomeria japonica. The sequence continues at coordinate 614,417,180 of NC_081409.1, read as the reverse complement.
CATATAATGAATCAAACTCACCGGAGCAAAATTCTCCTCCTCTGTCAAATCTTAGACATTTCACCTTCAATCCCGTTTTAGTCTCAACCTTTTCTTTGAATATTTTGAATTTGTCCAATGCTTCTGATTTCTCCCTAAAAAAGGCAACCCACATCATACTGGAATAATCATCAATCAATAACATGAAATATTTGTCACCCTGCACACTTCTTATACTTGTAGGTCCACATAGGTTAGTATGCACAAGATCTAGCAATCTATTAGATGAATACTGCTTGCTCTTAAAAGAAATTATTGTTTGCTTTCCCATTTGACATTCCTTACATACCAGATTATAAGGCTTAACAATTTTAGGCAAATCTCTAACAACTTGAGTAGAACTGATCTTAATCATTGAATCAAAATTAACATGACACATTCTCTTATTCCACAACCAACTTTCATTAATCTGAGCAATCAAACAAATTTTCTCACCAGCATTCAAATGAAAGATATTACCTTTAGTCTTAGTTCCCGATGCAATTTATATCCTAGAGACATTTAGGATCTTGCATTTTCCATTCTCTAATTGCAAATCATAACCTTTGTCAACCTTCTATCCAACAATTAAAAGATTATTCTTCAGACCTTCAACATATAAGACATCATTAGTGTTATACTTACCATTAAAGGAAATAGAACCTCTACCATGGATCACACAGGCTTTGTCATCTTCGAATCTTACTATTCCACCATCATACTTTTCCATACTCACAAATTTTCTTTTATCATTAGTCATATGATGTGAACAACTATTGGTGATCATCCATTCCTCTTTTTGTTCAACTTTAGTAGCTAAAGCTTTCTCCCCAATAGTGCAACTGTTGGAATCAACAGGTACCGGTCCATCTTCCTTAATAGCAATAAACACACTTTCATCTCCTTCTGATTCTTCATCTGTAACACCTTCACCAGCAACATAATAACAGTTCTTCAGATGCTTATACTTTTGTTAAACTTGTAAGGCTTATCATACTTCTCATGCTTCTCATATCTATCATTTCTATCATGCTTATCAAATTTATCATGCCTATCATATTTAGACATTCTCTCTAGGCATCTAGAAGCAAAATTTCCTATCTTATTACAAGAGAAACATTTCACAGGCAATTTTCAATCATACTTACCATCTCCCTTAGGAAATCTTTGGGCAATCACTGCTTCAAGCTCATCCAATTCTCTTTCTTTCTCTTCAATATCTCTTCTCTCTCTTTCATATTTGGATATTCTACACTCATCAGGATCATACTTCTTCTTTGTGGATACAGATGCTCTAAATGTAGTCTCAGAATTTCCATGTGATTCACCAAACTCACTCAGTTCAAATGCAACAATCTTACCAACCAAAATCTCTTGTCACAGTAGTCACACTCCAGATCTCATCAATAGAAGCTACCTTATGTTTATAAGTAGGAAGAAATGATCTCAACACCTTAGTAATAATTTCATATTCTTCAAGGGTTCCACCAACACATTTGATACCTAGGACAAGTTCATTCACCTTAGCCATAAAGGAGTTTATGTTCTCATCTTCTCCCATCTTCAACATCTCATACTTCCCTTTCAAGCTCTGCAACTTAGCAACTTTGACTTGTTTATCTCCTTCATACAAGGTCTCAAGATTCTCCCAGATCTCATGTGTAGTATGAAGTCCCATTATAGTATTCATCTCAAAATCAATCAGAGCACTCAGCAAGGTTTCCTTATCTCTAATGTTATTTTCAGTATCCTTGATCTCAATAGTAGTAACCAGTCCATTTTGAGGAACAAAATAGGAATCCTTTGTAATCTTCTAGCAATCTCAAGTGCACCTCCATCCAGTTCTTCCATATAGCATAGTTACTTCAATCCAATCTCAGACTCTCCTTCTTAAAGATAACACCTCCAGTTGCCATCCCGGATCTCCTCAAGTGGTCAAGCTTTTTCAGAAGATCTAGCTTTGATACCAATTGTTGGCAACCAAAATGAAGGAAAACTGAGAGGGGGGTGAATTAGTTTTCACCGGATTATCAAACTTGACCTCAAATACAAATCCGATAAATTGCAGTAATGAAAAAGATAAGAAAATATATATCATAACACACAACACCAATATTTTGACATAGAAAACCCAATTAAATTAGAAACCACGGTGGGAACCTACCCACAATAAGATGATACTCTGCAGTAGTATGTATAAGTATTACAATGGGGAATGCACTTGTATTCAGACTCACTATCTAAATCTCATTGCTCAAGATAAGATGAACCAAAAGGATACAACTCTCACGGAGGTATCATTGACTTACAATAATATTCGGACTATAATCCTGATTACATGAATTAAAAGAATAGCATCTCCAAATGCCTGATGGCAGTTCATGTTAAGCACATTTGTCTACTCTGCAACTCTCCAATATTTTCTCAATCACTTTATAGAAAGATGAACTCATTTATTCACACACACAAATCTCTGATAATGCAGACACTAAGCCAATACTCAAATTACATGAATATCAAACCTATTTATATCAATCATCAACCTTGGCAACAAGGTCGACTAAACCCTCATCTCACATTTACAAAATTACATCACACGATACAAAGATTGACCAACAGACCAATATTATGATATACATGATATAACATGGACCTAAATCAAATGCTCAAACATGCAACACCACTGAAAATCATGCCAAGATCCACCGCGACATGCTACACCACCAAGAATATTGCATAGCACGAAGAATATCACCAGTTCAACAAAATCACCAAAAACATGCACAACGATCAATGTTGACCATCAAAACAAATAGGACATAATTAGGAAACACTAGCAAGCATGTTAGAATCATCTGTAATAGCTACACCAACACCACTTATCAAATCTTCATTGATCAACATCTGAAGCTCAAGAATACTCAAACAAAAGAAACTGTGACAATGAAATATAACTTGCGGGGCACCAAATCATGAACCATCTGAAATGAAGATACACAAGAACATCCCAAACAATCTCCCAAAAACTCAACTCAAAATCTTATCACACCAGAATATACAGGAGGAAATACCGAACTCTACAAAGCACTGATCAGAAAAACCAAGATGTAAATCGGATCATATGATATAATCAATTAAGATTCCAGATCACCAAAACCAATACATAAAGATGTAATGATACTAGAAATACTCTATAAACCGAACGATGATCCCAATAAATCACAAGAATATGTTGACATCAATGACTACAACATATCCAAGCAGCAACAATGTCCAACAATAAGGTCCCACTCACACTCTAGACCTAGGATGACACCTAACAACCAAAGGACATATACACAACAATAACTACAAATGCAATAAACTAGGTCACCATACAAGGCTAAATCGAAAGCATAAAACTCCCAGAGGCATACCAATAATCAAGGCATAAGGATCATGTACACATGTAGGGAAAGAGTGTCATCACATGCTACCCTCACAATAGAAGGGTCCAAGCCACACCTTGGTAGATATGTGGAACCATATCAATCTTGGAGCCAATCAAGGGAGTTTGATTTACCCCCTCTACGGTCTTTCCAAGATCATCCCGAGTCTCTACTCAAGGTCCATGAGGTGGGGCCAAAAACCAAATTATTATCTTATTAGGTGAGTCCTAATTACCCAACCCACTAATTAATTATTATGGTTATCACTTGCAAATTTAAAGAAAAATCTCCATGTGGTTCCATGATAGGTCTACACCCTAAGAATCCTTACAAGAAACCTCTTAGAAGCCTATTTCTCATTCCCCCAATCCTACACATGCAAGAGACCAAGACCTCAGGGTGAAACATAAATCAAAATAACAACAAGGAAGCTCGTATAACTGAATCACAAATAACATCAACATGTACAAACACAAATATGAAGCATAAACAAGAGCCATTAAGCCAAAAAATAAATCAAGAGCCTCAACATTAAACCAAATCAATTCAATAAACAAGAGCACGACATTCCCCTCTTGCTCAGACAAATCAATATATATTCCTCAACAACAAGGCATGCTCATCTTGCTGGAGCCATCACAAGCAATTCTCCACAACAAGGAATATATCATCTTGTTGGAGCTAATACAATACATCCTCAACAACAAGGAAATATAATTCTTGCTAGAGATAAATCACAATAAAAATAACCATATTTGATCAATATGCAACTCTAAGAATCACAAGGATACCAACAATAGCCTCTGGTATGAAAAAAAAACCAAAAAATGTGTCTCAATAAGCCAAAACAATAATATAGAATCAAACAATGTGTTTACAACACTTTGCTGTGTATTCACAGGGTTTTTTCATGCATATAATAGTTACTATAGAACATCTAGTAGGTTAAACACCGCATTCACAACACTGATGTGCTGACACATGATTATGTCGTGCATACAACAATTACTACAGAATACATAATGAACTAAACAATGTTTTCTGACATTGTGACGCTTACACAAGGTTGCACGTTGCACATACAACAATTACTGTGGACTAAACAACATTTTCGTGACACTGTGATACTTACACAGTTATGTCACACATACAACAATTACTACAGAATACATAACAGACTAAACAACGTTTTCATGGCACGAGCAACACCCAAATGCCCAAAAATTCATAGAAAGCATTTCGAAAAATTTAAAGCAAAGAATACAATAATCCCAATCCACACATTTATAATTGATTTATTTAAATTTCTCAACAACCTAAAATTTCCCACAAACAATCTTTTCTAAACAAGTTTTTCAAAAATAATTGCAAAGAAGGATAAACCGTCTAACTTGGTAATAGCAAAAAATGGACAATGAAATTCGATGAAGCACAATCCCAAATCCAAGCTCCGATTCCAAATTCAAACCTAAGCCAAATCATGAATTTTGCAATAATGAAAATAATCTCCAACAAGCCCACCCCCAACAAAACTTAGGAAACTCCATATATAAAAATTAATCCAAAACCATAACCCATCATGGCCAACATCAAAAAAATAAAAAATATTATTAATCATACCAACCCTACCCAAATTCGAGGTGAGAATAATAATAAAATAATATTATGTAAATCTCTAAATCTCATAACCAATGATAAAAGAGGGTAGGTAAGGTAAATAATAAATAAACAAATGGGGAAAACAATAAACAATAATAATAAATAATAAATAAAATCATTAATCAATAAATAAAATAGAAAGGGGTGATAAATAAAATAAATAAATCAAATGCCCCAATAAATGTTAAACCACAAAATAGTATAAATAAATAAATAAACAATCAAATAAAATATCTTCGTAATCATAACTTCCAAGAGGGCTAATCATAACAAGGGGTAAGTACATAAATAATAACAAATAAATAAATAAATAATCAAAACAATAAATGACTAGATAAACAATAAATAAATAATATAAATACATAAACAAACAATAGACAAATAAACAAAATGGATAATGAATAAGTAAATGTACGGACAAGCATAAACGCTTCAACTAGTAATTAAATAATAAATAAATGTACATATAGGCATAAATAATCAACCAATAATTAAGAAATAAACAAATAAATAATAACTCAACAAATCAAAAGCTCATATAATAAATATTCAATTAAACATTAGACCATAAAATAATAATAATATTAAATCATCAAGTAAATACAAATTCATTAAATAAACATCAATAAATAATAAATCTTTAATAATAATAATCCACACATTAATATCAAATATTAATGCCATCCATTAATTTAATTTAATTTAATACTAAATAAATTATATAAATTGATTAATTATTAATTAATAAATAATTGCAAATTCACAAGGCAACCCAACATAAGGTTGAACAACATACCACATGGCGCAAACCAACAACTTGCCATTGGGATAAGACACACTCATACCTGTGAGACTAGGTGGAATCGATGTCTGGTACCTACAGTCCTACATCCACCACTAAAACACAATACAACATATGTACGATACATATACATCATAAATGATCAGGCAAGTGATAGAGAATCACAATGAGTGGTATGCCATTGTCCCTATCTTGAAGACACTAGAAAGTCACAATCATCAACTCAATCATCATCATAATTATGGAATAAGGTTAGAATAATCAAGATAACATCACAACCTCATAAGCAATATTATGCATACAGGAATAGTGAGTGCATAAGCCTAATCAACATATTAGTCCAGGACATAACTTCATCCACATAAACCATAATGAATCCACTAATATCAAAGAGACTATCAGAACACAAATCTAAAAGTGTTTATCACATTCTCTCATAAAGGATGAGTCAAGGAGGAGCACTACAAACTTCATATAATAATTAACATGTCTCTATCTCAAGAGTTGGCATATTCCCTAAAGTGTAACCTAATTCAACCTCCACACATCCACATTAACCAATTTTGATTATTTTAAAAATTAATATACCTAAAATAATTTACACTTTGCAATTAAATTTCACTCAATTTTGTTGTATAAAATAATCATTTTATAATTCAATATTTAAATTGACCTCCTATCAAATCCATCCTTCAAACTAATAAAAATTTGTTGTATTTAAAAGTGAAACATTTAAAATTATATTCTAAGATGTTGTATAAAAAACATGTCCTAGTTTATTTTTAATAATAAAAGATCCACCTAACTCTCATTCACTATATCTCACAATTGATTATTACAATGTTCCACTTCTACATACTTAGTGATTCATAGGAAAATTACATTATTGGTTATATTTAATTTTTTTGTTAAATTTTAATTAAATTGTTCCACTTAACAGTTTGATCAAGGATAATCTTCCACTAAGAAAACTAACAAATAAATTTTGTAGACACCACTTTATTAAGATATATTAGACGATGAAGCAAATTATTTTTCAAATTACATAATTTTTCAAAGTGATTACACAAATAGAAAGTTAAATCTAAAAACATAGATAGATTCTACTTTGTATTAATGCTTTAATTTCAAGCTTATGTACATAAAAATTTTAATTGGCTATTTCTTAGAGTTTCGTACGTAGTTGTAATTGGTATAAGAACATCATTGTGGATAATATAATACATATTTACAATTAAATGCCACTAGATTACATTAAAATCTATGCAGATCTAGCCCATTTTATAATTTAAAAAGGTTTAATTGTCTATTATTTATTATTTCTATTACTCAAATTCTAGGTTTAAATCTTACTAGTTACTTTATTTATTTATCTTTCTTGGTATCTTTTAATCTAGGTGTGGTATTTATTGTTGGTGTAATTAAATATTCATCATGGATATTATTACACTTTACTTAAGTTAATTTAGGATAATGCATCTCATCGTAGTTTGGATTTGAGACACTTAGGGAAGTGTGCACATAGGGATATAGCTTGTAGGAGAAATTCCACCTTTTGTGATCTTATTTTGCTGTTACACTCCACATTCGGTGGGTCATCCACCTCTTGTGGAATATTATATTATTTCTCCTACCTACCCTTGTTTCTCATTGAGCCAAATTTCATGATTGTGTGCTCGTACATCCATATGGCCTTGCTTATATAAGCAGGCTCATATTCATTGTATTGGTTAATCCAGTTGATCATTTGCATATTGATGAGAATACAATTTGTTCTTGTCATTATTTTGTCTCTCTTTTATACTTTTCATTGTGCCCTTGATCTTGGCAAAATCTCACATTTACCTATACATAATTTGGTGAACTTGATTTATCTTATAATCAAATACATTTGTCTCTAGGGTTTATTTTATATGATTTTTAATTTCTTTTATCTAGATACTAGAATTTCTCTTTTAAGCATAATTCTAATTAACCCTAACCTTAAGCCTAACCCTACATGTAAACCCTAACCCTAAACATTAAGCCTAAGCCTAAGCCTAATAATACAATAGTCTATTTATATATTAACTAATTATTTAATGTCTTCAATATTGCATCGTGACTGCTATAGTTAGCTTATATATATTATTTTTTATATATAAAATACATCAAGAGATATCCTTCTCAAGGCGCCTATTATTTTTATGAATTTTGTATACTAAAGTCAGATAGGCACCTCGAGAAGGATATATCTTGGTGTATTTTATATATAAAAGTAATATATATAAACCTGTCTTATAATCAAATACATTTGTCTCTAGGGTATATTTTATATGATTCTTAATTTCTTTCATCTAGATATTATAATTTCTCTTTGTGAGCCTTATATTTTCACCTTTCCCTTGTGTTATCTTTTGATGTCCTTTAGGGATGTTTATTTCATGTTTATGCCAAAGACTCTTTGATATCATCCTTTCCCCTTGAGAATAATTACACATCTCAATACTAATATGAATTCTTATTCAAATATTTATAATATTCTTATTGGTTCTATTAATGGTGCTTATCACAAGGTACATGTAAATAAAAAAAACTTTCTATTAGTTCATAAATAATTTTAAATAATATTAAAATTATGCATCTTCAATAAACTTGATTCTCTTCTTAATTTATTGAGCTTAATTTACTATATGGTTCAAAGATTGTTTAGGGAATTATGGTTATGGTTAAACATGTCATCTATCCTCTATGTAGCTTCCTCTCGTGTTGTTGTTAATGTATTATATCCCTCCTCTAGTGTCATCTCTTCTTTCATTTTTCTAATGTACCATCCATTTCAGAGCTCATTAGTGTACATATTCTCCCCTTCCTACCATATGTCACTAGTGTTATATTAGTGTCTCAACTTCATTTTTGCATTATTGTGCTACCTCCCTACCTTATCCTACTCTCTCGTTGCATCTTATTTTATATTTTATTAATACCACATCTATTTTTCCCATGCACCCAACTAAATCACCATATTCATCTCCCCTTATGTACTATAAGAAAATAAGAGAGATAGTTTTGAGCATGAGGTTGATGTTATTCATACTATAAATATTATAGCTAAGTGTACTATATCACATCTCTCTTATTTTAGTTTATACAATGACATATTCATTACAATTAGGATTTTTGACATCATATTTTGATTTGTATTATAAATGGGTGTCCCTAGTACAAATTTATAAGATTTTGAGGTTTCATGTTTAGATTTTATGTACAAGATGATAAATTGTTGGATAATTTATTTCACTATATATTGAGGGACAATGCTATTAATTATCTTGCTTCTTGGGTCCAATTATTCTTATTATTAGCTAGAAAAAAATTTGTTAATTATTTGTATGTGAACTTTGGATTGAATATCACAAAGTGAAAGATGTGTGATCATGTGATTTTATAGAGTATGATGCCATCAGGCCTAGCACAACTAACTTATGATGTGGTTCTCCTAATATGATTATGAATTGAATATGAATAGGTGTAATAAAATAGCATATCTTAATTATTCACATTATTAGGCCATTAAAATTATTATTTTTTAGCATTCAAAATGTTACGTCCAACTAGGAAAGCTAATGTACTTAGAGGGGAGGGGTGAATTAATACTTCAAAAGTGTTCTTCAAAAACAATCTTATTGATAAACATAAATTGTAAATTGCTGATCTCATAATATAAAACTAACACATAATTATAGAAATAACATTCATACACATTTCACTCCATAACACAAATATTTTGGTTACGCAGAAACTCTTTGTTAGAGAGAAAAACTGTGATGGGGATGGCACCCACAACTTCACTACTGCAATAATAAAGGTTGCTTGGTTAGAGGTACATGTTTAGCTATTTCTGATAGCTTACGCTGTTAGGAGTATCAAGATCTTTTAGATCTACCTTGCTAAAGGATTTTACAACACTTATACAAAATGTTGCACTTGGTTAAAGGCTTTACAATTTATAGACTTTGTTAGAGTCTTTTACCCTGTTAAAGGTTTCTATTACAACTCAAATGATTCAGTAAAATCTTTACAAATATCTGCAACTTTACATCTAAAATGTTATAGCAGATTCTATGTGCTCAATATGAAATTACCTTGCTCATAGAATACCTCAGTAATAGATAAATCAACTCGGTAAACCCTTCTGTTTACTCTGTCCCTTGAACTGTTCTCTAAAGACTTTCTCGGTGACCTCTGAATATCTCTATCAGTCATAGCAGTCACAACTCAATGTGTCCTCTTATGATTTTCTCTTTTAACTTCTTCTATCACACATGTCTATCTCTCTTTTGATTCTCAAATCACTTTGTATAAATAGATCTCTAGGACGGTGATCTAGTTCATGCTTCAATCATACAAAAAAGATTCATCGAATGAATAACCATAGAAATTATTTCATTGGATAAACTTCCTCAAAATCATACCAAATCTTGAAGTGCAATTTCCTATGTGATAACGGTTCCCTGATCCTTGATTCTTGTAACACGTTTCCACATATGTGTCCAAGTTCAATGAATCTGGTAACACATTTCTACTCGGTTCAGATTACTCAGTACACCTTCTTTGCTGCTCGGTAGACATAGAACATTACTCGGTAGACAGCTCGGTGAATACTTAACTCTGTGACTCCTTTCTTCTATAACTGACTGCTTTAGTGCTTACCAATTGAATATTTCAGTAGTACTAACCGACTAGAGTATATAGGATGACTTTGGACATAAAACTAATGACAACTTAGTAAATAATAACAATCTCCCCTTTTGACATTAGTTTGGTATGTTTGACAAAACTCCTTTCAAAGTCATAACTCAAAATCTATATACTTACAAAATTTGACTAGAATGACAGTATATACAATTGTCAATGAATAGTAACATATTCAAATATATACTCCCCTTATCAATATACTGTAATGCTCCTGTGATCAATGCTCGGTGTTCTATCCGTGTTCTATGCTCCCCCTATCAAATTCAACAATACATTCAGATACTCTGTTCTACTCAGTATACTGTACACTCTTATACTCGGTATATACTCGATATACTCCCCCTATTTGACAAACATCAAAACTAGTTACCATTAGGTGGAGGCAACTGGTCAAAAATAGATTTATACTTTGTACTAGCATCGGTGAGAGTAGTGGAGAGTGCGTCTTTGACACTGTCCATTAGGGAATTCTGAGCTATAATATCACCTAATAGTGAAATCAAACCATCTAAAGTGCTTCCCTCTTGTTGAGTGGATGAGTGGGTAGCTCGGTTGATCTGCTCTTGGACTGATGATAAGTGGGGAATAAATAAGGTTTGAAGAGTCATGATACCCATTCTTATTTTTTTCTCTTCATTCCGAAGTTCTAATTGTTGAGCCATAAGAGTTTACAGCTTGGTATAGAAATTCTGAATAGAATTTGGCTCGATGGTCAATGTATTGGAGAGATTGGTGATCTCTTGTTCAATAACTTCAGTCTTATGCTTGATATCCTTAATAAACAATGAAAATGTACAGAGCTTCTGAAATAAATAAAGAATATGTTTGAGTTGAGGGGACAACTCAGCAATGAGTCTAACAAGCTTGACTTTACCTATGGCAATTGCTTTCTGCACTTCTTCAATCATTTTGGCAGTCAGTGTCATGCCCAAACTTTTGGGCATGAACGAGAAATTTTTTTTTTTTTAAATCACAACTAAATAACATTAAAATGTTAATATTAAATGTTTGTCTTAACTATGTGAGAGTTAACTTTAACCACTAACACAAGTAAACAAAAATAATTTAATCCAATGCGGAAAACTAAAATAATTATTATATCATTTCCTAAAATTTTAACCCATAACTTAATTAAAATCGACTCCCTAAAATAATTGACGAAGATAAGATTAGTCTCCAATAATCATTTATTGTCTTAAGGAACTAACTAAATTAATCCTAGCACTTTGTTTATAATGTCTATAATTTTTTTTAAATCAATATTTAAAATGTGCTTAAAATTAAATCGACTGAAGGGTCAATTAAATTCATAATGACATATGTCCTATAAAGTTTAATCACATATACCTATATCCAAGTGGGCTAAAATTATTCCCTATAGTCAAATAATTTTCAACAAAATTAAATTTGCTAAGAGAATTAAACTTCCTAAGTATTTTAATTTAAAACATCACATAATTATTCTCATATGTTTATTAAAACATATTATTTATAATCACCAATAAAATATTTTACCTCCAATTTGATCTAATCTTCCATAATTTAACCTCTATGAATAAAAGTATATATATATATATAAAATTAAATATGTTTGCACATTATGGAAACCCTAATTTTTTTTAATAAAATAACAATGCTCTTTCATTATTTTCATTTCTTATATATTTTTTTACTACTACCCTAACCCTACCTCGGGTTAGGGTTATATATATATATATATATATATATATATATATATATATATATATATATATATTTCTTGGCAGGGAGGAGGGTCGAAGGTTGGTGGCCATGGCGGAGGTTATGGGAAGGGTTTGAAGCAGCGACGATGACAGTGTTCCCAAGGCTGTCGTTCACTGAGGGAAACCATAGTGGCAACGTCCACTATGGCCGCCCACAGTGGCAGCGCTCGGACCGTCCACTATGGAAAGCCATAGTGGCGGCGTCCACTGTGGTCACCCACGGTGGCGGCTCCCCGACCGCGCCGACCACTATGCTAACCACAGTGGTTTGGCCTCCCAATGACCGCTGTGTTTAGCACAGTGGTTCAGCCCGAACCCCAAATTTGCCATATTTTTTAAAAGGTTTTAAATTTTTTTAATTTTTTTGTTTATTTAAAATGTATTAAAAAATATATATATATATATATATATATATATATATTTATATATATTTATATATATATATGTATTACACAAATAAGTATATATGTTTTTTTTTTAAAGAGTTCATTTAATCATATATATTTGCATGTATATATATATATATACATATATATATATATACATACATATATATATATATATACATACATACATATATATATATATATATATATATATATATATATATGTATGTATATATGTGTGTGTGTGTGTGTGTGTGTGTGTGTGTACACACACACACACACACACATATATATATTGCATCAAGGCAAATTCTGTAAACATATGTTGATGTTATTATTTTGAAACATTTTTAACAGACTAGTTAAATTCTTCAGATTTAAATAAATGCGTATATTTCTTTTAGATTTAAATGTCTTGTAGCTAAAATTAAAAATCAAAATCAAATAGTTTATTTAATTCCCAGACTTATTTTCTGCAAGTAATTAAAATTTACAGAAGTAAATAAGTTTAAAAAACAACTTTGTAAATCTAGAAATTATTAAAATAAAACTTTAGAAATGGCTATAATAAAATTTTATTTTATTTTCTGCAATAAACAAAATGACAAATTTAGATAAACTAAAATTGCACTTCCATTTACAGGTCTAATTGTTTTATTTCCAGCCTTCTGCATGCATGCTAAACTATTTCATTATTTTCCTATTTTATTTCATAAGCATAAAGGGATAGAACAAATTTCTTGCTTTTCAAAATATCCTATACACAACAAATGTTATTTTTTCATAAATATAGAAAACTAATACCAGAAATACTCATTTCTTTTCTGCAGTATAGCATAAATAAATATTACATTTCTTTAAAACATATTTCCAAGACATTATTATCACTTTACAAATAGGTCTCTCATTCTTAATAAAAGAAGAAAATAATAAATACATTTCCAAATATTTTTCTGCAACAAATAACTCCAGCCACATCTACTTGTCCTAATCTTTTCTTCCAACAACCTGCAATAAATCAAAAGCTATGACCATGGAGTGCTCACATCCCAGCCTAGGCTAACTAGTAGCCACCCCCGAGCTTGGAGAACCAAGCCCTAGACAGGTAACACACATGCAACACAACAAAGAAGGGGAAACAATCACAAACATATTCCCAACCAAGGCTACACTGCACCACACAATGTGATATCTCTACATGGGTGGTAGTGGACCAAATACCTTGAGGAGACTGCTAGTAAAACTCAAGGCCACCTCATGGAAAACAATGATAAAGCATAAGTAAAACAATCCCACAACCTTATGCCCCCCCCAAGGCATTCATGCCTTATTTCCCTCCATATGACCCCCAAATGCATAAACAAGCCATGCAGCAAGGGTTACATAGGGATCCCTTGAGATCGCTCTCTTAACGAGAGCCTCTCACTCTAGGGTTGTCAAAATTCTACCTCCCACAAGACCATCCTCTCTCCCAAGAGTAGGAGGTCTTGATTACTCCCAAAACACAGAATATACACAAGAGTAAAATGTAGAACACAAAATAAATTTTCATAGGGGAAAATAAAAGAAATAAGCCTTTTCACACAAGCAATTCTTTTCAACATAACATGCAATATAAAAAAACAATACCTAAGAGAGAGATTTAACCAACCTTCAACTGTCCAAGGTATGCTAGATTAGTTGAGGATGGGCAGCCCAATTCCACAATTCCTTGCTTCTCTACCCTTAGCCAAAATCCTATACCAAATCTATTCTTTTCAAAATTCCTTGTCTCCAAAAATGGAGAGTGGGTGATTACCCACAAAATCTCTCATTCTTGCCTAAGAAGACCCCAGTGAGAGTTCTCACAGGTTTCTAAAATTGAAAAAGGAAAAGTCAGAAAAAGATCCAAAGGGATCTCTCATCAAAAAGGAAAGCTAACAACTTAGGTGATTCCTTCTAATTTTCAATTTTCGCTCAACTTAGGAAACCCACTTTTTAGGGTGTCTAAATGGTCACATGGGAATTGGTACATACCTAAAATTACTCCTAACCCTTAGGTATACCTTATGGGCTTTAGGAAACACTTTTAAACTACCCCTAGGAGTCCATTTAACCCTTTTTAAACTCATCTGAGGTTTATTTTCGGGTCAAACCTAAGTTGACCACCCCAAAGATTTTCTACCCTAGAAAAATATAGAACCACATTAAATTAATTGAAAAAGCTATGGTTGAGCAACTCCCTCCAAGAGACAATTCAAAAATTAAAACATAAATCAATACATGTGTCAAGTGACACAATAAAAATACTTTTACGAAATTATACAGGAAATTTTGTCTCTTGTTGGATTTATACAAATACATAAATTCAATCTAACACACATGAAACATCCACTTTCACAAATAAAATACTATACAAATGGGGTGTTGTCTCTCCAAATAGACAAACCCTGGTTTTACGAATGTACATAGGTCTAGGTTTGGTTCTCCATAATATTTCCATCGTCACATGGATAATTTTCCTGCGCATCTCAATTACACATTAGTAATTCCAAATAACCTCATATAATATAAAACACATGAATAAGAATACACATCAAACACTCTGCATATAATATAACATTTAAACAATTCAATACATCTTACATCCAAATAACTCACATAAGCAATTATCATAATTCTCATAATTTTAACCCATACATAAAACTTGCATCCTATTTCTATCATCATAGTAAAGTCCTGCAAATCCAATAATGACATATATCATCTCAAATTTATCCTATTCTAGAATCATATAGAGTTCTATATCATAAAGCATATAAATGAAGTATCAACATACATCAATGTTATCCAACTCATAGAATCATATAAGTTCTAAATCCATAATGCATAAAAATAAAGCATTCATAATCATCTCAACATAAAAATCACTGAAATGCTAGACTGAGTCGGGGTAGGGCCTCACATCCTCCCCCTCTAGGCATGAACTTCCTCCTGGAGTTCATAAAAAAGATGGGGGTACTCTGATCTCATCCGTGCTATGTCCTCCCATGAAGCCATAACCTCATCATAGCAATCCCACTGGACCCTAACCTGGTCTAGCTCTTGACCTCGAAGGGCTAGCGTCTGGCATACCAAAATGCGAATGGGCTCGAAAGATAGCTGCCCATCTGACTGCACCTGTAAAGCATCCCAATCTAAAATATGAGACTCATCATAGATATACTTCCTCAAAACTAATACATGAAACACATCGTGGATGTGTGACAGGCTAGGTGGCAATGCTAAATGGTAGGCAACTGGTCCTATCCTCTCAAGGATCTCAAATGGCCCTACAAAGCGAGGTGTGAGCTTAGAACCCTTTCCATAATGGATTGGACTCTTATGTGGTCGCACTCTCAAGAAAACTCTATCTCTAACCAAGTAGCTATGATCTATCCTCTTTGCATTTGCATATTTCTTCTTTCTATCTTGTGCCTCTCTAAGGTGCTACCTAATCAAATCCACCTGCTATTCCATATCCCAAACTATCTCAGGACCAATAGCAACTCTATCCTCTATGCGGTCCCAACTCAACGATGTCCTACAAAGCTTGTCGTATAATGCCTGATAGGGTGGCATCCCCAAAGAAGTGTGATGCCCATTGTTATAGGCAAACTCCACTAAGGAAAGGTACTCTTCCCATCTGGTCTAATGATCCATGATGTACATGTGAAGCATATGCTCTAACACCTAGTTAACCCTCTCTGTCTGACCATCCGTTTCCGGATGATATGTTGTACTGAAGTTAAGCTTAGTGCTCATAGCTACCTTTAATGCCTTCGAAAAGGAAGAAGTGAAGAGGGAATCCCTATCAGAGATAATCTTGCATGGAACACCATGAAGTCTAACAATGTCTCGCAAGAACACCTATGCTATTGCTGGTGTTGTGAAGGTAGTCCGAACTTGTGAAAAGTGGGCCACTTTGGTCAACTTGTCAACTGTCACCAAGATGGCATCATAGCGATGAGATGACATAGGAAGACCAATGATGAAATCTATGGATATAGTATCCCACTTCCACTCTGGTATAGCATGAGACTGGAGCAACCCACCTAGATGGCGGTGCTCTGCCTTGACTCTCTAACACTCGAGACATCAGGCTACTAACTCAGCAATGAGCTGCTGCATTCCTGGCCAATGATATAACTGTCTTAAGTCAGCATGCATCTTCTTAACTCTGGGATGTGCTGCATAAGGAGATCTATGAGCCTCTGTGATAATGAACTCTTGCAAACCCCTGGAAGAAGGTACATAGATGCACCCTCTATGGCGTAATAGTCCATCAAACTCTAATGAATAATTCACATATTTTCCTTCTAAAATTTTTTGAGATCGTATCACCTGACAAACCTCTGAATACCATCCATCCTCTAGCAACTGCTATAGTATACAGTCTCTCAAATCCATACCCATAGATATGGTGTATACCTCATGACGTCTCCTACTCAAAGCATCAGCAACTACGTTTTCTTTCCCTTTGATGTAGTGAATGTCAAAATCATACTTGCACAAGAACTCCATCCATCCCCTCTGTCGTGCATTAAGGTTCAGCTGAGTGAATATGTACTGAAGACTCTGATAGTCTGAATGAAGCTCAAAATGATGACCCAAAAGGAAGTATCTCCACCTCACAAGTGCATGCACTATTGCTGCAAGCTCAAGGTCATGAGTAGGGTAGTTAATCTTATGAATCTTAAGTTTCCTAGACTCAAAAGCTATAGCCCTACCATCCTGCATAAGGATTGCTCCTAAACCCTCTAGGGAAGTATCTATGCAAACCATGAAGTCAGGTGAGGGATCTAGTACTACAAGGATAGGTGCACTAGTAAGTACCTTTTTGAGTTCCTAAAAGGCCCTCTCGCACTTCTCTATCCACTCAAATTTCTTCCCTTTATGCTGAAGAGAAGTAATAGGATGTGCAACTCTAGCAAATCCCTCAACAAAGCATCGGTAATAACCTTCTAAGCCCATGAAGCTCCTAACCTCTATCACACTGGTTAGCACTGGCCAATCCATAATAGCTCTGATCTTGGATGGGTCTACTAAGATCCCATCACCAGAAATAACGTGCCCAAGGTACTTGACCTCTAATCGAAAGAAATAACACTTTGACAAACTGCCAAACAATTGATTGTCCTTCAAACACTACAAAACTTGTCTCAGGTGCTCCTCATGCTCTTTCTCATTCCGAGAATATATCAATATATCATCATGGAACACAATCATAAAGTGGTCCAGAAATGTGTGGAATACCCCATTCATGAGGCTCATGAAAATAGCTAGAGCATTCATAAGACCGAATGGAACCACAGTGAACTCATAGTGACCATATCTAGTGCGAAATGTAGTCTTGTGGATATCACTTTCCACTATTCTCAACTGATGGTATCCTGACTTTAGATCAATTTTTGAAAATACTTTGGCACCCTGAAGTTGGTCGAATAAATCATCAATTCTGGGCAAAGGATATCGGTTCTTGATGGTTACTTTGTTCAACTAATGATAATCCATGCATAATCGGAGAGATCCGTCCTTCTTCTTCATGAAGATGATTGGTGCACCCCAAGGGGATACACTAGGGAGAATCTGACCCTTCTCTTGGAGTTCCTCAAGCTACATCTTGAGCTCATTAAGCTCATTTGTGGTCATCCTATAAGGTGCTCTTGAAACTGGCTCAGCTCCTGGTACAAGGTCTATATGAAAGTCTATCTCTCTACGGGGCGACATCCCTGATAGCTCTGAAGGAAACATGTTTGAATATCCCTTAAGGATAGGATGATCATCTATCAATGTTTCCTTTTCATCCTCTTCCCCTCTATCACTGATAGTGATAGCAAATAGCTGACATCCTTTTTGCATGCTCTGCTTAAGCTATATTGCGGAAATCATACGAAGAGACACGGGTCTCTGAATCCCTGTGATTACTATGGATGAACCCTGATCATCCTCACACTCTATCACTTTCAGGTGGCAATCCATCTTGTCTCTATGGGTATAAAGCCAATACATGCCAAGTACGATGCCATATGATCCAAGTGGTGTAACTCTAAGGTCTACTAGGGTGGTGATATTGCCAATCTAAAGCTGACATGCCCTAACCTCTGATTCCACTGACATTCTAGCCCCTGAAGCTAACTCCACTTCCCAACTGACACCCTGTCTAGTTGCCACTAACCCACAATGCTTCACAACCAATGGAGATATAAAGGAGTCAGTAGCTCCTGAATCAAATAATATAGATACACTGTTACCTCTGATCATACCTGCAACCTCAATGACTGTGGCCTGGTGCTCTGCTTGGCGATTGTCAACTACTGCAAAGACTCTATGGGACCTACCCATATCTCCAACTATAGGCTCTGATGCTACCATCCTCGGATTCCCTGCCATCTAACCCTGAGGACAATCCCTCGCCATGTGCCCCATGGCTCCACATGTGAAAAAAGCACCACGTGCCTGAAACTAGATGCCCTGAGGCCTAGAAAAAGACTGTCCCCCTGTCCTGCTAGAACCACTGTACCCACCCTTGGAGGATTGCTAAGTCCTTGTTAGAGGTGTGTAAGGAACCTGAGATCACTGATCTCACCTCTGCCTTTGGTTCTATTGTGACTGTTGAGGAGGAGGGGGTTTGGAGAATCCTTGTGTGTTTCTATTATTTCCCTTCCAATGGAGTTTCTGAAACCCGTATGTCTGGGGTATAGGGTTTTGGTTCTGGAACCGATCCCTGGTATCTTGTGGCCTAACTTGAATCTCCTTTGCTATCAGTGCCTTCTCCATGGCAGCCTGAAGGCTCCCTGGAGTAGACATCCTCACTAGTCCTGCTATGCCGACATTCAACCCTCTGATGAAATGATTGACGAGAAGCTTCTCGTCTTTTAGGTAGTCCACGTAGGGAAAGAGCTCGAAGAATTTTCTCTTGTACTGGGTCACTGAGAGACCCTTCTATTGGAGGTCATGGAACTCATCTATCCTATGCTGTCTATAATGCTCTGACAAGTACCTCTCCCTGAACCTCTCTATAAAAATCTCCCATGTGAGAGTATCAGCAACTAAACCACACTTGTATTCCTCCTGTCTCCACCATGTGGAGGTCGTTCCTCTCAATAGGTGGACTGCTATATGTGCCTTTAGATTGCTCTTGTAAGAGCACAATGCAAAGCACCTATCAAGGCTCAATAGCCAAGCCTCAGCTTCTACCCCATCAGTAGATCCCCCAAAAGATGGTGGCTAGAGACACGTAACCTCCCTAATAAGATCCCTTGGCTCCTGATGAGTTCTCTCATAATACATTGGCTCTGCCACTGGAGGTGGTCCTGGTAGGTGCATAGACTCTGGCTCATTCCCACCCTGACTCTCTATGGGAATAGGAGGTGGACTCCTACTCCGTTCCCTATCTATCGATCTATGACTCCCTGAGTTCTGATTTTCAACATGATGATCCTTGACTGGAAACCTATCCTGGACTATACCAATCAGGTTCTGGATTACTTTTAAGATGTTTCGGTTTGGGTCAACTAGTTGTTCGGGAGGAGCCTCTGGGTTCACTTCTGGAACCGATTCCTCCCTATCTACCTCTTCGTGTGCTATGCGTTCATGCCTAGGACCCCTTCCACACTTGCGAGCTTGTCGTGTAGTCAGAGGCATCCTTATGAGAAAATAAAATAAAATAAATTAAATAGCTAATTTTTTGAAAAAAAATATTTAATTAATTAAATTTAAATATAATAGAAAATTAATAAAATAAAATTAATTAAAGCGAAATGTAATGGAGAAAGGTTCCTAGTGTTGGAAACCTTGCTCTGATACCAAAATGTCGTGCCCAAACTTTTGGGCACGAACGGGATTAATTTTTTTTTTAAAATCACAACTAAATAACATTAAAATGTTAATATTAAATGCACTAACAAGTTTTGTCTTAACTATGTGAGAGTTAACTTTAACCACTAACACAAGTAAACAAAAATAATTTAATCCAATGCAGAAAACTAAAAGAATTATTATATCATTTCCTCAAATTTTAACCCATAACTTAATTTAAATCGACTCCCTAAAATAATTGACGAAGATAAGATTAAACTTCCATAATTTAACCTCTATGAATAAAAGTATATATATAAACTTAAATATGTTTGCACATTATGGAAACCCTAATTTTTTTAATAAAATAACAATGCTCTTTCATTATTTTCATTTCTTATATATTTTTTTACTACTACCCTAACCCTACCTCGAGTTAGGGTTTTATATATATATATATATATATATATATATATATATATATATATATATATATATTTCTTGGCAGGGAGGAGGGCTGAAGGTCAGCGGCCATGGCGGAGGTTATGGGAAGGGTTTGAAGCGACGACTGTGGCGGCATTCCCGGGGGCGTCGCTCACTAAGGGAAACCATAGTGGTGGTGTCCACTGTGGCCGCCCACAGTGGCGGCGCTCGGGCCATCCACTGTGGGAAGCCACAGTGGCGACGTCCACTGTGGTCACCTACAATGGCCGCTCCCCGACTGCGTTGACCAATGTGCTAACCACAGTGGTTTGGCCTCCCACCGACCACTGTGTTTAGCACAGTGGTTCGGCCCGAACCCCAAATTTGCCATATTTTTTAAAAGGTTTTAAATTTTATTTTTTTGTTGATTTAAAATGTATTAAAATATATATATATATATATATGTATTACACAAATAAGTATATATGTTTTTTTTTTGAAAAGAGTTCATTTAATCATATATATATTGCATCAAGACAAATTCTGTAAACATATGTTGATGTTATTATTTTGAAACATTTTTAACAGAATAGTTAAATTCTTGAGATTTAAATAAATGGGTATATTTCTTTTAAATTTAAATGTCTTGCATCTAAAATTAAAAATCAAAATTAGATAGTTTATTTAATTCCCAGACTTATTTTCTGCAAGTAATTAAAATTTACAGAAGTAAATAAGTTTAAACAACAACTTTGTAAATCTAGAAATTATTAAAATAAAACTTTAGAAATGGCTATAATAAAATTTTATTTTATTTTTTGCAATAAACAAAATGACAGATTTAGATAAACTAAAATTGCACTTCTATTTACAGGTCTAATTGTTTTATTTCTAGTCTTCTATATGCATGCTAAACTATTTCATATTTTTCCTATTTTATTTCATAAGCATAAAGGGATAGAATAAATTTCTTGCTTTTCAAAATATCCTATACACAACAAATGTTATTTTTCAGAAATATAGAAAACTAAAACCAGAAATACTCATTTCTTTTCTGGAGTATAGCATAAATAAATATTACATTTCTTTAAAACATATTTCCAAGACATTATTGGTACTTTACAAATAGGTCTCTCATTCTTAATAAATGAGGTAAATAATAAATAAATTTCCAAATATTTTTCTGCAACAAATAACTCCAGCCACATCTACTTGTCCTAATCTTTTCTTCCAACAACCTATAATAAATGAAAAGCTATGACCATGGAGTGCTCACCTCCTAGCCTAGGCTAACTAGTAGCCACCCGTGAGCTTGGAGAACCAAGCCCTAGATAGATAACACACATGCAACACAACAAAGAAGGGGAAACAATCACAAACATATTCCCAACCAAAGCTACACTGCACCACTCAATGTGATGTCTTTACACGGGTGGTAGTGGACTAAATATCTTGAGGAGACTGCAAGTATAGTAAAAATCAAGGCCACCTCATGGCAAAAAATGATAAATCATAAGTATAACAACCCCACAACCTTATGCCCCCCAAGGCATTCATGCCTTATTTCCCTCCTTATGACCCCCAAATGCATAAACAAGTTGTTATCACTGATTAAAAATGGGCTTTTCTTTTCCCATGATTGGCTATGGTTTGTTGAAATTTTGAATAGGGTGCAGTTTCGAATGCTTCAGCTTTGTTTTAGACCTCAGGGGTTTAAGGGTTTTTGATTTTAGATCCTCTTGTGTTTGTTTTAAACACTCTGGTTTCTAATTTTTCGTTACTTTATTCACTTAAGTAATGGGTCATGGGGTCGTAGGAAGTGTCCCCCCTTGTTGTTTGCCTAGGCGGTTATGTTAATTAATTGAAAAATTTATGCCTTATATGTTTTTCTCTTAAAGTTGTCGGGCCCAGTAACTAGTGTGCATCTCACAGATGGATCTACGGCTTTCGCTATTTCGCTAGGCGAAGTTGCGCATAGTTTAAAACCAGCAAAGTTGCGAAAATGACATGGCATGCCACATAGACGGTCTAGTTGGTTGATGATAGCGAGTAAAATGGCGGCACGTGGCACAAGTCACAACAGTCAGCGGGTCAGGATTAAAGGCTAAAAGGCGGGCCCCAGAGGTGAGTCAGGTCACAATCAGGAGATGACCTGGAGGATATAGCTGTCAAGAGTTTGCGGGGCCCTATGGTTTTCTTTCAGTGTATAAAAAAGAGACATGTCAACGCTATAGATGACTGGATGCCAAGTGTTCATGGTGAGTCAGTGGGCCCACCCCTCCCGAAAGCCTTTTCAGATGGTTAAATGTCAATCAACTTAAAAGATGATCTAATGGCCTGCGATATTTCACAAGGGTAAGGTGCTTGTTCTTTATACCCCACGAAATAGCGAGAGTGAATGAGAGCTGTCCACGTGTCGTGACAGATAACCTGGCGGATACAGCTGTCAAGAATAAATTGAGGCCCCGTGGTTTTCTTTCGGCATATAAAAAAGTGACAAGTCAGCTCCGAAGGTGATTGGACGCCAGGTGTTCACAGTGAGTCAGGGGGCCCACCCCTCCCGAAAGCCTTTTCTGATGGTTAAATGCCAATCAACTTAAAAGATGATCTGATGGCCCGCGCTATTTTGCAAGGGTAAGGTGCTCATTCTTTATACCCCACGAAATAGCGAGAGTGAATGAGAGCCATCCACGTGTCATGACAGATAACCTAGCGGATACAGCTGTCAAGAATAAATTGAGGCCCCATGGTTTTCTTTCAGTGTATAAAAAAGTGACAAGTCAGCTCCGAAGGTGATTGGACACCAGGTGTTCACAGTGAGTCAGCGGGCCCACCCCTCCCGAAAGCCTTTTTAGATGGTTAAATGCCGATCAACTTAAAAGATGATCTGACGGCCTGCGCTATTTCATAAGGGTAAGGTGTTCATTCTTTATACCCCGCAAAATAGCGAGAGTGAATGAGAGCCATCCATGTGTCCGGTGACACGTGGTCTAAGAAGAAAGTTGTGGGCCCGCCAAGGTGGAACCGGTGGTATAAAAGAAAGACACGCAGCCAGCGTTAAGTCGAATGCGAAGGAAATTTCAAGGCCAATGGTTGGGCACCATGTGGTATCATATAGCCAATAGAGAAGCGGGACCTAGCGCGGAGCCAAAGCTGTTAGTTAATCTAACGCTCGATCAAGTTTCTTTTGATCGGACGGTTAGCGCTATTTTGTAAGACCAAGCTACCCGATAGTTATGCTTCACGAAGTTGTGAAAGAGCAAACTGAAACACTTGCAGGAATGTTGTGACCCGTTGGAGCAAAAAATATGAATTCTCATATGAATTCAATTTTGAAGGGACGGTCGAAGCATGCAGAATCAATGTTGTAGTTAAGACCCTGAGTACCATATTTGATTTCCTATCAACCGGGTGAAGATATATTTTAAAGAATTTTGCAGAAGAACGGATGTAGAGCTATTTTCTTCAAGTACAGAGCAAGTTAGTTCAGTTGCAGAGCAAATTCCTTCAAGTCAAAAACAGGGTTTCTCGTATTCTTGTGTAGCAATTCCTGTGTGTAGTGTTTTAGATAAGATAATTGATTCGTCACAGAATTGTTTAAGAGTGGTATTCATTTCTTATGTTTTCAAAATGGCTCCTAAAAGAGAATTTTCTGGCAAAGTTAACTATTCAGAAAGGAGTATCTGTGATGATTTTTTGGAACAGTTGACATTGTCAACTAATCAGGCATCAAAGGCAAAAGAATTAGTGCCCAAGGCTCCCCGTTTAAAGATAGGAGAAGAACTATATGACAAGGGTAACTGGTTGAGAGACCCACAGGCTGGATTGTCTGGGTTGGGGTTGTTTAAAATTGGATTCGGAATGAGAAATTCTCCTACCCCGCAAAACAGTATCTGGGAATTAGATGTCGGGAAATTAGTAGTCCCAAGGGTATTTATGGACATAGATTTGTTGACCCAAATTGCACTCAACTATGATCTAGTCACAAGAAGCATTCGGGATATAAATGGGAAAACCCTTGTTGAGATTAATGCTGAAGAATTCAGGAAAGTTTTTGGGCTTAATGAGTTCACCAATTTTCTAGAACCTATAAATTACACATCATTAGCCCAAATTTACGGTGCACAGAGGAATCATCTCAGGAACGGGCCTCTCAAGGAGTTTTTTGTGAAGATAGGAGGGTTAATAGTTGTAGGACCTAACACACAAGAGCCCTTTTCATTAAGTATGTTCACCTTGAGGGCTAAAGGAATGTATTGGGCACTTTGCCAAGTTTTGGGAGAAGATGCTGAAGCAAATATGCCAAATCATTACTTGTTAATGATTGGTCAAATTTTGAATCCTTCTCTTGCAATTACATTTGGTTACGCCTCTTTCATTGTTGATGCTATTCATGGAGGGTTAATAGGAATCAAGAATGGAAAGGTGGATAGGCCTTTCAGATGGTACTCACTCCTGATGCATCTTTTTCTCTTCAAAGGTGGTGATTACTTTGCTAGTGGACTGGACCTTGTTAAGGAGAAAGAAGGAGAAAAAATGCTGGTACAATTATGGAGTACTGTGTTGTCATGGGATAGAGAGGATGCCAGTTTTTTGAAGTTTGATAAATATTTTGCATCCAAGATAAGGACTCTCCTTTTCTCTGAGAACCCAAGAATCCCCAAAGTTCTTCTGGAATTCATAAGACGAAAAGAATTCATAGAGAACATAAAAATTATTCATAACTGGGGTGACATTTACTTGTATCTAGTCTCCACAGTTTTCAGAGTGTTTGGTTTCAAAGGCACCCCATTTTTTCTACCTTACCAGGTCCCTCTCAAAGTGGGAATTACAGAGATCCTTAGACAAATCGGTGGTTTACAAGAGGCAGAGTTGACAGGCAGGGGTAAGGGGACTATTTTCCCTACAGCTACCATAGCCCACCAATTTGTAATAACAAAGGGAGGTTGGAATTGCTTTGAGGATTTCCTCAAGCGTTATCATTTGTCCGCTGTAGTGTCCAGGTGTGCTGATCTAGAAGACTTCTTCAACATTATGTTTAAAAAGAAGGTAGCATGTAGAGGTAGGCCTCATCGATTCCAGTTTCCTGAAGACCTCATCAGAAATGAGTTTGATCTAGATGAGCAGGAGCTAAGGATAGAGAAGTGGGTGGCTTATAAGAAAGCCTTGGATTTTGTGCATCAGTTTGATGCCAGCTATGACCCATTGTCTAGCTTTTTCCCTCTAGAGGAGAAAATAAAGTTTTTGATTGTTTGCTTTGAAGATGTGATGCATACCCTGAAGGAGAAGAGGGAAGTTGTAATCAAAAGCAACCCTGAGAAGGCAAGAATGATCCTAAGTAGGTCAGCTTCCAGCAAAGCAGTCCCTCCTAGTGATTAAAAACTACATAAGAAATCTAGTTATAGTGTGCTGATGCCTACAACAGGGGAGCCCTCTACCTCCAAAGGAAAGAGGAAGATACAAGATGTCATTGACATCCAAGAAAGCCCAAAGAAGAAAAGGGTGGGGAAAGAAGTACAATCAAATACACCTTTGTATTCCCCATCCCAATCCCCTATCCATATAGGAAATGAGCAAATAGCAGCTAAGCAACTCCTACAATTAGGTAGCCTAGGGGAAATTGCCTATACTTATGATGAAGTGGAGGAAGGAATGCCAGAAGAACCCATTGCTACTGAAATGGATATCACTACCACTGAACTCAAAGGCCAGGAGTGGGATCTTGAGATAAAGCAGGCAAGTAATGTCTTCTTACCTGATAACAATTTTGTCACATCAGAAGCATTTATGCAATTTATATGGAAACAACACATAGATAAATATAATGCTAGATGTGAAAAGAGAAAGGTTGAGCAGCCCAATAAAGATCCAGCCCTGGTAGAAGAGGAAATAAAGCAAGAGATGATGGAAGAATTCAAAACCATCACCCCTGAGCAGGGAAGAGATATGGTAGCACAAGCTGGAGTGCTTATTTTACCTGAATGGGATATAGTAGACACCCTGGTACTAGATGCAATGAGAAAAGAGACTAAACCCATGGAGGGGATTACTTTCAATAAGGATAATGCTGCACTCGTCATGTGGTCTCTCAAGAGAAATGAGAGTAAGAAAAGCAAAGACACCCCAGGGTCAAGTTACCTTGGTGGGATGATGGTGAAGAGAGTGCAGAGTACAGGGGTAGTGGAGGCTGCTAGCACTATGTTAGAGACTACAAAATTTAGTGTTGCAGTAGCAGAGAAGGAAGCCAAAGAGAAAGAGGCCCTCCAAGTTAAGTTGGAAATGGTTTTGAAGGCCTATAACAATGCCAAGGAGGAGGTAAGAGGTAAGGATAGCATCATTACCAAGCTGCAGAGCCAGTTGACTGGACAATACCATCATGGTGAGTCTTCAACACTGATGATCTCCTCTTCTCCTACAAGACCTCCACCTACTAGCCCTATCATTGAGTTTCCACCATCTCCAGCACCTTCCAGCTCTCAAATGGTTGAAATTACTCCTCAAGAATTAGAAAACTTGAAATAGGCTCATGCCTTATATGCAAAGAAGTATGAGGAGAGAGTAAGGGCTACAATTTTCAATTTTGTAGATACAATAAATGCCTCATTGCTCTACAACAATGTAGGTAAAATTATGGATATGTGGAATGAGCTCAGGGGAGACAAGGCCATTTTGACACCTATTTTTGACAAATGGAGGCCTAGGGAGCAAGATTTAGAGTTTATGTGTGTATCCTGCAATGAAGCAAGGGCCAATCCTATCATCAAATCCACTTCTAATGTCGCTAAAGTCTTAGTACAATTAGTAGCAAAAGTGGATAATGTTGATAGGAAGGTAAATTTGTGCAAAAAGGAGTACACTGATCAAGTTTTTGAGTTGCTCCCAAGAGTTTTTGCTAGCCCAGATCAATTAAAGGACAAACAAATGTGGCTTAAGGAGATAGAAGCTAAATTGTCAGCAAGAGTTAAAGGAATTATTGATCTAGATGATGCTTCTTTCTTTGTTTTGACAATACAAGAGATAGAGAAAATTAAGTCACATTATGGTTTTCTTAATTCAGAGGTCAACAAAATGAGAAATTCTTGGAAAAGGTTGACTAAAACTAAGGATAAAGTGATTAATTTCTCATGGCCGATAGAAGAGGTATATGATGAGTGGACAACTAAATATGCCACCCATGATCCACAACAATTGGAGAGCGCCCCTGAAAAGGTAGAAGAGGTTGCAACCGAACAACCTGTTGAAGAAACTGCAAAGGCCGATAAGAGCTTGTAACTGCTTTTGCGAAAAGCTTGTAACCTCTTTATTTTGAAAGAAATGATTGTAACAAACACTCCTCGAGAAGTCCAAAGCTTTGTGGATCCATGTTGTTATAAATGGATACCAGGACTAGAGACAAAGGATCGCAAAGAATTGTAAGAAAACGCTGCAGAAATTTATCTGAGCTTTTCTAAGTCTAATGGAGAATATTCAAAATTTCTTGTAATATTTCTTGAACTAAATATCAATATACAGACCATCGGTTTTGAGTGAAGATTTGTGTTGTCTTCAAGTGTGTTTACAAATTTGTTTACTGTTTTCATTCTGAATAATCCAGGGTTGTTCTATTTGAATAGAATTGCAAAGCAATTTTAGTAGAAGTGTTCGTTAGCTTTTCTCTTTAGGAGGGAAATTAAAGATGCGGGGATCACTCATACCAGTAAACTCTTTGGAAGAGACTTTGAATTTTGATGATCATAGCTTAATTAGGAATGCATAAATTCTTGTAGGTGTCAGGCATATACAAGGATTAATAGAAACCAAGCCAACAGGATGCATAAAGATGTTTTGTTTGAGGAGTATTATCTGAGTTTAGATGACTCTGTGACCTTGGATAAGGCACTGGTATTGATTGAAGTTGTTTATTGCATGTTTTGTTGATCAAAATGCATAATTTAAGTATAATTTCCATTCTTTGTTTTTAGTTGATTTCAAGGTGAATAGATCCACTGGTTTTCTGGACTAGTTTGCTGTGGATTTATGTTTGAAAGTGTGAATTCAATTCACAAAGGTATACCCACTTGGGCTCTGAGTAAGCCCAAAGTGTAGAAGGTCTAATCAAACCTTGTCATATGTTGTCTTGAGAATTTCCTTATCTTTGATGTCTCTTTTGCACCAAGCTTTAAACCATATTATTTTAAGTATGTTAAAGGGAATCAGATTTTGAAGACAACACAAGCCATGCAAGGGTTACATAGGAATCCCTTGAGATCACTCTCTTAACAAGAGCCTCTCACTCGAGGGCTATCAAACTTCTACCACCCACAAGACCGTCCTCTCTCCCAAGAGTAAGAGGTCTTGGTTACTCCCAAAACACAAAATATACACAAGAGTAAAATGTAGAACACAAAATAAATTTTCATAGGGGAAAATACAAGAAACAAGCCTTTTCACACAAGCAATTCTTTTCAACATAACATTCAATATAAAAAAATAATACAAAGAGAGAGATTTAACCAACCTTCAACTGCCCAAGGTATGCTAGATTAGTTGAGGATGAGCAGCCCAATTCCACAATTCCTTGCTTCTCTACCCTTAGCCAAAATCCTATACCAAATCTATTCTTTTCAAAATTCCTTGTCTCCAAAAATGGAGAGTGGGTGATTACCCGCAAAATCTCTCATTCTTGCCTAAGAAGACCCCAGTGAGAGTTCTCACAGGTTTCTAAAATTGAAAAAGGAAAAGTCAGAAAAAGATCCAAAGCGATCTCTCATCAAAAAGGAAAGTTAACAACTTAGGTGATGCCTTCTAATTTTCAATTTTCGCTCAACTTAGGAAACCCACCTTTTAGGGTGTCTAAATGGGCACATGGGAGTTGGTACATGCCTAAAATTACTCCTAACCCTTAGGTATACCTTATGGGCTTTAGGAAACACTTTTAAACTACCCCTAGGAGTCCATTTAACCCTTTTTAAACCCATCTGAGGTTAATTTTTGAGTCAAACCTAAGTTGACCACCCCAAAGATTTTCTACCCTAGAAAAATATAGAACCACATTAAATTAATTGAAAAAGCTATGGTTAAACAACTCCCTCCAAGAGACAATTCAAAAATCAAAACATAAATCAACACGTGTCAAGTGACACAATAAAAATACTTTTACAAAATTATACAAGAAATTTTGTCTCTTGTTGGATTTATAGAAATACATAAATTCAATCTAACACACATGCAAGATCCACTTTCACAAATAAAATACTATACAAATGGGGCATTGTCTCTCCAAATAGACAAACCCTGGTTTTTCAAACGTACATAGGTCTAGGTTTGGTTCTCCATAATATTTCCATGGTCACATGGATAATTTTCCTGCACATCTCAATTACACATTAGTAATTCCAAATAACCTCATATAATATAAAACACATGAATAAGAATACACATCAAACACTCTGCATACAATATAACATTTAAACAATTCAATACATCTTACATCCAAATAACTCACACAAGCAATTATCATAATTCTCATAATTTTAACCCATACATAAAACTTGCATCCTATTTCTATCATCATAGTAAAGTCCTGCAAATCCAATAATGACATATATCATCTCAAATTTATCCTATTCTAGAATCATATAGAGTTCTATATCATAAAGCATATAAATGAAGCATCAACATACATCAATGTTATCCAACTCATGGAATCATATAAGTTCTAAATCCATAATGCATAAAAATAAAGCATCCATAATAGTCTCAACATAAAAATCACTAAAATGCTAGACTGAGTCGGGGTAGGGCCTCACAGTCAGCTCTTTGTCCTTCAACTTGCTTAGGTATTCTGATGCGTCTACTCTTGATGCTTCTAATTTAGTGAGTAGCTCATCTAGTTGCATATGGATGGTAGCATCTTTATTCACGGTAGCTTCAGGTAGTATGTCTGTCAATAATGCTTTAACCTTCTGAAGTACTCGGTTCTTCTTTTGAATAGCCATTTGTCTTTGTTGTTTTACTTTGGCTTTACATAGTTCTCCGAATTCAATAAGTGCTTGCCCTTTCAGTTTTGAAATGTCCACATTTGGGAACACAATAGGCTTTGAAAGATCTACCTTGAAACTATGCTTCTTCACTTTCTTTTCTTTGGATGATGAGGCTTTCATCAGTTGAATGAGTACAATGGCTTTGGAGGCTTGATCACTCTTGGTAGGTTGCTCGGTAGAGACAACACTTTTGTCAGTTTCCTTAGCCTCTGATGTGTCCTTTGGTGATTCTTTGCTTGGGGTCTCAGTGGCAATAGTTTCAATGCATGCTGGTGCTTGAGAAGTCTATTCCTCAGTGGCCTAAGAAGTAGATTCTCCTTTTGTAGACTATTGACCCTCTTTGCCTTGATCAGTGTCCTGAGGATAGGATTTGACTTGTTCCAAAACTGATTCACTATATACCAGTTTGGCATAGGCATTTCCTTCTATCATCTCTTGTTCTGGTGCCTCAATGTCCATGACATCCTCATCTTGTTGAATAGTTGAAGCAGGATCTTACTCGGTAATGTCAACTATTTCAACTTCACCTTGAGTTTCTTTAGTCTGAATTCTGAAGATTTCTTGCCATTTTTCTTTTATTTCTTTTTTGACTTCAAGATAAAGTCCATTCATCATTTTCAAGGCTCTACGCTTGACTTGAAAGTTTGTTTGGTAGTTTTTCAAATGATTTCTAATATCATCTACCGACTCGGTGCTCAGAGTAATTGTGAGCTTGACTCGGTGCTCAGAGTAATTGCTGCTTCTTGGGCCTCAAATTCTTCTACAATTGTGAGTTGATCACTCTTTATAGGAGTGGACGTAGAACCTTCTCCAAATTTCTCAGTTAGCACTTTGATCATTTTAGTGGCTTTCCTTGTAGCCTTCGGTACAACTATGCTTATTTTTACTTTTTCTTTGACCTCTTCATAGGTACCATACCTAATCTCGGTAGCATGCCTTGGAAGTGACAAAAAGGCATCTATCTGCTGTTGAGAAATATCAAGATCCATCTCATAACCCATGGACGGTAGAGATTGAGTTCTAGGATCTACCGCATTAACATAACAGTGTGTCTACTTCCAAACATATATCATTCTTATATTTTTCCACTAACTGAGGTGGGATTCTGTACCTGTTATGCATCTTTTCTTGAAATTTGCTGAAGTAGTCATCCATTATCTCATTGAAATTATCACCTAACTAATTGATGAAGTCATTTATTTGATGGGTGATTGGTCGGTGTAACTCCCAAACTATGTTACCGACTGATGGGAAGAATTTCTGAAAATAGAAAAACATGCACACTAAGAGTGACCCAAACTTTAGTGTGTTTGCCGAGTTATTCTTCTTAGGTTTCCTTCTAGTGTTGAGATTTTCAAATAGATTTTTCAACAACACTTCACATAGATCAATCTTCATACCCTTTTTCACAATCTTGTAAGCCAGATCTACAGCTGCACATGGTACACTATTTTCTCTTGCCGATTGAAAGAAACAATAACTGATGACTCTAATTGCAAACTTTAGCTCTGCATCAGTAACATTATTCAATTTAAGACCTCTATAATCAGACTCAACTCCAGTTAAGGTTATCAATTCCTTCTGTGAAATCATTTTCTGTGCTCAGACATGGTCGTATATAGGGTATCCGGTTATTATGTGAATGATCTCCTTGGTCATTTTGAACAGTTGCTCCTATAACCATATAAAATCATCATGAACTCTACTCAAAACAAATTTAACCCATTGGGGTTTGAAGACTCGAGGGTAGGTTAGGGCTTCGGTCAATCCCTTGACTTTGATATGCTCATACTTTCTATCTAGGATTCCATTGATGCATAACTCATCATACATGTCTTTGATCTCAGTATGACCTAGCTCTTCAACATGGTACTTAGTGTAGAATCTGACATCTTCAACCAATAGAACCCTTTTCGAAATAAGAGAAAGTGCAGTTTTCTCATCGGATTTAGGGCTTCTCAATATTCTCAACTACAACATGTTTCTACAACTTAGGAGCCATTTCAAACTTTGATTTCTACTAACAAAAGAGCTTAGGGTTTTAACTAACCAGAAAATGCTTTCGACTTAGTAAATATAATGCAGATGCTCACAACTGATATTGATCGGTTAACTGGCTTGAAAATGCATTTGAGATTTCTGTATAAATACCTTGAAATTTTCTCAGAAGTTGATTGATCACCTTTGAATCTCTTAGCTCTTCTCTTTTGATAACTGGTAAGTGTAAAATGACCTCGCAAAGAACTTTAAGTACACAGTTTACCTTATCGAGCTTTGTGTAGTTAGGTAAGAAAACATTAAATGCACTCGGTTCCACTAAATTGATTAACTTCCTTTTTACGCTTTTACTGACTAGACAGGTTACCTGCACTTACCGACTTCTCTAGTACTTCAAATAGACTAGATAGTATTTAGAAATGTTATTGCATCTTAGGTATGCAGATTTTGAAATTAAATACATGATAAAATAGGAACTATTAGGATCTAACCTTGAGAAAATGCAGCCCCTTCATACCTTTACTGATTAATTTGAAGTAGATGCACCTAACTCGGTAGGTAAGGTGCTTTCTTCGTTTTTTGACTCAATTTCCTTCTTTTTCCAAATTTTCTGTAGTTTGATTTTTATTTCTTCAATGTCTTTTCTGGGTTGATCTCTGCAATCTTTAGCCAAGTGCCCAGCTTTGTGAAAATGAAAACATGCCATACCAGGATTTCTCTATGATCTTCGGTGGTTCATTCCAAACCTTATTATACAGTTGGCACTTATATGTCCATATCTTCCACAACATTCACACCATATTTTTGTGTTGTAATCCCATGGTACTGCACTATACTGTCACTTAAGATCTGTGTGAGTTCGGTAGCTTCTGGTATTTGCTTGGTGTGAAGACCTCATATAGTTTTTTTGCTTAAACCAACATTTCTCAGTACTGTGTCCATATCTATTGCAGTTTTTGCAAAACCCCTTGAATTTTGCCTTCTGAAAATTGCTAGCAGACTTTGTCCTACATTGTTTAGATGTGTGACCATACTTATTGCAATTGTGACAATAACCATCAGACCTAGTGATATTTGGTTGCTTACCTTTTCTGATTTGGCACATGTTGGCAGTATGACCTTGTTTTTCATAGTAGTAGCAAATAGGCTTCTTTCCTTTGATGTTCTCTTTGTTTCTAGGTTGCTTTGATGATTCCCCTCTCTCAGTGGTGTTGATTCCTTTCTCGGTAGAGTTTTTTCTTTTGTAACTGAGTCCTACATCTTTGTTGGGTCTTCTTATATTTAGTTGCCCATCCAACATCCTTGATGCTTCATAAATTTTCTTTAGTGTTTCCTTTGATTTCTTCTCTACTTCAAATTCATTGGTAAATCTTGATAGTTCAAGTTTCAATTCTTGATTCTCATTTTCTTTTAGATTTGCTTCATGATGTGCATAACCCAATTGATCAAAAAGATTATGTTGAATTCCAGTCATTCTTGTGATTTCATCATTCTTTTCAAACATTAATGCTTCTAGCTATTGTTTTTCCCTTTCCATGTCTCTTATGTTATCCTTAGTTGTTCTTAATGCATCAAGATTTTCAGTCATCTGTGTGCTAAAATGTTCATATTCTCTTTTCATTGCCTTCAGCTATTCAGTCAGTGCTTTGTTCTTTTCTTTCATTTCTTCAGTCTCTTTTGATATACTATTCTCAGATGATGTCTCAATTTGTTCTACCAAATCTTGTGAGTCCTATAAATCATTAGATAACCTTCTTCTAACTTTCACTAATCTTTGCATTTGTCTCTGCATATCTACAATCACTTGGTTAGCATGATCCAAATCTTCTTGAAGATTCACAATCCTTCGAGATTTTTTGTAGCCTTCCATTGATAAAATCTTTCTCTTTAGGCTGTTAAACCCTTTTCCAAGATTGAACCTCTGATACCAATTGTTAGGTTTGATAACTCAATGATGAACCACTAGTACCAAACCGGTACTGAGAGGCGGGGGGGGGGTGAATTAGTACAGACACAAAATATAGTCCAAAATTGGTTTGACAAAAGACACTCACAATGACTGATAAACATAGATACCGGTAAAACAGAGTGCAACCGGTAGCATCCAGAATAACTCAAACAGTCATGAACCGGTCAATTACTAAGCTTTTCTCTTAGCTCAATACCACATTATCATAATATTCTCATGCATG
This sequence comes from Cryptomeria japonica, assembly GCF_030272615.1. Taxonomy (NCBI): domain Eukaryota; kingdom Viridiplantae; phylum Streptophyta; class Pinopsida; order Cupressales; family Cupressaceae; genus Cryptomeria; species Cryptomeria japonica. The sequence continues at coordinate 614,381,955 of NC_081409.1, read as the reverse complement.
AACTAGTAGACCTAACCATCGAATCTTCACAATAGTGAGTTCAATAGGTTTTATAGATAGGCGTAAAACATAGAAACTTCATGTGCTTAACAGATAAAACAAAGCATCACAAGACAGAAGCATTTCACATGACACACATATTTTTTACATGGAAAGCCAATTGGGAAAAACCATGGTGGGGATGAATACCCAAAAGCTACTTTTTGAACTCTTTTGAAGTCCACTCTGTTAGGAGCCTTGTCCAGTTAAGAACATTACAATAGGTTCTGGTAGGAACCGATCCTGTTAGGGATCACCCGATTAAGGGATACCCGGTTAAGGGTTAAACCCGGTAGGGTCGCCTTGTTAGAGGATTTTAAGAACTCAATAGCTGAAAGGATCTTCTAAGCTTCTCTAGCTTCTCAGAACTCATTAGCTTCAAGTTACCCGGTTAAGGGATTTACAACAAGCCGATTAAGACCACCTGATTTAAGGGATTTTGAATCAAGCCAGTTAAGGCTACCCTGTTAAGGGATTTTGCAATTGTTGAAGTGGTTAGAGATCAATAGGTATTACAATGATCTGTTAATAGTACTTAATACTAATACAGATCCATTTAGGCTCCTCTTTTCCTTCTGCACATACACTTTGTAGGTATCTCTTTTCTCCTATGGTTTGGCAAGAATCTTGTATCACTTTCATTGGATACACACTCACAAATTTTGCCAACAACTTTAGAAAGAAACCTAACATTGACCTTATAGGGAACATACAGGTCGGTAGCAAAAACGCTAAACCCTAAACCTATTAGGTTGAGCAATTCAAATGGTTCGATCATGACCATTGAAACATACTGCATTGAATGCACCAATCTTGAGTCGATCTCAAGACATTCTCCATCGTCCATTATCCACCATTTTCATGGCGGCTGATAACCCATCATGCGTTATCACAATTTGACTGACTTTGCACATTCTTGAGGTAGATAGGAATAGTCTTCTTCATGCAAAATCCTTCACGTGCACAGAGCTTACGTGGCAACACAATTTGTCCTCCATCATACTACTAACTCATCACACAAAGATCACCGATTGAGTCACACAAACTTGAGAAACTCCAACCGGAAACCCCGAAGTGGAAGCTACCTTACCAACCAGTAGTCATATAGTGCTTCCATGTGTCGGTTCCCATAACTGCATGCCAGTTCACTTTGAACAAATATGCCGCTTCACTTTGGCATATACCGGTTCACACATATGCCGCTACACTTTGGCATATACTGGTTCACACATATGCCGATATCTCTTTCTTCACTTATCTCATGTGCCAGTTCACATTATGTCTCATATTGACATCAATGACAACACACAATATCATTATGTCTTCATGCCAGTTTACATAAGGCTCATGTTGGTTCACATAATGCCAACAATCTCCCCCTTTGGCATTGATGGCAATATACAAAAGATATCTTCTCTGCTTCGCATCTTCTCCCCATTTGCTGCAGATATCTTTTTGCCTCACTTCTTCTCCCCCTTTGACAACAATGCCAAAGTGGAGGTACAATCACCACTATTTCCTTATGCTGCTCCCCCTGAGGAGTAGCATCCTTAAACACACCAATCAACCAAAGATTTCTCTATCCAGTACCTCACTGATGTGGAACAACCACTTTTAGTTCACCTCCTGAAGGGGCAATACCCCTAATTCACCTCTCAAATGCACAAAAGTTTGTCTTTGGGAGAGGTATGGTGAATATGTCTGCTAACTGCTCCTTACTGGACACATTCTCTAGTGCAATCTCTTTATTCTGAACCTTTTCCCTCAAGAAATGATACTTATGCTCAAAATGCTTGGTTCTAGAATGTAAAACCGGATTCTTTGATATATTGATAGCACTTGTGTTATCACAGAATATACTTACCAGTTTAGGTACAGGGATCTTGAAGCCTTCCAGTACATGCTTCATCTAGATTGTCTGAGTACAGTTCATGAAAGCTGCAACATACTCCGCTTCCACTGTAGACTAAGAGATGCAACTCTGCTTTTTACTCATCCATGAGACCAGTCTACCACCGAGAAAGAATGCACCACCGGTTGTGCTCTTCTGGTCATTCACATTACCGGCCCAATCAACATCTGTGAATACTTTTAGATTGAAATTATTGTTGTATGGGTAGCACAATCCATAGTCAATTGTTCCCTTCAGATACCTAAGAATCCGCTTGATTGCACTCAAGTGAGATTCTCTTGGACTCTTCTGGAACCTTGCAGTGATGCCAACTACATGTGCAATATCCAGCCTGCTATGCACTACATAGTGCAACCTACCAATCATTGATCGGTATTCCTTCTCATCAACCAGTGCGGAATCATCTTCCTTTGTCAATTTGCAACCGATCACCATCGGTGTACCAACCGGTTTGCTTTCTTCCATACCAAAAGTCTTCAACACCTCTTTGACATATTTGGACTGAGTGATGAAGATTCCATCTTTCATCTGCTGGATCTACAGTCCAATGAAGAACTTAATCTCCCCTATGAGTGACATTTCAAACTCTTTCTTCATCTCATCAACAAACTCATGACTCATCTTGTCATCTCCACCAAAGATTATGTCATCAACAAAGACTTGACAGATCAAGATCTGATCTTCTTCAGACTTCAAGTAGATATTACTATCTTCACTTGTCCTCTCAAATCCAATCTTCACAAGATGGGAATGTAGGTGCTCATACCATGCCCTAGGTGCTTGCTTTAGACCATATAATTCTTTGTGTAGCCTACATACCATGTCACTATCTTCAGATAGGGTAAACCCATCTGGTTGCTCAATATATACTTCCTCTTCAAGTACACCATTTAGGAATGCAGATTTTACATCCATTTGATACACCTTGAATCTCTTAAAAGCTGCATATGCAAGAAGCATACGAACTCCTTCCAATCTGGCTACAGTAGCAAAGGTTTCCCCATAGTCTTCACCTTCTTCTTGAGCATATCCTTTGCATACTAGTCTGGCTTTATTCCTAATCACTGTGCCATCCTCATTCACCTTATTTCTGAACACCCATTTAGTGCCAATGACATTCTTATGCTCTGGTCTGGGTACCAAGGACCATGTACCATTTTTCTCTATCTGGTCAAGTTCTTCCATTGCCTTGATCCAGTCTTCATCATTATGAGCCTCTTTGAATGATTTAGGCTCAAATTCAGAGATCATGCATAAGTTTTCTCTGATCTTTCTTCTGGTAAGGATTCCTACATCCTTATCACCTATGATCTGCTTGGGATCATGATTCAACTTGACATACCGAGGAATGGTCTTAATTGGTTCTTCTTTCTTTTCTTCTTCATCCTTATCTTCATCAGTATCAACATTCACCGGTTTAGGAACACTGTTACTAGTGCTCGCTTGACTGACAACCAGTTCCCAGAAGGTTGCAACTAGTTCATTTACAACATCCTCACTGTCGGTTTTCTCAGTCTTCTCAGAGGATTCATCAACTCTTATATTGATGCTTTCCATAATTCTCTAAGTCCTATTGTTGTAGCACTGGAAAGCTTTACTCTTGGTGGAATATCCTAGAAATATTCCTTCATCACATTTAGCTTCAAATTTGCCCTGATGTTCACTCCTCTTGATGTAACATTTGCTACCAAAGACCTTGAAATAATTTACCATAGGGGTCTTACTGGTCCAATACTCATAAGGAGTTTTGTCCTTGCCCTTTTTGATGAGTACCCAGTTCATAGTGTAAACTGCAGTGCTCACTGCTTCTCTCCAAAAGGTGTGAGCAACCTTTCCTTGGATCAACATAGTTCTAGCTGCTTCAACCACAGTCTGGTTATTCCTCTCTGCTAGGCCATTCTGCTGTGGAGTCCAGGGGGTAGACAACTATCTCTTGATGCCAAATTCTTCACAGTACTTGTTGAATTCACTAGAAGTGAACTCCCCTCCTTGATCAGTTCTGAGACACTTGATCCTTTTACCGCTTTTCTTTTTCCACTAATGCTCTAAAATCTTTGAATTTCCTAAAAGCTTCAGACTTGTCTTTCAAGAATGTGACCCACATCATTCTTGAGCAGTCATCAGTGAGAATCATGAAGTACCTATCACCCTGCACACTTCTAGTTTTCATAGGACCACATAAATTAGTATGCACAAGATCAAGCAAGTTGTCAGCAGTGAAAGATTTACCTTTAAAAGTTGAGGACATTTTCCCCAATTGACATTCTCTACACAAGGTATTATCCAGTTTGCTCAGCACCGACAACCCTCTAACTGCCTTGATCTTACTAGCCTTCACAATGTTGTCAAAGTTCACATGGCAAAATCTCCTATGCCATATCTAGCTATCATCAAGCTTAGCCATAAGAGATGTACTTATATTAGCATTTAGATGAAATAGGTTACCTTTAGTTTGCATGCCAGTGGCTACCAATTTAGCATCTTTACCTTTGATTCTGCAAAGTCCATTCTTGAATTGCAAAGTGAGTCCATTGTCATTTAACTGGGCAACACTTAGAAGGTTGTGTCTAAGACCATCAACCCAATACACATTGTCAGCACTACTCTTTCCATTCAAGGAGATGGACCCTCTACCTTTGACCATGCATGGTGCGTCATTGCCAAAGAAAACCACACCACCATCATACTCTTCTAATGATAGAAACTTGCTCTGGTCACCAGTCATATGGTGAGAGCAGCCACTACCAATGATCCACTCATTGGAATCATCAAACTGGGAGACAAGAGCCTTCTTGTCTATCACATCTTCCTTTACAACAACGAACACAATGTCTTCATTTTCTTCATCTTCAGATTCCTCATCTGTGACACCTTCATCAACTACCACAAAATAATTTCTCCGGTTTCCTCCTTTGAATTTCTTGAACCTTTCCGGTTTGTCCTTGTTGTCATTGTTAGGACAGTTCATAGCAATATGTCCTATCCAGTTGTAGGAGAAACATTTCAAAGGTAGTTTACCTTTATATTTACCAGTTCCTTTTGAGAATCTCCTGGCTAGAAGAGCTTCAAATTCCATCAGAAACTCTTCATCCTTCATCTCTCTATTCTGACTAGGTTCACCATTAGTGCTAGCCTCTTTTCCTTTTCTGGATGGTATAGCAGAAGCTTTAAAAGCTGATTCTGACTTTTGAACACTACCATCAAAGCTATTTAGCTCATAGGTTGTCAACTTGGCTATGATGGAGTCCAAGGATGCCTTAGACTTGTCTATTGATCTCAACTCCTGAATAGCAGCAACCCTTATTGCATAGACCGGCAACAGGGATCTCAGGACTTTACTTACCACAGTGGAATCTTCTATTTTTCCACCTACACTCTTTATTTCTCCAACAACTATTTTGATTCTTATTCCATACTATTGAATGGTCTCTCCTTCAACCATTCTCATGTCTTCAAACTTTCCTCTCAAGCTCTCTTCCTTAGCCTGTTTTACATGCTCATCACCACCATAGATATTTTCAAGAGCATCCCATACTTCTTTGGGATTTGCCTTTTCCTGAACATCAATAAACTCAATGTCAGATAGACTACTGATGAGGGCTTCCATGACTTGCCCATTTTCTTGTATCTCTCTCTTTTGGTCATCGGTGAGAGTACCAGTAGGAACAACATATACATTTTCAACATAACTCCAGTGTTGAACACCCATACTTTTGATGAATATCTTCATCCTGTCTTTCCATATACCAAAGTTTTCCCTATTGAACTTTGGACCTTCCCTCTTCATCATTTGGCTAGGATCTTTTCCTCAAGTAGTTAAGCTTACAACACAGAGGACCTGGAGGGCTCTGATACCAATTGATAACTCACTGATGAACCACTAGTACCAAACCGGTACTGAGAGGGGGGGGGTGAATCAGTACAAACACAAAATATAGTCCAAAACCGGTTTGACAAAAGACACTCACAATGACTGATAAACATAGATACCGGTAAAATAGAGTGCAACTGGTAGCATCTAGAATAACTCAAATAGTCATGAACCAATCACTTACTAAGCTTTTCTCTTAGCTCAATACCACATTATCATAATATTCTCATGCATGAACTAGTAGACCTAACCATCAAATCTTCACAATAGCAAGTTCAATATGTTTTATAGACAGGCATAAAACATAGAAACTTCATGTGCTTAATAGATAAAACAAAGCATCACAAGACAGAAGCATTTCACATGACACACATATTTTTCAAGTGGAAACCCAACTGGGAAAAACCACGGTGGGGATGAATACCCACAAGCTGCTTTTTGAACTCTTTTGAAGTCCGCTCTATTAGGAGCCTTGTCCGGTTAAGAACATTACAATAGGTTCTGGTAGGAACCGATCTTGTTAGGGATCACCCGGTTAAGGGATACCCGATTAAGGGTTAAACCCGGTAGGATCACCTTGTTAGAGGATTTTAAGAACTCAATAGCTGAAAGGATCTTCTAAGCTTCTCTAGCTTCTCAAAACTCATTAGCTTCAAGTTACCCGGTTAAGGGATTTATAGCAAGCCGATTAAGACCACCCGATTTAAGGGATTTTGAATCAAGCCAGTTAAGGCTACCCTGTTAGGGGATTTTGCAACTATTGAAGTGGTTAGAGATCAATAGGTATTACAATGATCTATTAATAGTACTTAATACTAATACAGATCCGTTTAGGCTCCTCTTTTCCTTCTGCACATACACTTTGCAGGTATCTCTTTTCTCCTATGGTCCTGCAAGAATCTTGTATCACTTTCGTTGGATACACACTCACAAATTTTGCCAACAACTTTAGACAGAAACCTAACATCGACCTTATAGGGAACATATAGGTCTGTAGCAAAAACCCTAAACCCTAAACCTGTTAGGTTGAGCAATTCAAACGGTTTGATCCTGACCATTGAAACATACTGCATTGAATGCACCAATCTTGAGTCAATCTCAAGACATTCTCCATCGTCCATTATCCACCGTTTTCATGGCGACTGGTAACCCATCACGCGTTATCACAATTTGACTAACTTCGCACATTCCCGAGGTAGATAGGAATAGTCTTCTTCATGCAAGATCCTTCATGCGCACAGAGCTTACGTGGCAACATGATCTGTCCTCCATCATACTACTAACTCATCACACAAATATCACCAATTGAGTCACATAGAATTGAGAAACTCCAACTGGAAACCCCGAAGTGGAAGTTGCCTTACCAACCGGTAGTCATACAGTGCTTCCATGTGTTGGTTCCCATAACTGCATGCTGGTTCAATTTGAACAAATATGTCGCTTCACTTTGGCATATACTGGTTCACACATATGCTGCTACACTTTGGCATGTACTAGTTCACACATATGTCGATATCTCTTTCTTCACTTTTCTCATGTGTCGGTTCACATTATGTCTCATATTGACATCAATGACAACACACAATATCATTAAGTCTTCATGCCAGTTTACATAAGGCTCATGTCGGTTCACATAATGCCAACAAGGTTCAACTAGGAAAGCTAATGTACTGAGAGGGGAGGGGTGAATCAGTACTTCAAAACTGTTCTTCAAAAGCAATCTTACTGATAAACATAAATTGTAAACTACTGATCTCATAATATAAAACTAACACATAATTATAGAAATAACATTCATACACATTTTGCTCCATAACACAAATCTTTTGGTTACGCAAAAACTCTTTGTTAGAGAGAAAAACTGTGGTGGGGATGGCACCCACAACTTCACTACTACAATAATAAAGGTTGCTCGGTTAGAGCTACATGTTTAGCTATTTATGATAGCTTACCCTGTTAGGAGTATCAAGATCTTTTAGATCTACCTTGCTAAAGGATTTTACAACACTTATACAAAATGCTGCACCTAGTTAAAGGCTTTACAATTTATAGAATTTGTTAGAGTCTTTTACCCTGTTAAAGGTTTCTATTACAACTCAAATGATTCAGTAAAATCTTTACAAATATCTACAAGTTTACATCTGAAATGTTATAGCAGATTCTATGTGCTCAATATGAAATTACCTTGCTCATAGCATACCTCGGTAATAGATAAATCAACTCGATAAACCCTTCTGTTTACTCTATCCCTTGAACTATTATCTGAAGACTTTCTCGATGACCTCTGAATATCTCTGTCAGTCGTAGCAGTCACAACTCAATGTGTCCTCTTATGATTTTCTCTTTTAACTTCTTCTATCACACATGTCTATCTCTTTTTGATTCTCAAATCACTCTGTATAAATAGATCTCTGGGATGGTGATCTAGTTCATGCTTTGATCATACAAACAAGATTCATTGAATGAATAACCATAGAAATTATTTCATTGGATAAACTTCCTCAAAATCATACCAAATCTTGAAGTGCAATTTCCTATGTGATAACGGTTCCCTGTTCCTTGATTCTTGTAACACGTTTCCACATATGTGTCCAAGTTGAATGAATCCGGTAACACATTTCTACTCGGTTCAAATTACTCGGTATACCTTCTTTGCTGCTTGGTGGACATAGAATGTTACTCGGTAGACAGCTCGGTGAATACTTAACTCTGTGACTCCTTTCTTCTGTAACTGACTGCTTTAGTGCTTACCGATTGAATATTTCGGTAGTACTAATTGATTAGAGTATATAGGATGACTTTGGACATAAAACTAATGACAAATTAGTAAATAATAACACAAAATGTTCAACTAGGTATATCAAACAAACAATTAAGAATTTAGATATGATGTAAATCAATAAATATGCAATTTTTTTTTATCTTTTATTTTTTATTTTTAAAAGTAAACAAATATTTTTTCTTTGGTATATGTATATATGTATGTATGTATGTATGTATGTATATATATGTCTATGTATGCATATATGTGTATATATATATGTGTGTGTGTATGTATATATATTATATATATATATATGTATATATATATGCATATGTATATGTATGTATGTATACGTATGTATATATGTATATGTATATGTACATATACATATGCATATGCATATACATATAGATATACATATACATATACATATGTATATCTATATGTATATGTATATCTATATGTATACGTATATGTATATGTATATGTATATACACATATATATAGATATACATATACATATATATATGTATATCTATATATATGTATATGTATATATATGTATATGTATATTTATATATATGTATATACATACATACATACATACATACCTATATATACATAGATATAGATATAGATATATATAGATATACATATACATATACATATACATATACATATACATATACATATACATATACATATACATATACATATCAATTTAAAGTAGCCTAAGGGGATTGCACCCTTGTATTAAAATAAAAATATATATATAAATATTACATTTCTTACCGATATGAAAATGACCATCTAGTCCTACCCCAGAGTCTACCCTCCATTCATGATGACTAAACACTAATAAAACCAAAATGGTGGTCACATACTATAGCTACATTCGACATTTAACACCTATTACTATCTCCATAGAAACAAAAGTGAAACACTCTATTATAACAGAAACAACAATTAAATCCACATTCTATGATATTGGGATACTATATATATGTATAAACACACACACACACACACACACACATGTCTCTCTATGTGTGTATACATATGTATATATATGTACATATATGTATATATATACATATATGTACATATATATACATATATGTACATATATATACATATGTATATATACACACACACATGTATACATATTGTAGTACCCCTCCCTCGATCATAATTTTTAGATTCATGTTTTGACTTCAATTGACTTTTTCAGTGGAAATTAGTGGATACATTAGATTGTGATATTTTAATCAAACATTATGCTATGATGTATTATACTTTAACTTGAATTTCAATGTATGTTGTTCATGCAATATTTCCTTATTGATAGTTAAATATTATTTTAATGGATTACTATGTTAGACAGTTCAGATAACTAGAAGACAACTGAGGAGGGGGGGAGGTGGGGGGTGAATCAGTTGTCATAGATTACTGGAAGTTTTAGCAATTTTAAAACATAGTACCAGAATAGCAGTTAATCCAATTAAGTATAAAAAATAATCATAGAATAAAAGCCATCCACACAACACCAAGATTTGTACGTGGAAAACCTGGTAAAGGGAAAAACCAAGGTGGGTAGCCTACCCCCAGTCAAATAATACTTTTGTAGTAAGTATGTGAATTTAGAATGAAGGGGCCTGCACTTGCAGAAAGGCCAACAACCTAGAGCACACTACTCATCACAAAAGGAGTCTCACTAACTACATACAAATCCAGACTACAATTCGAAGAAGTGTTGAACTGCAAAACATAGCATCTCCTATGCCTAAGTATAGTTCCAATTAAGCTCAATACCGGAGGACTAAATCCTCTTGTAAACCCAATTTGATCTCCAATGATCGACCAAATCCTTTGCCAGAATGATATTACATTATTTTCATATGACCATGACCACTTCCAATAACCATGATGATCTACCATGAGATCTTACATCTTATTTATACAAACCCCTGACCATAAACAATCAAGTCAGCCACCAAACAATAAACCAATTACATAATTACAAACCATGTCAGCCTTAGACCAAAACAAATAATATCCAACACATAAGACATCCTAGAAATACAACAATAAGTCCTATCCATACATTACATCAATGTCAGTCCATAACCTAGATCAATCAGGACCAAGTATAGATCCACATGCTTCAGGAATGATCTCCAAATGCAAAGTCTCAAACATGATCACCAACAGCATCCTGAAACTCCATCAAAAGATGTACCAACACCAATTATGAAATGCATCAAAGATCTCCACCAACATCTTTGTCGATGAAACCCTCGCCAAAATCAAAAACCAATTTTCTAAGTAAGGAGGATAGCATCCAATCACCTGACCAAAACCAACTGACCAAATATGAGTATAAGCATCATGAACAAGCCAATTCCATCACTAGAATGTACTAGAGTCAACCAGATCATGCCAGATCCAAGTTAACCAAAAACTACTCAACCTACCAGGACCAGAAGGGTGTCGGTAAAGCATCCAAACAACTAGTGTTGACATCAATGACAAAACATCAATACAACACATAATCAATTCCTCCAAATGGCCAAAAATATCCCCCATTGGCATTGATGGCAACACTAGATGTGAAAAATGTTGGTATTTTGGTATGGTTTTGTCATTGATGTCAGCACCTACTAACACTTATCAACTCTGGCACTTTGGAACAAGAAAATGACTCATGCATCGTCACTGGTATCTGGTACACCGACACTTGGAATGGTATGGAAAATACTTGGTTATGTCGAAGACATTGTTTGGACACCTTGTCTTGGAGATTTAATTATTGGTATATTCATATTTGCATATTTGTTGTTACCGGCAAATAAGTCAAGGTTATACACCGGCAAGTTTATCTTTTCCAAATCAGCATGGCACACTATGGAGATGATTTATTATTGTTGTAAATGCATCAAGCTGACATGTTGAATCGGTTATTGCAGCGAGCATTAATTTAATTGTAAATTGATTTTATTGTAATATCTTTTAGAGCTGACCTACTAAAATTGGTCCTAGGTTATGATATAAATGTAAGATCTTATTTGTAAGATCAAATGTGGAATGCAAAGAAGAACTATGTGAAGGTATATGCGAGATTAAGTAGGGCTATACACGTAGACATCATTTGAAGGTAAAGCGAGGTTTTTGTGAAAGCATATTAGCACTACACCGGTACTGAATCCAACTTATGAAGATGCTATTTTAAGCAGTACATCCTTATTGGATTTAACCATCCAATTGTAGTCAGTGTGACTCCTATTTTGTGTTTGAGCAATGAGCTCTAGGCGCTTGGCCTTTCTGCATGTGCAGACCCCATTTGTATACACTTACTATCTGCAGTAGTATCATCTAATTGTGGGTAAGGTTTCCCACCATGGTTTTTCCCCTTACAGGGTTTCCACGTACAAATATTGGTGATAAGTGTTGTGGATGACTTTGTCATTTTGTTTCATGCATTAATCTTTGTCAGTATTGCAATTATCTGATAAAATTGTCCACCGATATAAAAGACTGGTTCACCGGTATTAAGTAGTACGTTGGTTAAGTTGTTTTTGTTTTAAATTTATTTGACAATTGATTCACCCCCCCACCCCCCCTCTTAGTTATCTCTGGGACCTAACAATTGGTATCAGAGCCTAGTCCTCTTTTGCAGAAGTTTAATAGCTTGAGGAGATCCAATGTCTACTAACTATTTCAGGAAGGACAGTCCTAAACTTGATGGAACCAACTATGGCATATGAAAGATCAGAATGGAGACACATTTAAATTGCATTGGAAAGGACATCTGGGATGTTACAAAGAATGGCTATACTGCTCCTACTCAAAGCCAGCCTAATCCACCTAACTTGACTAAAGATGAAGAAAATGACTACAAAGCAAGAGAAGCACTTTTGAGTGCTTTAACAGATCAGATAGATCAACTGCTAAAGCTATTTGGGATCATTTGGAAACATTGAATGAAGGAGATTCCATAGTCAAAATTGCAAAGCTTGAAAGCTTCTGGGTCAGGTATGAAAATCTGAAAATGGAAGAAGATGAAAGGATTTATGCTTTTATGGAAAGAGTAAATGAAATTGTTTTGGGTATTAAATGTTGTGGAGGAACCTTAAGTGAAGATGAAATTGTTTCAAAAATTTTAAGAGGATTGCCACTGGCATATAAAATGAAGGTCACTACTATAAATGAGTTAAGAACAATGCCTAATACATCAGTAACTAGAGATACATTGATTGGAAAACTTTTAGCCTTTGAAATTGAGGAATTTGGTCCTGTTGCTACTATAAAGACAGATTTAGCCTTTAAAGAATCAACATAATTTGCATGATCATTTGAAAAATCTTATTGGAAAGCCTTTTATGCAAGAGAACTTGAAGAACTTGAAGCACTATTTGCAAGGAAAACGCCTAAAGGTCCAGTTGGAAGTAAGTATGAAGGTAAAGGACCCTTTAAATGTTTTAATTGTAATAAGATTGGTCACATGGCTTCAAGATACCCTGATAGACATGCTAGACTAAGAGAAGAAGCTAGAAGAACATACAAACCTAACCCTGAATATCAGAGATATAGATTTAAGAAGAATAAAGATAAATCTTGTTATCTTGCTGATGAAGGAGTGACTGATGATTCTGATGAGGATCAGACAGACAATGGATGGGTTTTTGTTTCTATAATAGAAGATCAACTGACACCTACAATCCAACTAGTAGAGCAGGCCTTAGCAACTAAAATCGAAGTAAAGGATGAATGGATCATTGATTCAAGATGCTTACAACATATGACAGGTGATAAAGGTAAATTCTTGAACTTTCAAGAATATAATGGAGCTCTAGTGAGATTTGGAGATGATAAAGCTTGTTTGATCAAAGGTAAAGGTATAATATCTCTTGATGGTAAGCATAATATTGACAATGTTTAATATGTTGAAGGTTTAAAGCACAATCTTTTGAGTGTTGGTCAATTAGTTAAGAAAGGATTTCAATTACAATTCAAAAATGGAAAATACAAAATCATGAATAGAACTGGTTTAGAAATTGCAACCGGTAATCAAACTAGAGGAAATATCTTTCATTTGAATAATAGTGAAAAGACATGCTTGATTGCACATATTGATGAAAGTTGGCTATGACATAAGAAACTCTGTAATGTAAACTTTGATTGCATGGTGAAAATCAGTACTACTAAGGTAGTTAGAGATTTACCTAAAATTGTCAAACCTCACAATACAGTATGTAAGGAATGTCAATTTGGAAAACAAGTTAGAACTACTTTTAAAAGTATTCCAGAAAAATCCAATACTTCTCTTGACTTAATTCATACTGACTTATGTGGTCCAGCTAGAACCAAAAGCTTGCAAGGTGATAGATATTTCATGCTAATCATTGATGACTATTCTAGAATGTGTTGGGTTACTTTTCTGAGAGAAAAATTAGAAGCACTTGGGAAGTTCAAACTATTCAAAGAAATGGTAGAAAATGAAACCGGTAAGAAAATCAAATGTCTAAGATCAGATCAAGGAGGAGAATTCACATCTAAGGAATTTAATACATTATGTGAAGTGAATGGAATCAGAAGACAGCTATCGGCACCTTAGACACCACAACAAAATGGAGTTGTTGAAAGGAAAAATAGAACTATCTTGGATGCAGCTAGAAGTATGTTATCAGAAGAAAATGTACCACATGTATATTAGAGAGAAGTAGTAAGTACAATAGTCTATACATTCAACAAAGTTCAAATCAAAGGTGAAACCGGTAAGACCCCTCATGAACTATGGTTTGGTATTACTCCTACTCTTAAATATTTCAAAATACTTGGAAGTAAATGCTATATTAGAAGGGATGAGTATATTGGCAAATTTGATCCTAGAAGTGATGAAGGAGCATTTCTTGGTTATTCATCTAAAAGTAAAGCATATAGATGTTTTAACAAAAGATTGTAGAAAATTGTTGAGAGTACAAATGTGAAGATTGATGAACAATTCAGAGGAACTTCAAGGTATATAGATTCTGAACTAGCAACAAAAATTCTAACAAATGAACCTACACTAAACCCACCAATATAGAATGAAGATCCAGTTACACTTGTATCATCTAAAAATTCCACTGTGACTGAGGAACAACAACAAAAAAAGACACCCAGGTATGTAAGATTGAATCATTCTGAAGATCAGATAATTGGAAACAAGTATAAAGGAGTTATGACAAGAGGAAGATTGAAAAATGAAGAGGTATGTCTTATTTCTCAAATTGAACCATCATTAGTTAATGAGGCATGTGAAGATAAACATTGGATTAAAGCTATGGAAGAAGAATTAGAACAAATTGAGAAGAATAACACTTGGACATTAGTTCTCTGGCCTAAAGATAAAAATGTAATTGGAACCAAATGGGTATTCAGAAACAAACTTAATGAAGATGGTAAGGTTATCAGAAATAAAGCAAGACTAGCGTGTAAGGGATATTCTCAGAAAGAAGGAATTGATTACAATGAGACCTTTGCACTGCTAGCCAAAATTGAGGCAGTCAGATTATTTTTGGCTTTTGCAGCACACAAGAACTACAAATTATATCAAATGGATATTAAATGTGCATTTCAAAATGGAGATCTTGAAGAAGAAGTTTACATTGAACAGCCTAATGGATTTTCTTTGACAGATAACAAAGATATGGTTTGCAAGTTAAGGAAAGCTTTGTATGGATTGAAACAAGCTCCAAGAGCTTGGTATGCAAGATTGGATAAGTATCTTTTGAAGATTGGTTTTTCTAAAGGTAATGTTGATAGCAACTTATATTATAAAGTGACTAATGATGACATCTTGGTTATAGAAGTTTTTGTTGATGATATAATCTTTGGAGGAGAAGAAGGACTATGTAAAGAATTTTCTATTGAAATGCAGCAAGAATTTGAAATGTCTATGATTGGAGAAATAAAATTCTTTTTGGGATTGCAGATTTCACAAAATGATAAAGGTATATTCTTGAGTCAATCCAAGTACTTAAAGGAGTTACTAAAGAAATTTGGGATGGAAAACTCTAAACCGGTAAGCACACCTATGACTACAAATGACAAACTATCACTAAGGGATGAATCTACACCTGTTAATCCAACTAGGTACAAATCTATGATAGGAGGTTTACTATATTTGACACAGACTAGACTTGATATCATGAATGCAGTATGTATTGTTTCAAGATTTCAGAGTAATCCTAGAGAAAATCATGAATCAACAGTAAAAAGGATTTTTCGGTACTTACAAGGCACTACAAATCTTGGATTATGGTATCCTAGAGATGAAAACTTTGAATTATGTGCATACACAGATGCAAATTGGACAGAAGATGTGGATGATAGAAAATGCACCACCAGAGGAGCATTTTTTCTTGGAAACAGACTAGTTTCTTGGTTGAGTAAGAAACAAAGTTGTACATCCTTATCAACAGCAGAATCAGAATATGTTGCAGCAGCAACTAATTGTACACAAGTACTATGGCTTAAACAAATGTTGAAAGACATAAAGGTAAAATGCAAGGAACCTATTACTATCTATTGTGACAACACTACAGCAATTGATATATCTAAGAATCCGGTACTACATTCTAAAACCAAACATGTTTCTATCAAACTAAATTTTCTAAGGGAGAATGTTGAAGCAAAAGAAATTAAACTGGTTTATGTGAATACTAAAGAGCAGATTGCAGATATTTTTACTAAACCTCTGCCTAAGGAGACTTTTGAATATCTTAGAGATCAGCTTGGGGTCATTCCCCCACTGATAGATACTTATAAAGTTGATGTTTGTCATCAACGGATAGAATTAACAGAGAAATATTTTTACTTCGCCTTTGATGAGGAAGCTACTTCTCAGGGGGAGTAGTTGGTATACTAAATTGGTTGGTATTTTGTATATGAACTTGATTTTTTTTTAGTAACTTTGGCATTTGATGTCAAAGGGGGAGAGATTGGTATGGAAAAACAAAAGGAAACATATGTCACTCTCAGGAGGAGAGGTTGTTACTTTGAGAAAGATTACTTATATTTTGGTAATTATTGGTATTTTGGTATTTGGTATTTCTGTTTTGGCACTTTGATGGTTTTTCCATCTTGTGTTGCCATCAATGCCAAAGGGGGAGATTGTTGGTATTTTGGTATGGTTTTCTCATTGATGTCAACACCTACTAACACTTATCAACTCTGGCACTTTGGAGAATCAACAACATTCACTGGCAAGCAAATGACTCATGCACTGTCACCTGTATCTGGTACACCGACATGATATAATGATCACCGACACTTGGAATGGCATGGAAAACACTTTTTTATGTCAAATACATCATTTGGACACCTTGTATTAGAGATTTGATTATTGGTATATTCATATTTGCATATTTGTTGTTACCAACAAATAGGTCCAGGTTATACACCGACAGGTTTAGCTTTTCCAGATCAGCATGGCATGCTATGGAGATGATTTATTATTTTTGTAAATGCATTAAGCCAACATGTTGAATTTTTTATTGCATTTGGAATTAATTTAATTGTAAATTGATTTTATTATAATATCTTTTAGAGCCGACCTACTAAAATTGGTCCTAGGTTATGATATAAATGTAAGATCTTATTTGTAAGATTGAATGTGGAATGCGAAGAAGAATTGTGATCCTATTTTGTGTTTGAGCAGTGAGCTCTAGGTGCTTGGCCTTTCTGCATGTGCAGACCCCATTTGTATACACTTACTATCTATAATAGTATCATCTGATTGTGGGTAAGGTTTCCCACCGTGGTTTTTCCCCTTACAGGGTTTCCATGTACAAATATTGGTGTTAAGTGTTGTGGATGACTATGTCTTTTTGTTTCATGCATTAATCTTTACCGGTATAGCAATTATCTAATAAAACTATCCACTGGTATAAAAGACTGGTTCACCGGTACTAAGCGGTAAGCTGGTTAAGCTGTTTTTGTTTTGAATTTATTTGACAACTGATTCACCCCCCCCCCCCCTCCCCCCCTCTCAGTTGTCTCCGGGACTTAACAAAAAACATTTAAGTACCAAGAAATGCCAAACAAGTCTCCCCCTATGGAAGACAACCAACAATATTCTTCATGTAGCTCTGAATATCAATAACTCTCCCCCTTTGAATAATATCTATGTAAAGTTTTGAATTTATTTTTCACATCACTATCTCTCCCCCTTTGACATCAATGCCAGAAATCTGATAGAAATATCAAAGAAAAAACATAAGCCTCAGAATCTCAAAGTTGACTACTCCCCCTGAGCAGTAGCATCCCACATCAGTGTCAAAATGAATAGTATCTCTAATAATACATACCGGATTGATGCCAAATCGCATCAATCAAGTCTCTGCTAGAGGGGCAGTTACCCCCAATTTGTCTCTCAGGTACTCTAATGATTCCTTGGATAAGGGTCTAATGAAAATTTCTGCAATCTATTCTTTAGTGTTCACATAAACCAATTTAACTTCATTTGCTTCCACCTTCTCTTTCAAAAAGTTATACTTGATAGATATGTGCTTTGTCTTAGAGTGAAATACCAGATTATTTGATATATCAATAACAACAGAGTTATCATAGTGAATAACTACTGGTGCATCACAATCCACCTTTATATCCTTCAACATTTGCTTCATCCATAAAACTGGTGTACAATTAGTAGCAACACCAACATACTCAACTTTAGTAGTTGATAAAGAAGTACATGATTGTTTCTTGCTGATCCATGAAAGTAACTTCTTTCCAAGAAAGAAAGATCCACTGGAAGTACTTTTCCGGTCATCAACATCTCTAGCCCAATCAACATCTATATATGCACATAAAGTGAAGTTATCATCCTTAGGATACCACAAACCATATTTTGATGCACCTTGCAAGTATCTAAAAATCCTTTTCACTGCCATCTCATGATTTTCTCTAGGATCACTCTGGAATCTTGAAACAATACAAACAACATTCATAATGTTAGGCCTAGTCTGAGTCAAATAAAGTAGACCCCCAATCATAGATTTGTATCTTGTAGGATTTATCGGTGAAAAAACATCTTTCCTTGTCAATTTCTCACTTGTAACCATAGGCGTACTTACCAGTTTAGAATCTCCCATACCAAATTTCTTCAACAATTCCTTAGCATACTTAGTTTGATGGAGAAAAATACCTTTGTTGGTCTGAGTAATCTGCAAACCTAAGAAAATTTGTATCTCACCAATCATAGACATCTCAAATTTTGTCTGCATGTTCTTAGAAAATTATATGCATAATTTATCTTCAACTCCAAAAATAATGTCATGAACAAATACTTCAACAATCAATATGTCATCATCAGTGATTTAATAATATAGATTACTGTCAACACTGCCCTTAGTAAAACCAAGAATCAAAATATATTTATCCAACCTTGCATACCAAGCTCTAGGTGCTTGTTTCAATCCATATATAGCTTTCCTTAAAATGCAAACCATATCAGTATCATCTAATAGTAAAAAACCATCAGGTTGCTCAATATAAACTTCCTCATCAAGATCCCCATTCAAGAATGCACATTTAACATCCATCTGATAAACCTTGTAGTTTTTATAAGCAACATAGGCAAGAAATAATCTCACAGCTTCAATCCTAGCTACCGGTGCAAAATTTTCTCCATATTCAATTCCTTCCTTCTGACAATATCCTTTTACAAACCAATCTAGCCTTATTCCTTATAACTTTACCATCCTCATTCAATTTATTCCTAAAAACCCATTTAGTTCCAATAATATTTTTATTTTTAGGTCGGGGAACCAAAGTCCATGTGTTCTTTTTCTCAATCTAATCTATTTATTTTTCCATAGATTTTAACAAAAATTCATCTTTACATGCTTCAATTACTGATACCAGTTCAACTTGTGAAATTAAACATACCTCATTAGTTGCCAGTCTTCTTCTTATCATCACTCTGTTGCTCTTATCCCCAATGATTTGATCTTCAGAATGATTCAATATCACATACCTAGGAGTCTTCTGACTCTCTGTTCCTCTTCCCTGTTCTTCAGTTACTATAGAATCCTTTGATGTTGTCAGAGTAACTGGTTCAACTCTCTATTCTGGTAAAGGTGCTACCGGTTCAGTTATAACCATTTCCACTGCCAGTTCCTTCTCATAAATTATGATTTGACTTTTTCTTAGCTCATCTACTTTGACATTAGCACTCTCCACTATTCTCTGCAATCTCTTGTTATAACATCTACATGCTTTTCTTTCATTAGGATAACCAATAAACATGCCTTCATCACTTCTAGGATCAAATTTCCCAATAGTATTATCTCTCTTGATATAACATTTACTACCAAATTTTTTGAAATACTTAACTATAGGTGTATTGCCAAACCATAATTCATAAGGTGTCTTACCAGTTTCTCCTTTGATATGTACTCTGTTGAATGTGTAAACCGTTGTACTAACTGCTTCTCTCCAATAGACATGAGGTAGATTAGCTTCCATCATCATTGTTCTAGCAACATCCAAGATAGTTCCATTTTCCTTTCCACAACTTCAATCCGCTGAGGTGTCTGGGGAGCAGAAAATTGTCTTCTAATACCATGCTTGTCACATAAGTTATTAAACTCACCAGATGTGAATTCTCCACCATGATCTGATCTCAAACATTTAATCTTCAATCCAGTCTTAGTTTCCACTTTAGCCTTAGAGATTTTAAACTTTTCAAATGCTTCATATTTTTCTCTCAAAAAAGTAACCCACATCATTCTAGAATAATCATCAATGATTAGCATGAAATATCTATCACCATGAAAACTTTTAACTCTAGCAGGGCCACACAAATCAATATGAATAATATCAAGAACATCATTTGATTTATCTTGTATACAATTGGTATCAGAGCCTGGTGCCTCGAAAGAAGTTTAATAGCTTGAAGAAGATCCTGAAACTAAAATCTTTGATCATGGATATGGAGAAGAAACTTGAGATGACTCTTGAGGATTATGATACTGAAAGGATGAAGAACTTGAAATTGCAAGAAGAATTTAATTTTGCAAGAAAGGTCATCATCTTCTCAAGCCAGGAGAAAAAAAACTTTTACAAAAACCGGATGATGAGGAGAAGAATTCTCTCAAGGAACAATGTCAGAAAATAAGTCAAGCAAACATGCTCATGAAGAATGAAATGCAAGATCTTACTATGAGGTTATCAAAAGATATTGAGGATAGAAAGAAGAAGAAAGATAATCTTGTTATATCTCTAAAGAGCATATTTGATGAATGTGGCAAATTGACTCATGAGAATAATTTGTTGAGAACTGATTTGGCACACTCCCAGAACAATGAACAAGAACTTGAAAGACAAATAACTACTCTGAGAGATGATCTAACTACTGCAAGTGAGTATAAAGAAAAGTTTAGGATCAGTGCTACATAGTTGGATGACTTATTGAAAAGACAAAGACATATTGATGATTCTAGAGGACTTGGGTTTGTACAAGGTGAAAACTCTGATACTGCAAATGAAGATCAGACAACCGTTATGCATAACTCATCAGAACAGAAGAAACTGATAAGGCAATCTAATGCTTATAAATTCAATGGTATATGTTTTGTTTGCAATAAATTTTGGCATATGGATAAACAATGTAGAAATAAAGAAAATCAAAACTACAATTCTATTCCCGATCAATGCACAAACTTGAAGAAATATGGTCATATATCAGAAGATTGTAGAATGAATGTTAAATGTCATGCATGTGGAAAGTTTGGACATTTTGCTAATCATTGTAGGTCAAGAAATGATACCAGATATGTCAAATTAATTTAGAAGAACAATGTTACGTGTTATGCATGCAACAAAATAGGTCATATTACTAAGTATTGTAGAAGCAAGACTCAACTGGCTAATAATGATAAAGATAATGCGAAAGGAAAGCACAAGGTAGATAAAATACAACAAGATCACACCAAGAGATGGGTTAGAAAATCTTAAGAACCAAGTGGAGATGGATCTACACTGGTAACTCTACCGATAGAATAGGGTATTCCTCCACCAACAGGAAACTCCACCAGTAACTGAGACATAAGCCTTAGGGGTTGGCAAAGTCATTGCTAAATTTTTCATATTACCCCATAAGAGACATAAGGAGATCTGAAAGAGATCTAGAGAATTGTGTTCATCATCAATGAAGGTTCACCCGACACATGACTGTGAAACCGACATCCATAGGATTGTTGGTGAAGCATTTATTACAGAAAAAATAAGGTTTTTCACTGATCAAAGGGGGTAAGT
Source organism: Cryptomeria japonica (assembly GCF_030272615.1). Taxonomy (NCBI): domain Eukaryota; kingdom Viridiplantae; phylum Streptophyta; class Pinopsida; order Cupressales; family Cupressaceae; genus Cryptomeria; species Cryptomeria japonica. Next base: position 614,360,067 of record NC_081409.1, on the reverse strand, counting down.
GAATTCATTTTCACTCATTGAGAATTCAAGCATTCAGAGCAAAGTAAAGGTGAGTTAAGAGTGAGAAAAAGTATTTTGAAAGGATTTTGAGCAGTTATCTGAAGCAATCAATCTTCCACTGGAAAGGAAGCCTATGCAAAAGAGGAAACAAGTCACACTGGCAAATATAAGCAAAAAGAAGAAGGGTGATGATATTGGAACCAGTAAGACTGCAATGACCTGTGCTGAGCTAATTGATGAAATCACAAAAGATGGAATATTGAAAATGTACCAAAGTATTATGAAGATTTAGAAGTGTGAGAAAAATGAATTAGAAGAGGCTATTTTGTTGTATATATACATTTATAAGAAAGCCTTAATTGAAATCTTGAAGGAGATACCTTTATCCTTGTATAATAAGCTTGAGGCTAGGAGACTTGATGTTGTCAAGAGGGATATGAAGATTAAAGAAGTTGCACTTTTGGAATTATGTGGTGTTGTAAATAATGAAGAAATGAAAAGATGTATAGACACCGCAAATAAGACAATTTTTAGTAGTAAATCTCGACAGATAAGCCTTATGATGGGGAGAGTAAATGAGGTGATAAATGAGACAAGTAAGGGATGGACCAAATTCTTCCAGAAAAACCCAGACTTTCTCACATCTCAAGAAGAATTTGCAAGGGCAACATCTTCCACCATTCCTAACAAATCAAAAGGGAAAGGTATTTTGGGCAATCCAACTCCTATTTTGACACAACCAACAGTAACTATAGATACTCAAACACAACCGACAGTTAAGGAGAGTGTACAGTCTGTACCGAGACAAACCATTTTTGACCAAAGCAATGTACGAGACAATGGAAATATTATGGATAATACTCCACTGACAGTAACCGATACTGCACCAAGTGGCAAAGCCACTAGTGCAAAAGAGGTTGAAATGGACAAGGTAAAAGCAACTGAGTCCATATCAGAAGGTAAAACTGATTCCTCGACAAAGGTTTTGGCAATTGACACTTCTCAGGTTGAGAAGAAATCAGTCTCTGAGTTGAGTCCAACTGAATTAATGATGATGGCTACTCAAAAATTACTGAAGGAAGGTACTACAGATAAAGGAATAATTGATCAATTGGTCATAGTGTTGTACAAATTATTACCTGACTGTCAGATTGAAGATGGAGCAAGCCCCTCTGGCAAGATCAAGACTCTAACATAGCATATCTCTAACAATTTTCAATCTTTGAGGCAGATTGCACACCGACAAGCTTTGGATAATTTCACAACAGCAAAAAGAACAACTTTTGATAAGATTATAGAAATAGAGAAGAAGAAAATTGAGGACAAACTTATTCCTATTGAGGTTTGTTTAAAATAATGTACAAATATCTATAGAGTGTGTTGTAACATAGAAAGTCTTACGACTTTAATGTAGATAGCAGATTGAAGGAGTTATATGATAAGATGGCTAAAATTGATAATTCTTTTGATGGATTGACTGAACTGACCACATCTATTGATGGACAGACTTTGTCCTTAGAGAACCAAATTTTTGCTTTTGAAAAGAAGAGAGATAAAATCATGCGAAGAGCAAGAAATCTGAGAGGATTGGTAAGTCCTAGACTAGATTCAATGGGTGTTCATAAGAAATAGTGCATGGACATGATAGATAAACCCACACTAACGGATATCCAAGGGAAGGAAACACTTGCCCACTTACTAAGTGGACTTGCATCTATTTCTGATACTTTCATATCTAGCTGGGATACATATCTTTAGTTATTGTAAAAGGCATACCCAAAAATGTTGAAGATGACTAAGCTCCAGTGAAACTAACAGTATTCTTTTGTTCTTTTTTCAATTATTTCACTGGTCTTTGGCATTAATGTCAAAGGGGGAGTATGCGCATATGTGAAAAATATCAGAAAAACACATTGGAAGGATATCAGATGGAGTGTATTGCTCAGGGGGAGCATACCAGTAGGGAATCCATTTTTCACATGAGTGTTACCATCAATGCCAAAGGGGGAGATTGTTGGCAATTGACACTCATTGGATTCATTTTGTTGTCATTGATGGCAACAACATCTGATGAAAGTCATAAACTAGAACTAGGAAGCATATACCGGAAGATACCGCCTTTGGAGCATTCAAGGTTACATCGGTACCGACACTAGCATTGGCACCGACATCAATACTTCATTGGAAGATGACATCAATGAGGATTTACTTAATAAATAATTTTGTAAATATTGTCAAGGCTGACATTAAATATCTTTTTAAATTTATTGTAAGCTGACATAGGGCATATCATTTGTAATAGGTATATAGGTTAGTATGCTAGGTTATTTTTGAAATGAGAATAGACATATGAAATGTGTGGATATAGGAGAATATAGCAAAACTATATGATGCAAAATATATGTATGGAGATCATTTTTGTATGCAAGTGTTATATCATGCAATGATCTGTAGATTGCTTGGAAAGCATTCTTAGAGGGGAAGAGATACTGGTATCAGTTAAAAGTCTAGGAACTGGTATAGAGAAGAGACAGAACCAAAACTCTATTTGGCATAGAAGATGCATTATTGAGTTCATTTCAGTAATTTACTTTAACAGAAAGCTTGTAGTCAGTGAGGCTCTTTAGTGATGAGCAGTATGCTCTAGGCAGTGTGCCTTCCTGCAAGTGCAAGCCCCTAATATATGTAATATCTTTTCATATGGCCAGTGAACTAATATTGTGGGTCACAAATCCCACCATGGTTTTTCCTCATTGAGGTTTTCCACATATAACTTATGTGTTATATGGTGTTAATTTATGTGGATAGTTTATTTGCTTCTTGTTATATGTTTATTTGTTTACTAGTTTATATATGCATGGTATAAAAGGATAAAAACTATTCATACCAACAGAACACTAATTCACCCCCACCTCTCAATGTTCTTGTATCCCAACATTCTCAATAGGACATTTTGTAAAGCTTTGTTAGGACTCATTAAAATTGAATTAAGTTTAGAGGCCCATTTCAAAATTTTGCCCTGCATGTCAGAAAAGTACCCGAATGAGTCAGTTTGAATGGCCTACTTTGCAAGGGGGTAAAATGGATCCAGTTGATTTTGAGAGGGTAAGGCTCGAGATTCATGTCCCACACCTTTCATTTGGCCTATTCAGTGTGTTGCAACTTTCAGAATTCAGTTCGGAGAAGTTTATCAAGTACCCGTTTTGAGGGGTGAGCTGAAAGTGCATTCTAGGCACAAGTGTAAATTTTATTAAGTAGCCTACTTTGAGCAATTATATCTTTTTCCCTGTTGATTTTCATGAAGAAATTCAAATTGGATTCAATTCTATGCATAAATGTGAGTCAGCCTACAAAATTTCAACTCCTAACGAATCCGTTTGCTCCATTTTCATTGCCAAATCCATTTGTAGTTTGTGAGGTTTGCACAAGTGTAAAAATGTCCCAGTGAATGTCATGTCAAAATGTTTGTTCCAGGCTAATTTTGGTATAAATGGTGAGCTACATTTCAAATTTCAAGATTTTATCAATCCGTTTGATCGGTTTTCAAAAGGACTCATTTTGCCATCAAATTCAGTTATCTGCATTTCCAGTGTTAGATCAGTTAATGTAGCCGTTTTGGTGAGCACGCCATTTGCATCCTGTCAGTCTGGTGATCGAACTGAGAATTGAAAGATTTAATATGTACTTTAAGGTACCTATGTTTCAAATTTGAGGACCCACGGAGGTCGTTTGATATTTTTGAGAAAGGCATCATGTGTTGCCAGAACATTGACTTCATCAGGTCCGCAGTGTCGACAAAGCCAGTTGGCCGTTTTCGAAAATTAATATCTCTTCACTCAGGACTCATCTTGAGAAACCGTTTGGTAGATGTCATCCTTGTATATCAAAGTACACGCCTGTCAGATGGCGAGCTCCAGAAAGGTGTTTTGACAGGTTTGAAAATTATGTCTTCACAATTAAATGCGAAAATTGTGGCGTAATTGCCTGAAGGATGTAAAATGCAATTTTATGATCCGAAAATGGTGCCGATCGTTTCCAGAGGTGTGTTTGAGGTTCCTGAGGTATTTTAGAGGTCATTTGCGTGAAAACAAAATTTTTTTTAGTTGGACCCACTTTGGGGCCCGACCTGGCTCATGCCCGCGGATTGATTTTATTGGTGACTTTGTTCACTGAGAGATTTTTAGAATATTATGAATGTGGATTGTGATCATGAGACATGTCAATAGAGTTCAAGAAGATTGTAGTCCTTCAGGCGATTTCAGATTGGCGGTTTTAATGTCAAGTTCTCCTTCAGCGACACAGAAGAGATTTTAAAAATGTAAATGTATTTGGATTGTGATGTAATGAATGGAATGGCACTCTTTGTAAAACTTTCAGCAAATTCCATTGGCAAATTTAGCAAGCAAGCTAATCTCCTCCTTGCTATTCATGGTGTTTGAAAGGGGATTAAATAAATTTCAACTAATGTAGTTGGCATATGTCAGCTCCCTCTTCAACAAAATGGGGGAGATTCAAATGGAAAACAATCAGCAAATCCAATTAAAGAATGGATTAGAATCTTTAAACAAAATGAAATTAGCAGCTGTAAAGTCATCTTCAGCAATGCTCATGTGGTGAGTTGAAGTAACTGCAGAGTTTTTCAAACAAATGTAATTAGAAATAAAGAGCAACTCCACACCCTTGCTAGCATGTCCCTCCCCTTTTCGTGGTCTGTGAGTTGTGAGGTTGCAGAGGTTTTTGAAACTATTTTGAAATTGCATCATCCTCCCACATGATGGCTGGAAAAGGGCAGCAACAGCTTTAACCAAGTGCAAGTGGCATTTTGAAGTCATTTTACCCCTTCACATGGCATGTGAAATGCTAAAAACGTTTTAACAGATGCTATGGCAGATCATGTGGTATTGAAAAGGGCTGCCAAACTCATGTGGCATGTAAACAAGAACAAATATAAACTTCGAAGCATTTACAATTGGAGAGTTAATGCAAACAACAATATCATTCCCTGCGTGGATATTTTGGAGGCCACATGAAACTTGCAGCAAGTGCAACTTGGAAGCTTTGAATAGTATGGTGAAGGGGCAACAACAGCTTCAGCAAATGGCAATTTCAATGTCATTCAAACTCCCTCAGAATGCTGGTTGGGAGTTGAAGTTTCCAGATTTGTGCAAATGGAATATGGGCAAAAGCCATTGAAACATGGAACAAGTTAAATAGAAGCAATTGCTCATGTGGTCTAAGAGTGTAGTAGCCAATGCAAACAACAGTCTAGCAGCCCCCTTTCACATGGCATGTTTGAAGCCACATAAAATAGAAAGGAGCCATTATAAACCTCAACAAATGCTTTAGAAGGCACCAAACCCATTGAAATGGTGTGGAGAAGGTGTTTTAATCCTTCAGCAAATGAATTAGAAGCAAATGCAAACACCAGCCACCATTTAAAACCAAGAAAGCTTTCAAAATGCAGTCCCAGGCATAAGATAATTATCCCACATTGGCTGTGCACTGGGAGCTTTTAGTATTTATATACAAAAATGCACTATACCATAATGTCTAAGCCATAAAGGCTTTTGACACAAGGTGCCCATGAGCGCCCAAGGTGGGCCCATGCGTGAGCAGGCTTCCCGAGTCGATGGAGGAGTTGACTAGACGAAGACCAAATGGACCCCACGTAGGCACGCTTCCCGAGGCAAACAGGCGAAATTTTGCAGACGAAGGCCGGGTTAACGAGCGAGCAAGTTCGAGAGAGATCAATGGCTCGCGCTATTTCGCGAAGGGAGATGCACATAGTTTAAACCCCGCGAAATAGCGAAAGTGAACGAGAGCCGTCCATGTGGCACACAGGTGGCGGGTACAGTCAGTGATCCAGCAGGCGGGTCCCGGTGAGGTGGCACAAGCAAGCAGCCCAGTGGCGATGACGTGGCCGACAAGTGGCAAAAGATGAGGTGTCATCCCAGGTGGTGCCTAGTAGACCCCATTAGCCAATCAGACCCCGCCACGTGGCGAGGCATCAGATGCACATATGGAGGCAAAAATCAAATTTTAAATGAATAAATGATATAGTTTAAAGTATAGAGAAATTCGAAAAATTTAAATGATGGGTCCATGTTGAGGATTTATTCGCCCAGGGCTCAATTTTTGGCCAAAGTATAAAGGGTTATATGTTTTCGGAAAGCTCTCAGAGTGAGGAATCCGACTATGAGGTTAATTTTGGCAAATGTGGGATATTTTGGATTCATTTTTCATGGGAATAAAATTCAGTTAGAGAAGGGACACTTGGCAATTCAGTTGCAGATTTGTTTTTCTTCCCTCATCTTTTTATTCCCCATTCTTCTCAGTTGTAGGGGTTCTAGAATTCTGTGAGAATGGCTCCAGTTTTCATGGCTTCCAATTTTGAGCATTCTTGAAGATTGTACAGGGCAGGGCTTTTCCTTCAGTAATGGAGTTCAATTCTTGCTATAGGTGTTTTTAGTTGCAGGGTCTTGTGTATGTAAGGTATACATAAATTCACACAAGATTGTCTCTAGATTTGTATTTCCATTTCATCAAATTAGATCCTCAAGGAGGATGAAATTTTTTATCTCAAGGAGATAGTTATGATTGTTTGCAGGGATTCTTCAAGGAAGGATTTAAATTCTACAATAAATCATAAAAAATGGAATATAGTTTTAAGATCTGATGATTTTGTGAATGATCTTAGTAATGCATTTATGCAAGGCATTAATGCATGAATATTTAATAATGAAGATGGATTTGCAATCGAATCTTTCATTTATAGTCTGATGTATGACTCTGTTTCCCTTGGATAAGGCACTGGTCTTGCAATTAAAGGGGTTCTCAAACCAATTTAAAATCCAATTAGAATACCTTTAGTTTGTGTTATGTTTTGAAATGTTTCATCTATCTCATGCTCAAGTATAGTTGAGTTTTATGTGTAGATCTAGCCCATCTGCAATAAACTACTTGTTTTGGAGCCTTAGTGAGATCTATCTGTTTATGTTGATGCTGTCATAGGTGTGTAATAGGTTTAATTCTAAGCATCAAAGGTATACCCGCGTAGGTTTTGCAGAGCCTGAAGAGTAGAAGGATTCATATCCTTGTCATGTTGTCCAAGCCCTGAAGTTCTTCATAGATTGAATTGGCTACTTTATAGATCAATTGCAGGTGTTCTTGGGTTATCACTTTTGGTGAACAACAAAAATGGCAACTCTACTGGGGAACAAATGAACTGTCAAGAGCCTCTGGTTAATAAAGATTTAATTCATATAAGGTTGAGATTATCCCATCCGAGTCACCACAACAAAAATGGCGACTCTGCTGGGGAAGTGTTGTAATAATTCATGTTGAATCGAATCCCAGAGTTGTGCCAAAATTCATTTGGGGAAGAGTCTTAGAAGTGTACAAATCTGAAAGTCATTTTCAGATTTGGAAGTGTTTGCACTGGAAATTCTTGTTGCTAAGACATTTGAAAAATATTGTGTGACTCTGTTGTGTGGTGAGACTCAGAAATCTGAAAGTGTTAAGAGTGAAGATCAGTGGTTAAGTTTTATTCCTCTTCAGGGAGGTGGCGACTCTGTAAGAACGAACCGAAGATTTGGAGTTCTTCAAATTTTCAGTCAGAGGTGAAGTGAACAACAGCAGCAAATTTATCAGGTATTCCCCAAAGTTTTTATGAAATTATATGTTCCTTATAAGGTGAATCAGTCACCATAGAAAGGAAAAGAAATTTGCAGTATGCATACTTCATGTTTTTGAAACAAATTTCAGTTATATGATCAAAGAAGTATGTAGTTCTGAAATTAGTGACTGCAAGGTTTTTGAAAAAAAAAAAAAAACAGTAAGGTGCATGGTCATGATAATGGTTCAGTGATTGTTATAAAACCTGATGGATCCTGATGTAGTTCCTAGATCCGTGAATCCTTTGTCAAATTTGAAAGAGATCAATATAGAAATTGAAAAATGTCTTCAAATGATCCAAGAGAGATTTGTCTGGTTGTTAAAAGGGAAAGTAGGGCTAAGAAGTAAAGGAGAATCATCATATGTCTTCTACAAAAGATTTTTAGCTGCATTGAATGAGCTTTCAACTGATAATAGACCCCCTGAGTCTATTTTAATTGAGATATTCTTAGAGCTTTATGAGCCTAACTCAGTTAATTGGTCTACTGCCTTCAGAGAAGAATGTGTTGAATCTATTAAAAAATGGATAGATATGATTGAAAGTAACCAATCTGAAAATATACACAAGATTAAAAATAATGAAGGAGATGAGCCCCTGAGTGGATGTACCTCCTATGATGCTGAATCTGATTATTCTCATCATGAAAGTTCAGATGTGTATTCAAAGTGAGAAGAAATTTGTGAGAACAATGATTGTTCAACTAATTATGAACCCGTTGAGGTTTCAGATGCTAATGATATAGATCACCTTGTTGTTGATTTCAATCCACAAGATGTTTGCAACCCCAGTTATGAAACTATGTTGCAACATATAGCAACACATTATAAGCAGCATGATAAAGGATATGATGCAGATGCAAGTTGTTGTGATGATGAAACAAATGTGCATAGAGACATGAGCACTGTTGATTTAATACATTTATCAGATTGGGACAATGTTTACAGCTCAGAGGATGAAGCCAAGAAAAATGGAAATGAAGAAGGTTCACTAAGTAGTGAACAAATTTCAGAGCTCTTAGCTGCTGATTTTCAGAGGTATGCATCCAAAAATGTGCCCAATCTCTCATGCCCAACCAGTACTTGTTTAGATATTGATGATGTTTTTTAGGGTGTGAAGTATGATACATATGCTATTGATTCTTTCCCTATTTTTGATTTGAGTGATGGACAAGATGAAGATGCATATATGCTTGATAGGTGTGATAATGTAGATTCATATGTTGATATGAACTCAGATTTTGGTATGCATTGTGTGGATCTTGCTGTTAAAAAGAATGACAAATTTGAAGTAGTTTTCTCAGATTTACAAGTGGGAAATGAACCATTGACAAGTGACAATCATGTATTTTCATGTGTGCAAAGTGCTGATAGGAATTGTGATCAGCAAAACGAATTGCAGTCATGTTATGAGGAAGTTTTCCTCTCTAGTTTGCAAGCCATCATTGTGGAAGAGTGTTCATCATTTGAGCAAACTAGCAATAGAGATGTGCCTGATGTTTTTAACTTTCAGAATAAGTTAGGCCACTTTTCTTTTCAGCTGGGAAAGAGTGGTAAAGAGTATGACACTCTTATGTCACCTAGTGATCAGCACGTTCAGCATTCGTTTGGTTTCCAAAGATTGATTGATTATGAACATGCTACTGATTATGTTTTATGTGACCAGCTGATTAGAAGTGGAAGTGTCTTTGATCAGGCAGATTGGAATGATGATCTCAACTTACCTCGGGTTAGTGGAAATGAAAATCAAGTGTTTGACAGAGGTAAGAATTGATTTCAGTTTGATGGCCTGAGGCCATTGATAAGTTGTATATTTTGTACAGTTGCTTTGCTTTCAGTTGTGTGGTTTTCAATAAAGTGCCCTGCTGTTTGGGTAGAATAAGGAAGCCCTGAGATGAGAAGAGAAGAATTGAGAGAAGAATGACCCATTTTTTGGGTGGTCTGCTTAACCAAAGATATCTGGATTCTTGTGTTGATCTCGCAATCAACCATCCCCAGTCAGAGCCACTGTTAGGACTGATTAAAATTGAATTAAGTTTAGAGGCCCATTTCAAAATTTTGCCCTGCATGTCAGAAAAGTACCCAAATGAGTCAGTTTGAATGGCCTACTTTGCAAGCGGGTAAAATGGATCCAGTTGATTTTGAGAGGGTAAGGCTCAAGATTCATGTCCCACACCCTTCATTTGGCCTATTCAGTATGTTGCAACTTTCAAAATTCAGTTTGGAGAAGTTTATCAAGTACTCGTTTTGACGGGTGAGCTGAAAGTGCATTCTAGGCACAAGTGTAAATTTTATTAAGTAGCCTACTTTGAGCGATTATATCTTTTGTCCTATTGATCGTCATGAAAAACTTAAAATTGGATTCAATTCTATGCATAAATGTGAGTCAGCCTACAAAATTTCAAGTCCTAACGAATCCGTTTGCTCCATTTTCATAGCCAAATCCATTTGTAGTTTGTGAGGTTTGCACAAGTGTAAAAATGTCCCAGTGAATGTCATGTCAAAATGTTTGTTCCGGGATAATGTTGGTATAAATGGTGAGCTACATTTCAAATTTCAAGATTTTATCAATCTGTTTGATCGGTTTTCAAAAGGACTCATTTTGCCATCAAATTCAGTTATCCGCATTTCCAGTGTTAGATCAGTTAATGTAGCCGTTTTGGTGAGCGCGCCGTTTGCATCCTGTCAGTCTGGTGATCGAAATGAGAATTGAAAGATTTAATATGTACTTTAAGGTACCTATGTTTCAAATTTGAGGACCCACGGAGGTCGTTTGATATTTTTGAGAAAGGCATCATGTGTTGCCAGAACATTGACTTCATCAGGTCCGCAGTGTCGACAAAGCCAGTTGGCCGTTTTCAGAAATTAATATCTCTTCACTCGGGACTCATCTTGAGAAACTGTTTGGTAGATGTCATCCTTGTATATCAAAGTACACGCCTGTCAGATGGCGAGCTCCAGAAAGGTGTTTTGACAGGTTTGAAAATTACATCTTCGCGATTAAATGCGAAAATTGTGGCGTAATTGCCTGAAGGATGTAAAATGCAATTTTATGATCCGAAAATGGTGCCAATCGTTTCCAGAGGTATGTTTGAGGTTCCTGAGGTATTTTAGAGGTCAGTTGCATGAAAAAAAAAAAAAATTTAGTCGGACCCACTTTGGGGCCCGACCTGGCTCATGCCCGCGGATTGATTTTATTGGCGACTTTGTTCACTGAGAGATTTTTAGAATATTATGAATGTGGATTGTGATCACGAGACATGTCAATAGAGTTCAAGAAGACTGTAGTCCTTCAGGCGATTTCAGATTGGCGGTTTTAATGTCAAGTTCTCCTTCAGGGACACAGAAGAGATTTTAAAAATGTAAATGTATTTGGATTGTGATGTAATGAATGGAATGGCACTCTTTGTAAAACTTTCAGCAAATTCCATTGGCAAATTTAGCAAGCAAGCTAATCTCCTCCTTTCTATTCATGGTGTTTGAAAGGGGATTAAATAAATTTCAACTAATGTAGTTGGCATATGTCAACTCCCTCTTCAACAAAATGGGGGAGATTCAAGTGGAAAACAATCAGCAAATCCAACTAAAGAATGGATTAGAATCTTTAAACAAAATGAAATTAGCAGCTGTAAAGTCATCTTCAGCAATGCTCATGTGGTGAGTTGAAGTAATTGCAAAGTTTTTCAAACAAATGTAATTAGAAATAAAGAGCAACTCCACACCCTTGCTAGCATGTCCCTCCCCTTTTTATGGTCTGTGAGTAGTGAGGTTGCAGAGGTTTTTGAAACTATTTTGAAATTGCATCATCCTCCCACATGATGGCTGGAAAAGGGCAGCAGCAGCTTTAACCAAGTGCAAGTGGCATTTTGAAGTCATTTTGCCCCTTCACATGGCATGTGAAATGCTAAAAACGTTTTAACAGATGCTATGGCAGATCATGTGGTATTGAAAAGGGCTGCCAAACTCATGTGGCATGTAAACAACAGCAAATATAAACTTCAAAGCATTTACAATTGGAGAGTTAATGCAAACAACAATATCATTCCCTGCGTGGATAGTTTGGAGGCCACAAGAAACTTGCAGCAAGTGCAACTTGGAAGCTTTGCGTAGTATGGTGAAGGGGCAACAACAGCTTCAGCAAATGGCAATTTCAATGTCATTCAAACTCCCTCACAGTGCTGGTTGGGCGTTGAAGTTTTCAGATTTGTGCAAATGGAATATGGGCAAAAGCCATTGAAACATGGAACAAGTTAAATAGAAGCAATTGCTCATGTGGTCTAAGAGTGTAGTAGCCAATGCAAACAACAGTCTGCCCCCTTTCACATGGCATGTTTGAAGCCACATAAAATAGAAAGGAGCCATTATAAACCTCAACAAATGCTTTAGAAGGCACCAAACCCATTGAAATGGTGTGGAAAAGGCGTTTTAATCCTTCAGCAAATGAATTAGAAGCAAATGCAAACACCAGCCGCCATTTAAAACCAAGAAAACCTTCAAAATGTAGTCCTAGGCATAAGATAATTATCCCACATTGGCTGTGCACTGGGAGCTTTTATTATTTATATACAAAAACGCACTATACCATAATGTCTAAGCCATAAAGGCTTTTGACACAAGGTGCCCATGGGCGCCCAAGGCGGGCCCACGCGTGACCACGCTTCTCGAGGTGATGGAGGAGTTGACTGGACGAAGACCAAGTGGACCCCACATAGGCACGCTTCTCAAGACAAACAGGCAAAATTTTGCAGACGAAGGCCGGGTTAACGAGCGAGCAAGTTCGAGAGAGATCAACGGCTCGCGTTATTTTGCGAAGGGAGATGCACCTAGTTTAAACCCCACGAAATAACGAAAGTGAACGAGAGCCATCCATGTGGCACACAGGTGGCAGGTACAGTTAGTGGTCCAGCAGGTGGGTCCCAGTGAGGTGGCACCCAGTGGTGATGATGTGGCATACAAGAAAGCAGCCCAGTGGCGATGACGTGGCCGACAAGTGGCAAAAGATGAGGTGTCATCCCAGGTGGTGCCCAGTAGACCCCATCAGCCAATCAGACCCCGCCACATGGCAAGGCGTTAGATGCACACATGGAGGCAAAAATCAAATTTTAAATGAATAAATGATATAGTTTAAACTATAGAGAAATTCGAAAAATTTAAATGATGGGTCCATGTTGAGGATTAATTCGTCCAGGGCTCAATTTTTGGCCAAAGTATAAAGTGTTATATGTTTTCGGAAAGCTCTCGGAGTGAGGAATCCGACTATGAAGTTAATTTTGGAAAATGTGGGATATTTTGGATGCAGTTTTTACCGGAATAAAATTCAGTTGGAGAAGGGACACTTGGCAATTCAGTTGCAGATTTGTTTTTCTTCCCTCATCTTTTTATTCCCCATTCTTCTCAGTTGTAGGGGTTCCAGAATTCTGTGAGAATGGCTCTAGTTTTCATGGCTTCCAATTTTGAGCATTCTTGAAGATTGTACAGGGCAAGGCTTTTCCTTCAGTAATGGAGTTCAATTCTTGCTATAGGTGTTTTTAGTTGCAGGGTCTTGTGTATGTAAGGCATACATAAATTCACACAGGATTGTCTCTAGATTTGTATTTCCATTTCATCAATTCAGATCCTCAAGGAGGATGAAATTTGTTATCTCAAGGAGATAGTTATGATTATTTGCAGGGATTCTTCAAGGAAGGATTTAAATTCTACAATAAATCATAAAAAATGGAATATAGTTTCAAGATCTGATGATTTTGTGAATGATCTTAGTAATGCATTTATGCAAGGCATTAATGCATGACTATTTAATAATGAAGATGGATTTGCAATCCAAGCTTTCATTTATAGTTTGATGTATGACTCTGTTTCCCTTGGATAAGGCACTGATCTTGCAATTAAAGGGGTTCTCAAACCAATTTAAAATCCAATCAGAATACCTTTAGTTTGTGTTATGTTTTGAAATGTTTCATCTATCTCATGCTCAAGTAGTTGAGTTTTATGTGTAGATCTAGCCCATCTGCAATAAACTACTTGTTTTGGAGCCTTAGTGAGATCTATCTGTTTATGTTGATGCTGTCATAGGTGTGTAATAGGTTTAATTCTAAGCATCAAAGGTATACCCACCTAGGTTTTGCAGAGCCTGAAGAGTAGAAGGATTCATATCCTTGTCATGTTGTCCAAGCCCTGAAGTTCTTCATAGATTGAATTGGCTACTTCATAGATCAATTGCAGGTGTTCTTGGGTTATCACTTTTGGTGAACAACACACCTCTCAATGTTCTTGTATCCCAACATTCTTAATAGGACTTTTTGTAAAGCTTTAATAGGCTAGGCTCCTAATAGGGTGAACTTTAGAAAATTTCAGATAGTTATCTGATGAGTCTCATCTCACCATGGTTTTTAACTATTTTGGTTTCCACATCAAAAATATTTGTGTCAAGTGGTGAATTTTTTTGTGGTTATGTTTTCATGGTTAATTTACTTAACTACTTAACTATTTTGATAAGTCATGATAACCGTAAGCATTGAGAAATGAAGAAGTTGTTTAATGTTAATTTGTTATAACAGTCAACTGGTTTATCCTATGAGTTTTTATCTTGACAGAGGTATTACATTGTTAGTTCTAAGTTTACTTTGAGAGATTGATTTTTTAGATTGGTGAAGTTTGTATCAATTTTTCTATCTACTGATTCACCCCCCTCTCAATCATTGACTGAATACTTATTCTTTCATCATACCATCAATTGGTATTAGAGCATTTCAGGTCCTGTAAGGTCTAAGCCTAATAGCTTGAGGTAAAGATCTTGTAGATCATGATGAAGAAGGAAGGTCCCAAGTTCAATAGAGAGAACTATAAGATATGGAGTGACATAATGAAATTTATATCAAGAGTTTGGGAAGTCGGTATCGGGAACATGTCAATACTAAGTATGTTGCAGCTACTGGGATGTTGACTGATGATCAGAAGAAAGAGCAACAAGAAAATCATCAAGCATTGGAGTCTATTATCAGTTCTTTGTCTAATGCAGACTATGTAGATGTTCATGGTCTTGAAACTGCATATGAGGTATGGAAAAAACTTGAAGAGATTTATAGCGGTGATGAACATGTTAAGATTGCTAAAGAAGAGAGTCTAATAGGAAAGTTTGATGACATGCGGATGGCTAAAGGTGAGAATATCCAGTAGTATGATCAAAGGATAAAAGAGATAGTTAGTGAAATTAAGAGTGCAGGAGGTAAAGTGGAAGATTCCACAGTGATCAGTAAGGTACTGAGTACCCTACTACCGGTCTATGCTATCCGAGTTGTAGCTATTCAGGAGCTGAAGTCCATTGACAAAACTAAGGTAACTCTTGACTCCATCATTGGGAAGCTTACTTATTTTGAATTAAATGGTTATGATGGTAGTGTATAGAAATTTGAGTGTGCATTTAGAGATTCTATTTCTAAACCATATGTGAGAAAAAGTAGAGATGTCAGTCATAGTTATGAATCCAAATCCAGCAGAGAAGCTAATGATGAAGACAGCTTAGTCGAGCTTGAAGCATTGTTGGCCAAGCAGTTGCCTAGAGGTACATGTAAATATAGAGGCAAATTACCTTTGAAATTTTTTGCATGCAACAAGATTGGACACATTGCTGCTAACTGTCCTAATGGTGATAATGACCACAAACGAGAGAAATTCAAGAAGTACAAGGGTAAAGGCAAAAGAGTTTGTCTTATTTCTATTTATGGTGGTATCACTGATGAGGAATCTGATGGTGATGCTAATGAAGACATTGTGTTTGTAGCCATTAAAGAAGAGATGTCAGACTAGAAGGCATTAGTATCCAGGATGGATAACTCTGATGATTGGATCATTGATAGTGGTTGTTCACATCACATGACCGGTGATCAGAGCAAACTTCTTTCTCTGAAGGAATTTGATGCCAGAGTTGTAAGATTTGGTAATGACTCACCCTGCATGGTTAAAGGTAAGGGAACTATTTCTCTTAATGGAAATAGTAGTGCAGATGATGACTACTGGGTTGAAGGTTTAAAGCATAATGTTTTGAGTATGGCACAACTCAATGAAAGAGGATACCCATTGGAGTTTAAAAATGGTATGTGTAAAATCTATGGCAATAAAGGTGAACTGATTGCAACCGAGAAGCAAACTAAAGGTAACTTGTTTTATTTTAATCCTAAAGTCAACAACTATTTAATTACAAAGATAGATGATAGTTGTCTTTGGCATAGGAGATTTTGTCATATAAACTTTGATAACATTGTTAAAGTGAGTAATTCAAAGATAGTGAGAGGTTTGCCTCAATTAGAAAAACCAGTTAATTCTCTATGCAAAGAATGTCAGTTGGGAAAGACAACATCCTCAACTTTCAAGAGAAAATCCTTTTCAGAGGAACATTTGTTAGATTTGGTTCATACACATCTTTGTGGACCAATAAGAACAAAAAGTATTCAAGGTGACAGATATTTTATGATCTTCACTGATGATTGCTCAAGGATGATGTGGGTCACATTCTTGAAGGATAAGATTGAAGCTTTTGGTAAGTTCAAGGCATTCAAGGCCTTAGCTGAGAAAGAGAGCAGTAAGAAGATAAAGTGTCTAAGGACAGATCAAGGTGGTGAATTCACTTCTGAGGAATTCACTAGGTATTGTGAAGAAAATGGTATCAAATGAAATCTTTCTACACCAAGGACACCATAGCAAAATGGTATCACAAAGAGAAACAATCGATTAGTTGTTGAAGATGCTAGGACAATGTTGATACAAGTGTAGCGAAAACTCTCTGGAGAGAAGCTGTCAGCACAATTGTCTACACTATGAACCAAATTCTAGTAAAGAGAGGTAAGGACAAGACTCCTTATGAATATTGGTATGGTAGATCACCTGATGTTAGTTATTTCAGAATATTTGGAAGCAAATGTTTTATTAAGAGAGGTGATTATATTAGCAAATTTGAGGCTAAAAGTGACGAAGGTATATTTCTTGGCTATTCCACCAAGAGTAAGGCCTACAAGTGTTTTAACAATCAGACACAGAGAATTATTGAGAGTGTTGATGTTCAAGTGGATGAAAATCTTGAAGTCTCAAAGGAAACTAGTTCAGAGAAAAAGGATGAAGATCCTTGCATTTTGTTTTTGGAACCAGAAACTATGAAATCTAAAACCGACAAAGCAAATATTGATGTACTAGTTCAATCGGAATAGATAAATTTAGAAGAAGATGATGATAATGAAGAAGTTGAACCTAAAGATAATGATCATGTTATTCCAAGATATGTGAGACTGAATCACAATCCTGAACAAATTATTGGGGATAAGGATGTTGGAGTACTAACTAGAAGAAGAATCAAAGAGAGTTCTTGCATGATCTCCACTATTGAACCAAGAATTGCTAAGGAAGCATTTGGTGATGATCATTGGCTTAAAGTAATGGAGGAGGAATTAGATCAAATTGAAAAGAACAACACATGGACCCTAGTACCCCGGCCGGTAAATAAAAATGTGATAGGTACTAAGTGGGTATTTAGGAACAAGTTGAAAGAATATGGTGTTGTAGTTCACAACAAAGCTAGGTTGGTTTGCAAAGGTTATGCACAAGAGGAAGGAGAAGACTATGGTGAGACTTTTGCACTAGTGGAAAGACTGGAAGGTGTCAGGACTTTACTTGCATTTGCAACACACAATAATTTTAAGGTATACCAGATGGATGTTAAGTCTGCATTTTTTAATGGGATACTAGAAGAAGAAGTATACATTGAGCAACCAGATGGTTATGCTTTGACTGATAAGAAAGACATGGTATGTAGATTGCATAAAGCTTTACATGGATTAAAGTTGGCACCGAGAGCATGGTATGAAAGGCTTCATACACATCTGATGAAGATAGGCTTTCTGAGAACCAATGATGATAGTAACATTTATCCCAAATCTGAAGGAGATAAAATACTAGTGAGTGAAGTATTTGTTGATGATATTATATTTGGAGGTAATGATGACATGAGAAATAGTTTTGTAGATGAAATGAAAAATGAGTTTGAAATGTTTTTAGTGGGAGAAATAAAAAATTTCATAGGCTTGCAAATACAACAAATGAAGAAAGGTATTTTCATCACACAATCTAAGTATGTGAAAGAGATCTTGAAGACATTTGGCATGAGTGACTGTAAACTAGTTGGGACACCTATGGTTACAGGTTGTAACTTGTCTAAAGAAGATGAGTCCAAATCTGTTGATGAGAAGGAATACAGGTCTATGATTAGAAAATTGCACTATGTTGTTCACAATAGACCGGACATAGCTCATGTAGTTGGCATAGTTGCTAGATTCCAGAAGAATCCTAAGGAAACACATCTGATAGCAACCAAAAGAATTTTTAGATATTTGAAAGGTACTGCTGATTATGGGTTATGGTATCCATATGGAGGAAATTTTGACTTGAAGGTGTACACAGATGCAAATTGGGTAGGAAATGTTGATGATCAGAAAAGCACAACCGGTGGAGCATATTTTCTTGGAGGAAGACTTGTTTCATGGAGTAGTAAGAAGCAGAGTTGTACTTCACAATCTACTGCTGAAGCTGAGTATGTTGTAGCTTACATGAATTGTACATAGGCTATATGGATGAGGCACATTTTGGAAGATTTTAAGATGAAGATTTCAGAACGTATAAAGATTTTATGTGATAATACATGTGCCATAAATATTTCCAAGAACCCTGTTTTGCACGCACGAACCAAGCATATTGAATTTAAGTATCATTTCTTGAGGGAAAAAGTACAGAGTAAAGATGTGATCTTGGAGCATGTTTCTACCAAGGAGCAGCTTGTAGATATTTTTACTAAACCTCTCCCTAAGACTACTTTTGAGTATCTTAGAAGTCAGTTAAGTATGATGTAGATTACATTAGTCCCGGAGCTACTTGCATAATTTTATAGAAGGATTGGTGTAGAATTGGATTTATTCCATAGGGGGAGCATCAAGTTGCAGATTGTTGATGATGCATAGTGAAATTTGACATTACATGTTTTACTTTCAATTTAGCATTGATGTCAAAGGGGGAGAAGAATTATGTGATTATGGGAAGGAGAACCAGCGACAAGTTGAAGACATGGAGAGCATGGTGAATACTTGGTAATGTAAACCAGGATTCGTATTCACAATCACGTAGAAATCAATGGTATTGATCTTTGTATTGCCATCAATGCCAAAGGGGCAGATTGTTGGCATTTGCATGAAGATTACATTAATGATATGTTATGATGTCATTGATGTCAATTAACCGGTAATGATATTGTTGATATTGTTGTAATATTGTTACTGTAACCGGTAGAAAGAATTTGTGGAGTGAACTGGTAACCGGTGTAAACCTTATCTATTGATGTAACTGGTAAACCCTACCTATTTTTTTTTGATAAACCCTAACCGATTAAGTTTTGTGAATTGGTTATATTGGTTTATGATCTGATGATGAGCAGTAATGATTATGACAAGTAAGTTTATTGTAGGAAGAAAATTCCAAGAAATTTTGGTGAGTTGTTGTAACGGTTTTTGTCTAGGGAATGAACAAATGTATTGCATCTAATGCAAAGTGCGTGATGAGTTACTAAGTTTGATGAAATGGTGATCAAGGAGCGATCAAGGTTTTCTTGATTGATGTGCAAAGATTGCTATGTAATCCAATGGTCATACTTGAACCGATTTGTTTGTAATGTGTATGAGAATTAGGTTTTTGTTGTGTTACTGACCTGATTGATTTGTTTAAAAGGTCAATGAAGTTGTTTAGTTTAATGAGTTGGCAAAGAGTGAACATAGATCAATTGAGTGTGTGGTTGTCGAACCGGATGATGTATCTACAGTTTGAGTAAAGGTATATATGAGCATGAAATGGATCTAATCAAGCAAGTATAGTGCTATTTAGATAGATCAAAAAACTCATGTTGTTTTCTAACAATTACAGCAGAATTGAAATCCTCTAACCGAGCAAGCTCTAACAAGCTTGGTGTTAATCAAATCCTCTAACAAGGTGATCCATTAGCTTGGATTTTCAAATCCTCTACTAAGGTTACTCCTTATAGGGTATTGCTTCTAACAAGGCATTTGTAGTCAATCCCTTAAACGGGTGATTCCGAATAGGATCGGTTCTTAATAGGACTTTTTGTAAAGCTTTAACGGGCTAGGCTCCTAATAGGGAAAACTTTAGAAGAGTTTAGATAGTTATCTTGTGAGTCTCATCTCACCATGGTTTTTACCTATTTTGGTTTCCACGTCAAAAATATTTGTGTCAAGTGGTGAATGTTTTTGTGGTAATGTTTTCATGGTTAATTTACTTAACTACTTAACTATTTTCATAAGTCATGATAATTGGAAGCATTGAGAAATGAAGAATTTGTTTACTATTAATTTGTTGTAATAGTCAATCGGTTTATCCTATGAGTTTTTAACTTGAAAGAGGTATTACATTGTTAGGTCTAAGTTTACTTTGAGAGATTGATTTTTGAGACCAGTGAAGTTTGTATCAATTTTTCTATCTACCGATTTACCCCCCCGTCTCAGTAGTTGACCGGATACTTATTCTTTCATCATACCATCATGAATAGCATTAAATAATAAAGAATACAAGGCATGAATGTTGTTAAGTCTACTATCAAACTTTTCATTTAAATGAGTTAGCACTAAGCCAAATATCTCCTTTTGTTGCTAGGTTGATTGATCCTCTGATTCCTTGAACTTATTTTCTAATTCAATAATCTTCTCCAAGAGCTAAGATTGAGTTGGATTAGTAGATCTAGTGGCTTTGGACTCATCATCATAATATGGGACCAATGATATGTTGGGGATATCAACATTGATGTCAGGTTGAACTGCTTCTTCTTCATGGATAATAGGTGATGACCTAGATGTTGATGGCGCATATGTCCCTATAAGTGTAGAAGAGGAGACTTTTAACTGTCCTTTATCAAGGAGTTCCACTCTAATTTGCAACTCTACACTGCTCAGTTGATTTGGATTGTAATCATTAAAAATCTTGTCAAATTTTCTCATTAACTTTGCCTTTTCCAAGGCTTCTCTCTTTGAAGTTTCATGAGTCAATTTAGTGACATCAACATTCAACTTTGTAGCCTCCACACTTTATGTGTCATATGCTCTCTTTACAATAAGGCCTCCCCTTAAGTTGGTATTTATGTCACTAATATTAGGCTTTCTAGGTCCTTCCTCTAATGCCCATATTGCCAAGGTTGCATAATCATCTACAAAATCTGATCCTTTCAATGTCAACCTTAATTCCTCCTCTAAACTGAATTGATGGCCCTTTGATTTCATAATTGCATCAAAGGTCATTGCATCTGCTATATCCAATTCTAGTAAAATTAGAACTCCAGCCTGGCTTACAATCATCTTGCCCTCATCTATAGTGATTCTCTTGAACTCTTCCATCATCTCACTCTTAACTTCTTCCCAATTCTCATGTTCAGACCTATCTAGCCTCTAAGATTTTTTCTCATTAGTTCTCTATTTAAATTCTTAAATTTTTATCTTCCACAATAATTGCAAAAAGGTTGGGCTTCTCATAAAAGTATCATCCTCAAGAAACTTATTACATGCCTCCTTCCTTGCATCCCTAAAAGCTCTACCCTGAATATCCAAAGGAGTAAGGTCCAACTCCAAAATAGGGGCCAAAGGTGGAATATCAATTTGCATCTTTGCACTTGTTGCTACAAGAATATCTTCCTCAATTTGTTCTTCATCCTGCCTTAAAGGTGAAAAGGGCATGGGTGGTGGTGAAGGACTTCTATCTGAATCTTCAAGATCAATGATCTTGACTCCTTTAAATGGCTTGATTTGAACCTTTGGGGAAGGATTTGTCTTCACTACCCTTTTACCTTTTCTCCTCACTAATCCTCCAATGTCATTGCTGATCTCTTCTTCACCACTTGTTTCTTCTCTTGCTCTCTTTTGAGAAGACTCAAAAATAGGTCTCTTTTCTATCAGGCCATATGTTCTTTGAGGTAGAGGAGATCATGAGCATGACTATTGCATCCTCTTTTGATGAATCAAAATAGATTCCTCCACTGTGATGGGTGTTGGACAATGTACATCTCTTCTTTCAACTTGTTGGTCATGAACCTCTTCAAGTTTGGACTTCTTCTCCTTCAATGCAAGAGTTGATTCATCAAAATTGTTCATAAAAAAATTGACTTTAACACAAAATGGAGTAAAATCTTTTGTTGGATTGTAGCTTGGATCTATTTTCTGAATTGTAGCCCATAACTTCCTGAAAATTATCCATTTCTCTTTTCTCCAATCTTGAGTCATGGAATCAAACTCATTTCTAATTATCTCCTCAGGAAAGTTGTGCTCATGAGGAAATAGACCTCCTTTTATTCTTGTCCTTAAAATGTTGTAAAACCCCTCCAGGTCACTGTGTCTAGCTATGCTTGTTGGTATTATGGATGTGTTGCATTGGTTTTGTCATTAATGTCAACACTTATCCTTCTGGAGATCTACATTGTTGATTTGGCACTATCGTTTTATTGGTTTATTGTTGAACCAGAACATTGTGTTCACTGGCAAGGTCACTGACTTATGTACAGTCACTGGTATATGCTCACCGATAGGTTATATGGTTCACCAACACTGATGATGACTTGTTATCATTTGGAGATCACTCGATTATGTCAAAGACATGGTTTGGATACTTGGTTTTGGTGTTTTGGTTATTGGTCTAATTGGGTTGACATATTTGTTGTTACTGACAGATTGGTCTAGGTTATGGACTGGTATACGTTATCTATTCCAGATTAGCATGACACGTTATGGAGATGATTTATTAATTGGATGTTGTTGTAATTGTATTGAGCCAACATGTTGTATCGTATCAAGACTTATTTGTAATTGATTTAATTGTAATATGCTTAGTGAGCTGACATACACATTTGGTCTTAGGTTTTGTATATATGTAAGATCTCATTTGTGAGATGAAGAGTGGAAGTGTGGTATGATCATGGTATGTGCAAATATTGAAGATCATATGAGAAAATCATAGAGCGAATCAAGAAGACATCATTTGAAGGTTAAAGGAAGGTTTGAAGGTGTTTATCAGAGCTTAAACCAATACTGAATCCAACATTGCAGATGCAATTTGAAGCAGTACATTATTCTAGGATTTAATCATCCTACTGTAGTCATTGCGACTCCTATTTGAGCAGTGTGCTCTAGGCGGTTGGCCTTTCTACATGTGCAGACCCCATTTGTATACACATACTATCTACAGTTGTATCATCTGATTATGGGTAAGGTTTCACACCGTGGTTTTTCCCCTTATAGGGTTTCCACGTAAAAAATATCTGTGTTATGTGTTATGGATGTTTATTGTCTTTTTGTTTCATGCATTGAGTTTCACTGGTATTGATATTAACTAATAATCTGTTGACCGACATTAAGTTTGGTTTACTGGTATTAAGTATTAAGTTGGATTAAGTTATAATTGGGTTGAAATTCATTGACAAATGATTCACCCCCCCTCTTAGTTGTCCTTCTGGTTCCTAACAATTGGTATCAGAGATACAACCTCTTTTTGCAGAAGTCTAACAACTTGAGGAGATCCTATGGCAACAAACATTTTCAGGAAGGAGAATCCTAAACTTGATGGAACTAACTATGGTATATGGAAGATCAGAATGGAGACACATCTGAATTGCATTGGAAGAGACATATGGGAAGTTACAAAGAATGGCTATGTTGGTCGTACTCCGAATCAATCTAATCCACCAACTTTGGGTAAGGATGAGGAGAATGATTGCAAAGCAAGAGAAGTACTTCTCAGTGCATTATCAGATCAACGAATCATGGGATTATCAGACTGATCTACTGCTAAAGCTATTTGGGATAAATTGGAGACATTGAATGAAGGAGATACCACTATCAAAATTGCAAAACTTGAATGTTACCGGGCCGGGTATGAAAATTTGAAAATGGAAGAAGATGAAAGAATTTCTGCTTTTATGGAAAGAGTTAATGAAATTGTTTTAGGAATACAATGTTGTGGAGGATCCTTAAGTGAAGATGCAATTATTTCTAAAGTTTTAAGAGATTTTCCACCGACTTACAAAATGAAAGTAACTGCTATTAATGAGTTGAGAACAATGCCTAATACATCAGTATCTAGAGATACCTTGGTTGGAAAACATTCCACATTTGAGCTTGAGGAATTTGCTCTAGTTGCTATAGTTAAGTCTAATTTAGCCTTCAGAGCATCATTATCTACAATATCATCATCATCATCATCTGAAAAATCTGATTGGAAAGCACTTTATGCTAAAGAACTTGAAGATATCACAAGGGAAAATGAAGAACTGGAACAAGAAAGATGCCTAAAGGTCCAGTTGGAAGTAAGTATGAAGGTAAAGCACTGTTTAAATGTTTTAATTGCAATAAAGTTGGTCACATAGCATATAGATGTCCTGATAGACATGCAAGATTGAGAGAGGAAGCTAAAAGAACATATAAGCCTAATCCTAAATATTAGAGATACACATTTTAGAAGAACAAAGATAAATCATGTTACTATGCTGATGAATGAGTTACTGATGATTCTGATGAAGAATCGACAGACAATGGATGGGCATTTGTTGTAATAAAAGAAGATCAACTAGTACCTACAGTCCCATTGGTAGAGTAGGCCCTGGCAGCTAAAATTGAAGAAAAAGATGAATGGATCATTGATAGTGGATGTTCACATCATATGACTAGTGATAAAAGTAAATTCTTATCTTTTCAGGAATATAATGGAGGTCTAGTAAGAATTGGCGATGATAAAGATTGTTTGATCAAAGGGAAAGGCACTATATATTTGGATGGTAAGCACAATACTGATAATGTTTATTATGTTGAAGGTTTGAAGCATAATCTTTTGAATGTTGGTCAATTAGTTGAAAAGGGATTTTAGTTACAATTCAAGAATGGAAAATGCAAAATCATGAACAGAACTGGATTGGAGATTGCAACCGGTAATTAGACTAAAGGTAATATCTTTCATTTGAATAACAGTGATAAGACATTTTTTATTGCACATATTGATGAAAGTTGGTTATGGCATAAGAGACTCTGCCATGTAAATTTTGATTGCATTGTAAAGATCAGTTCAACTAAGGTGGTAAGGGATTTACCTAAGATTGTGAAACCTCATAATCTGGTATGTAAGGAATGTCAAATGGGAAAGAAAGTTAGAAAAACCTTCAAGAGTATTTCTAAGAAATCCAATAATGTTCTTGATTTAATTCATACTAACTTGTGTGGTCCAACAAGAACAAGAAGTCTACAGGGAGATATGTATTTTATGCTAATTATTGATGATTATTCTAGAATGTGTTGGGTTACTTTTTTCAGGGAGAAATCAAAGTCTTTTGGAAAATTCAAGTTATATAAGGCAATGGTAGAGAATGAAATTGGTAAGAAAATCAAATATTTGAGATTTGATCAAGGAGGAGAATTTACATCTAAGGAATTTAATACATTATGTGAAGTGAATGGAATCAAAAGACAACTATCAGCACCCCAGACACCTCAGCAAAATGGAATTGTGGAAATAAAGAACAAAACTATTATAGAAGCAACTAGAAGCATGATATTGGAAGCAAATCCACCTCATGTGTACTAGAGAGAAGCAGTAAATACAATAATTTACACTTTCAACAGAGTTCACATCAAAGGTGAAACCGGTAAGACACCTTATGGAGTATGGTTTGGTAATACTCCTACTCTTAAATACTTCAACATATTTGGAAGAAAATGCTATATTAGGAGAGATGAGTATGTTGGTAAATTTGATCCTAGAAGTGATGAAGGAATATTTCTTGGTTATTCATCTAAAAGCAAGGCACATAGATGTTTTAACAAAAGATTGTAGAAGATCATTGAAAGTACTGATGTGAAGATAGATGAACACTTTAGAGGAAATTCAAGGTCTGTAGATTCTGAATCGGCAGTTGAGATGATCATAAATGAACCAATACAGATTGCACTGGTACAAAATGTGGATCTAGTCACGTTGGCATCATCAGAGAATTCCACAGTGACTGAAGAACAACATGTGAATAAACCCAGGTATGTAAGATTGAATCACTCAGAAAATCAGATAATTGGGAATAAGTATCAAGGTGTTATGACAAGAGGAAGAATGGAAAATGAAGAGGTATGCTTGATTTCTCAAATTGAACTAGCATCTATTATTGAAGCTTGTCAAGATGAACATTGGATAAAAGAAATTGAAGATGAATTAGAACAAATTGAAAAGAACAATACATGGACATTAGTTCCCCGACCTAAAGACAAAAATATAATTGGAACTAAATGGGTATTTAGAAATAAACTTAATGAAGATGACAAGGTAAGCAGGAGCAAAGAAATATTAGTTTGTAGAGGATATTCACAGAAAGAGGGAATTGATTATAATGAAACCTTTGCACCTGTAGCTAGAATTGAGGTGGTTAGATTATTTCTTGCATTTGCAGCTCATAAGAACTATAAAGTATATCAGATGGATGTAAAATGTGCATTTATGAATGGTGATCTTGAAGAGGAAGTTTACATTGAACAACCTGATGGATTTTCATTGACAAATGTTAAAGATATGGTTTGTAGATTAAGGAAAGCTTTGTATGGATTGAAGCAAGCTCCTAGAGCTTGGTATGCTAGATTGGACAAATATCTTTTGAAGCTTGGTTACACTAAAGGCAATGCTAATAACAACTTATATTACAAAGTGACTCATGATGACATCTTGGTTATTGAAGTTTTTGTTGATGATATCATTTTTGGAGGTGAAGATGGATTGTGTAAGGACTTTGCTAACAAGATGCATGAATAATTTGAAATGTCTATGATTGGAGAGATAAAATTATTTTTAGGATTGCAGATTTCATAACTGATAAAGGTATTTTCATATGTCAAACAAAATACTTAAAGGAACTACTGAAGAAATTTGGTATGAAAAACTCTAAACTGGTAAGTACTCCTATGACTACAACTGATAAATTGACATTGAAGGATGATTCAGCTCCTATTAATCTGACAAGATACAAATATATGATTGGAGGTTTACTATATTTGACACAAACTGGACCTGATATAATGAATGTAGTATGTATTGTTTCAATATTTCAGAGTAATCCTAAAGAAAATCATGAATCAGCAGTAAAAATGATTTTTTCGGTATCTACAAGGCACAACAAATCTTGGTTTATGGTATCCTAAAGATGAAATTTTTTATTTATGTGCATACACCGAAGAAAATTGGGTAGAAGATGTAGATGACAGAAAGAGTGCCATTGGTGGTGCATTCTTTCGTGGTAGAAGATTGATTTCATGGATAAGAAAGAAGTAGAGTTGTACATCATTATCAACAACAAAATCAGAATATGTCGCAGCAACAACTAATTGTACTCAGGTATTATGGATTAAGAAAATGTTGAAGGACATAAAGGTAAAATGCAAAGAACCGATAATCATTTATTGTGATAATTCAACAACATTTGATATATCAGAGAATCTAATATTTCACTCTAAGACTAAGCATGTTTCTATCAAATATAATTTTCTGAAAGATAATGTTGAAGAAAAAGAAGTAAGATTGGTTTATGTGAATTCTAAAGAGAAGATTGTAGATATATTTACAAAGCCTTTGCCAAAGGAAACCTTTTAATATCTCAAAGAGCAGCTTTGGGTAATACCCTCACTCACAAAGACTTAGATGATTGAAGATTGGCATCAAACCGACAAAACCTAACAAAGAAATCTTTTTCTGGCTTTGATGGAGGAGAGCTACTTCTCAGGGGGATTAGTGTTGTATGTTATGGTATTTCTTCTTAACTGCTTTGGCATTTGATGTCAAAGGGGGAGTGATATCTATGGAAAAACATTCATAGATAAACATTATTCTTTGGGGGATAAATATTATTCATTGGGGGAGAGATATATACTCCTTGTATTTTAGTCTTGATTTCTGGTATTGATCTATTTTGGAGATTGTTGGTTTTTGGTTTTTGGCATTCTATTTTGGCACTTAGATGTTTTTCCATCTAGTGTTGCCATTAATGCCAAAGGGGGAGATTGTTGGTATTATGGATGTGTTGCATTGGTTTTGTCATTGATGTCAATACTTATCCTTTTGGAGATCTACATTGTAGATTTGAAACTATGGTTATATTGGTTTACTATTGAACTGGCATATTGTGTTCATCGGCAAGGTCAGTGACTTATGCATAATCACTGGTATATGCTCATCGATAGGTTATATGGTTCACTGACACTGATGATGACTTGTTATCATCTAGAGATCACTTAATTATGTCAAAGACATGGTTTGGATACTTGGTTTTGGTGTTTTGGTTATTGATCTAATTGGGTTGACATATTTTTTGTTACCGGTGGATTAGTCTAGGTTATGGACCGATATACGTTATCTATTCCAGATCAGCACAACACATTATGGAGATGATTTATTGATTGGATATTGTTGTAATTGTATTGAGCCGACATGATGTATCACATCAAGACTTATTTGTAATTGATTTAATTGCAATATTCTTAGTGAGCCGACCTACACATTTGGTCTTAGGTTTTGTATAAATGTAAGATCTCATTTGTGAGATGAAGAGTGGAAGTGTGGTATGATCATGGTATGTGCAAATATTGAAGATGATATCAACAGATCATAGAGAGGATCAAGAAGACATCATTTGAAGGTAAAAGGAAGGTTTGAAGGTGTTTATCAGAGCTTAAATTGGTACTGAATCTAGCATTGCAGATGCAATTTGAAGCAACACATTATTCTAGGATTTTATCATTCTACTATAGTCATTGTGACTCCCATTTGAGCAGTGTGCTCTAGGTGGTTGGCCTTTCTGCATGTGCAGACCCCATTTGTATACACATACTATCTGTAGTTGTATCATCTGATTGTGGGTAAGGTTTCCCATCATGGTTTTTCCCCTTACAGGCTTTCCACATCAAAACTATCTGTGTTATGTGTTGTGGATGTTGATTCTCTTTTTGTTCCATGCATTAAGTTTCACCGGTATTGATATTAACTGCTAATTTGTTAATCGACATCAAGTTTGGTTTATTGGTGTTAAGTATTAAGTTGTATTAAGTGATAATTGGGTTTAAATTCATTGACAACTAATTCACCCCCTCTCATTTGTCCTTTCAGTTCCTAACAATGCTAGTCCCTAAATGATATGGTGCAAAGAATTTGTCAAAATGCTCATATTGTCCTTTCAAAATCACAAAATATGGGATGATGGTATAATCAGGGAAAATTGTTCCTTTTCCTTTTCCCTTTAATTCCTTATCATGGATGCACCCTATTTACCACATTACTTAAGCAAAACCCATTCTCAAAGGAACATTAAAATGCAATACATGTGGCTGACCAGAAAAACCATAGATTCTAATAACAGTGCTAACAAGATAAGGGATGAAATCCCCCCAAATGTGCTCAATCCTCAAAAGTGGCAACCTCTCTTTAGGCATTACAAAATCATGCAATGCCTTGGGGATCCTTGGTGGGTTCACTGTCAATCTTTGTCTCAACCTAGAGGCAAAGTTATTATCAAATCTCACAAAACTAGCCTCTTGTTTGTTCCAAAAAATATCAGTGCTCCAAAGCTGCACTGGAATTTCCTTATTGTCAATTGTCCTCTTAAGGTTCATAGTACCTTCAAATTAAACTATGTTCCTATACAGGAACATGCGCATGAGCAGGGAATACCAGTAAAATTTAGTACCATCCACTTTATTTTTAATATCTTGCAACCCCTCATGAATCTTATCTTCAAGGTATGGGGCAAAGTAAAAAACCACTGTATAATATGGATGTTGAATTTGCATGGCCATATACATGAAATTGGATTGAAACCCAAGATCTGACATAGAGAGAAAAAGGTAGCCTGAAAATAAGGAGCAAAAGAACCAATGGGGAATGGCTCCTCTGAACTAGGGCAAATGTAGTATGTTGTCTCTTCTGCTCTAGCCAAATGCATTGCAAGAAAATTACTTCTAATGAAATCCTTCATTTTATAATACTCCGCCTTTAACTCATTCAAATCTACTTGTATCAAATTAGTCGATGGTTCATATAAGTCTAAATTCTCTTGGAATTCCTCTCTTCTAATTGTCAGTAGAGTTTCTCCTTGATTTCCCCTTATAATCCTCAAGATAGGGTCATATCTATTTGCAACAACCTTAAGAAGGTTGACATCCATGAACACACTCGACACCACTAATTTACCCGAATCATATTGCCAGGGACTTGAGAGTTGGGAATGTAAATTTCTTTGTCCATACCAGAATTTGAACATCTCTAACCTAGTCATTGGTACCCTAGCATCTACCAAGCGGTATTATTTATTAGTCAACCCTTCTCCTAGGGTTTTACCATGAACAAATTGCTGCCCATGGTAGCTATCATTTGTCGAGGGCTTTAATTGATCGAGAAAATCATCAAAATGATTTCTCTTCAAATTTCCAGTCTGCCCTGAATGTTTTCATGAGGAAGCCATTCTACTAGACTAGGTTTTTCTACTATAGCTTCGAATTGGGAAAGAAAAGACTAGGGCTAACACAAAATTTATATTACAATAGTAATTCAAGCAAGTTTTACCTTTCTTTGTTTAGCTTCCAATCCTAGAACTGTTAAAACTCTTTTCCTACATTTTTTTGCACAATTCACAACATCAATTGCTTCAAAACAGATGAAAAAGCTCAGATGAACTTACTGGTTTGATTACATCAGAAAACCCTAATTTCTTACTATGAGAAGTTGTCAAAATCTTCCTCTACTCTAGAAACACTCTTTGATCTCTTATGAATACTTTGGCGATTCAAAATAGTTGAGAGAATATTTAATTGCTTTCAGGAATGAAGAATCGTTGTCATATCTGCCATAACTACTTGCGCGAGTAAAGAAATGACTCTAACTTGCATTTGAAATATTTTTAAAACCTCACCGTTGATCATCTTTCATGCTAGAAAATCTCACAAACCAAACCAGTCAATCTGACATTGACCCTCCAATGTGGCAAGCGGGCCCTCTAGAGGCATGGTGTAGCACATCCAACTCACTTCCTACTTCTCCACTTTCAGTGACCCCACCATTGGATTTTCTTGGCTTGCCTTGGACACGTGGCATCATCTTGTGATGCCACAGTCAATAATCTCCTTGCATCTCTTGATCATAGGGTTACGAGAACCGTTGGATCTGTTCTCTCTTTATCTTGTCACCACAGTGCCCGACAACCTTTACAAATTAAAAGTCAAGCACCTTCTCACCTAGATTATAACACTACCGTCCATTTGAAACATGTGCAAATTGATGGAACCGCTAGTAACTTAGGTTTTGCCTCTTGAGAACTATTAATATGAGGATTTTGAATAGTCAAAATACCGACTCACTTTTATTCGTCGAGGACACGCCACATCATGTCATGATGTTGTGGTCCTTATCTTCCTTGCATTTTCTATTGCAGGGAAGCACAGACCGTCAGATCTGTTCTACTTTTATCCATCGGTTGAAGTATTTAAAATTTTAAACTTACGAAAAATTAATGGGCACAGACATAAATATTAAAAGGGACTGACCATAGGGAAATCTTTCATGCAACTTAGGAAAAATTAATGAAAGGGACTGGTCAAACACAACTTAATACTTAGGAAAGACAATGGTAACCGACCCTTGGCTTAAGTGGAAAAAGGTAATGATGAAATATAACAAGCTTAGGGTTTTTATTTTACAAGAATTAATTTGGAAATTCACAAACCCTAAACCCTAGACCTTGAACTTTGATAGAGGGCAAAATAAATCTAGAATGACAAAAAATTACCCAGTCACCAAAATTTTGCAAAACATAATTTTAGGTCCTATCAAATGACATGCAAAAAGAATTTAAGATGTCTATGATAGGTGAGATGAAATTATTTTAGAGATTGCAAATTACACAGACTGATAAAGGCATTTTCATATATCAATCCAAGTATGTGAAGGAATCGTTGAAGAAGTTTGGGTTGGATGATTCCAAACTTGTTGGAGCTCCTATGGTGACTCGACGCAAGATGACAAAAGATGATGAATCTATGAAGGCTAACTAGACCCTTTATAGATCTATGATTGGTAGACTGCTATATTTGACTCAGACTAGACCTAACATTATTAATTTTGTATGTCTTGTTGCAAGATTCCAGGTTGATCCTAAGGAAAGTCATGTTCCTTTTGTGAAGAGGATATTCAGATACTTGAAGGGAACAATTTATTATGGTTTGTGGTATCCGAAGAATGATGATTTCACTTTAAATTCTTATAGTGATGTTGATTGGGAAAGTGATGTTGATGATCGGAAGAACACTACCGGTGGAGCATTCTTTTTGAGAAAGAAGTTTATTTCTTGGGCAAGTAAGAAGCAAGATATTATTTCTTTATCTATTGCAAAAGTTGAATACATTGTTGCTGCTAGCAATTGTACTTAGATACTTTAGATTAAGTAGACATTGGAGGATATTATAGTTGTTTATAATGAGCCTACTATTATATATTATGACAATTCTAGTGCTATCAATATTTCTAAGAATCTAGTGTTGCATTCTAAGACAAAATTTATATCAATCAAGTTTCATTTCTTGAGGGAGAAGGTGAATCAGAAAGAAGTTAGATTGGAGTATGTATCTACTAAGGAATAGATTGCAGATATATTTACTAAGCCTTCACCTATAGAAACATTTGTATATCTAAGAAATAAGTTAGGGGTGATTTTCCCTCATACTATGAACTAGATGCATTGAGTTGCATCAATCCGATGGGCTTCATTATCTTATTCTATTATCCAGATTGATGAGTGGGTGTTGCTGCTTTGGGGGAGTAGTTAGTGTGTGGCTCCATTGATCATATCTGTGAGTGTTTTTTGTAAAGGGGGGATATTATCTAATAAGGGAGAGAGAATAAAGACTTGTATGTGTCTTTGGTATTGTTGTCAAAGTGGGAGAGATGCATGTGAAAAATTGTCTTATCTATCTAAGGTAAAGAGCTATGTGTGTATGATCTTAGGGGGATATTGTTGGAGTTGATTTAATTCTTTTCATTGATCAATTTTCACATTCATATGTTGCCATAAATGCCAAAGGGGGAGATTGTTGGATATTAGAGTTGTTGGAATGTGCTATTGTCATTGAGGTCAACATATTCCTATGTTGCAGAGAATTGGTTTGTTGTAGAGAGTTGATCCGGGTGATCTAATGCACATGTACTGATGCAGATTATTGGATTTTGAGATACTCATCTCTAGTTGATTCAGTATGAGTTTCAATGTTCCAAAAAGTGATTTGGTCAAGTTATGTGATTCGGTGTGATGATTAGTTTTTTTGTTGGTTTTGTATTGCAGAGTTGTGTTTTCTAGATTGTATTGCTTTGGAATTGATTCATTATGTTGTGTGGTTTTTAGAGAATGATTGGGATGTTCATGTGTGCCCTCATATCATATGGTTAATGATTTTGAACTTCACAAGCATATCTTTTAGTTTGTCAGTTTGTGTTCTTTAGCTCCGGTGATGAAATAATGATGATTCTTATTATCCGAGTTGTTGCGGCTATTGTGGTGGAATTCACATTTCTTGTTGGTGTTCTTTGATTGTGTCCCATGCATTTTGGTGGTCCACATTGTTCGTGTTGTGCATTATTGATGATTTTATTGGTCTGGTGGTATTCTTCGTGTTATGTGACATATTCAATGGTTTAGCGTGTTGTGAATGATCTTGGTGAATTATTTGGTCATGTTGTGTGTTCAAGGATTTGATTTGGGTCAATGCTATTGTTGAAAATTTAGAAGATTTGATTATGTGTTGTATTGATGTTTGTCATTTATGTCAACACTAGCTTTTTTGGTTGTCTACCAGGTTTCGGTAGAGTGGTTGGACTTTGATGATGATCAGGAGATTCATCTCTGGCATATTCTAATTGGTGGAATTGGTTTGGTTTGGTCATTCATGTTATTTAGGTGCATGTCACATTCAGTTGGTTTAGGATTTGGTAATCCATAAGCTATCATATGTTCTAGTAAGCCTTTTGGCTACTAGTAAGGGTTCTACCACCAGAGCTTCGTTGAAGATCTTTTGATCGATTGGATAAGTGATGTTGGTGTGGATTCTAGAAGGTTTTTAGGATGCTTATGGTTATCGTGTTCATGTTCCAGTTAATTGGTGGTAATTAATTTGGTTTATGGTGACCTATTTTAGGTCTAGTCTTATTCTTCTAGGTTATGGACCAGTTTATGTAATGTGTTGGTGGATTCTCCTGATGCATTACCAGTTGGGTTTATTGTTTGGTTAATGTTGTTTCGGTCTTAGGGTGACTTGGATTATCATTGGTTTGTGGGTTTATGTAATGGATTTATTTTTAATATCTTTTAGGTTGCTAACCTAATTGTTTAGGTTCTGAGTTGGTATAAATATGATGTAAGATCTCTTTGTAGACTGTGGTATCGGTCGGTGTTATGGGATTATTTGTGTGTGAATAAAGTTCTAATCATAGGCAGAGGATTTGTTTGATCATAGGTGATCGAATTGGGTTTGTGTAAGAGGTTTAAGACCTCCAACATTGAGATTAACTAGAACTGTACTTAGGCATAGGAGATGTTATTCTTATTTCCGGATTGTAGTCTGGATTTACTTTGTAGTCAGTGAGGCTCCTTTTGTGATGAGCAGTGCGCTCTAGGCTATTGGCCTTCTTGCATGTGTAGGCCCCTTATTGTAATCACATACTTACTATAAAAGTATCATTTGACTGTGGGTAGGTTTCCCACCATGGTTTTTCCCTTTATTGGGTTTTCCACGTACAAATCTTGGTGTTGTGTGTTGTGGATGCATCATAATTGGTTTATGATTTATGTTTGTACTTAATTGATATATCTACAATTCCATTATTTGGTTTATGCATTCTGGTAAAAGGTTTTGTGTGCTTAAAAGTTTTATAATATTTTAACAACTGATTCACCCCTATCAGTTGTTCACCAGTTATCCTAGCAATTGGTATCACAACTTAGTCCTCTTTGTAGAAGCTTAACCACTTGAAGAAGATCCTATGGAGACTAATCGATCAACTTGAATTGGTTATCAAAAGGACAACCCTAGGCTTGAAGTAACAAATTATAGAGTATGGAAGCTTCAGATGGAAACTCATCTGAGATGTCTTAGCAAGTAGATTTGGGGGATCACTGAGAAAGGCTATGCCCCTTATGATCCAACATCTAGCAACCCTCCTCTAAAAGACTTGGATAAGATCATTGAAAATGACTGTAGAGATACAAAAGACCTTTTGAGCACCATTTCAGATCAGCAGGTAATGAGATTAATATGTTAGCTTTGTGTTGTCATTGATGTCAACCGGTATAGGATAGAAACTAGTATAAGAGATGTATGTGCAACACTGTCATTAATGCATACCGGATGTGATGTCTTTGATGTCATCTAGCTTAGAAGTTCACCGGTAAGGGAGATAATGTCATTCATCACAACGGCCATTGGAGTCACTGGTACACAAGATAGTGTTGACTTGTATTGAAGACATAAGGACTGTAGACCGGTAAGTGACATGCTAGTAGTGCATAGTTGTCACCAACAAGAGAGAAAGATTTTGGGCTGTTGATTGTGATGAAGAGGGGGAATGTTATCTAAATCACATCAACACTGGGGGTGAAGTATGTCCAAGCCACTGATATGTTGTGTGGATAAGAAATAGAAGGACTCCCACCAGACAAAGATGCAGTCACCATCTAATAGTGAATGTGTCCAACCAGTTCACATGTGTCTATTTGAATATATGTTGCTCAAACATGGAATCCACATTGGTGCATTTCAGGATGTAGATGACAAGGATCCACTCCCATTGGTAAGTAGAGCTTATCTCCTATTATGCATGAAATGCATCATAGTTCTTAGAGATAAGATAAAAGAGTTAAAGTTAAGTGTTTGAAGGCTCACACTAGATCAACTAGTGAAACACTAAACTGCCCTAGGTGCATGAGATCAAAGATATGCACCGAATCAGCCAAGTAGACATGATGAGTTGCTAGCACAGAGAAGGAAGGATATGTTTGTCACTTTAACAAACATGTTAATAGCAGAACCGGTCCAGTGGTGAAGAAAGGTGTTACCATAGATGTAGATAGATGGAGGTAGTTGAAGGTTGATGACATGATGTCATCAAGATGTTTACTGGTAAGTATGTCCACCAGTAATGTTGTTAAAGTGCAGATGCAGAAGGCTCCCATCTGATGAAGATGTGCATGAGGTAGGTTGCAATGTGTTCTGACCGATTGATGTGCTCCACCAGAATAGAAACAGAGTACAATATTGAAGGCATATTGGTTAGGCTATAACTAATAGGGTCTATGAACAAATAGATGAACCTGGTTGTGTGGTTGGTCGATGATCCTATCCAAACCAACATAGAAGACCTATCAAAGGTGTATGTCGACAAAGGGGCCACGTAGAGTTTAAGTGATATGCATGCACAAGTCGGTGAGGTCATTGGCAACTGCACAACTCAAGGAATGAAGAAAGAGGGTTGCAGCTTGAGATCAAGGAAACAATAGAGATCCAGTACAGACTGGTCTTGCAGATTGAAGTGGGTGAAGGAATCTACATCACACACATGATTGATTAGACAAAAGGTCAAAAATCATGCTACAGACGGCTAAAGATAGAAGATGTGTGTTGAAAGGAAAAGAGCATGGTGATGCTAATTGATGAGTTATATGTCATCAATCAAGGACACAAGATTTGATCAGATATGATGTGCCACGATCAGATGTAGATTCAGTGCATGGCGGAAATCCTAGCATGCCAATGTTCAAACCAACATTTAGGCAGTAAAATCTGGCTATAAAAGTGCAAGCCAAAGATGTAGTTTGAACTACTGAATGACAGAGGGAGGTTAGTGAAGAAATCCAATCATTCAAGTCCTCAATGTCAATCTAAGGAGAGACTGAGTGTTGAAGGTGCAACCGGTGTGAGGTTTTGATAGAGGCAAAACTGGCAAGGACAGAGAAACTAGTAAACTGCAAAGTGAGTTGCAATTGTGTAAATTGGTAGTGTTAGAACCTATAATAAAGAAGAGAAGGAGTTGAACTATAGAGAAAGAATTCGAGGATATGTGGAAATCTAGAGATTAGTGCAGAGTTAAGCCTTAAACTAAAGTAACCGACAAGCTGAGAACCGGTAGTGTGCAGGGAGAGAAGAACTATCCGAGAAGGAGAAGAGGTTGAATCGGTAAGGTTGCAATAAAGATAGAGGTTCAATAGAGAGTGAGGCTGCACAAAGTGTGGGCTGCAACAAGAAATAAGGTTGCAGCTAAGAGGTGAGCAGAGAACTAACAGAGAATTGGAGAGAGGAGAACTAGTGAAGAGATTGAATAAGAGTTACAAAGCTATTTTGTAAGAAAGATATTACTTTTGTAATTTATTATATTCATTGAAGATCACTGAGTTGGTGCTCAGTGCAGGGGTTGGTGCTCCTTAAATTGGTGCCCTAAAATCAGGGGTTGGTGCTCCTTGGGTTAGTGCCATAAAGTAGGAGTAGTAATCCTTGGGTTGGTGCCCTAAATGTTGTAACCGAATGTTTCATTGTGAGGCCAGATTGGAGTAGTAGTCTCTACCAACATTTCTGACCGAGATTTTTCCCATCTTGGGTTTTTCTCATACATATGGTGTTATGTGGTATCCCTTTTACATGTGGTTGCATTTGTTTCATTCTCCCTTTTAACCAATTTACACACCTAGGTTAAAAAAGGGCTAAGATTGGAAATCACTAATTCACTCCCCCCTCTCAGTGACATCTTGTGTTCAACAATTGGTATCAAAGCATAGGTTCCTAGTTGATAACATTTGTCTAGCTAGGGTAGATTCTAGTATTTGAACACAATGGTATGCTTAGTGTCACCCTCTACTCCAGTGTTTGATGGTTCAAAATTTTATGTTTGGAGTCATAGGATGGAAGTCTACCTGTCCTACCTTGGGTTTGATGTATGAATGTCAATAGTAAATGGATACCTTAGTAAAGCCAGTCCTCCCATAGGTCCTTAAGAAGAAAGGAGAAACAAATTTAATGATGAAGCTAAGGAGGCCATACTCAGTGGGATATCTAGTGATCTCTCCTCACAGGTGGACAAATGCAGATCTGCTAAAAGCCTATGGGACAAATTGAAGAAATTTTATGGCAATGAACCTTGCACTACAAAACTGGTTTTTTGGAAATAATAAAAGAAATGAAGCACATGTGTCTATAGACAATGAAGGTAGATTTTTTAGAAGCAACAAAAATGATGAAGAGGAAACTCACCTCTTTATGGCTTAAGAATCAAAAGATGAGAGACACACATTAGAGAGTAATCATGCAGATCACTCCTACCAGCAAGGTGTGTTTGGGAGTGATGGTGAAGATGAAGCCAAAGTTGACCTTAAATGTGAACTGGTAAGTGCATTAGAAGAGATGCAAAATGTTAGAAATGAATTTAAGGTACAAAGATTCAGTTCATAAAGAATGCAGTCAGTTGAGAACATGCCTTGAAGAATCAAATAATAATATCTTCATATTGACATCTCAACTAGAAGAGGAAAAAGGATTGGCTGGTGAATTGAAATCAATCTTTGATGCTAAGAAGTGAAGATGTGAGGAACTCCAGCTAGAAGTGGAGATAAAGGACAAATAATGTCTGGACCTAAAAGGAGAAATTGATAACATCAGGAAAGACCTTGAGAAGTGTCAAAATGAGCTCAAGGTAAGGATCCAATATGATGGTAGCACTGAGGCCTTGGACAAAATGTTGAGTAATAAAAAAAACCAAGGATATTAGAGGATTAGGATATTTTGTTGGTGAATGCTCCACAAGCGAGGATGTCCCTCCCAAGGACATTCAATTTGTCTCCTCTAATGGAGATAGAAAGGGCCATACCTTCACAGTCCAAAGTGCACCAAGAAAGAAGGTTGATCTAACCACAACCAGTGAAGACATGAAGCTAAGGATGAAGACTGGTACTGCAAGAAGAAGGAACAATACAAATCCCAAAGGAAAAGGAAAGATACGAGAAGGAAGCATCACCGAAAGAAAGAACATGAGAAGACAACAAACAAGACCTCCTACTAGTAGAGGACAAGGAAATGCTACTGCCTATAAGACAAAGAAAGTGTGGGAAAAGAAGAGATCAGATGGAAGAGCTATAGAGCATGGAAAATCCAAGATCCATCCCTAGAGAAGTAGAAATGGAGATACTAAACCGATAAGATCTCCTCATGCTTGGAAAAACAAATTTGTAGGTCACAAGCCTCCTTTCTCTGGTTATTGTTTTGCATGCAAGGAATATGGCCATAGAGTAGATGAATGTAGAATGAAGTCTAGGAATAGAATGTATGTTCTTCCTAGAAACAATAATGTCATCTATTGGAGATGTAATGTCTTTGGTCATAAAAGTCATAACTACAGAAGGATGAACTTGGAGTCACATGACAACCAATGTAGCAGCTATGCTCAACATCGAAATGGACATAAAGTACGTGGGAGACAAAATATTACATGAAACAAAATTATAAGAGGTTTTGTTCCTACAAGATCAAGTGGTCAACTAGTTCTAGAAGCAGGTTACAATGGCATGACCAAAAGAAGATGGTCTAACCAGTTTGACAGAAGGTCCTCCAAACATGCATTTGGCATGAACATTGTTTGCTTCTATAGCAAATTATCTGGTCATGTGGTAGAATCCGGTAATGTAAGGACCCATCAACAAAAGAAGGTAACCTCTACTCCCAAGACTAAAAATGGGAAGAAGAATGAGACCAAGTAGGTATGGAAGAAGAAGCAAGAAGATGCAACCATGGACTGACATTATGCATTCAATGCACAGGTGATATCTCCTAAGGCTTAAAGGAGATGCGGGACCTTAGGGTGAGTAGTACACTGACCATATCATTCGCCTTGATGAAAAGCCCTCCTTACACCTAAGGACAAGTCCAAAAGGTTAGAGTCTAAACCTTCAAATGTCAAAACAACCCTACAAGAAATGACTCGACATCTTAAGGTTTAGAACTACTCTCCATTACTCAAGCCTAACATCTACTCAAGATGAGTAAAAGGCTTCAACTTCTCAAACATGCCTTACCAGTGACTCCTTCTCTTAGGGATTTTGAATTTGGTCTATACATGACATCTAAGAACTATTCCAAGTATTGGTTTAGGACTTGGGCATCAATTCCTTATACCTCCTTTGGATAACCTACCCGTTTGGCTAATAGCCCTCCTATACCGGTATTTTGCCTTTAACTCCAAAATATTCCACACACTCTAACAAAATACTCACCATTATAGATACCCTTTTGGGAGTTACATTCATCCCAAAAATGGGTTGGCAAGATCTACAACCTAAAGGTCTGATCCCCCTAGAAGCCTAGGGACCTAATTAGGGCGATTAGGCCTAATTTACAAAGCAACCCCCTTTATCGATATCCCAACTGTAAAACCAACTTTATGAAAATGTCGGGGATGGTGAATAACTTCTAATTATAGGGTTACATGCCTGGAATCCACTGCTATTAGATTTTAGGATGACTTTCCTAAATCTTGTCCTAGGTAGTCACATAGAGATGCCTACCTAATTTTGCTTCTTTCTCCACACAATCAAGTGTTCCATGCAAAAACCCATGAAAAACCTAAAGTACAGAGGCCTATCCTGAATCCAACCAAAGGAAGAGTTTTCTAGTGGACTAGAATGCAAGATAAGGCCATTTTTATCCAAAACCCTCTCCAAAACCTCACTTTTCGGGTTACAGTCAGAAAAATGGAGGGTTCTCTCTACTAAGAAATAATTAGGACCTCTTAACATGAAAAAAACAAATATACTTATCCCTTTATCAAATCCATGAATGGTGTGCTTCAATCCAATCCATACAGGCACGTACAATCAATGCAAAGACATAAATTCTGGGAAAAGTTCAGTATTTTTGTGTTCAATTGCTTCACAACTTCACAAAACAACAACAAAAACCTTCAGAATCATGTCCAAAATTTTTATGCAAATCCCCAATTGTTTCCAATTAAATTTTGAGGAGGTTGGAGCCATTGAAAGGCTTCCCTAACTACATTTCAAAAAAGTTGCACTTTTGCACTCAAAAGTTGCATTTTCCAAAAGTTGCAATTTTGCAATTTTGCACAAAATGTTGTCACACTTGCTAAGGTTGGGATCCACACACTTGGATCAACCAAACACTCCTAAAAAATTTCAAAAACCTATCAAACACAAATCTAAACCATCTACTACCCCTATTGACCACACTGTCCCAATTGGCTTATCAAATTGCCTAATTGGTGACATGGGCTTACATGGTGGGGCTTATTGAATACATGAAACAAACATGCATAAACACAAGACACACTAAGACACTACAATTATCCTAGTCTTCATCCTTAGAGCCATGATTGGAATGTTGATGAGGTGCCCCTGCACCATATTCCCTGAGAGAAGAGATCTCAAGCCCACTTGATATCAGAGTTTGTAAGTATGCACCATGGTTGGAAATTTATTCATCTGTCATCTAAAGTGCTCAGAGTCTAGTTTGTCCTGCCAAGCCACCAAGTACTCAATGTACTCATTATTAATTCTCTTCTTTGTTACTCTAGTGTCTAACACTTTGCTCAACTTAGGTGATTCATGCCTTGGAATATCATTGTTTGCTACAACCTGCATTGGTTCCTCTACTTCATTGGCACTACCTTTGAAAAGTGTAAGATCACACACATTAAAAATGGGTGATAATCTGAAATCAAGAGCGTTATTCTTGATTTCTGATTTTCTTATCTTCTCTATAAAAATTTTAAGCCTCTGTCGCATATAGAGAGAACAACAAGAAAATAGAAGTCTAAGACAACATTTAAACAAGGTTTATACAAAAACCTTCTACACTTCAAGCTTATACTAAGCTTAGGTAGGTGCACCTTTTGTGAATGCTTTTCACAACTATGATAGAAGATTCAGAGGAAACCAGTGTCATTGTTTTGCAAACCTTATCACTTTAACATTACCGAACGTAAAATAAAAACTCATGTTCATTTTCAATTTTGATCTCCAAGAAGGCTATAAAACTAAACAAAATAGATCAGTGCCTTATCCACGCTTCAAAGTCACCTACAATTGGGTAAGAATTCTCAATAGGAAACTCACATACACATCATTATATCAATTTTCACTAAATCTATATATGTCTCACATATATAAACTTTCACCTTATACTAGACCCAGCCATCAAATTCAAGTAGAATTACTGATTACCAATGAGAAGATTTTAAGTATATCTAATTTCCCCATTTTAGAGAAAAGCCTAAAACATTCTTGTAAATTCCCTTGCACCACATTCGATTAAACAATCCTAGATTATCTAATCAAACTAGTACATCAATCACACATGCAAGAAGAAATTATGAGTCAGGGCTCAACACTTTATGAACTGTATATTAATATCCTGCATCAAATTTTACATGAGTGATTTTCCAAAAATACCAAAAAACCCTCAATATATTTTTTGCGAGAGTTTCTTTTCAAATTCTTGTGATCCCCCTAAAATTTTACATTGCTCAAAGACTTGAGAAAGAGAAATCTAACAGCCAAAATAGCCAGCTACAAACAAGCAATTGAGTTTCTCAATATATTACAAAATAGATGCCTCGTGTCTTTGATTCTTTAAAACCAATAAACCTCAAATAAACCTGTTTCAATTGCTTCAGGATCACCAACTATATGAGTATCAATTGATTCCTTTTGTGCTTCTTCTCCTTTCATCACATATTTGATTTCCCATTCTTCAAA
Source organism: Cryptomeria japonica (assembly GCF_030272615.1). Taxonomy (NCBI): domain Eukaryota; kingdom Viridiplantae; phylum Streptophyta; class Pinopsida; order Cupressales; family Cupressaceae; genus Cryptomeria; species Cryptomeria japonica. The sequence continues at coordinate 614,317,511 of NC_081409.1, read as the reverse complement.
AGTGTTATCATTAGGTCAGGAAAAGCTAACAATTTTCTTTTTCAACTTATTTACTCTTTTCCATGTATTCTTTAACTGCTTAACTTTCACTTCCAAAAAACCATAATGTGACTTTAACTTTTCAATTTCCTTAATTGTTTTAATGAATAAAGATGTATCATCTGAATTAATGACATCATTTATCCATTGAGATAGTTTGTGGCCTAACTCACCAAGTCATACTTCTTTATCTTTTAACTTTCTAGCGCTAACAAAACCTCCTGAGAAAAGTTCAAACTTTTGGTTAGTATATTATTTTCTATATAGATTTTCTCTCCGTTCTAGGCTAGCTCTTTCTTCTGCCAACCCAGACATACCTTTCACTAATTCACAGGTGGATTTAAGAGTAGCATCAACATATTCTTGGGATAAGCACATGAGTTCTAAATCAACCTCCATAGCCATCCATTTATTCAAAATTGGCTCCAGAATAGCCTTGTCCTCTTTCAAAGCTATCAACATGCTCAAAACTCTTTTCATATATATACACAATGGAAGGCCCGACTGTGTCAGCAAACTTCAAAATTGTGCACCTGATCTTCTCCTCATATTTACTTGCAAAAATGGATTGAGCCTACTTCAATTTTTCCATTTCATCTTGGATAGTCTCAGTAGATTGGAAACCGGGAGTCATAGGCAAAGGGGTAAACTCAATGATTGGAATAGTAGATGGAGGTTTGGCTAGAGAGGAAGAAATCATCAAGGTAGAAGATTCACCTTTCTGATGTTGCCCTACTATTTGATTCTTAAATTTTTCAATTGTACTATCATTTTGAGCTATTTCAATTTTAGCTTCATTATAGGCTTTTAGGATTAGCTCCAACTTTACCTTGAGATTAGCCTTTTCCTTGGCCTCTTTCTCAGCTACAACCATATTAAATTTTGAGGATTCCAAAAATGTACTAGCAGCTTCCACCACCCCTGTGTCCTTCACCCTCTTCACAATCATGCCTCCAGAATAGCTAGAGTCTGAGGAGACTTTCCTCTTTTTGGTCTGCTCCCTTCTTAATGACCACATGACTAAGGCATCATGATCATTACTATAGGTCAATCTCTCTAAGGGCTTTGTTTCCTTCTTGACTACTTCAAGAATTTATGCATCTGTTATGTCCCATTCAGGGAGAATCAAAACTCCAGCTTCTGCAATCATCTTCCTTCCTTGCTCTGGGCTAATGGTCTCAAATTCTATCAACATTTCTTTCTTTACATCTACCTCAACTGCAGACGTATCTTTGTGAGGACATTCATTTTTCCTCTTCTCACATCTTGCCTTGGATTCTTCTATATTTTTTCTCCAAACAAACTGAAAAAAGGATCCTGTTTTGATAAAATTATCATCTACCATAAACTCCTCACTGGCCTACTTAATGATAGGGTCCAGTTCTTTACCTATAAATTCCTCTATAGTCAAGTCCATTTGGGCACTTGGTGGTTCTTCTGACATTCCTTCTTGCAACTCTTCATATGTGTAAGAAAATTCCCCAATACTTCATAATTGCAATAGTTGCTCTGCTATTGCTTTCTCATCTCCTAGATGCATTGGGGATTTGGAAGGAGAATACAAAAGCTCACTTGTCTATACTTCTCTCCCTACCCTCTTCCTTTTAGGGGAATCTTGGATCTTAACCACATCTTCTAATGCCCTTTTTCCTTTTGAAGTAGAAGGCTCATCTCTTATCAGCATTAGTACACTATATTTTGACCTTTTATGCATTACATATTCACCAGAGGGAATCACCTTGGCATAGGCAGGCTTGGCTAAAACCAATTTAGCCTTTTCAGGATTAGCTTTCATCACAGCCTCCTTCTTCTCCTTCAAGGTTTGCATTAAATCCTCAAAATAAACTACCAAAAACTTGATCATTTCTTCAAAAGGACGAAAGCTAGCCAAGGGATCATAACTGCTATCAAATTGGTGGATGAAATCCAAGGTTTTTTTGAAGGCTATCCATTATTCCTTCCTTATTTCTTTCTCATCTAAATTAAACTCATTTCTTATTAAATCCTCAGGAAAGTGAAACTGGTGAGCCTTACCTACATCTGGCCATCTTCTTAAACATACTGTTAAAGAAATCCTCTGGATCAGCAAACCTCACCACTACAGTAGATAACCTATATGGCTGAAAGAAATCATCAAAATGTGTCCAACCACCCTTAGTGATTACAAACTGATGTGCTAGGGTAATAGTTGGGAAAATTGTTCCCTTCCCCTTATTTGTCAATTCTACTTTCTACAGGCCTCCGATTTGTCTCAGGACCTCAGCAATTCCTATCTTCAAAGGGACTTGATAGGGGAGAAGATATGGAGGTCCTCTAAAACCATAAACTCTAAACACAATGGAGACTGGGTACAAATATATATCACCCCAGTTGTGTACAATTTTGATGTCTTCAACAAACTCTTTAGGCCTAAGGAATTCAAGGAGAGCTTTAGGAATCCTAGGGTTTTGTGGGCACAAAAGGATTCTAAGCCTAGATGCAAAACATCTATCAAACTTTAAGTAACTTGTATCCTCTCTATCGCAAGACAAATTTTTTCTCAATGACTAAACAGGCATCTGCTCTCCATCCTTTTCCTTGAGCAGGTCCATTTCATTAGCAAAATATTCAGCACCTTTGAATAAAAACATGTGCATAAGGAGAGAATACCATCCAAAAGGTTTGTCCACCTTAGCATTCTTTATCCCTATCAATCCCTGAAGAATGGCATTAGTGAGGTAAGGTGCAAAATGAAAGGTCATTGCCAGAGATGGGTTCAAAATTTTTGCTATCATGATCATATAGTGGGTTGACATGGTAATTTCTGCATCTTCTCCAAGAATCTGACATAAGGACCAATACATTCCCTTAGTCCTCAAAGTAAATAAGTTTAAGGAGAAAAGTTCCATGGTGTTCAGGCCTACTACTATCAGTCCTCCTATTTTGGCAAAGAATTCTTTCAAGGGGCCATTTCTGAGGTGATCTCTCTGTGCCTCATAGACCTTCGCTAGCATTTCAAAATTGATAGGCTCTAGATAATTTGACACCTCACTGAGTCAGAAAACTCTCCTAAACTCATCATCATTTATTTCAATTAAAGACTTACCATTTATATTCTTCACAGACCTGGTATTGGGATTATAATTGTTTACAATTTGGGTTAACAGGTCCACTTCCATGAAAACCCCAGGGACTATAAGCTTCCCAACATCTAGCTCCCATATTCTATTAATTGGATCATGGGTCACTAGTTGAACCCCACTTTGAAGATTCCTAAGCTTTCCATTCCTATCTAAGTATCTCTCAACAAGTTCCCTTTATCATATAGACCATCACCAATTCTGAGGCGGGGAGATTGAGGCACCAATTCCTTTATTTTAGCTGAACTATTAGTGGACTGATTTAATTGCTCTCGAAAATCATCACAAATGGCTCTCTCCTGATAATCAACCTTCCCTTTGAATTCTCTTCATGGTGCCATCTCAGAATTATATTTATTTCAATGGAATTTTAAATAGACTCTTTGGAAATTCAAACACCTAGTAACACCAAGCAAACCGTAATTGTTAAACAATTGCAAGAAACTTGTTGCCTGAGAAATTTCACCCTGTGCATTGGTTCCTCTGCAAGATTCCTTAAACGCATGCAAAAATATTCAACTCATGTAAGGATTATTACGACAACTGAGCATTGATTAGAGTCAATTAAGCCACACACTTCAGTAATTAATTCATAAATCGAATTCAAAAAATTGGCTCCAACGGACAACAAAATTTCTCTAAGTGTTTTGCCTTTTGTCACTGGTTTGTGATTCTTAACAATCAAGCTTCTCTTCATAGAAATTCAATGACAGCCGTGAGATCATGTATAACTTGCATGCCCTTTACCTTACCTGAGTCATCCTCTTTAGAATGGGGCCCACCACTTTGTCGCTGGTTCATAAAGGGTAACTTTCGTGGTACTTCCCTTTGTGACACAACGACGTCCATTAGATCAACAACTAACTACTCGATCTTTATTCTCCACCGTAACTATTTTCCCTTACAACTGACTTTAACTACCACCACTAGTGGTTTGTCATTGTTGCGTGAAGGGTAACCTTCATGCACCTTTGCATTGCGAATCAGCGACAACCGCCGATCATCTTTGAACGTGCCTGGTCATTAACTACCTTAGCCTTCAAAGTGGGCCCCTTATGTAAATCTACTCACCTACAAACTTTCGCCAGATGTCTCCATGTGTCTATCACTTATTTGTTAAATAAATCTATCAGGCTCCACATTCTAACCGCCATGTGTATCACTGAACCAGGAATTACATCAACATTGTTACTTTACTAAATAGACCAATTAAAAATCCATTTGGAGCCACGCGTCCTATTGGCAGATCACCCTCTACTTCATCCACACATCTAGTTGTCTTGCCACCTAACCTGCCACATAATAGCCCCTTCATTTGCCATCGAATAGCCAACTTATCGATCGTAGTTTCGCAAAGGGTAAACTTTGTGTACCTTTGAATAGCGAATCAATGACAATCATGCAATCATTTTTAAGATGCTCAATCTTTATTTTTATTTTTCCACACGCGCTTTATCATTGTTTTGCGAAGGGTAACCTTCATGCACCTTCAAATAGCGAATCAACGATAACCATCAAATCAATGAGAACTTGCACAAGCTTTACAAAACTCGACAAACAAATAAAAGGGAAATAAAACTTATGAAAAAGGTGACAAATCAATAAAATATTATAACCTGCCTAGGCCAGGACCTAAAAAGGAGCCCCATTTCTAATGATGGACCAACCCTTCCACTTAAATGGAAAAAGGTAATGAGGAAACATAAGCAAAAGGCTTGCATAATGAAAATTTAAAATTGCATAACTCTGAACCCTCAAAACTTCAACCCTTAGAAACGAATATAACTCTAAAAAACTGAAAAATTTATGGATTGCAAGGAAAAACTTCCAATACTCAAAATACTGACAACAACAGATTTGATTGGTGATGGTTGGATGCAAGACCAACACAGGAACATAGAAAAACACTAGAAAGGAGACCAAAAAGAAACAAGCCCAAAAACAATAGAAGCAAACCTAATATGTACAACCTACAACCTATTGTGCATGGACTTAAACAAAAATCAAGAGAAGTAATACTTCAGGAATTGTCCATGCACTCGAAATTCTTGTACTTCACCATTCATTCCTTGCAAGAAGTATGAATCCTTTTCATTGATATCACAGACAATAAAAGGGCCTATCCATAGTGATTCAAATTTCTTATCCTTACCCTCATCCTGTCCTCTTGTATTCCATTGAAGAACCATATCACCAATTTGAAATTTCCTTGATGTGGTCCTCTTTTTGAAAAGATACTTGGATTGTAATTGGATCTTCAAGATTCTTTTATGAGCCATGGTTGTGATTTATTCGATTTCCACCATTTGAACCATTATGTCTTCCATGGGTCCTGATAATTCCAATTCCTCGGCTTGTAGGAATTTGTACACAGGGAGAAGATTATTAACTAGTACCCTAGTTTGTGTTCCATAAACCAATTCAAATGGTGAAACACCAATTGCTTTCTTCACAGTAATCTTGTCTACCCATAAGGCTAACTTGAGTTTTTGATCCCAAGACCTTTTATTTTGCTCAAGAATTTTCTTGATAATATTCAGGAGGCTTTTATTGCTAGATTCTACTTGGTCATTGCCTTGTGGATGATATGGTGAAGAATATGACATGATAATTCCATGACTAGCACAAAATTTGATGAATTCCTCTGATCTAAATCTCATAGCATTATCCATTATCAGTTTCACAAGCACACCAAACCATGTTATCACATTATCCATCAAAAATTCAATGACAACTTTACCAGTTTCCCTTTTAGTAGGTATGGCCTCAATCCATTTAGTGAAGTAATTAGTAGCCACCATGATCCACCTATGACCTCTACTTGAATTTTCTGCTATCTCCCTAATAAAATCAATGCCCCACTGGACAAAAGGGGCTTCCACTGTAACTGGGTTAAGGGCTAAAGCTCCTTCATACTTTAACTTAGAAGAAATTTTTTGGCACAGATCACACTTCTGAACATGCTCATGGGAATCTTTAAACAAAGTGGGCCAATAGTATCCTACCCTAACTATTTTACCAGTTGTGGTTTTGGCCGAGTAATGACCTCCACATACTCCATTGTGCATTTCTGTTAGCATCCCTTGAGCTTGGGAATCATCTAGGCACATCAGCAATGCCCCATCTCTATTTCGCCAATATAAATCCCCTTGAATAAGGATGTACTTTTGAGACTTCAATTTCAACGTCCTTTTCTGATTTTGAGTCATTCCTTCTAGATAAGTTGCATCTGTCAGGAAATGCACTACTTCTGAGTACCAAGGTTGTTTTTCAATACTAGTAACTAGGACTTCCTTGATTTCAACATTATTGACATCAACACCAACTAGATTTGATTCAGCCATCAACTTAGCAAGACCTAGTCCTCTTACCAGTTTGGTGATCTTGATTTCTAAGTCAAACTCTTGTATTCGAGTTATCCATCTGCACCGTTTGCCAGTAACCTTGGACTGAGATAAAATGTCCTTAACAACTGCATGTGGGACATAAGCAACTATTTTTGCATTTACAAGATATGGCCTGAATTTTGTTACAACCTTAACTAGAGAATATGATTGCTTCTCCATGATTTCATACTTCAACTCAGAAGCCTGTAAATATTTGCTATAAAAAGCAATTGGATGTTCATATCCCTCACCTTTTTTTTGAAGCAAAATTGCTGCTACTGTGTGATAGGAAGCAAAAGAAAATAATGAGAAGGGCTTACTATAATCAGGGGATTTCAACACTGGTGCCTCCTGAATGGCCTTCTTAACTTTTTCAAAATCTTGTGCAGCTTCTTCATGCCAAGAAAATTTTTCATCTTTCTTAAGTAATTTGACAATAGGCTTAACAATTTCAGCAAACTTAGCTATAAATCTTCTGACAAAATTTACCTTGCCCAAAATAGACTTAATTCCTTTGATATTCTTTGGCTTAGGTACATTATTTATAGCTTCAATCCTTTCAGGGTCTACTTTAACGCCTTCCTTGGAGACGATATGCCCTAATAACTTCCCTTCAGTGACTGCAAAATGACATTTCTTTGGGTTCAAGGACACACCAAACTCCAGAGCCTTATTAAAAATCTTTTCCAAATGACTGCAGTTATCATCTGCTTTCTTGGAGAAACATGTTAAATCATCTTGATAAACAACCATTATAATATTGATAAATTATTTAAAATCTGAATCCATAGCTCTCTGAAATGTTGCACTGACATTCTTCAGACAAACAACATTCTCACATAGACATATGTCCCCCAAGGGGTAGTAAAAGTAGTCTTAAATTGCTCAGGTTCTTTTACTAATACCTGATTATATCCTGAGAAACCATCCATCATGGACAACAAATCACAACCGGTTACTCTTTGCAGCATAGACTCCATATTGGGGGAGGAATAATTGTCTTTCAAAGAGGCAACATTCAAATTTTTAAAATCAACACAAAGCCTTATGTCCCCATTCTTTTTTCTGATAGGGACTAAATTGGACACCCATGAAGAATGTCTTATAGGTTTGATAATCCCCCCTTCTCTCAACTTGATTAGTTCTTGTTGCATCTTATTCTCCAAAAGGGGGTTGATAGGTCTTTGCTTCTGTTGAAAAGGCTTAGCATCTGGATGCAGAGGAATTTCATGCTGAAATAAGTCTTGTCTATACGCCTTTAGGTCCTCATAGGACCAAGCAAAAACATGTTTGTACCTTCTTAATAAGTTAATGAGGTTGGTCCTTACATGGGGAGGTGGGCTCTTCCCAAGATATACCAACTTAGGGAGTGACTCTGTCCCTAAATTCACCTCCTCCAATTCTTCCAATTTAGTGGTTGACTCTTGGTGCAAATGACTATCACTGTGACTAAACATACCCTCCAGTTCTACCAATCCTCTAGGTATTTCATTAGTTTCTAACTGAACCATGTCATTTCCGAATACTATTTCTTTGTCATCCACTACTTCCACCAATGCATTACAATCAATATTTTGTCCATCATAATCATCAATGCATTGTATAAATCTAAGTATATCATCATCATCTGCAAATGCCTACCAATTATACACATTATCTGGAATAGCAGGTCTAGCTTTAACTTCAACTATTGATACACCAGTTAATGTCACATCTTCATTTTTTAATGCAACATTGGCCAAGAAATCTACCATGATGTTCTTTGATCTTTCAATCCAATCAATAGAAAACGCATTAAAATGATCAATTACATCCCAAACAACATGTTTATATCTTTTCAATCGATCATTTTTTTATGCATATCTAGACCTAACCTGGGATACTACTAATTCTGAATCCCCAAAAACTCTTAATAACTGAATTCCATGCTTCTTAGCAATATATAGCCCCAATAATAAGGCCTCATATTTAGCTGTGTTATTTGTGCACTGAAAACCCAATAGAAAAGAGTATTTGAAAGTAATACTTGATAGAGAAACAAACAACACCCCTGCTCCAGACCCTTCTTTAGAGCAAGCTCCATCAAAATACATGCACCACAATCCTTCCTATTGAGATTTCAATTCATTAACAATGGGATCAATATTTTTTAATTGGGGTTGAATGGGTTCCATTCTAAAAATATCTAGGTCTACATCAATCATGCAATTGAGAATGTTAGGATCTACTTTCTCAATAACCCTTGGGGCATGTGGTTCAATGTACAACTTAACCTGATTTCCATTCACCGAGATGGTTGCATATGAAAGATCTAATTGAACATTTCCCCCAATTGTTGCAGCCCATTGTTTGGATAATAGCATACCATAATGAGGTTTAGTGTCAATCACTATGACATCCATCTTGTAAGTGGCTTCAGGGAATGCTGCTATTTTTACCTCTACATCCTTCATTGCACCTACCATAGGTATTTCACTATTGTCCATGGCATAGCATTTCCCATACACAGTACTTACTAATAGTCCCAATTCCTCCATAACACCATATGGCATCACATTTGTAGCAGCTCTTGAATGGATCATGCAATTTTTTATTAGCCTATTTTTTACCAACAAAGTTACATAAAAAGGATCAATCTGAGAGGGTTCTTGAGTAATTGTAGTTGCCACATAAATTTCTAGGATTTGTTTCTCTTGATCTTTCTTATCCTTCTTAGTACTTTTAAGTAAAGATGAATTGTTGTCTGGTATACTAGAAAATAAAGAAAGCGCTGCTTCTTTGTGCTCTTTATTTTTAGTAGTTCCACTAATGGAACTGTAACTTTCATTTGGGTCAAAGCTTGAGTCATATCAAATGCCAAACTAGCAATTGACTCGGTATGGATTTTAACCCTTTCTGTTTTTGGCTGACTTGCCTTTTTAGATGCAACAGTCCCTAATGAATTGCCAGTAGCACTGTTCTCAGCATTTTTTTCCAAATCTTTGAATTGGTCACCTTTTGCATGGCCATCTTGGGCAAGAGTATTACTGCTTGCTATCTTTTTCTGAGACACTTCTTTCATGAACATAGAACTAGGCTCACCCTGATCTCCATCCCTTTTGTTACTTCTCAGATTGTAGTTATGCTTGGCTTTAGCTATAGCAGCTTTAGTGAGATTTTTTACTTCTTCCTCACTTGGCCTTCTGAGATGGACTTCTTCATCCACAATTGTTACCATATTTAAAGTGGGATGCTAGTCAATCGTTAGTTGCCCATGATAGCTTTCATTGTCACTCATTACATCATACCCACTTCTTTCACTTTGTGAATACTCGTCATCACTTTCAACAATAGTCTCAAACATATTGACATCAGGTTCACCCTCATTTCTCATGGATTCATTCAGAGCTTGGGCCACAAAACACTAATAGGGGGAATGCGGCCCATCACATGCCATGCACCAAGGATTATTTTTCATGTTATGTACATTTCCTCCCTATAAAGGATCAGGGATATCTTGATTATGTGTGTTTTTTGGCTTATCTTGCACAGGTTTGCCATCATTCCAAGTGGTGTTATATGGCATGTCATGTAACCTAGGAGGCCTGTCTTACTAATTGTAATGAGGTTTGCTAATTTTACTCACCTTGGCAGTAAGATCTTTCATGGAAGTCATAAGCTTGGATATTTTATCCTCTTCCTTAGGAACTTTATTTGGTTGTGACTTTGACTCTTGCCACTGTCTACTGTTAGTCCTCCTTCCCACCTTTCCTGATGCTTTCCTATTACTTTATACATTTATATCAATTCTAAAAGAATATCTCAAACTATGTGGGTCTTTATCCTTGAGGATGTAAGCCATTTTGGGGTCAAAAGCATTATAGTAAGTAGTTAAACACACATTATCATCCAATCTCATTATTTGAAAAAGCGTGTGCATTGCCTTCTGAAACCTTGCATTGAAATCGGTGATGACCTCATTATTAGACTTCCTGATATTGTTGAATTCATTGAGCATAAAGCTCACATTTGTTTTATCACCATATTGCTCTTGGAAGCAATTCTTAAACTCTTCCCAAGCACCGATGCCATTTATGGGTAAGACTCTGTACCAATCCCTTGCACCATCCACCAGAGACTACACAAAAAACTTCATGATGACATCTTCATTGAAAATCTCATAATCATTTATCATGTCACCAAAAGACTTTAAGTGCTCCTCTGCACTTATGGCATTGTTGCCAGCAAATTTCTGAACCCTGTCCCTCAGTTCAATAGGAACATGGTTTGGGTATCCCGAGATTCCATCAAAGAAAAGTTGTCTATACAATTCCAGATTAATGGGTCTTCTTTGGAACTGGTTACTAGAAGGGTTATTACCCATGTTCATCCTCATATTAGGACCATAGGTTAGAGGGACTTGGTTATTTTGATTGGTAATAGGAACTTGATTTATAGAGACAATATAACAAAAAGGGGCAGAATTGCTTTGACTATTAGAGGCATGCTGATTCTGAATTGGAACAATATTCACAGGTAAGGTTGGCTGAATTTTGACTGCAGGATGTGAGACATATTGAGGTGGTGGCTTATTTGGGACTTTTGAAGGAAAGATTATGGGAGGAGCCTTTAGGTAATCAATTTTTCTTTTAACTTCTTTATTGGTTGCTTCTAATTCAGCTCTCTCCAATTCCTTTTGTAGATCTTACCTTTCTCTTCTCATTATTTCTATTTTTATTTCATGTGCACATAATCTATGAGATATCTCTTCTGCAGTTTTAGACCCAAATCTAGTTTCCATGACCTTCTCTTTCCCTTTGTTATTAATATTTCTGGTGGGTTATGGGTCACTATGAACCTCTCTACTAGCTTGCACAATAATTTTATGTGTTGGATTGGTGTTAACAGTCAGATTCTCTCTGATAACTGAGCCTTCTTCATCAATCTTGGGTTTTTCTTGGGCAAATAGCTCAAGATCTGCAATCTGCCTCAGTAGCCTATCTCTTTCAATCAGTTTAGCCTTGATCTCATTTTCTTCATTTTTTTCCTTTTGTGTTCTTAAAGAGATCAACTGATGAACTCTTATATTAAGAACCTCAATCTCTTGGGATACTTCATCTAGATTTGGGAAGATCTCTTCTAAATCTGATAGTTGGACTTGATCAATATCAATCAAACTAATATTTCCATATATAGTCCAAGGTACAGAATCCATCCTAACATTGGAACTACTCCTATCCTTTCCAGAATTATTAGCATGAGAGATTCTTTGGTGTAAGATTTGAGCATCTTCAATATTGCCAAATAAACTAGTATGAAAACCTAAGATATCTTGCTCAGATTCACGGGAAGACAATGGGACAGGGAAAATATTTTAAAGAGAAGACTGATAAAACATAGGGATACAACAACCTTTTACAAGGACCAAGTACGCACAGATATAAACAAACTTTTAGGCAATACAAGCATTGATCTATAGTATAGATTTACACTATGACTCTCCCCAGCAGAGTCGCCATTTTTGTTGTTCTCAACTTCTGATTTCCTTATCTTCTCTGTAAGAATTTTAAGCCTTTGTCGCATATGGAGAGAACAACAATAAAATAGAAGTCTAAGACAAAATTTAAACAAGGGCTATACAAAATCCTTCTACACTTCAAGCTTATACTAAGCTTAGGTGGGTGCACCTTTTGTGAATGCTTTTCACAACTATGACAAAAGATTCATAGGAAACTAGTGTCAAAATTCTGCAAACCTTATCACTTTAACATTACTGAACGTAAAATAAAAAATCATGTTCATTTTCAGTTTTGATCTCCAAGAAGGCTAAAAAACTCAACAAACTATATCAGTGCCTTATCTGGGCTTTAGAGTCACCTGGAATTGGGTAAGAATTCTCAATAGGAAACTCACATACACATCATTATATCAATTTTCACTAAATCTATATATGTCTGACATATATATACTTTCACCTTATACTAGACCTAGACATCAAATTCAAGTAGAATTACTGATTACCAATGAGAAGATTTTAAGTATATCTAATTTCCCCATTTTGGAGAAAATCCTAAAACATTCCCATAAATTGCCTTGCAACTCATTCGATTAAACAATCCAAGATTATCTAATCAAACTAGTACATCAATCACACATGTAAGAAGAAAACACGAGTCAGGGCTCAATATTTTCTGATCTGTATATTTATATCCTTCATCAAATTTTACATGAGTGATTTTCAAAAAATACCAGAAAAACCTCAATATATTTTTTGCAAGAGTTTCTTTTCAAATTCTTGTGATCCCCCTAAAATTTTACATTGCTCAAAGATTTGAGAAAGAGAAATCTAACAACCAAAATAGCCAGCTGCAAATAAGCCAACTAAGTTTCTCAATATATTACAAAATTGATGCCTCGTGTCTTTGATTCTTTAAACCAATAATCCCCAAATAAACCTGTTGCAACAACTAACTGCTTTCAATTGCTTCGGGATCACCAACTATCTGAGTATCAGTTGATTCGTTTTGTGTTTCTGCTCCTTTCATCACTTATTTGGTTTCCCATTCTTTAAAAGTGTCATCATTAGGCCAGGAAAAGCTAAAAATTTTCTTTTTCAACTTATTTACTCTTTTCCATGTATTCTTTAACTTCTTAACTTCCGCTTCCAAAAAACAATAATGTGACTTTATCTTTTCAATTTCCTCAATTGTTTGAATGAATAAAGATGTATCATCTGAATTAATGACATCATTTATCTATTGAGATAGTTTGTGGCCTAACTCGCCAAGCCATACTTCTTTATCTTTTAACTTGCTAGCGTTAACAAAACCTCCCAGGAAAAGTTCAAACTTCTGGATAGCATACTCTTTTCTATATAGGTTTTCTCTCCATTCTAGGCTAGCTCTTTCTTCTACCAACCCAGAAATACCTTTCACTAATTCATAGGTGGATTTAACAGTAGCATCAACATCTTCTTGGGATAAGCATATGAGTTCTAAATCAAGCTCCCTAGCCATCCATTTATTCAAAATTGGCTCCAAAACAGCCTTGTCCTCCTTCAAAGCTATCAACATGCTCAAAACTATTTTCATATATATATACACAATGGAAGCCCCAACTGTGTCAGCAAACATCAAAATTGTGCCCCTGATCTTCTCCTCATATTTACTTGCAAAAATGGCCTGAGCCTGCTTTAATTTTTCCATTTCATCCTGGATAGTCTTAGTAGATTGGAAATCGAGAGTCATAGGGGAAGGGAGAAACTCAATGATTGGAACAGTAGATGGAGGTTTGGGTGGAGAGGAAGCAATCATCAAGGTAGAAGATTCACCTTTCTGATGTTGCCTTGCTATTTGATTCTTCAATTTTGTAATTGTACTATCCTTTTGAGCTATTTCAATTTTAGCTTCATTATAGGATTTTAGGATTAGCTCCAACTTTACCTAGAAATTAGCCTTTTCCTTGGCCTCTTTCTCACCTACAACCATTTTGAATTTTGTGGATTCCAAAATTGTAATAGCAGCTTCCACCACCCCTGTGTCGTTCACCCTCTTCACAATCATGCCTCCAGAATAGCTGGACTCTGAGGAGTCTTTCCTCCTTTTGCTATGTTCCCTTCTTAATGACCACATGACTAAGGCAACATGATCATTACTATAGGTCACTCACTCCAAGGGATTTGTTTCCTTCCTGACTGCTTCAAGAATTAATGCATCTACTATGTCCTATTCTAGGAGAATCAAAACTCCAGCTTCTGCAATCATCTTCCTTCCTTGCTCTGGGGTAATGGTCCCAAATTCTGTCAACATTTCTTGCTTTACATCTGCCTCAACCACAAACATATCTTTGTGAGGACATTCATTTCTCCTCTTCTCACATCTTGCCTTGAATTGTTCTATAATTTTTCTACAAACAAACTGCAAAAAGGATCCTACTTTGGCAAAACTATCATCTGCCAAAATATCCTCACTAGCCTGCTTAATGTCAGGGTCCAGTTCTTTACCTATAAATTCCTCTACAATCAAGTCCTTTTGGGCACTTCTTGGTTCTTCGATCATTCCTTCTTGCAACTCTTCATATGTGTAAGCAATTTTCCCAAGACTTCATAATTGCAACAGTTGCTCTGCTACTGCTTGCTCATCTCCTACATGTATTGGGGATTGGGAAGGAGAAAACAAAAGCTCACTTATCTGTACTTCTTTCCCTACCCTCTACCTTTTAGGGGAATCTTGGATCTCAACCATATCTTCTAGTGCACTTTTTCCTTTTGAAGTAGAAGGCTCATCTCTTATCAGCATTAGTACACTATATTTTGACCTTTTATGCATTACATATTCACCTGGGGGAATCACCTTGGCATAGATTGGCTTGGCTACAACCAGTTTAGCCTTTTCAGGATTGGCTTTCATCACGGCCTCCTTCTTCTCCTTCAAGGTTTGCATTAAATCCTCAAAATAAACTACCAAAAACTTGATCATTTATTCAAAAGGATGAAAGCTAGCCAGGGGATCATAACTGCTATCAAAATGGTGGATGAAATCCAAGGTTTTCTTGAAGGCTGTCCATTTTTCCTTCCTTATTTCTTTCTCATCTATATTAAACTCATTCCTTATTAAATCCTCAGGGAAGTGAAACTAGTGAGCCTTACCTACACATCTGACCATCTTCTTAAACATACTATTAAAGAAATCCTCTGGATTAGCAAACCTCACCACTGCAGTAGATAACCTATATGACTTAAAGAAATCATCAAAATGTGTCCAACCACCCTTAGTAATTACAAACTAATGTTTTAGAGTAATAGTTGGGAAAATTGTTCCCTTCCCCTTATTTGTCAATTCTGCTTCCTACGGGCCTCTGATTTGTCTTAGGACCTCAGCAATTCCTATCTTCAAAGGGACTTGATAGGGGAGCAGATATGGATTTCCTCTAAAACCATAAACTCTAAACATAGTGGAGACTGGGTACAAATATATATCACCCTAGTTGTGTACAATTTTGATGTCCTCAGCAAACTCTTTAGGCCTAATGAATTCAAGGAGTTCTTTAGGAATCCTAGGGTTTTGTGGGCACAAAAGGATTCTAAGCCTAGATGCAAAATATCTATCAAACTTTAAATAACTTGCATCCTCTCTATCCCAAGACAAAATCATGCTCCATAATTGAACAGGCATCTCCTCTCTATCCTTTTCCTTGAGTAGGTCCATTTCATTTGCAAAATATTCAGCACCTTTGAATAAAAACATGTGCATGAGGAGAGAATACCATCCAAAAGGTTTGTCCACCTTAGCATTCTTTATCCCTATCAATCCCTCAAGAATGGCATCAATGAGGTAAGGTGAAAAATCAAAAGTCATTGCCAAAGATGGGTTCAAAATTGTGCTATCATGAGCATATATTGGGTTGGCACGGTAATTTTCGCATATTCCCCAAGAATCTAACATAAGGACCAATACATTCCTTAGCCCTCAAAGTAAATAAGTTTAAGGAGAAAGGTTCCATGGTTCTCAGGCCTACTAGTGTCAGTCCTCCTATTTTGGCAAAGAATTCTTTCAAGGGGCCATTTATGAGGTGATCTCTCTGTGCCTCATAGACCTTTGCTAGCATTTCAAAATTGATAGGCTCTAGATAATTTGACACCTCACTGAGTCAGAAAACTCTCCTAAACTCATCATCATTTATTTCAATTAAATACCCACCATTTACATTCCTCACAATCTTGGTATTGGGATCATAATTGTTTGCAATTTGGGTTAATAGGTCCACGTCTATGAAAACCCCAGGGACTATAAGCTTCCCAACATCTAGCTCCCATATGCTATTAATTGGAGTAGGGGAATTTTGCTGGTTGAACCCCACTTTGAAGAGTCCCAAGCCAGCCATTCCTATCCGAGTATCTCTCAGCCAGTTCCCTTTGTCATATAGACCATCGCCAATTCTCAGGCGGGGAGATTGAGGCACCAATTCCTTTTTTTTAGCTAAACTATTAGTGGACTGAGTTAATTGCTCTAGAAAATCATCACAAATGGCTCTCTCTTGATAATCAACCTTCCCTCTGAATTATCTTCACGATGCCATCTTAGAATTATATTTATTTCAATGGAATTTTAAATAGACTCTTTGGAAATTCAAACACCTAGTAACACCAAGCAAACCATAATTGTTAAACAATTGCAAGAAACTTACTTGTTGCCTGAGAAATTTTGCCCTGTGCACTAGTTCCTCTGCAAGATTCCTTGAATGCATGCAAAAATCTTCAACTCATGTAAGGATTATTATGACAACTGAGCATTGATTAGAGTCAATTAAGCCACATGGTTCGGTATTTTATTCATAAATCAAATTCAAAAAATTGGCTCCAATGGACAGCAAAATTTCTCTAAGTGTTTTTCCTTTTGTCGCTAGTTTGCAATGCTTAATAGTCGAGGTTCTCCTCATAATGGTTCAGCGATAGCCATGAGATCATGTAAAACTTGCATGTCCTTTACCTTACCTGAGTCATCCTCTTTAGAACAGGTCCCACCACTTTGTTGCTGGTTCTCAAAGGGTAACCTTTGTGCTACTTCCCTTTGCGACACAACAATGTCCATTAGATCAACAACTAACTACTTGATCTTTATTCTCCACTGTAACTGTTTGCCTTTAAAAATGACTTTAACTGCCACCGCTAGTGGTTTGTCATTGTTTCGTGAAAGGTAACCTTCGTGCAGCTTCGTATTACAAATTGGTGACAACCGTCGATCATCTTCAAACTAGCCTAGTCATTAACTACCTTAGCCTTCAAAGTGGGCCCCTTATGTAAATCCACTCACCTGCAAACTTTTGCCAAATGTTTCCATGTGTCTGTCACTTATTTGCTCAATAAATCTGCCAGGCTCCACATTCTAACCACCACGTGTATCCCTAAACCAAGAATTCCATCAACACTTTTACTTTACCGAACGAACCAATTGAAAATCCATTTGGAGCCATGCGTCCTGTTGAAAGATCACCCTCTACTTCATCTACACATCCAGCTGTCTTGCCACCTAACATGCCACATAACAGTCCCTTCATCTGCCATCGATATCATCTGATCATTTTTAAGATGCTCAATATTTATTTTGCTTTTTCCACACGCGCTTTGTTGTTGTTTCATGAAGGGTAACCTTCATGCACATTTGAATAGTGACTCAACGATAAGCATTAGATCAACAGGAACTTACATGAGCATTATGAAACCTGACAGACAAATAAAAGGAAAATAAAACTTAGGAAAAAGGTGACAAATCAATAAAATATTATAACTTGCCTAGGCCAAGACCTAAAAAGGGGCCCCTTTTCTAACGATGGACCGACCCTTCCACTTAAGTGGAAAAAGGTAACAACGAAACATAAGCAAAAGGCTTGCATAATGAAAATTTAAAATTGCAAAACTTTGAACCCTCAAAACTTCAACCCTTAGAAATGAATCTAACTCTGAAAAACTTGAAAAAATTATGGATTACAAGGAAAAACTCCCAATACTCAAATACTAACAGCAACAGATCTGATTGGGGATGGTTGGATGTGAGACCAACACAGGAACATAGAAAAACTCTGGAAAGAAGACCAAAAAGAAACAAGCCCAAAAACAACAGAAGCAAACCTAATATGTACAACCTACAACCTATTGTGGATGGACTTAAACAAAAATCAAGAGAAGTAATACTTCAGGAATTGTCCATGCACTGGAAATTCCTGTACTTCACCATTCATTCCTTGCAAGAAGTATGAATCCTTTCTGTTGATATCACAGATAATAAAAGGGCCTATCCATAGTGATTTAAATTTCTTATTCTTACCCTCATCTTGTCCTCTTGCATTCCATTCAAGAACCATGTCACCAATTTGAAATTTCCTTGATGTGGTCGTTACTGCTACATAGGAAAAAGGAGTTGAAGCACCGGTAATTCAACCTAGTGTGGATATTCAACCTCCACCGAAAAAAGAACACCAAGTGGAAAATCAATTGCCACTAGTTACAATTATTACTCAGGAGAAACAAACAAAGGTAGAACAAGAGAAAGAGAAACCTGAGAAAGAGGTTGAAGTGAAGGCATCTAAACAGAAAAAGGAGGAAGAGAAAGAGAAAACAGAGGAGAAGATACTAGCTAAAAAGGAAAAAGCAATGGTTAAGCAGCAAATTGATGATGAGGATGACTTAGTAGGCATCAAAGGTCCTATAAATGTAGAAAATATGAGTGCATCTGAACTCATAGAGATTGCAACAGTGATGCAATCTAGAGGTCAGAAGAAAAGATGGAAAGAGAAGAGGAAGGAAGTAGAAACAATTCAAACTGCAGTTGAGGTCTGTCTAGTCTTCTATCGGAGACCGACATTGGAAACTTGTCAACTTCTATCGGCAAGCTTGGCTAGTTGGTTACTGATGGTTCTAACCAACTGAAGTCCTTTGAAGAAGCTGCTCAAACTTTAGCTGAGAAGAATTACAGAAAGAAAAGAGGAAAGCAAATAATGAAAGATATTAATACAAGGAAGATTGCATTATCCCTGAATAAAGATCTTTTGAGAACTGCTATTGAAACAAGAGGAAGGGTACTGGCCTATACATCTAATGTTTAATTATTCTATACTAATTTGATTAAGAGGTGAGAAGAGACAAAATAGGAACTAGAAAGCATATGTACTGCCTATATACCTTTACAAGATTCAGCCTTAGAATTTGGAAAATTAGTTGATGATTTGCAAAATTGGTTAGATGTTTATTATTTTGAATAGGTTAAGAGATTGTAATCCTTAAAAGAGATAAAGAACCAGTTAAGACCCAAAGTGGACATCCTACAACAGGCATACAAAGAAGCAGAAGTAGTTTTGGATATTTCAGAAATGAGCACAGTGGATGCAATGGAAGAATTCCCTGCATAGGTCATGACAACCATTGATTTATCTGGTAATATTATTGACCCTATTATGCAACCACAATTGGTCATTACTTCTACATAGGAAAAAGTAGTTGAAGCACTGGTAATTCAACCTAGTGTGGATATTCAACCTCCACCGGCAAAAGAACACCAAGTGGAAAATCAAATGCCACTAGTTACAATTGTTACACAGGAGAAACAAACAAAGGTAGAACAAGAGAAAGAGAAACCTGAGAAAGAGGTTGAAGTGAAGGCATCTGAACAAAAAAAGGAGGAAGAGAAAGAGAAAACAGAGGAGAACATACTAGCTAAAAAGGAAAAAGCAATGGTTAAGCAGCAAATTGATGATGAGGATGACTCAGTAGGCATCAAAGGGCCTATAGATGTAGAAAATATGAGTGCATTTGAACTCATGAAGATTGCAATAGTGATGCAATCTAGAGGTCAGAAGAAAAGATTGAAAGAGTAGAGGAAGGAAGCAAAAATAATTCAAACTGCAGTTGAGATCTATCTAGTCTTCTACCGAAGACCAACATTGGAAACTTGTCAACTCCTATCGGCAAGCTTAGCTAGTTGGTTACTGATGGTTCTAACCAACTGAAGTCCCTTGAAGAAGCTGCTCAGACTTTAGCTGAGAAGAACTATATAAAGAAAAGAGGAGAGCAAATAATGAAAGATATTGATATAGGGAAGATTGCATTATCCCTGAATAAAGATCTTTTGAGAACTGCTATTGAAACAAGAGGAAGGGTACTAGCCTATACATCTAATGTTTCATTCTTCTATACTAATTTGATTAAGAGGTGAGAAGAGACAAAACAGGAATTGGAAAGGATATGTACTGCCTACATACATTTACAAGATTCAGCCTTAGAATTTGGAAAATTAGTTGATGATTTGCAAAATCGGTTAGATGTCTATGATTTTGAATAGGCTAAGAGACTGTAATCCTTTAAAGAGATAAAGAACCAGTTAAGACCCAAAGTGGACATCCTATAATGGGCATACAAAGAAGCAGAAGTAGTTTTCGCTATTCCATAAATGAGCACAGTGGATGAGATGGAAGAATTCCATGCACAGGTCATGACAACCATTGATTTATCTGGTAATATTATTGAACCTATTATGCAACCATTACAGCAACCGGTCATTACTACTACACAAGAAAAAGCAGTTGAAGCACCGATAATTCAACCTAGTGTGGATATTCAACCTCCACCGGCAAAAGAAAACCAAGTGGAAAATCAATTGCCACTAGTTATAATTGTTACTCAGGAGAAAAAAACAAAGGTAGAACAAGAGAAAGAGAAACCTGAGAAAGAGGTTGAAGTGAAGGCATCTGAATAGAAAAAGGAGGAAGAGAAAGAGAAAACAGAGGAGAAGATACTAGCTAAAAAGGAAAAAACAATGGTTAAGAAGAAAATTGATGATGAGGATGACTCAGTAGGCATCAAAGGGCCTATAGATGTAGAAAATATGATTGCATCTGAACTCATGGAGATTGCAATAGTGATGCAATCTAGAGGTCAGAAGAAAAGATTGAAAGAGCAGAGGAAGGAAGCAGAAACAATTCAAACTGTAGTTGAGATCTTTCTAGTCTTCTACCGGAGACCAACATTGGAAACTTGTCAACTCCTATCGGCAAGCTTGGCTAGTTGGTTACTAATGGTTCTAACCAACTAAAGTCCCTTGAAGAAGCTGCTCAGACTTTAGCTAAGAAGAATTACAGAAAGAAAAGAGTAGAGCAAATAATGAAAGATATTGATATAGGGAAGATTGCATTATCCTTGAATAAATATCTTTTGAGAACTACTATTGAAACTAGAGGAAGGGTACCGGCCTATACATCTAATGTTTCATTCTTCTATACTAAGTTGATTAAGAGGTGAGAAGTGACAAAACAGGAACTGGAAAGGATATGTACTGCCTACATAGCTTTATAGGATTCAACTTTAGAATTTGGAAAATCAGTTAATGATTTGCAAAATCGGTTAGATGTCTATGATTTTGAATAGGCTAAGAGATTGTAATCCTTAAAAGAGATAAAGAACTAGTTAAGACCCAAAGTGGACATCCTAAAATGGGCATACAAAGAAGTAGAAGTAGTTTTGGCTATTCCAGAAATGAGCACAGTGGATGCGATGGAAGAATTCCCTACACAGGTCATGACAACCATTGATTTATCTGGTAATATTATTGAACCTATTATGCAACCATTACAGCAACTAGTAGTTACTGCTACATAAGAAATAGTAGTTGAATCACCAGTAATTCAACCTAGTGTGGATATTCAACCTCCACCGGCAAAAGAACACCAAGTGGAAAATCAGTTGCCACTAGTTACAATTGTTACTTAGGAGAAACAAACAAAGGTAGAACAAGAGAAAGAGAAACCTGAGAAAGAGGTTGAAGTGAAGGCATCTGAACAAAAAAAGGAGGAAGAGAAAGAGAAAACAGAGGAGAAGATACTAGCTAAAAAGGAAAAAGCAATGGTTAAGAAGCAAATTGATGATGAGGATGACTTAGTAGGCATCAAAGGGCCTATAGATGTAGAAAATATGATTGCATCTGAACTCATGGAGATTGCAACAGTGATGCAATCTAGAGGTCAGAAGAAAATATTGAAAGAGCAGAGGAAGGAAGTAGAAACAATTCAAACTGCAATTGAGATCTGTCTAGTCTTCTACCAGAGACCAACATTGGAAACTTGTCAACTCCTATTAGCAAGATTGGCTAGTTGGTTACTGATGGTTCTAATTAACTGAAGTCCCGGAGCTGCTCAGACTCTAGTTGAGAAGAATTACAGAAAGAAAAGAGGAGAGAAAATAATGAAAGATATTGATATAGGGAACATTGCATTATCCCTGAATAAAGATCTTTTGAGAACTGCTATTGAAATAAGAGGAAGGGTACTAGCCTATATATCTAATGTTTCATTCTTCTATACTAATTTGATTAAGAGGTGAGAAGAGACAAAACAGGAACTAGACAGGATATGTACTACCTACATACCTTTACAGGATTCAACCTTAGAATTTGGAAAATCAGTTGATGATTTGCAAAATTGGTTAGATGTCTATGATTTTGAATAGGCTAAGAGACTGTAATCCTTAAAAGAGATAAAGAACCAGTTAAGACCCAAAGTGGACATCCTACAACGGGCATACAAAGAAGTAGAAGTAGTTTTGGCTATTCCAGAAATGAGCACAGTGGATGCAATGGAAGAATTCCCTGCACAGGTCATGACAACCATTGAGATCACTAAAACCTTATTAGAAACATGGGAAAATGATTTTTCTCAGATGAAGATCACTTTCAGTGACATTTTCTTGCAAATTGTAGTGAACACTCCTTGATAAAGACTTATATTTTTGTATATGTAACTTTTTGATGCAAATTTTGATATAATATATATGTATTTTATTTTTCAATTTGGCATTGTTGTCAAAAGGGGGAGTAGAAATATGTATGTGTTGTGAAAATTTTTGTATGTATTGTTAAGGGGGAGTAGAAATATGTTTGTACATTTTTTGTAAGCACACTTAGTTGTAAAGTTGTAAAATTTTCTAAGTGTTACCATCAATGCCAAAGGGAGATATTGTTGGCTTGATGATGATTGTAATGGATGACTTCATGTGTTGTCATTGATGGCACATGTATACACACACATATGTTCACAATGTCTTAGTCATCTTAGTTAAGACAAACCGATATTACTCCTAATTATTTGTATTGCAAAACCAGTATTATATGTATAGTAAAGTCCAAATGCTTTAGAGGGTGTCTAACTAGTATATGAAGGAATGGCTTGACACAAGCTTGGAGATTTAGCAGAGATCTTCAAAGAATAAAATGGAGGACAATCGGTCTATGAGTTGGAAGAGCTTAACTCTTAACCAATATCAGTGTTCCAACTGGTTTCACTGATTGTGTCATGAGTTACCACCGGTCATGATGAGTTATCCCTAACCAACAAATTTGGTGGCAATCTGTGATGAGTTATGTTAGATTGTCTAGATACATTGCACCTAGGAAATTGTGATATGATTCTTGAGCCGACATGAAATCTAATGTCTATATAATGACATATGATGAACTATTTTTATGATGCAAAATAGAAGTGTTAAGTTGTTGTGATTTACTAAAGGCATAGAAGAGTATGTCGATGATGCAGTTTTGAGTGAGCAGAAGAGGATGTATTCAAGAAAGTGGTGCTACTTCTAGATCACACCACCTATTGTTTTCTAATCACTACAACAGTCAAATACCCTAACCGGGTAAGCTCTAACAAGCCTTATTGTACAAATCCTCTAACCAAGAGATCCATTAGTTTGGGTTTTGAAATCCTCTACCATGGTTACTCCTAATAGGGTAATACCTTTAACAGGGTATATCTCCTAACAGAGATTTGGGATCTTTAACAGGGTCCGCTCCTAACAAAGCACTTTTGTAGACCTTAAGCGGTCAATTACCTATTACTGTAGATAGTTAGCTTGTGAGTCCCATCTCACTGTGGTTTTTCCTATTTGGGTTTTCCACGTATAAACACTTGTGTTATGGTGGATGTTTTGCTTGTTGTGGATGCTTTAATATCATTTTGGACTGCATGCATAGTATTAAGTAAATTGGTTAAGTATCTTTACCAGTCTGTGTTTAAAGTGGTATTGTTTTTACTATCACTGATTCACACCCCCCCTCTAAGTGCTTTATAAGTCTATCATACAGTTTCTCACAAAAAATTCAATATGTCCACAAAAATTGTTCGAAGGGACAACAAATGATTATTCCATGCCTTCTTTAAACTCTCCAAAATACTTATCATTCTACTGAAAAGGTAGGCATGCATCTTTTCTCCTCTTTGTTGTCTTTTTGTTATCATTGATGTCAACTGGTATGGGAGATTGGTGAGTAGTGTTGTCATTGATGTCAACTAGCATGGTAGGTCACCGGTAAGGAAGAGAGTGTCATCCATCATAATGGAAATTGAAGTCATTGTTACACAAGTTAGTGTTGACTTGTGTTGAAGACATGTATTCGAGACCAGTATTCGAGACCAGTATTGGATAACAATTGGTAAGTGATATGTCAGCAAAACATTGTTGCCAACTAGCAAGTGAGCTAATGAAGAAGTTGCAACTAATATGTTGTTGGATGTTTGGATATGGAATAGGAGGACTTCCACTGGATAAATATGTAGTCACCAAATGAAGAAGATATCACAGGGTGAAGAGAAGACTGGTAGTGAGTTTTCCCAACTAGATCATATGTGCCTATTTGAAGATATGTCTGCTCAAATAGGGATGCCATATTGGTGCAATGTCGGATTCAGATGACAAGGATCCACTCCCACTAGTAAGTGGAGCTTAACTCCTATTATGCATGGAATGCATCATAGTCCTCTGAGATAAGACAAAAGAGTAGAAGTTAGGTGATTGAAGGCTCACATTGGATGAATCCATGAAACACTAAGTTGCCTTAGGTGCATGAAATCAAAGATGTGCATTGGATCAGCAAGGGTAGACATGATGAGTTTCTGGTACAGAGAAGGAAGTATAGGTTTCTCACTTTGACAAACTAGTTGATAGGAGAACCGATCTATTGATGAAGAAGGCAAAGTTGAAGCAGTTGTAGATAGAGAGTGCAATCAGATTGCAAATTCCCTATATGGTTTAAAGAAAGCTTCCAGAGTATGGTATTCAAGATTAGATCAATACCTAAAGGAGAAAGGATTCAAAAAGGGGAGTGCTGACAACAATTTATATATAAAGAAAGATGGTAACCACATGATCATTGTGGTTGTGTATGTAGATGACATTATTTTTGGAGGTAATAAGGACACCCTTTGCAAATAATTTGTTGTTCAGATGCAGTTAAAATTTGACATGTCAATGCTTGGTGAATTGACATACTTCCTTGGCTTGCAGATATTACAACAAGATAAGGGAATCTTTATCTCACAAACCAAGTATGCAAAGGATATGTTGAAGAAATTTCAAATGGAGGATAGCAAACCGGTAAGTACCCCCATGGTGATAGAGAGAAAATTAAGCAAGAATGATGAATCATCGGTGGTGGATCAGACATTGTATAGATCCATGATAGACAACCTATTGTATCTAACTGCTTCAAGACTAGATATAATGTAGGCAGTGTGCATGGTATCTCAATTTCAAGCTTCACCAAAGCAATCACATATGACTACAGTAAACATAATTTTTAGGTACCTACAAGGAACACTCAGTTGTGGGTTGTGGTACCCTAAACAAGGGGAATTCAGTTTGGAAGAATACACTGATGTTGATTGGGTAGGTTGCATTGATGATCGGAAGAGCACAAGTGGTGGTGCTTTCTTCCTTGGTGATCGGTTGGTCTCATGGCATAGCAAGAAGCAGGATTTAGTCTCCCTATCAACTTCTAAAGAAGAATACATTGTTGCAACTACATGCTACTCTTAGGTGCTTTGGATGAAGAAAACCCTCAAGGACATATAGGTGGACATTATGGAACCTATTCTCATCCGGTGTGATAATTTGAGTGCCATCAACATATCAAAGAATCTAGTGATGCATTTGAGGATGAAGCATATAGCCATCAAGTATCATTTTCTCAGAGAGAAGGTTGAAGGACATGAAGTGCAGATGGACTATGTCCCTACCAGAGAACAAGTAGCAGACATTTTCACCAAGCCATTGCCAGTAAGCACTTTTGAGTACTTAAGACATAAGTTGGGAATTGTGTCACCTACCTTATGCAGTTGAGAAAGGAAGGATTTATATGGTTCAAGGGGAGTTCATAGTAGCATCTATAACTCTTGAACCACATCTTAGAATTGGCTGCAAGCACTCGTAGAAGCCTAAGGGGGAGTTAGGTATGGATCAAAGGGGGAGTGTACAATACACTTTTCCATTGTGTCAAAGGGGGAGATATCTACTAGTATGAAGTGTCTTGCAATAAGTTGACATCAATGCCAAAGGGGGAGATTGTTGGCATTATCAGCATTAAGTTGTCATTGATGTCAACTGGTTTGGCAAGGTAACTGGTAAGTAAGAAGTGATTACTGGTACAAGAAGAGAAAGACATATGATGGCAATGCACATGTGAGTGAGCAAACAAAAGGAAGGCTGCTGGTACACATGAATTGTGTCATCTACTAGTTATCAAGCTTACCCGTAAGGCACAAAATGGGATGAAGGTTAGTTGTTTGTTTGTGATGAAGAGACATAATGTTAAAAGAATCACAACAACACTTAGTGAGCAGAACAAAGAGGATGGCATGAAGACATACCAATCAAGTGAACTGAGCCAATAGTCAACCTTGGTCAACAATGAAGGACAAACCAACATAGAAATCCAAGAAAAGGTGGATGTCAAAAAAACATGAGAGCTAGATCCTAGGTGGAAATATTGCATAGGTCAGTGGAGTATGCATCAGTGTAACAAGTCAGCAAGCAGGTTGACTTTTATGAAGAACCTGTAAATCACAAAGGATGTCAGAGGATTGTGGCTCGAGGAAAGCAAGCTGGCAAATGATTCAATTGCTCCTACAAGAAGATTTGATCTTCGTACCTATTTGTTGAAGGAAACAGCAGAGCCATTAATGGCATATGATAGAGAAAAGAAGAAAAGAATGGTGCAAACCTCCAGACTTAGAAAATGCACATTGGAATGTGAACCTTTGTTGGTGCTGATCGATGTCATGAAGATCAAATTCATGGAAAATCAGAATTGAATCAAATTAGATTTGGATTAAGTTGGAGAAGGAAAAACCTAACACACCATTGTTTGAATGTGGGTTTTCACAGGAATCCTAGATTATAAATGTATGTGCTCAAGACAGAAAGGGTTGATTCTTCATGTGAAGATGAAGAGTGAAGAGAGCTAGAGCACAAAGAAGGATCATCTTCTTTAGAATTTATTTTAATAAAGTTGCAGAGTGAGTTAGTAGTCTAACCGGTGAGAGGGTTTAACCCATAGAGATGAAGTACTCATAAACTATTGAAGTTCTAACAGTTAAGCTAACTAGTGAGGAGTGATTGATTAAGAAGGAATCCAAGTGTGACATAGTGTGTTGTGTGGCTAAGATTAATGGAAGAGTAGCCAAGAATCAAAGAGAGTAATCTCATAACCTCTAGTGTGAGATCTAGTGAAGAAGAGAAGACTATTAACCAATAGAAACCTATTTGATCAAGAGTTGCAGAACTCATTTGCAACCGGAAGCTATAATTGTATCAAAACTATATTTAAATATACATCACCAAGTTGGAGCTTGGTGCAGGGGTTGGTGCTCCTTGGGTTGGTGCCCTAAATCTTTGTAATTATTTATTTCACTTGTGAGGCTAGATTGGAGCAGTAGATTCTAGCAGCATTTCTTACTGAGGTTTTTCCCAAATTGGGTTTTCCTCATACATCTGGTGTTGTGGGTTGCATTTGTGTGTTTGCCCCTTTTGGTACCCTCATTTGTCTTATGGGTTTGACTGTTTAGTGCTTAGGATAATAACCAGTATTCTAAGGTTTTTTTAAAAAGAAAATAATTTAGGAACCACTGATTCACCCCCCTCTCAGTGGTACATTGTGTTCAACATGATCATCATGAGAAAACTCAAGTTTAAATATGATGACTCATGATTGAAGCTGATTAATGATGTTGCAAGTTGGATGATGAAGGATTGAGAGTGAAAGAGCATCAAAGAATCAACTAATCAGAGACTTCATCCAAGATCGTAAAGACTAAGTGTTGGAGGTACAACTGATGAGAGGGTTTAGCAGTGGCTTAACCGACAAGATCAGAGTAGCTAGTTAACTGCAATGTATTGTAGAGATGTGAACTAGTGATGCTAGAACCTAAAAAAATGTAGAGAAAGTGTAGTTGTGTTGTGGGAGTGTCAATGAAGATCGAACAAGGGTAGATCCAAGTAGAGCCTGACCGGTAAGGAGAAAACTAACAAAGATCAAAGTGAAGAGTACCAGTGGTGGCAAGTAGCAGTGCATCAGACAGAACAGAGTGTCAACAAAGAAGACGCAAAGCAAAGAAGAGGTAGAGTAGAGAAGAAGTAGAAGGTCAAACCAGTAAGGTTGCAGCAGAGTGAAGGTGAGAAGAGAATCGACAAAGATCTGTATAGAGGTGAACTGGTGGAGAGACAAGAATGAGAGTTACAAAATTCATTTATAGCAAGGAGATTACTTTTGTATTTGAAACATGTTGTTGCAATCACTAAGTTGGAGCTTAGTGTAGGGGTTTGTGCTCCTTGGGTCGGTTCCCTAAAATCAAGGGTAGGTGCTCCTTGGGTTCGTTCCCTAAAGAAGGAGTGGTACTCCTTGGTTTGGTGTCCTAAATGTTGTAACTGAGTGTTTCATTGTGAGGCTGGATTGGAGTAGTAGACTCTGGCAACATTTCTCACCGAGGTTTTTCACATCTTGGGTTTTACTCATACATCTGGTTTTATGTGATGTCCCCTTTATGTGTGGTTGCATTTGTGTCATCCTCCCATCTAACCGGTATGTTTTCTTTATGTTAGATCTGTTAACCAGTATACACACATAGGCTAGAAAAGAGAAAAGTTTGGAAACCACTGATTCACCCCCCCTCTTAGTGGCACCTTGTGTTCAACACTCTTCTATATATCGAGACATGCTTATCTAGTGCATCCTTAGTATCTTGCATGCTACTCATCAAATAATCTATCTACGTAGGGATAAGAATTCTTTCTTTTGAAACTCTACCCAAAACTCTTTCCTTTTCTTGGTTTAAACTCTTAATCCTATCTAATATACTAAAAACTTGGGGCTTTAAACTACTAGCTGGTGCCAATTGAGATGCATATGAGTGAGATACATTAGCTAGCTGATCTTCACATTACTATTTTTTCAATGTCTATAGTGAAGTTTGGCAAAATCAGACATGACTTGTATAACCGACCACCTTCATCAAGAGCATCCTGAATACTTTTCATAGAAGTCACTGAACTAACTCTACCATCTTCAATAATCTTCAAAAATTGTCTTAATCTCATAGAATTTAATTGATTCAAAATTTTAGTGTTTGTAGACTTTTCTAGAGACTCAAAATGGGAACCCACAACACTCAACAATCTTTTAAGCTTACCAGAGGGATCAGATGAGTCCGATTTGAAAGATGACATTATTTTCTCCAATAGGTCTCCTACCAATGATATCAGCTCTTTGTCAGTAGAATGGGACTTAAGTCCTCACTGGCTTTGGCTTGCGCAAGAGTTGCCAATTTTAATGCTTGAATGGGAGATAAGGTGCTCTAGTCAATCGACCCTTGACCAAAATCATCTGAATCTGTAGCGATTTGTTTCCCTTTGTCATCAATAGTGTCTCTTGCCACTGTTGTCGAAGCCTAATCTGCCTTCTCTTCTCCTTTCTGTTGGCAATTGACACTCATTTAGTTTCTTATGTTGTCATTGATGGCAACATATTTTGGTTCACATTAACATTTGACAAACACTTCACTGACATCAAGGATTTCAAAGGTAATTGGCAAACTATGTATCAGTATGAGAAGTTGAAATCACTTGGATATCCGGCAAAGGGTAGTATCCAGAAAATCATTTTATAATTTATATATATTTGTAATGAGCTGACATGTATTATCATTTTGTATGTAAGCCAACATATGGCATAAATGTTTGTAAGTGTATATAAGTTAGTCTATTAGGTCATTTTCATATACAATTCGAGATAAGATCTGAAATGCGAAGTTTATGTATGCAAGAACATTTGTATATGAAAGCTATATTCTGTAATGATGTGTAGATGATTTCTAAGATACTCATAAGGTGTATTTTATTCTAGCAAGGGTTTAGGGTTTATGAACCAAAATAGTCCGAGCCTTAACTGGAACTCAATAAGGAATAGAAAATGCATTATACGAGTTCAGTTTTGCATTTTTATATCAAAAAGTGATTGTAGTCAGTGAGACTCTTGGTGATGAGCAATGTGCCTTCCTACATATGTAGGCCCCTATTATGTGTAATATCTCTTCATATGGCCAGTGAATTGATATTGAGGGTCACAAATCCCACCATGGTTTTTCCTCATTGAGGTTTTCCACATAAAAATTCTCTGTGTTATGGTGTTCATTTATGTGATTGCATTATTTGTTTCAGTTATATATATTTATATTTACCGATTGATGAATGAATGCTTTGATAAGGCTAAAATCTTATTTTCTGGTAGAAAATTGATTCACCCCCCCTTCTTAGTGTTCTTAGATTCCAACAATTGGTATCAAAGCCTTGTGGCTCAGAGGAAGCCTTATAGCTTGAGGGAAATCCAGAATCCAGAATCTATGGAGATGTGTTTGAGGTACCAACTTGAAGTTGCTCTTGAAGATTTGAAACTGAAAATTTTAAGAACATAAAGCTGGAAGATGAACTTAGATCTGCAAAAGAATTCATTATCACTCTGCAAGAAAAGCTATCTAATGCTCAAGCCAAAAGGAAGGAATTGTGGGAACAATTGCAAGATCAAAATTAGAAAGAAAAGGATACTATAAAGAACCTATGTCAGAAGCTGAATCAAGAAAATGAAGTTATGAAGAATAAAACGCAAGCCCTAATTATGAGGATGGCAAAAGAAATTGAAGATAGAAAGAAAAAGGAGAAAGACCTTGCTAGATAATTGAAGGATAGATATGAAGAATGCATTAGGTTGGCTCATGAAAATGGCATGTTGAGAACAAAATTAGTGCAATTCCAAAATAATGAACAAGAACTTGAAAGATAGATGATAATCCTAAGAGATGATTTGACGATCGCAAATGAGTATAAGGACAAATTCAAAGGCTAGTTCAATAGAGCTTAATGAATTATTGGAGAGTCAAAGGCAAAATAAAGACTCTTGAAGGCTTGGATTTGAACAAGATCAGAGCTCTATTACTGCAAATGAAGATCAAACATCTGGTATGCAGAATGATTAGAACAATTGGAACCAGAGCACACTGGTTAGCAATAATGGATCAAATGATAAAGGAAAGAAAAAGATCAATGAGATCTGACATGATCATACCAAGAGATGGGTCAGGAAGTTAGATGATCAATCGAGAGATGAAACTTCTCTGGTTACTCAACCGCGAGAGTAGAATGTTCCTGCACCAGCAGGAAGCTCATCTGGCGATTGTGGCAGATGCCTTAGGGGTAGGAAAATTTCATGAAAATCCTACATATTCCCCAAGAAAGAGATCTGGAAGGAAGTTTCAGACATCTAAGAAGGTTTATCCAACATATATATGTTGAATCGAGATCAAATATATCTCACTGGAAGGCATTTATGTTAATGGTGAATTAGGGTTTTTTGAAGGATAAAAGGAAGAATTCACTTCATTATGATCACCTTGCATTTAGAGTGATACAGAGCGAGTCAAAGGTGATTCAGAGTGATCAAAAGCAACCATCAGCGATTTCTACTACATTCAAGGACATATCTAGGGTTTGTCATCAATGACTATTTCCACGTATTTTTCACAATTCATGTTAGGAATCCCACAAATACTGAGAGGAGGGGTGAATCAGTATCTAACCAGTTTATAGAATTTCTTAACTTAAAACATGCAGAACATATTATAACAGTATACCGGTATGCAAGAAATAATGTAATAAATAGAATTAAGAACATCCACATAAAAAGAACACCATAACACAAGGATTTAACGAGGAAACTCGATGTGGGAAAAACCTCGGTGGGATTTGTGACCCACAATATTCACTCACTAGCCAACAAGAGAATATTACTTACAATAGGGGCCTGCACATGCAGGAAGGCCAACTACCTAGAGCTCACTACTCAATGGGAAGTCACACTAACTTACAGTGAGGATTATACAAATCCAATATCTTGTACTGCTTTACAATAGCATCTACAATGCCTGATCCAGTACCGGTTGCTGCTTTGCTTCTTACATAAACCCTTAGCCTATATTTCGCATAATAGGTCTGCCTAATATTTTTCTTATCGCTTACTTCTCTTCTATTAAATGTCTATAATGATCTCTTTTATATATAAGAGCCATTTTACAATTTTCCAAGTTGGCTTACAAGTTTTTACAATAATAAAAAAAATATAATATAACAAATCCTATCGGCCTCTGTGTCGGTGCTAGTGTCCTAAGTGATCTATTGATGCGAGTATAATGCCTTTGCTAGTGCCATAGGATTACAAGGTTGCCATCAATGACAAAACCTTCAATCACATACAATGTCTCATTGGAGTGTGCATATGCCAACAATTTCCCCCTTTGGCATTGATGGCAACACTCATGAGAAATTTCAAAAATGTGTCAAAAAATGTGAAGTCCAAAAATATTACCAAAAATGTGTGTGCTCCCCCTGAGCATATGATTCCTGTGATATTGAATTTTCTCATCCCACTACTCCCCCTTTGGCATCAATGACAAAGGTTGTCAAGATGTCAATAGAGTTTGTAGTTTCAACCTTGTAACTGGGTGGTTAGAATTTGAAAAATATCTCCCAAAATCAAGTTTATACTATCCATAAACTTCTTGCTATCCTTTATTGCTATCTCTATTCTCTTCACTATACCGGTGAGATGCTGCAAATGCTCTACCAGTGTTTTCTTTCCTTGTATTAGTGCCTCAGATACTTCCTTCTGTAGTGATGCTAGATATTCCAATCTTGGACTTAGTTTTGATCTCAAATGTTTTGCCTTATTCACTATTCTTTCTCTCTCTCTTTCCAATTTAAGTAATTCTTCTTCAAAATTTGTTATCTTTTCCTCAAAAACTGATAGTGTATCAGGTGAGTTAACAAAATTATCTCCAAGTTTATTGATCTCTTCTTGTACCATGCTCATATTTTTGTCTATATCTATAGTCAAAATGTTTGTCTTACAGGTGTCTTTGTACAAAGTTTTGTACTCTTTCAATAAATTACATAATTCTGGTAGAAGTGTGTCAAAATCTTTGTTACACTTCTTTATTTGGTGCTCAAAGAATTTCTATTTTTCAATTTCTACTTTATCCTTCAATGACTCTTCCTTTATTTTCTCAATGTTTTATGTGATATATTTACACAGTGTATCAAGTTGTCCTAAAGAATCTTTATTGTCTATATTACAGTTAGGAGCAATTACCTTCAAAATTGGTATGGTATCATCAATTGCCTTGTAAGCTTGTGAGCTGCAATCAGTTATCTTCTTGATTGAGTCTAATAGTACCTCAGTCACATTTGTTGATTTGTAACTTGATGATGAACCAACATTCTAAGTACCGGTGGAAATACCCAAGCTTGTATTGACCTCTGGTAGGTCTGTTTGTGTCTGCATTTCTTTAAGCAATGGTTTTTCTATTTCACTAGTTGTCGGTGGCACTGTTTCCTTATGTACTTGTTCCTGTTCTTGTTGTTGCTATTCCAGAGCCTTTTGCTTTGTTTGTTTCTCTATCTCAGTCTAAATCTCTACCTTTTTCTCTTTATCTTCTATCGGTTTCTCCTGTGTGTTATCAGTTTCCTCAACTACTAGAGGCTCACTAGCCATATCAGTCTTATCAGTTGTATCTTTGTCAACTACTCTATTGATCTTTTGAGTATCAACATCCACAGTATATAAAACTTTAGAATTAGGATTGTCGTCCTCTACATCCATACTCATAGCTGCCGATTGATCTTCTATTGTTTTTATAGGTGGAGTAATCAAAGGAGGTGGGGGTAAGCTATCTCTAACTTTGATACTAGGTGGTCCACCAACTTTACCTTTACCTTTGTCTTTGTCTTTTTGATAAACTTTTATGGTTTTGGGGTTCTTGTATTCTTCCTATTTTTCTTTTTCAACTAGGAATATATCCCATCCATTTTCTATTTCCTCAATCACCTCATTGACTCTTCCTACCATTAATGCAATGTGTCAGTGTGCAGTAGAGAATACTGACCGGTTGGCTTCAACAATTAAATCATCAATCTCTTTAGGTGAGTTCACTGGATAAATAGCTAGTAACTTTTCTATTTTGATTTTCTTATCAAGTTCTATTATTGCTTGTCTCCTTACCTCTAGTCTTTTGAACAGTTCATCTGGTACATCATCTATTACTTCCATCAAAAATTTCTTATAAATGTCCATATGCAATATAACACTATTTTCTACTTGTTCTTTTTCATCTGCAGTCAGAGTGTCATACAATTTCTCTATATTCTTCAGTTTACCTTCCTCTATAATTTCATTCAACAGTATATCAAGAGGGGCCAAGTCTGTGTTTGTTCTCTTCTTCTTTTTGGGTGTAAGTTTCTTTTTCTTTGGTGTAGCCTTTCTTACCGGAGATCTCACTGCTTGTTGCTTTTGTCTTGTCCTCCTGGGTGAGGGTGTGGTTGCTGGTGAGAGATCTCTTTTCCTTACAACTCTTTTGAAAGTTGCAAGCATGTCACTCTCTGAAGAAGTACCTACCGGTGATAGGTGAGTTTTAGGTTGTGGAGCTGCTAACTCATCCTCTGTTATACCGGTTTTCTTTAACACATCTTCTTTGATGGCTTTTGCTTGTCTGGAACCTTTCCTTACAAATGCCTCAACCTTTTTCACTCTTTTCTTTGATTGTATTTATTTTTCTATAGTCTCAGCACTACCAAATACTTCTTCCTTAGGTTCACTAGGGGCTTCTAGAAGTGCTTTAGCATATGTTTCAATTATATGATCATCTATTTCATAGCCCATCTCGGTTAACCAAACTATCCTAGGGATGACTGCTTCCATCCAGATTTCATCCTTCTTGATTACAAAGCATATGTCATCTTTGTATTTGTTGACAATCTTTTGTGATAACCTAATTCTTTTCTTCATTCTGGCCTTTAATGCTTGAAAGAAGTCATGAATATTGTTTTCCTTGTTTTCTCCCATGTTATTGAATAGTTCTGTTAACTATTTGCCTACTGGTATATCATATCCAAGTTCTTTGTAGCCTATACCGGGAAACTGTTTGGTTATGTGTAGCATCAGACATACTAACAGATTTCCAAACCTGAAAGTTCCTTTCTTGTCCTTCTTAATCTTTCCAAGGTTGTCAATTAATTCATCTTTTAACCACTCACATATATCAATCTTTGCATTGTCTATGATCATATCATAAGAACTCTTAATGCATAAACTTGAAACTGAATTGAGTCTATTTGCATGAGTAGCTTTATATCCTAATATCATGTTGATAAATCTTACATTAATGTCTGTTACATCATTAACTCTTAGGGACCTCTTGTCGAATGTTGCACCAGTTAGGTTTGTAACTAGGTCATTTGATACCTTCTTAGTTTTATCTGGCCTTTTACCGGTGGTCAGTAACCCTGTGACAACTTTCACAGCTTCCTTAGTGATTTTGTGGATTGCATCTAACTAGAAAAATTCACCATGTACCCTGCTTAAGACTATCCTAATCACATACTTGGGGAATTCAAGAATGCTAAGGATCTTTGTAAATCCTAGGGTTTCAATAATCTTGTGTTCATCTTTTACATTTCCAGTTTTCTCACATATCACAGTTTTAAACATAGGCTTAATTTCTTCATCTCCTAGTTCCTCAATGTTGCAGTGGATGTACATTCTGGGGTCTTCAGCATAAACAACTCCCTTGGGAATTTGAGAAAAAGAACCTAAGGTATCATCTTTCTTAGCTACCTCAGGAACTAACTGAAATACAGGCCTAGGTCTTTTTATCACTTCAACAACAGTAGGGTTTGCTATATATTCAATTGCAAAGGTGGATGCCATGATTAAATACCTTTTACTGCCTTTAGGATGGATGATTCCTTGGAGTGTTCTTGCTTATTTTTCGAAATGCCTTGGCTCAAAATCTTCACGCTCTTCGTAGGTTTGAAATCTCAGTGAATTGAAATGGAGCCAAAACCTCAATTATATAGTGTCTTTTCACCATCTACCACATTAAATGCATGCCGGTTAAGTGTTCACTTAACATTGTTTTCTGATAAGAAGTAATTCCCAACTTCTTATCTTTAACCAAGGGAATAATAGCATATGTGTCATTAGATTGCCAAACCCTCAAGGAAACTTTCTTCAATTAGATGAAGAACTTCCTATCAGTGGAGCAATGATTTGTCCTGTCGATGAAGCATCACTCTGTCCTGGTGGTGGGGTATTGATTGGTTCTACCAGTGGAGGGGTATTCCCAATATTTAGATCAGCTTTTCTAATCCATTGTTTTGAGAATTCTTGCTTAATCTCTTCAACCTTTTCTTTACCTTTCAAGCTAGAATATTTATTATCTACCAATGTTCCTTTACTTCTACAGAATTTAGCAATATGCCCAATCTTGTTACATGCATAACAAGTTACATTATTCTTCTGAATAGCTTTCCCATAACCTATACCGGTTTGTGTTGTGCATTGATTAGATAAATTTCCAAATCTTCCACAAACATAACATCTCACATTCATTAGTTGTGACCAACTTTGTTGCATTTAGAACATTGACTGGGGTGTGTGTTGATATTCTGATAATTTCTAGATGTACATTCATTTGCTCTATGACCATACTTATTACAGTTAAAGCATTTTCCATTGAATTTATAATCATTAGGATGTCTTACCAATTTGTTGTGATCCGAAGTATTTGCAGTACCGAAGCTTTCACCAACTTCAAAGCCAATTCCAATTTGTTGTGATCTAAGACTTCTTTTTGTCTCATCAATTCATTTGAGTCATTTTGAGTATGCATCAGATCTATCTTCAACATGTCATTTTCATAGCTAAGTCTTGTGTTCTCATTTGCTGCATCACTTAGTCTTCTGCTCAATTCTTCTTCCTATCCTCAATCTCTTTGCAAAATCTCATAGTCTTATCCTACATCTCATTCTTTGTTGTCATGTTCTCTTGTTTTAGCTTGCTTATCATATCATTAAGTGAATCCTTTTCATCATTCTCATTTTGCAATTTTTCACAAAGTTCTCTTCTCTTATTTCTTGCAACAGTAAGATTTTCTTGAAGTGCCTGAATGATATCCTGAGCTGCCCTTAAATCATCTTCTAGTTTGATATTTTTCAATTTCTCTGCATCATAGTCTGAAAGAGCTCCTTCCAATTGCTTCATCAGATTTTCCATCTTTACCAATGTCAAGATCTTCCTCAAGTTGTTAGGCTTATGAAAATAGAGGACCAAGCTTTGATACCAATTGTTAGGAATCCCACAGATACTGAGAGGGGGGGGTGAATCAGTATCTAACCGGTTTATATAATTTCTTAACTTAAAACATGTAGAACATATTATAACAGTATACCAGTATGCAAGAAATAATGTAATAAATAGAATTAAGAACATCCACATGAAAAGCACACCATAACACAAGGATTTAACGAGGAAAGCTGGTGTGGGAAAAACCTCGGTGGGATTTGTGACCCACAATATTCACTCACTTGCCAATAAGAGAATATTACTTACAATAGGGGCCTGCACATGCAGGAAGGCCAACTGCTTAGAGCTCACTACTCAATGGGAAGTCACACTGACTTACAATGAGGATTATACAAATCCAATATCTTGTACTACTTTACAATAGCATCTATAATGCCTGATCTAGTACCGGTTGCTGCTTTGCTTCTTACATAAACCCTTAGCCTATATTTCGCATAATAGGTCTGCCTAATATTTTTCTTATCGCTTACTTCTCTTCTATTAAATGTATATAATGATCTCTTTTATATATAAGAGTCATTTTACAATTTGCCAACTTGGCTTACAAGTTCTTACAATAATAAACAAAATATAATATAACAAAATCCTATTGGCCTTTGTGCCGGTATACTTTCTTTCTTCTATGCCAGTGCTGGTGTCCTGAGTGCTGGTGTAGAGTGTGATCTGTTGATGCTGGTATAATGCCTTTGCCAGTGCCATAGGATTGCAAGGTTGCCATCAATGACAAAACCTTCAATCACATACAATGTCTCATTGGAGTGTGCATATGCCAACAATTCAATCATTCAAAATGGAGGCTAGTTCTTCTTCTATCCCTAATTTTATTGCAAATCCCACTGTAGTAGAGGTTAAGGACTATCTGACACCAATATTCAAAAGATGCCCTCATATTGCAACTCTGAATGATTCAATCGACACTTTTTTGAGGGTTCTTGAAGGCGTTTTTTATGTTGAGGATGTCAGAGGTTATATCCACTACAATCTAGAGGACTTGGGAATAGTTGAAATCAAATCAATGTACATATCTGAACTATTGAATGACTCTAGAATCATCAAGCCTGAATTCAAACATATTGCAGACCTAGGGTTAACCATACTCTTAGATATTATTGAGTTTGAGGATGAAATAATTCGGTACGTGTTTAGCAGAGTTCATGGTGAATTTATCTAGTTGGATAGACCCCACAAGATCACCAAGGAATCAATCAGAGCTATCACCGACTTACCTCAGATAGGTTAGAAACCAGAGAAGAAGATATCAAATGATCAAATCAACAAGCTCATAGGTGCAACCTCTGATAGTCAGTCAATGAGAGCCAGTACCATTACTAACAATGATTTCAAATTCGTCAGCATGATTATAGGTTACAAGGTAACCCAATCTAACCATCTTAACTCAGTTTCTAGCTCTTGTACTATTGCTACTTATCAAATGTTGAAAAGAGATGAAAAGTATGATCTATATGAATGGATGAAAGAAGAGTTGATTATGAACTTAGTCAAGATCAAGGGAGAAAAGAAAGGAGTTTTCTAGTATGGAAATCTGATAGTGTGCCTAATGCTCTTCTTTTTGAAAGAGATATCGGGTTTGTGAAAAAGGCAATGGGCCTTCAATATACCGGTAGGTAGGAAAATTAAGGGTACTATCACCGGTCTGGGGAACCAAAGAGTTGACAAAGTTTGTGGATACTTCAAATCATTTCAGAAAGCCATGAAGTCAAGGGAAAGAATTCCAAAGCACATAGTTGAGAAATACTCAACCAAAATTTGTTTCATGGTGAAATATGATGAAACTCTTATGGAAGTTGTGATACCCTGAAAGATATGGATTGAAAAAATGGGTTATGAGGTAGATGAAAATATTTTTGGATGCATATGCTAAGATGCTTATAGATTCACAAGCAGATGAATCTAAAAAATCATTTGGAACTTCCAAGCAAAAATAACTTGAAGTTAAAATAGAATTTAATCAGAAGAAGAGAGAGAGATAGCAAAGAAAAGTAAGTCAATTTGTTGAAAAAGTCTCAAAAGATATTAAGACTATAATTGAAGCCTCATGAGCCAAAGAAGTCAAGAAGAGGAAACAACCTAAAGCTCTCATTGGACCAATTAATTCACATACTAAGACTAAGGATGAATTTCCTCTATCTTTCAAGAGGGTGTAGAGAAAGAAGGTAGAAGACCTAAAGGAGAAAGCTGAGAAGACAAGGAAGTAACCGGCAAGGAAGGTAAGCTTTAAGATACTGTAAAGTAAGCCAGCTGAAAGGAAGCCCACTCAA
This sequence comes from Cryptomeria japonica, assembly GCF_030272615.1. Classification (NCBI taxonomy): domain Eukaryota; kingdom Viridiplantae; phylum Streptophyta; class Pinopsida; order Cupressales; family Cupressaceae; genus Cryptomeria; species Cryptomeria japonica. The sequence continues at coordinate 614,277,651 of NC_081409.1, read as the reverse complement.
AAGAAAAGGCCAGTAAAATAAACTCCTGCATCATCTGACAAGAAGAAGAAGAAGGGATACATAGATGAAGCTATTGAAACCGGTAATGTAACTATTATTCCACCTATGCCTTGTGATGAGTTAATAGATGAGATAACAAAGGATGGTATTTTAAAGAACATTCAACATTATTATTAAGATTTGGATGATGATGAGAAAAAAGAAATTGAGGAAGCAGTTTTGTTACACTTAGATATATAAGAAAGCTTTATTAGATATTGAAAAGCAAATACGGACACAATTATATAATACTCTAAATGCTAGAAGATTATCCATTATAGAGGAAGACCAACACAAAGATTCAAGAATTATTAACTAATTGTGGTTCAATTACCCTAGAGGAGATGAATATGTGTCTTGAAACTACTAATAAAATAATTTTCTGAAGCAACCACAGGATAGTTAGCTTTATGGCAGGTAGAGTTAAAGAAATAATTAGTGAAACCCACGAGGCATGGGTCAAAATCTTTATTGAACACCCTATTTTATATACATCACCAAAAGATAATCCTACATTTGACATCCCAGGTGATGTCAAATGCAAAAGTGTAGTGGGTATCCCATTCAAAATTTTCAAAGATGCCAAGGAATTAAATACAAAATCTGACAAAAGTAAATATACAGGGTAAAGAGGAGATACCGATAGAAAAAGCTAGTGTACATAATGAATAGGTTATAGATGTTGAGGACAAAAGTCCTACAGATCATAATGAATAGGTTGTGGATACAACAAATGAGGTACCAGTAGTAGTAGATGCTGCACCAAGTGGAAAAGCCACCAGTGCAAAAGAAGATGATATTGAAGAAAATAAATTGGAGGAGAAGGATAAAGAGAAAAATTTGGAAGGAGAGAAGGAAAAGGAAGATCAAAATGGAATAAGTGTTTCTGCACAATCATCAGAGAAAAAGGGAGAGGAATTCAACAAAGAACCGGTAGCTAGAACTTCATTGTTGGCAATTAACACTGCAAATGTTGAGCAGGAGAGAATAATAGAGATGAGTTCAATTGAACTCATGATGATTGCAGCTTAGAAAATGATCAAGGAAGGGACTAAGGAAAAACAAACAATTGATCATTCCATTCCAATTTTGCACTAGCTAGTCCCTGAATGCCAAATTGATAAGGGAGCAAGCCCATCTAGCGAGCTCAAAATGCTGATAGAACATATTTCAAAGAAATTTCAATCACTGTAGCAGAACTCTAACCGACATGCTCTGGACTATTTTTCTCAGGCCAAAAGGACCACTTTTGATCAGTTGATTGAATCAAACAAAATACAGATAGTAGATAGATTTAAAATGATAGATGATGCTTTGAGGAAATGCACAAATATTTACCGAGTATTCTGCAATTCAAGTTTACTTACAATAGATATAGACAAAAGCATTAAAGATATTCAAAATATAATTGCACACATTGTAAATAACTTTGATGGAGTAAATTATTTAACCACATCTATAGCTGGTCAAATTTTACTGTTAGAAGTTTAGATTTCATCTCTTGAAAGAGACATGGATAAAATCATATGGAGAGCTAAAGAGTTTATAGGGTTATTGAGTCCCCGGTTGGACACACTATATGTACATAAGAAGGAGTGTATAGATATGATGGGAAAGCCCACACCGACAGAACTCAAAGAAAAAGAATCTCATGCATATGTCCTAAATGGACTTGTGTCAATTTAAGGGACATTCAAATCTAATTGGGACACATATTTGGAGTTCTTGAAGAATTCTTACCTAGAAATCTTCAAGCTCATTCAACTCCAGTAAGTATTTTGAGAGACATTCCCCTATACAGAATTTCATTGATTTATTCATTCTTTGTACCAATTTTTGGCATTGATGCCAAAGGGGGAGTGATGCATGTGAGAAATAGAAAGGAGAAATATGTATGGATCATATTTCAGATGGTATATGTAGCTCAGGGGGAGTAGAATCACATTCCAAGATTAGCAGGGTAGATTGAAACCATTTTTCACATGAGTGTTGCCATCAATGCCAAAGGGGGAGATTGTTGGCAACTGAAACTCATTCGGTTTCTTATGTCATTGATGGCAACACATTTTGGTTCACATTAACATCCAACAGACACTTCACCAGGATCAAGGATTTCAAAGGTAACCGACAAACTAGGTACCGGTATGGGAAGCCAACATCACTTGGAGATTCAGCAAAGGGTAGTATCCGACAAATCATTTTATAATTCATATATATTTGTAATGAGCTGACATGTAATATCATTTTGTATGTAATCTTACATATGGCATAAATGTTTGTAAGGGTATATAAGTCATTCTATTAGGTCATTTTCATATACAATTCAAGGTAACATCAGAAATACAAATTTTATGTATGCGAGATCATTTGTATGTGAAAGCAATATTCTGTAATGATCTGTAGATGATTTCTAAGATACACATAAGGTGTATGTTATTTTGGAAAAGGTTTAGGGTTTATGAAATGAAACAGTCATAGCCTTAATCATAACTCAATTAGGCATAGCAGATGCATTATATGAGTTTAGTTTTGCATTTTTTAATCAAAAAGTGATTGCAGTCTATGAGACTCTTGGTGATGAGTAGTGTGCACTAGGAATTGTGCCTTCCTGCATGTGCAAGCCCCTATTATGTGTAATATCTCTTTATATGGCCAATGAATTGATATTGTGGGTCACAAATCCCACCATGATTTTTCCTCATTGAGGTTTTCCACGTATAAATTTTGTGTTATGGTGTTCATTTATGTGATTTCATTATTTGTTTTAGTTATATGTATTTATATTTACTGATTGATGAATGAATTCTTTGATAAGGCTAAAATCTTATTTTTCGGTAGAACACTAATTCACCTCCCCCCTCTCAGTGTTTTTGGATTCCAACACTTTCCCCTTATATGAAACCTCTACACTCTCATCCTTTTCACATTATTCACCACCATCCTTGTCCTTATCCATATCCACTATCTCCTCAGTTGTCTTTTCTTAAATGACTTTTATCATCATAGGATCTTGTGCATTGTCACTAGAATCATCAATGTTATCTATGGTTTCTACCCTAAGCTGCTCTTCCAGAGTGGCTTTCTCAGATGATGATCCTTTTTCTTATTAGGAACAATGATAGATACTTCTAGAACAGATGTGTCCTAATATGGTTCTTCCAAATTTACATCCTCTTTGATATATCAAAAATTGTCTCAAAATTGTTTTAGTTTCCTTGGTTACCTCATCTATCTTGTCGGGCATAATCTTATTCTCCCTCTTCTTACTTCAAAATTTATCCTTTGCAAGCTTTAATAATCTAGTAACTTCATCTCTATAAATGACTAAGGATAGATTTACTAGTACATACTCCTTTATTCTCTCATCCTCAAGACTTTCTATATGGTTTCTCACATCCAAAATGTCATACAGGCTTTTAGGGATCATGGATGAATGTTCTACCAATGTTTTTCTATATACATCCATGTATTCTACATCTGTTTCCTAAATTTCCCTCTGATCTTTATCATCAAATTTTTCATAATATTTAGGCACATTTTTCAAATTTTCATCCTTAAGAATTTCATTAGTTAACTCTTTCAGAGTCAATGGGGGCAAAATTTCAAATGTACCTTCAATTTTACTAGATTTGATAGCTTCATCTATCTCTGACTTCTGCTTCTTGATTTCTCTGGCTTTTTCGGATGACTCAGGTTTAGCTCTTGGCTTCTTTGATTGCTAAACTCCACTAGATTATGGCTCCTTCACAACTCTAGCATAGGTGGTTGACTTCTTGAACTTTTTTACTACTTGATTAGATTCTATCTCTATATCCTTGGTAGTGGAAGCAACATACACTTTTTAGGGTTTCTCCTTCTTCCTTTTATCCACGCCACCGAATGATGTTGCATGTGGCTTGGGTGAAGGAATGGGTTTCTACGCATGGGAGGTAGGTGCAGACTGAGACTGTCTAGGCTTGGCTTGCTTGGGAGGAGTGCGGATCAGTTTTGACTCCTTGGGATTAGCCGTGTCCTCCTCCTTCAGAATGTTTTGTTCTCTTTCCCTCTACACAACCTCCTTAGATAGACCCATTTGCTCTACCAACTCCTCAACCTCCTTTTTCACTTTCCTCTTCCTTTCTAGTTTGGTGAATTTCTTATGCAAGTATAAGTCTTTCTCTTTGTATGTTTCAAACCTTTCTTCCTTATCATCTATCGTTTGACTCAACATATGTTGATCATATGCATCAAGAATGGTTGCATCAACTTCATACCTCATGGGTATGATCCAAATAGTTCTCAACTCAACTTCCTCCATATGACATTGGTCCTTATCAACCATGAAGAAAATGGTTTTCTCATATCTCTCAAAAATCTATTTAAAGATCCTTTCTCTACTTTGCATTTTTTGTTGAAATGATTTAAAATATCCCATCATGTAGATTTTTGTGCAACAGTATCACCTAAACCCTAAAATCCTTCCTTTATCTGAACTACCACTGGTTTATCATAACCCCATTGAATATTCCGAATGCCAGGGATCTCATTTAGGAAATACAGTTCTTTTTTCCTTCTTCAACATTTGATAGACTACAAATATTGCAGTGTCAGATACAGAATTTTGCTTGCTGGATTGATATATCTTGTATCCAGTCACCATCGAGGAAAATCCCACTATTCGCCATTTGGAGGAATTGATTATGTGTTGCATTGATTTTTTTTCATTGATGTCAACATTAGCTACTTTGGCTATTTACCAGTATCCTTTTGGTCCCGATAGGTTGATTGGTTTCTGATTGGTATGATTATGTTGATCCGGTATACTCTGGTATGCTTTGTCTTATAGAATTGGGTTAGATCTCCTATTCATGATACTCATATACATGTTCATTCAGTTGGTATTGATTTGGTGATCAGATGCTATCTTATATGCTGGTAAGCCTAGTTTGTTGATCTAGTGAGGGTTTCACCAACTGAGCTTGATTGAAGATCTTTTGATGCTATGCATAAGTGGTGTAGGTGTAGCTTCTCATAGAGTTTCAAGATGCTAATGGTGATCATGTTTGAGACTTGACTGATTGAGATCATTGCTTTAGCATGTGTGGACTTAAATTGGGTCTAGTACTATCTAGGTTTTGGACCGCCTTAATGTAATGTGTTGATTGGTCTCCTCAATGTGTTTCCAAGATGACTTATGGGCTGGATATTATTTGTTTGGTCTTAGGCCAACATGTTTCATAATTATGTAATATTTTTTATTGTTTGGGTGGTCGACCTTATTGTTTAAGGTCTAAGGGTTTGTATATATATGTGTATGTCTCATTGTAGATCATGGATGGGATATGGTATGCAAGAGAATAATATAATAATCATTCATGTAGAGGATTTGGTCGATCATTGGTGATTGATTTTGGTTTATGCAAGAGGAGTAAGTCCTTTGGTATTGAGCTTAACCAAAACCGTACTCAGGCATAGGAGATGATATTATTGCAGTTCATTCTTCCTTCCAGATTGTAATATGGATTTCTTATGTAGTCAGTGAGACTCCTTTTGTAATGAGCAATGTGCTCTAGGCTGTTGGCTTTCCTTTAAGTGCAAGCCCCTCAATTTGTTATCACATACTATAGAAGTATTATCTGATTGTGGGTAGACTTCCACCATGGTTTTTCCCTTTACCAAGTTTTCCACATACAAATCTTGGTGTCATGTGGCTGGAATCTATTCTCTAATTGTTGGTTGTGCTTAATTGGTATATCTTCTATTCCAGTAATTGGTTTATGTATTCCGGTATTGATCTTATGTGTTTTGATAACAATATTTTAGTTTCTTAATGTTCTGGTAATTTGGTGACAACTGATTCACTCCCCCCTTTCAGTTGTCCTTGGGTTATTTGAACAGTCTAACAATTGGTATCAGAGCACTGGTCCTCTATGCAGAAGATTAACCACTTGAGGAAGATCCTATAGCGACTAACAGTTCAAGTTCATCTAGTTCATATGCAACGGTCTTTCAGAGAGAAATTCCTAGGCTTGATTGAATAAATTACAGAGTATAGAAGATTCAAATGGAGACTCGTATGAGATGTCTTGGTAAATAAATTTGGGAAATCATAGAGAATGGTGTTACACCTTTTAATCTAGAATCTAGAAATCCTCCTCCAACACACTTGGATAAGGAGCTTGAGAATGATTTTAAAGCTAGAGAAGCCCTCTTGTGTGCAGTTTTTGATAAGAAAATAATGGGATTGACTGACAAATCAATGGAAAAGGATATATGGGACAAGTTGGAGACTCTTAATGAAGTTGACCCTAATATTAAGATTGCTAACCTTGATGGTTATTAGGTGAGATATGAAAATTTGAAGATGGAAGAAGATGAAAGGATTACTACATTTATGGAAAGGGTAAATGAAATTGTCATGGGAATTCAATGTTGTGGTGGATCTCTGAGTGAAGATAAAATAGTTTCTAAAGTTTTAAGAGCTTTACCATCAACTTATAAGATGAAGGCTACTGCAATTCATGAATTGAGAATAATGGCTAATACTTATGTCAATAGGGATACCTTGGTTGGGAAATTATCTACTTTTGAGCTTGAAGAATTTGGACCTTTTGGATATGTGAAGTCTGAACCTTCTTTTCATGCATTTACATCATCAACTGGAAAACAAGATTGGAAAGCTTTGTATGTGAAGAAATTAGAAGATATGAAGAGAGAAGATGAAGAATTTGAGAAACTTGAAGCCCTATTTTCTAGAAGAGTACCTAAAGGATCGGTAGGAAGTAAGTATGAAGGAAAATCACCTTTTAAATGTTTTGCATGTAATAAGATAGATCATTTTGCATCTAGATGTCTTGAAAGGAGTTCAAGATTTGAAGAAAGAGCTAGATATCTTTTAAGCCTAACCCTAAATATTAGAACAAGCACAAGTATAGAAAAACAAAGATAAATCATGTTACTTTGTGGATGAGGAAGATGTGACTGATTCTGATGATGAACCGACACAAGACTCTGCTAGTAGTTCCATAATGGAAAGGAATGGGTGTTCCTAGCTATCAAGGAAGATGATCCAGCACTAGAAGAGAATGTACCTGAAGAAAAGGCCCTTGCTACTAAAATTGAAGATAAGGATGAATGGGTAATTGATAGTGGATGTTCACATCATATGACTATAGATAAAAGGAAGTTTCTATCTTTGCAAGAATCTGATGGCAGTCTGGTTAGATGTGGAGATGACAAAGCATGCATGATCAAAGGAAAAGGAACTATATCATTAGATGGTAAGAAAAATACTTGTATGTGGAAAAAGAAGTTCAATGAAACTTAAAATGTGAAAATGTTCAAAGGGCTTGTCCACACACCCATGGGACTTCTTGGTGTAAGTTATGGAGTCATGAGGAATGACTCAACTTCCCAAGGTGTGTTCCATGGTTCTCTATCTCACAAGGTCCCTCAAGCCAATGCCTTTGCTCTCAGATCACTGAGCAAAGTGACTTAGGGATGACGAATGCAAGAATGAGGGATGCTTTAGATTGATTTTAACATGAATGCATCCTATTTATGCATGATTATACAAATGAGTTTAAACTAGATTATAAGATGACAAGGTTAGTAGCAATACTATCCTAACATGATATATTAGTTATATGATTTAAGCTAATGATAATAGAAATGATCTAAAATGCTTATTAGATTAATTCCTATTACAAAGAGAGGCTTGATGTATGCTAAAATTGAGTATAAGTGTGATACTAAAAGCTTGGATCTCTAAAATGGAGAAATGAGAGCTCTATTTATAGGGAAAATAGGGCAATGGATGGTCAATATTCGAGGAACTAATCAAGAGTCAGGATTGAAAATTATCAATCCATGTTAACAATTTCCACTAATGAAATGCTGACAATTGTCAACATAACACTACTTGAGAGGAGAGGTAAGAAGCATTAAATGCTTGAGAAGACCTCATGGTTACCCTGGAAGGTAAGGGTTAAGGTTAGGTTAGGTTATCCAATGGATAAAGTTTTTACCCAATGGGTAAACTCTTGTGCAAAGGTTAAAGGGATAACCATGGTCAAAGCAATGAATACTTGATGAGACCCCTGGGTTAGATGAGGGTTAAGTTAGGCAAAAAGTCTCTAACCATGCCACTAAGGGTTAGTTAACCATTAATGGTTTGAAGACTTCGGGGACAAATTTGTAAGAGTCCTTCCAAATTTGGGGGTATTCAACAAGTTAGCTTGTTGAAGGCATAAAGGCTTTAATGCCTTTTGAAGATTTTACTCCAAATTTGAGAAGTGACCTCCAATTTAGGGAAAGGGGATAATTGATGGGCTTAGGTTAATTGATTAGGATTAGATGGGTTCTAGAAGAATTTAGGAAGAAGGTTAGGAGGCAAGTGGGAGATGTAGGAAAATGCAAGTGGATGAGGGATAATAGGATTTAATTAAAATAAATTGCTTTATTTCAATTTGGTTACAAATTGGGGATTTAAATAAATTAGATTTATTTAATTGGGGTAAACTATTTAATTAAATGTAAATTTAATTAAAAAGTAGAGAGAAGGGATTTAATTAAATAAAATGATTTATTCAATTAAATGATATAAAGGGCTTAAGTCAATTTAAATAAATTAATTAAATAATTTATTTAATTAAATTAGATCTAACTAAATAGAGTAATGAGAATAAAATGAACATTAAATATTCATTTAGGAATACGATCATTTTTATACGTCTACAATACTGATAATGTTTATTATGTTGAAGGTTTAAGGCATAATATTTTGAGTGTAGGATAGTTGGTGGATAAGGGATTTCAATTACAATTCAAGGATGAAAAATGCAAGATCATTAATAGATCTAGATTGGAGATTGCAACCGGTACTTAGACAAAAGGTAATATATTTCATTTGAATTCCGATGAGAAGACATGTTTTATTGCACAAATTGATGAGAGTTGGATTTCGCATAAAAGGCTATGCCATGTGAATTTTGATTGCATGGTAAAGATCAGTTCAACTAAGGTGGTTAGATATATACCTAAGATTGTGAAGCCCTATAATCCAATATGTAAGGAATGTCAATTGGGAAAATAGGCTAGAACCTCTTTTAAGAGTATTCAAGACAAATCTAATAATGTTATTGATCTTATTTATACTGCTTTGTGTGGTCTTGCTAAAATCAAAAGTTTTGAAGGTGATAGATATTTTATGCTAATCATTGATGACAATTCTAGAATGATGTGTGTTACTTTTCTAAGGGACAAATCTGAGGCTTTTGAAAAGTTTAAAATATTTAAAGATAAAGTTGAAACTAAGATAGGATTGAATATTAAGTGCTTAAGGTCAGATCATGGTGGAGAATTCACATTCGGTGAGTTTAATAACTTTTCTGAGAAGCATGGCATAAGGAGATAATTTTCTGCTCCTCGGACACCTCAACAAAATGGAGTTGTGGAAAGAATGAACAAAACTATCATGGATGCTACTAGAACCATGATGATGGAAGCTAATCTACCTCATATCTACAGGAGAGAAGCAGTGAGAACATCAGTTTATACATTCAACAAAGTTCATATCAAAGGAGAAACTGGTAAGACACCTTCTGAATTATGGTTTGGCAATACACCTATAGTTAAGTACTTCAGAATCTTTGGTAGCAAATGTTTCATTGGAAATTTTGATCCTAGATGTGATGAAGGGATATTTCTTGGTTATTCTAATGAAAGAAAAGCATATAGATGTTATAACAAAATATTGTAGAGAATTGTGGAAAGCGCTAATGTCAAGGTGGATAAGCAAAATAGAAGCCAAATCAGAATTTATGAACAAGAACCGACAATGGAAATAATCATAACTGAACCCGTAACACCTTTACTAGAATAGAATGTTGAACAAGTTACTCTGGTAGTATCAAAAAATTCAACAATAACTAAAGATCGAGGAAGAGGAACAAAGAGTTGGAAGACTCCTAGGTATGTAAGGTTGAATCAATAAGAAGATCAGATAATTGGGGATAAGAACAATGGAGTGATGACAAGAAGAAGATTGATAGCTAATGAGGTATGTTTAAATTTTCAAGTTGAACCGGTATCAATAACTGAAGCATGTAAAGATGAATGTTGGATGAAAGCTATGGAAGAAGAATTAGATCAGATAGAAAAGAATAGCACGTGGATTTTAGTTCCCTGACGTAAAAATAAGAATGTTATTGCAACTAAATGGGTTTTTAGGAATAAATTAAATGAAGATAGACAAGTTGATGAATAAAGCTAGGTTGGTTTGTAAAGGATATTCTCAAAAGAAAGGAATTGATTATGGTGAAACTTTTGCACCTGTAGCTAGGATTGAAGCTATAAGATTATTTCTTACCTATGGTGCACATAAAAAATACAAGGTTTATCAGATGGATGTTAAGTGTTCTTTTCTAAATGGGGATCTTGACGAGGAAGTTTATATTGAGCAACCTGATGGTTTTTCACTTTCAGATGATAAAAATATGGTTTGTAGGTTAAAGAAAGCTTTATATGGATTGAAACAGACACCTAGAGCTTGGTATGCAAGGTTGGACAAATATATTTTAAAGCTTGGTTTCACTACAGGTAATGCTGACATTAATCTATATTATAAAGTCATTGATTATGATATACTGATTATTAAGGTCTTTGTTGATGACATGAGGTAAAGATAAGTTGTGCATGGAATTTTCTAAAAATATGGAGAATGAATTTGAAATGTCTATGATTGGGGAAATGAAATTTTTCTTAGGTTTGTAGATTACTCAGACTGATAAAGGTATTTTCATCTGTCAAACTAAGTATGCTAGAGAGTTGTTGAAGAAATTTGGTATGGATAATTCTAAATCGGTTAGTACTCCTATGGTTACAAGTGAGAAATTGACAAAGAAAGATGAATCAACACCAATAAATCCTAAAAGATACAAGTCTCTGATTGGAGCTATTTTATATTTGACTCAGACTAGACTAGATATAATGAATGCAATTTGCATTGCATCAAGATATCAAAGTGATCCTAGAGAAAATCATGAGAGTACGGTAAAAAGGATATATAGATACTTACAAGGAACATCTAAATATGGTTTGTGGTACCCTAAAGATGATGACTTTACTTTATGTGCATATACAAATGTAAACAGGGTAGGTGATGTTGATGACCAAAAAAGTACTTCCGGTGGAACTGTCTTTCTTGGAAAGAAACTTATTTCATGGATCAACAATAAACAATCATGTACTTCTTTATCTATTGCTGAAGTTGAGTATGTTGTGTTGGTATTTTGGTATGGTTTTTTCATTGATGTCAACACCTACTAAAACACTAGCACTCTAGAGATCCAGCAGCATTCACCGGCAAGAAAGTAACTATTGCATAGTTACTGGTATATGGTTCATCGACATGATATAATGATCACCGGCACTTGGAATGAGATGGAAGACATCGTGTGGACACTTTGTTTTGAATAATTAATCATTGGTATATTCATATTTGCATATTCATTTTTATCGACAAATAGGTCCAGGGTTACCTAGGGTTACACTGGCAAGTTTATCTTTTCCAGATCAGCATGGCACGCTATGGAGATGATTAATTATTGTTGTAAATGCATTAAGCCGACATGTTTAATTGGTTATTGCATCAGATATTATATTGTTTGTAAAATGTTTTTATTGTAATATCTTGTAGAGCCAACCTACTAAAATTGGTCTTAGATTATGGTATAAATGTAAGATCTTATTTGTAAGATCAAATGTGGAATGTGAAAAAGAATTGTGAGAAGGTATATGTGAGATTAAGTAGAGCTATACACGAAGACATCATTTGAAGGTGCAACTAGGTTTTTGTGAAAGCATATCAGCATTACACTGGTACTAAATCCAGCATATGAAGATGTTATTTTGTGCAGTACATTCTTATTGGATTTAACTATCCAACTGTAGTCATTGTGACTCCCTTTTTGTGACTGAGCAGTGAGCTCTAGGCTGTTGGCCTTTCTGCATGTGCAGACCCCATTTATGTACACTTACTATCTGCAGTAGTATACTTAACTGGTTTACCGATATTAAGCATTAAGTTGGTTAAGTTATTTTTGGTTTGAATTTATTTGACAACTGATTCACCCCCCCCCCCCTCAGTTGTTGTTAGGTCCCAGAGACAACTAAGAGGGGGGGGTGAATCAATTGTCAAATAAATTCAAACCAAAAACAACTTAACCAACTTAATGCTTAATATCGGTAAACCAGTTAAGTATGCCGGTAGACAGTGTTAACAGTTAATTGCTATACCAGTAAAGATTAATGCATGAAACATAAACTTAAAGTCATCCACAACACATAACACCAATATTTGTATGTGGAATTGACTCAAACTAGACTAGATATAATGTATGCAGTTTGCATTGCATCAAGATATCAAAGTGATCCTAGAGAAAATCATGAGAGTACGGTAAAAAGGATATATAGATACTTACAAGGATCATCTAAATATGGTTTGTGGTACCCTAAATATGATGACTTTACTTTATGAGCATATACAAATGCAAATTGGGTAGGTGATGTTGATGACCAAAAAATTACTTCTGATGGAACTTTCTTTCTTGGAAAGAAACTTATTTCATGGATCAACAATAAACAATCATGTACTTCTTTATCTACTACTGAAGCTGAGTATGTTGCTGCTCCTAATAACTATACACAAGATCTATGGATGAAGTAAATGTTAAAGGACATAAAAGTGCATTGCAATGGACTAGTAGTTATTCACTATGATAACTCTGCTGCTATAGACATATCAAAGAATCCAGTATTCCACTCTAAGACAAAGCACATATCTATCAAGTATAACTTTTTGAAGGAGAAGGTGGAAGAAAATGAAGTAAGATTGGTTTATGTGAACACTAAAGAGAAAATTGTAGACATCTTCACTAAACCTTTGCCTAAAGAATCATTTGAGTACCTCAAAGATAGATTAGGGGTTTCTGCAGCTCTGGTAGAAAAATAATTGATGCTATTTGGTATTAGTCTAGTATGCATTATCAGAGCTATTATTCATTTCAGATTGATGTGGTGATTCTACTACTCATGGGGAGTAGTTAGTCTTGTGATTCAGTGGTTTATGATTTTTCTTTGATATTTATGTCAGATCTCTGGCATTGATGTCAAAGGAGGAGAGATATTCATGTGAAAAACTTAAGGGTTATATACATTAGGGGGAGAAATTTGCAGAACTCAACTGTGATATCATCTACAGGGAGAGTTTGGATCATAACTTCATTTCTATATTCTTGTGTAGGAGATTTGTTTGGCATTTCTTTGCACTTGGATGATTTTCACATCTAGTGTTGCCATCAATGCCAAAGGGGGAGATTGTTAGCCATTTGGAGGAATTGATTGTGTTGCATTGATGTTTTGTCATTTATGTCAACACTAGCTACTTTGGTTGTTTACCAGGGTATCCTTTTGGTCCCTATAGGTTGATTGGTTTCTAGTTGGTATGATCATGTTGATCCGATATACTTTGGTATGCTTTGTCTTATGGAATTGTCTTAGATCTTCTATTCATGCTACCTAGATACATGTTCATGTAGTTGCTATTGATTTGGTGATCGAATGGTATCTTATATGCTGGTAAGCCTGGTATGTTGATCCAGTGAGGGTTTCATCGGCAGGGATTGATTGAAGATATTTTGATTCTATGCATAAGTGGTGTTGGTACAACTTCTAGTAGAGTTTCAGGATGTTGATGGTGATCGTGTTCAAGAATTGACTGATTGGGATCATTTTCTAGCATGTGTGGACCTAAAATAGGTCTGATACTATCTAGGTTTTGGATCGTCTTAATGTAACGTGTTGATTGGTCTCCTCGATGTGAAACCGGGATGAATTATGGGTTGGATATTATTTGTTTGGTCTCAGGCCGACATGTTTTATAATTATGTAATATGATTTATTGTCTGGGTGGTTGACCTTATTGTTTAAGGTCTAAGGGTTTGTATATATAAGTGTATGATCTCATTATAGATCATGGATGGGATATGGTATGCAAGTGAATAATGTAATAATCATTCATACAAAGGATTTTCTTGATCATTGGTGATCGAGTTGGGTTTATGCAAGAGGATTAAGTCCTCTGGTATTGAGCTTAACCAGAACTATACTCAGGCATAGGAGATGTTATTATTACAGTTCATTCTTCCTTCCAGATTGTAGTCTGGATTTCTTATGTAGTCAGTGAGACTCCATGTGTTATGAGGAGTGTGCTCTAGGCTATTGGCCTTCCTGCAAGTGCAGGCCCCTCAATTTGTAATCACATACTGCAAAAGTACTATCTGACTGTGAGTAGGCTTCCCACCATGGTTTTTCCCTTTACCGGGTTTTCCACATACAAATCTTGGTGTCATGTGGTTGGTATATATTCTCTACTTGTTGGTTATGCTTAATTGGTATATCTACTATTTCGCTAATTGGTTTATGTATTTCGGTATTTATCTTATGTGTTCCAATAACAATGTTTTAATTGCTTAATGTTCAGGTAATCTGGTGACAACTAATTCACCCCCCTCTTAGTTGTCCTTCAGTTTTTTGAACTGTCTAACACTCACATCATGCTCAATGATATCATTGATTGTCATTGATTGGTTATCAAATTGGGATCCAATAATAGTTGTTACTATAGTATTTTGAACTTTCCTCAAATTGGGGATCTCACCGGTTGAATTCAAATAGGTAACTACTTGAATGGATTTCTTGGTAAGCTTGTGAGGTCGGTCCAGCCACATGAACTCATCATGGATTTGACTAAGAATGTATCAAATCCATTAGGGTTCATCAAAGACCAGGAAATGAATGAATTGGATGAAACCCTTATTGTGCAATACCTTGAATTCCAGTTTTAAATTTCCCATACCATCCATCATGTGCTTGGTATAAAGTGAGCGAATGTCAGAATTCCTAATCTCTTCAATGTTATAGTGGATGTATGCTCTAACATATTCATTATTAAGTATGCCATATGGAACAAAGGAAAATGCACCTTCTAGATCATCTTTAGTAGATTTAAATGGGTGCCTCTTGAATACGAGCCTTGCTCTCTCAGTAATTTTGACCACCAATGGAGTCGCAACACTAGATGTAGATGCATATGCCATTTCAAAATAAGGGTATGAACAAATAGATTGTGTATGAATAAAATACATTTTCAATCACAACTGGATGCAAGGAATCTTCTGACGAATTGCTTCAAGATCATATTTCACTGCAATATCTCTTTTGCTCTTCTTTTTTACTCTTACTCTTTGTTCGCAATTTGAAAAATGAATAGAAGGATTCCCTTTTATCTTCTGAAAACCTAACTTTTAGTTGTAATAAATGCACAACCCTAAAATCTTCTAGATACCTTGTTTTTCATGAATTCACTCATAGGAATCTCAAATCACTATGAATTCTTTCGGTTATCAACTGCATAACTATTCTCCATCATCTGCAACCATTCTCAACCGGTGGGGGTTTTAAAGACATGCATGAAAATCTTCCCCATAAGGCCAATATGCCTTAGTTATTGAATGAGGTTCCAACACCAGATTTAGGTGTGGAGCCATTCTGAACATTTGAATATTCCTTTTTCATCCACATCTTCTTATGCTAATCTTTGATCTCTTCCACTTTAGCTTTTCTTTTTTCATTTGATTTGTTCTTGTTCACCAGAGCATTCTTTCTTCTGTAATATCTTGCAATATGATCGGGTTTGTTGCATGCATGACAAACAACATTCCTCTACATAGGCCTAAAGTTCATCTGATTTGGTCTCATCCTAGATTGGTTAGATATACGTCCAAACATTCCACAAGCATAGCATTTCTTGTTCTAATTTTTTTTATCATTGTTCTGCACATGTTCGACTTATGACCAAAGTTGTTACAAATGAAACATTGTCTGGTAAAGGTAGGACCATTATTCATCACATTACTCATCATCCCATTATTCATATTACTTTTGCATTGACTTTTCATATGACCAAATTTACTACAAGAAAAACATTTACCATTGAATTTGTAGGCATTAGGTTGTCTTACCAGAGTTTTCTTGTCCTTCTTATTATTGCTTTGACCAGAACTAGAGGATTCTCCTTTCTCAAATCCAAGTCCTCACATGTCTTTCCCATGTCTCTAAATTTCCATCATCTCATCCAACCAGGTAGAGCTAGCTTTGAATTTTTATTTTTACTCATTTGTAGTAGTCAGCTCATCTCTCAGAATTATGATCTACCTTCGAAGCTCTTGTCCATCATTCTTGCATTGCACCAATTCAAGCTTCAAATAATAATTCTCATATGTCAATCTACAACATTCATCAGATCTATCCTTCAATGATTAATTCAAGGTTTCTTCATTCTTCTTCTAGTCTTCAATCTCCTTTGTCAGCTTCATTACAATGGATTGCATTTCATTCCTCAAAAAATGCATTATCCCTAGCCAACTTCTCACATTCATTTGTCTTGTCTTGTAGGGATTTATTATCAACACTTTGTTCTTATTTCTCCTTCAGCTTGTCCATCAACTCCTTTCTCTTTTCTCTAGAAGTGCTCACTTAAACTTTTAGAGTTTCAATGAATTATTCAACTGCATTCAGATTTTTTTCAGAGAACTTACTTCATTTCTTGTTGCATCAAGATCTTCAAGTGTCACACTAAGTTGTTTCTGCAAACTAGAGTCCACTATTTCAATCTTTTGGAACTTCCTCAAGATGTTAGGCTTCCTCAAAGGAAATAGGCTCTGATACCAATTTTTGGAATAAATGAACATTGAGAGGGAGGGTGAATCGATGTTTAATAATTTGCAAACTTATTAATCTAATTCTTAATCCACTAGATGCACATGAAAGAAAGTAATATGCAGTAACTCGAAAAAAATAACCAAATAGCCATAATATTGGAATTTTTATGTGGAAACCAAGAAAGGGAAAAACCATGGTGGTATTTGAACCCATAATATTATTATACTATGGTGATAAGTATGATAATATTACATAAGGGGAATGCACTTGCATTCAGGCACACTGCCTAGAGTTCAATACTCAATTACAAAAAGGGCTACAACCCGGAGGAAGGCTCACTACCTTACAAGCTAATATAAAATGATTGCAATGATGGATTAACTAAAGTATTGCATCGAAAAATGCCAAATTGTAGTTCTAGATAGGCTCAGATTGTCTTCTACACCTGATTTGTCACTTTGCTATGTTTTCCCACTCAATCACTCACCAGACCACCAAAGCCTTCAATCGCATTCACCAAACTCACAAATTCTCTCATACAGACTCTCTTTTCTCATCTCCTCTATCAAAATGATCCACCAAATTGATCTTATATATTTACACCAATAAAAAGAATAGTTAACCATGTCGGCCTCCAAAAACTGCATAACATGCAACATGAAACGTGTATCATCAAATCAGCTCAACTTGTCGACAAATCTAAATGTAGACCAAAACAAGATAATAATTATCTTCCCATAAGTTATCCCAATCACCTTGAATACAAAACCAATCACCTAAAATATCCCTAAGATTTCACAACACACTTTACACCAAAATAACTTTTCTCTAACTAGATTATCGGATACTGGAGCTCTAAAACTTGCATATAATTCAACACCGAATATCAGGATCATGAGATAATATGTCTCGAACCATGAATCAACTTCCTTGATCACCACAACCAAAATTACAACACCACTGTCAAGCTATACACCATGATCTCATGCTCTATTGGTTATTGTGTTCCACCTTCCAGACTTATGCCTTATGAACAAAATGACTTCCAATAAATCAGATCTGTACACGGGATGTGGTTACCGAAATGAGTTGTCATTAATAACAACCCCTAAGAATTCCTCATGCATCAATCATCACCAGAAAAATATCTCTTGCCAACACAATCATTTTGCCAAAATGGTAACCTGCATAGGAAAAGCAAAATACAAAAATGGACGCAACTTTAACTACTATTCTTCCTTGAGTTGGTCTTCTTCCAAGGAGTAGTAATTTTTATGCCAAGATTTGATTTCATTGGCTGGCCAATCAAAAGATCTTAATCTCTGCAGTTTATTCATTGCTTCTTTCATCCTATGAGTTGGTACAATAGTTGTTGTTGGAATCTAAGAACATTGAGAGGGGGGTGAATCAGTGTTCTACCAATAAATGAATTTATGAACTTATTGCTAATGAACCAGTTAACAGAAAATAAAATTAAATTGCATAAACCAAACAACGCATAAAGAAAAAATACCATAACACCAATATTTATATGTGGAAAACCCATGGTGGGGCTGATACCCACAATATCTATATACTTGATCAAGGTATACAAATATTAAATAGAGGGGGTTGCACATGCAATCAGGCTCACCACCTAGAGCTCACTGATCAAACAAAAGTCTCACTAACTTACACAACATTACACAATGATTTCATATAGAAGTGAACTTATATGATGCATCTGACCATGCTAGATAAGTTTCGATTAAAGATCTGTCAACCTCCTTTGAACTGTTTTATTGATACTCTATTCTTCTCTATTCTACTACTGGTTGGGATTGCACACATGAAACTATGTACCAAAGCTTCCACTCAGTGACCAAATCACATACCATCAATCTCTGACTGATTCGCATCACAAATTGCATAACCACTATTATGAAATCTATCACTAAATGATCTCCCTTAAATACCCTTGTAACTTGTTTATCATGTCGGCCTCAAGATGAAAAATAAACTTGTCGGCTTCTAAATCACAAAGTATGATATACATTATCTTGATGATCATATCCGATGTCTGTTAGGTCCCGGAGACAACTGAGAGGGGGGGTGAATCAGTTGTCCAATAAATTCAACCAAAATTAACTTAACCAAAACTTAATGCTTAATGCCAGTAAAACTTTATGCTGATAGACAGTTTTATCAATTAATTATAGTACCAGTAAAGATTAATGCATGAAACAGAAAGACATTAACATCCGCAACACATAACACAAATATTTGTACGTGGAAACCCTGTAAGGGGAAAAACCATGGTGGGAAGCCTTACCCACAATCAAATGATACTACTGCAAATAGTATGTGTGTATAATATGGAGTTTGTACATGTAGAAAGACCAGCTACCTAGAGCTCACTGCTCAATCACAAAATGGGAGTCACACTGACTACAATTGGATGGTTAAATCCAATGATAATGTACTGCATAAAATAGCATCTTCATATGCTAGATTCAATACCAGTTTAGTTCTGATTGCTTTCACAAAAACCTTCCTTCAACCTTCAAATGATGTCTGCGTGTATAACTCTTCTTATTTTCGCATATACCCTATTACAATCCTTTTTCAATCACATATCAATCTCACAAATGAGATCTTACATTTATACCATAACCTAAGACCAATTGAATAGGTCGGCTCAATAAAAGACATTACAATAAAATCAATTACAAATAAATCATTATACGATGCATCATGTCAGCTCAATGCATTTACAATAATAATAAATCATGTCCATAATGTGCCATGCTATTTTGGAATAGATATGCTTGTCAGTGCATAACCTGGACCTATTTGCCGGTAACAACAAATATGCAAAGCCAAATAGACTAATAACCAAATCGCAAAACCAAGTGATCAAATAATGTCTTTGACATAACCAAGTAGTCTCCAAGTCCTTCCAAGTGCCAGTGAAAAATATAACCTACCGGTGAACCAAATATCGGTGACTGTGCATAAGTCACTGACTTGCTAGTGAACAAAACCAAAGATCTCTAAGTGCTAATAAAGTTGACAAGTGTTGACAAGTGTTGACATCAATGACAAAACCATATCAAAATATCCAAAATACCAACAATATCATCCTATGCATTACGATAAATTCCACAAGTAATTTTATTGGGGTCCCAAAATACCTTAATCAGGTTCTATACTTAACCGGGTTCCAAATATTCATTACTGGAATGAAGACTAACCAGTTAACAAGAATAAAGCAAAGTGTGTGTATACCGGTTGGCCCAATCCATTTAAAATGATAAGACAATGAATTTGAATGAGAAATACCAACACATGAAGATGAGTTGCCATCAATGACAACCCTAAATATAATTCACCTTGCCAGATGAGTGTCAATTGTCAACAATCTCCCCCTTTGGCATTGATGGAAACACTCATGTGAAAAATGATATCATCTCTAAATCTGCTCCCCCTTTCCTATACATCCATGCAGTTATATACATCTAGTGTACTCCCCCTATTATATACATCCATTTTTCACAATACTCCTCCCCCTTTGACATCAATAACAAAGCAAGATGCCCAGCCAAAATGTTGTACAAATATATACATATCGGTTCCTATACATATTTCAATATGTCAGCATACAAAGTCTTCAAAAATGAAAAATATGTGTCCCAACCCTTCTTGAGAGAATCAAGGATGGAGGTGAATCCATTAAAGAGACTGGCATAATAATCAATTGCCTGGGATTCAATGGCATCATCCTATTGCATGTTAGATAGACATTTTATTTTGTAGCATAGCAGGTTATCTAGCCGAGGACCAATAAAATTTCAGAGCTTTGTTGCTCGCCTTATTGTGTTGTCCCTTTTCTTTTCTAACCTCAAAATCTGATTCATAACTGCTAAAACTGGACCTTCTAAAGAAATTGTCAAATTTGCTATCGGGTTATAAGAGTTTGAAATCTGGAGCAAGTGATCTTTACAATCCAAAATTTGCTTGTCTATAGAGGTTGTAAGCTTAGAAAAAACTAGACAAGACTTGTATACCTTTCCTCCTTCTGCTAATGCGTCATCAATGGATTGTAAGAAAGTTTGAATTTTTTCCTTCTCTGATGCAATCATCACCAAAAACGTCTACTTCTGAGCCTCAATAAATATGTATTTAGCCTTAGTTAAAGAAATATTAACCAAAGAATCATATTGCTTAGGGATGTATTCAATTCTCTTGCAATTTACCAGATGAGCTTGCGCTCTCCTTAGCCTGGAATTCTGGTACAAGACGATTCAATGATTCAAAAGTATTCTAAATTAATTCTCTATTCTTAGACTCTTCCTTTGGAAATTCTTGAGTTTCTTGAGCCTGAAGTGCTGTGGTGGCCAAAATTTTCTCTATCAGAGACATCAAATGATAAGGCTTGTCAAAACTAATAGAAAAATGCAGTAATTTCTCTTTGGCTAAGGATGATGTGTCAATTGGCCAAACTGGAAGGGAAGACCAACTTTGTCTGTTTGCCTATGTCATCTTGTGAATTATCCTCTATGGCCTTTACCTCATGTGTACCAGTGGCTTTGCCACTTGGTGCCTCACTCACTTTTGGTGCATCATCTGAGACCTTATACTCTGTACCTTTGTCCTTCTCAACCTTTGTATCTACATTTTGTACATGGGATTCTAGAGGATTCTGAGTATCCTCAATACTAAGATTGGACTCATTAGCCAGTTGTGTAGTAATCAGTGGAGTGCTAACCGGTGGATCTATATTTACATTCTTCTCATCTGTTTTTGCTGGTTCCTTGTCCCCTAGTAATTGTATATTCTGTGATTGAACAAAACTAGGACTTAACTCATATCCAAGACTCAAAGGAGTTATAACCCATGTGTCAATTGTCTCCTTCCAAATTTCCTCAATCTTTTCTAACATCAAGTTATTAATCTGGTGTTTAGGATTGAATTCAGTTGAACATGTCTTATTAGCTAAATTTGCAATCTCTGGTGGAGTTATTTATGGACATAGATTGACCAATTTTGTTTCCTTTATTTGTTAGTCCAAAGTTTGTGCATGTAATTTTATGGCCTCTAACTTATCATATAATTCCTTGGGAAAAATTTTCAATAACTCAATCAAAGTCCTACTAAAAGAATCAAGATGTAAAACAATTACGTCCTATAACTGCTTCTTGTCTTTATCATCAAAATCATCATAGAATGCATAAATGTTATCCAAATTCCCATTATTAATAATTTGATCAATAATATCCTGAGCATCTAATTTCTTCTTCTTACTGGTTCTCCTCTTTGTTTATGGTTTAGATTGCTCATCTTCCTTAGGCTTCCACTTATGTACAATTGTGATTTTGGGAGTCTTCTAGGGAGGCTCCATCTTAGATTGTTTCTTTTGTTCTTCCTTCTTCTCTTTCAAAACTCTTGCAAAAACACCTTTCTTCTTTGGAGATTGTTTGATCTCTTCATCAGATTTAGTCTCGTTAGAAGATACAATCATGTATTTCCTAGCTGATTTTTGTTTCCTCTTCACTGATTCCTTTGGCTTGGGGCTGGCAGGCTCGCTGGATGGTTCTTTCAGTTGTTTTGATGACTCTCTTGTAACTAGGACCACATAAGGAGTGGTCTGAGCTACCTTCTTCACTCCTCTCTCCTCCTTCCTCTTCTACTTCATCTCTTCCTTTCTCCGGGCTTCAAGGATTTTGACTTTTTGTTCAATTTTAGCCCTGTCATGACTCTCACTGATTAATGTCTTAGCTGCAACCCTTGTCATCTTATTTCTTATGGTGGGTGCAATTTGTTCCTGATGCAATTTTAAACCCTTGTCCTGAGCTATGCCAATTTTTTCTTCTTTCTCATCAACTAAAGCTTTCAATAAATGTTGTGCATAAGAATCCAGTGTTGCCTCATCCACTTCATATCCCATCGACACGATCCAGACTATTCTAGGCTAGACTGCCTCCATCATACATTCATCTTTATTAACCATAAAACAAATAGTATCTTTAAATTTTTTTATAATTTCCTTTGGAATTCTAACTCTATTTTTCATTTCTTCTTGGAAAGTTTTAAAAAATGCCCATAGATTAACCTTTTGTTGTTTATCACCTTGTTGATCTAATACTTGAGCTATTTGAGTAGATATTGGTCTATCAAAATCCCATTGAATCTTCCCATATCCCAGTATCATATTCAAAAAATAAAATGTCAAACATATGATGAAAGAACCATACCTGAATGTATTCTTCTTATCTTGCTTTATTTTTTGAAGATTGGTCATTAACTCCTTGAACATCACACTGCATAGGTCATAATGTGCATTTTCCTTCACCATCTGATGTGCAATGAGGATGTTGGTTCCAGAGACAAAGTTCAGCTAGTTGCACTGATAAAATTTATAACCAATTACCATTGCTTCAAATTTTATATTAATATCTCTAATATCATCAACTCTCATCAATCTACCATCGAAGGTGGCACCGGTGAGTTTGCAGAGTTATGTGTTAGAAATTTTTGACCTAGGCCCTAGCAAAAATCTGACCTTATGAAGGCATGTGATATTATTGATGATTTCTTCAATAATTTTATATGGCTGGTCCAACCATATAAATTCCCTATGAATGCAGCTAAGAATATACCTGACCCATTCATCTTTGTCGAAAGTCAAAAAATCCATGAACTAGGTAAAACCCTTCCTCTGCAAATGTGTATATTCTGGCTTCAATTGATTGTCATTGATCAAGTGCTCAGTAAATACATAGGATATTTCATTACTTTCGATCTCTTCAATATCACAATGAATATATGCCCTAATATCTTTAGTGTGAAGAACACCATGGCAAACACTCAGAAATGCTCCCAACGGTTCATCCAAAAGAGATTTAAAAGGATGTTTCTTAAATTCCGGATGAGGGAGGTCCTTAATTTTCACTACCAAAGGAGTATCAACATTTGATGATGATGCCATGAAAAAATATCTAGGGTTTCTGCAAATAGTAAATACCTTAAGATCTTGTTGGATGATGAAATGCTTTCTAAATGTAGATACTCACACAAATCACCTTTGGACTCTTGAAATGCCTTAGAAATCGCTCTTAAGAATACTTGATCATTGTGTGAAGAAAGGACTTACCTGTTTCCCTTTTATTACCATTAACCCTAATTTTCCACTGTCATAAATGCTACTTGAGAATCTGACTGGATTACATAATCTATAGATAGGCTCCAGTAAACACTTGAAATCACCTGAGTATCCATCCACAATCAGAATTCCTTGACTACAGACCTAATCCAAGGTGTTTGCATGATCTTCATTGATTTGCCTACCCATAAGGCAGAGTGCCTTAGTTACCAAATGAAGTTCCTACATCCAGTGTAGGACTAGAGGGCTCTACCATTTGATCTATTGGTGGAGTATCTAACTTCCTAACCCATCCTCTCTCATGCTTCTGTCTGATATCTTCAACCTTTTCCTTTCCCTTCTCATTTCCATTTCCATTAGCTATCGGTGGATTCTTGTTTCTGCAATACTTAGCAATTTGTCCAATCTTGTTGCATGCATAACAGACAACATTGGGAGGGGTAGGAGCGGGAGCTCAAATTTCTAGCAAGGTGGGAACCCTGGTTCCACTAGTGACAGTGGCCAGATCAATGGTGTTGGTCCTATTGACGATAAGGACAAGCCCCCAGACTTCCTAGTTCCTGTTGTTGACTCACAGTCTGATGGTACTCTGTTTGCCATGATAGTGGATTCTTCTAGGCATCTGGGGGAAGGGTCCAATGGGGGGCCCATGCCACTAGTTGACCTCGTGGATAATGGGAGGGAGGGGAAAAAATGGTCTTCCCTTTTTGGATCTAGACCAACTGGTAAATCCTCCCTTCCTCTTGTTAAGAACATTTCTCACCCTTCTAGTGGTAAGTTTGCTATCTCCATCCCTGACCAGGTTCTGGACCATAATATCAACAGTATGTCGAACTCCTTGGTAGGGAAATTTATGGGTCCACGCCCAAACATTGAAGTTGTTAGGGCCTTTGTTAATCGAAAATGGGCCCTTAAAGGAAACGTTGAGGTCTCAGCACTACCCAAAGGTATTCTATCTTTCTCTTTTTCATGCAAAGAAGATAAGGTTAAGATCTTGTGCGGGAGTCCCTGGATGGTGGGAAAGATAGCCCTAGTTCTAAGAAAATGGCATCCAAAATTAAAGATGAATGATTCTCTTCTGGCGCAAGTTCCAATTTGGATAAAACTCCCAGGATTGCCTCTTGAGTATTGGGCAGAAAGCATCTTCTCTAGAATAGCAAGTTCTTTTGGTGAGCTGCTCTCTATAGACCCAGTCACTGCTTCAAAAAGAAGATTAACCCATGCAAGGTTCTGTGTTGGAGTAGCCCCTGAGGCAGATATGCTGGAATAGATTGATCTAGTTTCAAAACTGGGAACCTGGAAGCAACATATAGAATATGAAACTATTCCTTTTGCATGTTTCCACTGTAAAAAGGTAGGTCATTAGGCAAAATCTTGCCCAAAAAAGAAAAAGGTGGAGCCTAATCAGTTAAAAGCTCAGATTGAAAGCCAGAATAGGCTAGAGAAATGGGTGTAGCAAGTTAAAAACATAGAAAATAAGGAAGAAAATTCCAATCACTTTTCTCCTTTGGGGGAACAGAAGGAAGCCTCAAACTCTATCTTCAGTCCCATGGAATAGGAAGCAGATAGAAATGAAACAACCAAAGCTAGTCCCATAAAAATAACTCAGAAAAAGGATTTGAACGATCAGAATGATCCTCCAAAAGTGAAAGATGAAGTGGTTGATGACACATATGAAAACAAGGTAGTGGAAGCTAGAGACTATCAACCTGAGGACAGTGAGATCCCAGATCCACAAGTTGAAAGTACAGACTCTTTTGTAGCCATACCTAGTTTTGAAATTCAAGAAGCCCAAAAGTGTGCAATTTTGGGATTGAGCCTTTCGGATTCGGATCAGAACTCAAGAACAACAAACATTATTTCAACTGAGTCCAAAACTCCTAAATGGGGTAATGAAGATGAAATTTCCAAAATCCTCATCAATCCGAAAGTGGCTCCTGTGTCAGAAACAAAATGGAAGTAGCCTAAACATAGGAGTAAGAAAGCAACAACACCCTTGACATCCCTGATTAGGAAATCTAGCAGAATAGCTCAAGTTGATGTGGGATACGTCTCCTCTTCCCCAGGATGACCCTCTAGCCACAAAGTTAGAGATATGGAGGCCAGCAAGAACATAGCAGATGGAACTCAAAAAATTCTCAAGGAGCTGGGAATTGGTAAGTAACTATGAAGATAATTTCTTGGAACATAAGGGGTCTAAACAATCCCCATAAACATGATATTATTAGGAATATGATAAGAGATAGCAATCTTGACATTTTTCTTATTCAAGAAACCAACATGAGTAGAGAAAAAGTTGAATCTTTGAAGCTCTTCAAAAATGGTAATATTAGTGGGGGAAGTTCTAAGGGTGCTTCTAGAGGCATTGCAACCATTTGGAATCTTAACACTATTAAAGGCCAGGTCATTATTCAGGAAAGTAATTTTTCTTGTATCAAATTTGAGCATCTTAAAGATGGTTTTTCATGGGTTCTCACAAACATTTATGCTCCTAATACCTTAAAGGCTAGAAACTCTTTTTGGAAAAGGATTAGACAGGCTAGGGAAAGTTTCAAAAATCTAAGTTCGATGGTTATGGGGGATTTCAATATGCCTTTGAAAGAGGAGGAAAAATTTGGAGGTAGTCCCCCTCAACTGGAAAGTAGGATGGCCCTCATGGATTCTATTTATTCCCTAGCTCTTAATGATTTGGAGATACAGGGTTGTAATTTCACTTGGACAAATAGAAGAAATGGTAATGACCTTATTCAAGTGCGCCTTGACCGAACTCTAATTTCTGATGATTGGTACAGTCAGTATTTCTGTTCTTTGTCTGCACATATTTGGGTTGGTTCCGATCACTTTCCAATCACTTTCAATGCTGATCTGATCAATAGAAGAAAAAACTATCCCTTTAGATTTGAAAAATGTGGACTCTTCACCCTGACATTAAAAAATATATTCAAAAATGGTGGAGTATCCAAGTTGAGGGAACGACAATGTTCAAAGTTGTTAAGAAGCTCAAAAGTGTGAAGGACAACATTCAAATATGGAATAAGAACAACTTTGGGAATATATTTGAGGCTAAGAGTAAAATTCAGGAAAACCTTAAAGAAATACAGGACCAGATCTAGAAGGATGGTTTCAGTACTATTTCTATTGTTGAGGAGAATGAGATTCTTAAGAAATACCATGACATTATTGCTAAAGAGGAAATGTTCTAGAAGTAGAGATCGAGATGCATGTGGCTCAAGGAAGGAGATAGGAATACAAGATTCTTCCATATGTCAACCATCAAACATAAAGCAGTCAACAGGATGAACAAGTTAGTTGTGGACAGTGGGGAGTTGGTCAAGGAAGATGAAATAAGGAATGAAGCTAAGAGGTATTTCTTGGACCTCCTAATGAGGGATCAAAGTCTAGATGCTGAAGCTCAGTCCTCTTTTCTTCAGAATATTCCTCGTCTTATTGATGCCCGAAATAATGTATTTCTCTCTTCCATTCCTTCCACCTTAGAAATTAAAAATGTGGTTTTCTCCATTGATGGAAACAAAGCTCCTGGTCCTGATGGCTTCCCAATGCTCTTTTTTCAAGAGTTTGGGACATTATAGGGACTGATGTCACTAATGGGGTTAAGGAATTCTTTGGGGCTAGAAAACTCTTGAAGGAAATGAATGGTACTTTTATTGCTCTCATCCCCAAGATTCAAGGTGCTGATTCTTTGGACAAGTTCAGACCTATTAGCCTCTACAATTCCTTTTACAAGATCATATCTAAGGTCCTGACTACTAGACTCTTGTCTATTCTCCCAACTTTAATTAAACACCAGCAAAATGGGTTTGTTCCTGGAAGACAAATTCTCAATTCCATTATTACTGTTCATGAGAATATTCACTCTCTTGTTAAAGTGAAGAAGCAGGGTCTCATCCTTAAGCTTGACCTCTCCAAAGCCTATGATAGGGTTGACTGGTCTCTTCTTCAAAAAGTTCTCACTTCCTTTGGGTTTACCCCAAGAGTTGTGGATCTTTTCTCCCAACTTACCACTTCTACGTCCTTTGCTATTCGTGTCAATGGTTCTCCTTCAACCTTTTTCCAAGCTTTGAGAGGTCTTAGGCAAGGAGATGCTATCTCTCCCATCCTTTTCATTATTATGGTAGAATGCTTTGGTCGGACCATGGAAAACTTGGTGCAAATAGGATCCTTTAAGGGCCTCCAACCTTCTTCTACTGACCTTATTTGTTCACACCAGTAGTTTGTTGATGATACAATAATTATGGGGGAATCAAGCATCTTAGAAGCTAAAGTTTTGAAGAGTACCTTGTGTAAATATGCTTCTACTACGGGGCAGCTTATTAACTAGGCCAAAAGTGATGTCTTTTTCATTAATACCCTAGAGAGAAGACAACAAAGGATCAACAGAATTCTGGAGTGTAAGATTGTTGACCTTCCTGCTACCTACCTTGGTCTCCCCATGGGGACTACCCCTCCTGACTCCTATTGGAGTTCTTTGGTTGATAAATTTCACAAAAAACTTGTAGGTTGGAAAGGGCCTCTCTTAAGTCAAGCTAGTAAGCTCCTTCTCCTTAAGGCTACTCTTCAAAGTATCCCCATTTATGCTCTTAGCTTATTCAGAATTCTAGTCAAGTATATTGAAGCTATTGAGAAAATTCAAAGAAGATTCCTATGGTCTGGGGTTGAGGAAAAGCAAAGAATGTCCTTGGTGGCATGGGATCAGGTCTGCAAGCCAAAAACCAAAGGTGGTCTGGGGCTCAGGAGGATTCACACTTTAAATGAAGATCTCTTGTCTAAACAAGCTTGGAGATGGTTTCACTCTGATTCTGAATGGTGCAAAATTTGGAGAAGTAAGTATTCTCTTCTATCCTCTTCTCTTTCTTCTTTTCTTAACTCGGATCTCAGCATAAATGGATCCCATATCTGGAACCATGTTTCTAAATGTAAAGATGTGATTGCTAAAGGTGTGACATGGAAACTAGGAAATGGCAGAAAAGTTAGATTCTAGGAGGATCCCTGGCTTTTTGACAAACCCCTTATGGATTTCTATGAGTGGGCTTCCCATGCCCCCTCATGTATTGGCTCTTTTGGTACCTTAGTGGCAGATTACTAGGATGGGAACAACTGGTAGAACATTGATAGTATTCATCCTAGTCTCTCTAAGCTTAAAACCCAATTGTCTACTATTTGGCTGAATAAGGAAGAGGATTCCCTGATCTAGAAACATAACCCCAAAGGTATTTTTACTGTATCTTTGATGTATTGTATCCTCTCCCCCTCCCCTCCTATGAATCCTTTCTAGTCTAAATCTTGGTTAAAAGGTCTCACTCCCAAAATCAATTTGTTCTTCTGGACTATTCTCCATAATAAGATCCTTACTATTGACAACCTTAAATGCAGAGGTTTTGCCCTTCCAAATAGGTGTGTGTTGTACTTACAAGAGGAAGAGTCAGTGGACCATATTGCCCTCCACTGTTCTTTCTCAACCTCTGTTTGGGAAAGCTTCCTCAAGAGCTTTAGTCTAGCTTGGGTGTTTCCTAGTAACATCAAAGATTTGTTCTCTTCTTGGAAAATTCATTGGACCAACTCTTTTCTGAGATGTATGTGGTAGCTCTCTCTTCCACACATTTTGTGGGGTCTTTGGAAGGAAAGAAACAACTGAATATTCAGGGATGTGTCCTTAAATCAAGACATTATTTTTCAGAAAATTCAAAGGGCTATTCAGGAAAATGTGGGAACTATGGAGGTCTCTTGTTACTCTAACAACTCCTTGGAGTCAAACATTTTAAGAGCTTGGAATATGAAGATCACTGATGGTCATAATATCAGCTACAATAAAAGGCTTGAAGTTAAATGGCAAACCCCTCCCCAAGGTTGGCTCAAAATCAATTTTGATGGAGCAGCCAAAGGAAACCCAGGTCCCTCAGGCTATGGAGCTATTCTCAGAGATGACAGAGGCATTTGCAAAGGTATGATTGCTGTCCCTATTGGCATTCAAACCAATCATAAAGCAAAAGCTATGGCAGCCCTTCAAGGCATTATTCTAGCCAAAAAATGGAACTGTCCCTATCTCTAGATAGAAGGGGATTCCAATAATATAATTAAGTGTCTCAATGGGACCTCAAAGCCCTCTTGGTCAATTCACAATATAATTTTTTCTGCCATTAATATCATTAGAACCTTCAAAAAATGCCACATATCCCATATTTATCGGGAGGCCAATTGTTCTACTGATTGGGCTGCAAACGTGGTGGTTAAGAATGAGACTATTACCACATGGATAGGTGAGAGCGGTCTCCTTGAAGATGTCAGACAAATCATAATTAATGAAATTTATCGAAGTACCCCAAAGACTCTTGATTGACAGGGCAATTATGATAAGTACTAAAGTAAGAACTTCAAGTTACTTCGATAATGAGGGAATTACTCATTATAACATCAAAGCCAGCAGAATGTGTGTTATAACCCATCAGATCATTAATGCTACACATGCTTTCTGGGTTTTTGTTTTAACTTTGAAAAGCTTTCTGTTTCACCAGTTCTGTAATCTAAACTTGGTTGTGAGAAACAACACCATGGGCGGAAATAGGAGAAGATATGAGCCAAGCAATTGCAAGGAGTGGAAACAGAAAGAAGAGGTGTGGGAAATTTTGTAGAAGGGTGGTCTTTTGAGCTTCATTGAGAGACTCCATGGCCATGATGGAAAGATAACTAGCTTCTTCTGCAAAAATTGGAAGAAGGACATGCTTAAAATGGGAGACCAACTAGTGGAAATTGACGAAGATTTAATAGCTAAAGCTACGGGACTCAAAAGGGAGGGCTGCAACTTCTACAGAGATAGGAAGGTCAGTAGGGAAGCCATTGAAAGGTACCCAGTCATAGAAAAAGAGAAGAAAAGACTGGTAAAGTTGAGTAAAACCTATTACCCACCTAGGGCTTTTGCAAAACCCTGGTGGGAAATTCTCTTTGTTTTAATGAGGTATATAACTCTAGATGGTAGGTTTATGAAAGTATATGGGTATCATTTTGTCCTCTTAAATCATTTTAGGCATAATGATAAGGTGAATTTCCCTTACTTCTTGCTCTATTCTATGAATGCCTCCCTAAAAGCCTATAAAGAAAATCCTCGGGGTGATACTACTATGCACCAGGGACTTATGGTCCTCATTTATGACCATTTAAAGGCCAGTAAAATCAACTGAATGCAGCTCTCTATGGATTCGAAAGAAGAAATGTCTGATTCTAATTTCTTGGAGGAGGAGGAATCAAACAATGATTCCTCGACTGATAATGAGGAAAGCTCTGATGACTCAGAGTATGAGAGTAGTAAGAAGAGGAAATCAAGACCCTCTTCTTTTAAGAGCAAAAAACCCCAAAGCAAACCCTTGATTAGTATTTCTTCGGAAAAAGAGTACTCTGATTTCCTTGAGGAGAAGAAGAACCCTAAGGGGGTGCTGAAGGAAAAAAGTAAGAACCAAGCCCAACCCAGGAAGAAGCAAAAGAAAACAGAGGAGACTGGCAAAGAACTTGAGGAGACTGGCAAGGAACCGGAAGAGGACAAGCAGACAAGGACCTTGGAAGTTGAACAAAGCCTGGATATGGAGACTATGGAGGAGACTCTTAGGGCCGCCGACACTATTTCTGCCCTCCATATCTCTAAAGATGAATAGATAACCCCTGGTAAAGTGACTCCTTCTCCTGGTCCTCCTCCCGAGGCCTTGAAGGGTTTTATGAAAACCATAGAATGGCTTATTGATGGGAATAAGAAAACTGCGGATGAGTACAAAAAAATCTGCAACAGAGTCCTGATCATGGAGACCATTAACATTGGAGAGGGGAACACTATGGCTGATTATATCGAAGATCTGGAGAACACAATTTCTAAAGCGGAAGACATCGGAGATGCCTTTAATCCCCGGTTTGAGAAAATTGAAAAGGAGATATAGGATAGAAAAACCCTAGAGGAAACTAGTGAAAAAATGCTCTCGGACACAGTTGCCAAAGTGGACAAGATAGAGGAGTGTCTCAAGAACATTGCAGAGTAGAGCCTTAGCATTCTAAAAAGCTCAGCCAACAACACCCATACCCTCATCAGCAAGCTTGATGACAAAAAGGAAACCCAGGAAATTGACCTAGATGCAGATGGAACAGGGGAAGCCTAAGGTTCCAAAACCTGCACCCATGGAAAGAGGAAGGAAAAGAAAGTGAATAAGGACCTAGAGGAGCTAAAAGAAGTTGGGGTGACCTATGATGAGCTGGTGACTAAGGCACAGGATCTGCTAAAGAAAATTACTATGTAGTGTTTCCTTGGATTCTTTGTTGTTTTTTGTTGTTTAGCTATTTTTTCTATTCACTGGTCTTTTGACTAGATGCTCTGTATGTGGACTCTATTTTCTCAGCTTTCTTTCTAACTATGTTGTAATGGTTTCGGGTCCTTAAAACCTATTTTTCAATCAATTAGAACATTTTTCTTTTGAATTTCTTGGTTGTACCCTTGATTTCCTTTTGATATGCATTGGTTAGCCATATGTCCAAATCTACTACATGTATGACATCTGAAATTTCCAAGACCAGTCAATGATGCATTATTCTGATTATTGGTTTTTTTATATTGACTTGCTATATTACCATATTGGTTGCAAACAAAGCATGTACCATTGAATTTGTAAGCATTAGGTTGTCTTACCCATGATTTCTGGTTTTGGTTGTTGGCATGATTCTTCTTTTGACCGGATGATTGATCTTGTTGTGCAGTACTATAGCTTTCTCCTACTTAATATCCAAGACCTCTCTTGTCATTAACATCTCTCTGGCTCTTCAAGAGTTCATCATGTCTTACAGAGATGGCTTTGAACTTGTCTTTGTACTCATTTGCAATGGCTAAATCATCTCTCATAATTATGACCTATCTCTCAAGTTCTTGTTCATTATTTCGGGACTGAATCAACTCAAGTTTCAACTTGTTATTCTCATGTATCAGTCTGTTGCATTCATCTGATCTGTCCTTCAAAGCTTGAGCTAGGTTTTCTTCATTCTTCTCCATGTATTCAATGTCCTTGAACATTCTCATAGTTAGAGCTTACATTTCATTCTTCAAGGTAGTATTCTCCTAATTGATTTTGTGACATTGATCTTTCAAAGCATCTTCCTTATCACTAATCAGATTTTGCAATTGATCATAAAATTCCTTCCTCTTGCCTTGAACAACTGATAGCTTTCCTTGTAATGAAATTATGTGCTCTCTGGCTTGCCTTAGTTCATTATTCAATTTATTGTTTTCCACCTGCTCATTATCAAGATCCTCAAGAGCAAGTTGAAGTTGTTGATGCAAACCGGTTTCCATTTATTCCAAGTTCTAGATCTTCCTCAAGTTGTTAAAATTCTTCCGAGGAACTAGGCTTTGATACCAATTTTTGTAATCCAAGAACACTGAGAGGGGGAGGTGAATTAGTTTTATACCGGTAAATAAATTTCTAAACTTATTGCTTATGAACTGGTTAATAGAAAATAAAATTAAAGTGCATAAACCAAACAACACATAAAGAAGAAATAACATAACACCAATATTTATACTTGGAAATCCTTGTAAAGGGAAAAACCATAGTGGGGCCGATACCGATAATATCTATATACTTGATCAAGGTATAAACATATTACATAGAGGGGATTGCACATGCAATCAGGCTCATCACCTAGAGCTCACTTCTCAAACAAAAGTATCACTGACTTACACATCAATACACAATGATTTCATACATAAGTGAACTTATAGGATGCATCTGACCATGCTGGATAAGTTCCGGTTAAAGCTCTGTCAACCTCCTCTGAACCGGTTTACTGATACTTTGTTCTTCTATGTTCTGCTATTGATTGGGGCTACGCCAATGAAACTACGCACAAAAGCTTCCACTCACTAACCAAATCACATACCATTAATCTCTAACTAATTCACATCACAAATCACATAACCACTATCATGAAATCCATCACTAACTGATCTCCCTTAAATACCCTTGTAACTTGTTTATCATGTCGGCCTCAAGATGAAAAACAAACTTGTCAGCTTCCCAATCACAAAGTATGATATGCATTATCCCGATGATCATATCTGATGTTGTGCTACATGCTACCATAAATTCCACAAGTGATTTTACCAGGGTCCCAAAATACCTTAACCGGGTTCTATACTTTACCGAGTCCCAAATATTTTTTACTAGTACCAAGACTAACCGGTTAACAAGAATAAAGCAAAGTGTGTGTATCGAAGCTGGCCCAATATATGCAAAATGATAAGACAATGAATCCGGATGAGAAATACCAACACTTGAAGATGAGTTTCCATCAATGACAAGCCTAAATGTAATTCACCTTTCCAAATGAGTGGCAATTGACAACAACTATTTCTAATGTGAAATTTTGATACAAAAATTCTACATCAATGATTTTGTCAATGATCAAACGGTATGTAATTTCTTGTTTGGGCTCACTGACAATTGCCTCTAGAACTACATTAACTACCTCCTTGAAATCTTCTTTCCACTTAGAAAGGTCCTTTACCTTCTTGTCATTTGTCAAAATTGTGGGAATGTCCCACTTTTGCAAGCCCTTAAATGATCTCATTTTCTTGCCCAATACCTTTCTTTCCTCTTCCACTCGAGGGAGTTCTTTGATTAATAAATTTTAAATTTTCCATGTCACTCCCACATTTTGGAGTGCTTTGGGGTCATTTTTAATTCCCAAAAGAATTTCTTTCAATTGATGTGCCTTGGGGAACCAAATCACCCTAATTGGTTGGAAAAATGAAAGAATGTCATCCAACTAGTCACATAACTATGACATCAAAGAATAAGAGGCATGTACCTCATCCAGCCTATCCAAAATCCTATTTTAAATTTACAAAATTGGTGACCTTCTAATTTCAAAATAATTTTTCTCATCCTCTTCCTTTTTCCTTTCCAAATCTTCTTTCATTTTATCTAAATCTTCTTCTTTGGGCCTCTAATGTAATTGTTTCCCTTAGAATCTTGATAACTACATCACCAACCCTTTTCTCTACCCCTTATAAGACTAGAGGCTTATTTATGTTTGGGTCCTTAGACCACACTACAAATGCCTTTATACTAGGGTTAACCCTAAACCATGTTCCCCAAACTCTTGTGCATACATTGGGTCTTACTACCTATTCCTTGGTCTAAAATAAAAATTATTTCCAGGACCCACCCGATATGAGTAGCATCCCACTATTCTGCACCATTTCTCTAGCCTTTTGGGGTGAACACTTAATGTTATCTCTATCAAAATTTTGCATTTCTTCCTCAGATAAATTGTTTAATTTTTCCCATAGCCAAAAGGATTTGAACTTAGGTGTGTTGATGAATTCATCATCAGACATGAATTTCCTAGAGGCTATCATTCTTATCAGTAACCTCATTCTCAGGGATAACACTAGGGATAATTTCCCTATCTAAATCCAACAAAACTTCAGCTACCTCATCATCTTTGAATGCTTCATGAGGAGGAGAGGGTGGTGGCACACTTGAGTCCATTTCTCCTTCAATTACATTTGCAAAATCTGATATCTTTGCCTTCCCCTTCTCAATTCTTCTCTTCACCTCTATAGTAGGCTTTGCACCCTTTTGAGGATCCTGTTGAGGAGAACCTTGTGGAGGTCCCTCTTCCAAAATTTCCTTTCCTTTTGAATTAGGGAAAATGGTGGGATGTCAATAGGCCTTTCTTCTTGTGCCCTATTTGGCTCATTAGCTTGTTTCAAGAAAATTCATCTACTATCATCTTATCAAAACTTCTGACTTTGTATGAAATTATAGAAAAGTCATTATGGATGTTTGTACAAAATCATAAGAAATTAGGGTCCTCCTCCTTCCTTTCCCTCTCTATATTATTTAGATATTCCCATTTCTTTCTCCTTTAGAGGGCCTCCTCAGGGTCAACATTTCTAATTTATCTTTCCTTTCATTATATTGATGAAAGAAGCCCTTTAATTTCAACTTGCTAGTCCTTACATCATTGATGTAACCTTAAAGCTTAAAATGCCTAGCCTGGCTTACTTTCAGACAATAGGTGTTCACTAAGAAGGCCTGCACTCTTTCTAGGGTATCACACCCTACCCTGAATTCTCCATATATAGTCATCATAGGGAGTTGTTGCCTCTTCTTCTCTGTTCTAATCCATTCCTTATCCATCCACATCAATTGTCACATTAATTCAATGAAATCTAGCCTTGGAGAAACTATAAATATAAATATATGTGGTGCTTGATTGCACCTATAGACTGTAATCAATGTACAGTTTGAGTAGAAGAAGAAGTCACCAAAATTATGAGAGAAATCTCCCTCGAGATATACAACATTTTGTGCCCATGCACTCTTAATTCTCAAAATTTTAATTATATCTTTTGGGAGCCTTGGCAGATTAACCCCATACATTTTCAAGACCCTCATGACAAAACAATCAAAGAACATGTTGTAATCACCATACTTGGACCCTTTGTCATAGACTTGGGTCCATCTTTGAACTAGCCACCCAACCCCTATTCTTGGATCACATATTTTAAAGTGCAAATGATTCTCCCACCCTATCCTATTTTGGTAAAGAATCAGATGATACAATAAAAAATATTATTTGAAATTTAGATTTTCCATGATATCTTTTTCATTTATCATCTTCTCATGCATTTTTTCATGATGATTGTAGCAAAATCATACAATTAATTAATAATGAGTGTTGAATCTTTAAATCCACCATCATATATTCTATGGGCATCATAGTTAGTCCACAATCTTTACCCAGGATTTGACAGAGGTAATAGTATGTTTTATTGAAATAATCTTCAAAAGAATTTAGACTGAAAGGCTCCTTTTTAGACTGCAGGATGTAATTCCTCCCTCCCTGAAATAATTTCTTCATAAAAAGAGGCAGTAGCTTCTCCCTATAATTATTCCTCTTGGATGTATATTCCCTTATTAATATATTCTTCTCAATCCCCTTGAAGGCTCTCCTATCAAAATTAAATCATTAGACTATATCCTCTTTGGTTATATCAACTAGGACATGGCCACTTTCTACCCTTACTGTTATTCTCTGAGAGTGGTAATTTTTGCCAACCTCCTTGATTAGCATTGGTTCAACAAATACATTGGGAACCACCAATTTTTCTAAGTTGAGTTTCCAGGGGTTTGACACTAGGATTGTCTTGTCTCTATTCCCATAGAAATAATAAAAAATGTCCTAGCCCCTATTATTCAAGAGAGAATCCCTGTAGCCAGACTCATGATCATTGAATGCAGTTCTGAAAGTCTCTTGCATGGTTGAACCTTGAAACAAATCAAGTAGGTCCTGATGGAGAGTCTAGTTTCCCTCTTTTGCCTCTGCTCCATTTCTTCTAAAAATTCCTCTACTTCCTTTGCAACCTCTTTTGTAGTTTGTGCAGGAGCAAGTGGGGTATGAGCCTATGTAGATTGTTCCTCTTGATTAGGAGATTCTTCTTCTTCAATAATAACTCACCTAGGCATTTTTGCAAATTTAGGAGTGGCTTTCTTAGTGGGATCTTTTCTCTTTTTGGGCTTACAAACCCCCTCCTTTGGGTTTGATATTTCATCCTATGGATTTTTGATGGCAGGAGAAACTTCAGTAGATGATGCTTCAACAAAAGACTTGGTAGAAATCTTTCTCTTCTTGGGGGTTGGCTTCCTAGCCTTTGGGGCAGGGCTTGGCTCCTCCGATGGCTCATCTTCTGAAACTACAACAGGAATTTTCTTTGGTGCCCTCTTCCTTTTTAGTTGAGGGGGATTTTCCTTTGGAGGAGCATTTGGTTTGGCTTCAAAAGTTGCTTGTGGATTAGTTACGAGCATTGATTCAGAGGAAGCTTGTAGGGTAACCTTGGGGGTTTGTTCACCTGTAGGTGCATTTGCAAGCTATGGCATTGGGGGAACCATGTCAATCAAGACAACATGGGTGATTTCTGGCATAGAGGAGATTACTCCCACCTCAAGAGATTTTCTAGTGGATGGGGTAGATGTATTCTTAGGAGAGGAAGCAATCATAAAGATTTTAGGGCACAAGATAGTACCAAATTTGCTAAAAATAAAACCTTCCTATAAATATAGGGCAAGAGTTACAGTTCCGAGTCGCTAAAACCCTCCCACACAGACATAATTTCTTTAAAAAAAGCAGAGAGATGGCTTTCAAGTTAACTTATGATTTTTTAATGGTGGATTTGATGATTTAGAATGCTTTGGGAGTGCACAGGTTTATTGTTGCTCACTCTTAATTGCCCTGTGATCGCTTTGGTTGCTTCTCAAATGCAGGGTGTGCAACAATGGTCTTGATTTTTTCTTTTATGGTACACAAATGAATTGCCATAAATTCATACGTACATGGTGCAGTTGGCTGTTGGCTTCAAAATTTGAATTCTACCTTTGATTCGCAAATGAACGGTCGAGATTACATTTTGACATTGTTTGGCTACTGACATGGTGCATAATAAATCATCCTTGGCTAGTTTTTTATTTTTCCTTGATTCTGAAAACCTTGTCATACTTTGATTTTTACCCATGAAGGATAACAAGGAACTTATATTCTTTCTCTTCGTTTCCCCCCATTGCTTTCCATAGGCCCTTGTTACTCATGTGGGATAAATCTTCCCTCATTCTTCAACGTTATGTCTTATCCCACATGATACTTACTTCAAAGGGTTGCCCCTTTATTGGTTACATCATGCATTTATCATTGTGGGATAAGCAACTTGTCATACTTCATCCTTTTTTTTTATCCTGCATCGTCATGGATGACTTGTCTCTATAAGGAAAGCACAGTGCAAAAAAACACTTCCCTAATGTCAATTTGCAAGGGAAATAAGACTAGTATGTTTTAAAACTTTACATAATACTAAGATTAGAATATACCAAACATAAACAATATCAAAATTCAAACACACACATAGATAAATACCATGAATTTACATGGGAAATCCTTTCGGGAAAAACCCACCACCAACAACAAGAGCACTTTATTCACAACAAAGAATCTTTACAATAAAGTTTGTTATCACGGCACAGATGTTCACTCTGATCACTTTGGCTACACACCATAGTATATGGCCTATCATCAGAACAACAACCAATGTTCGAGTTTCCTCTTGGCTTCATATACATTTTCCATGTTGACCATTCAACTATCAGTTTGCACCAATCGATTAGACATCTAACTTTCTGTGTCGGTCTGCATTCGTGAGAAAAAAATTATCCCACATGCATCTAAGAATCAAACCAGTTTGTATTCAAATACACTGGCTAAGACAAGTCGACTCCATTGGGTATCGACGTAACTTCAAAACTACATCTCTGATGGCCAATGACAGACCCGATCACCGAAGGCAAATTCATCGGGTATTGATGTAACATTGAACAAGTGCACCTTCAAGCCTTAGCCCTTCTTTGTCACCAAGTCCGAATGGATATTCATCAAGTAGTTTTCCACCGTGGTATAGCAATAGCCATTGGATCTGCATCTAACCCACATGCCCTTTATCTCTTTGTCCATCTATTCTATCTGTCAGCTTTCAGTTCGCTCCTAGACCCACCACCTGGACTGCCATCTCAACCTCCCACTGAACCACAACCTCATTAGTCGCCAAGCCACGATGGTTAACTAGCGAGTATCTTCCTCATGCAGTATAGTGATAACCATCTGATCATCCTGGACTTGCTCACCAAGTTGCAGAGGATAACCGTCGTGCATCTTGCCATAGTCATATAGTGACAACTGTTGGATCTTGATCTAACTTGCATGCCTTTAATCCTTTCATCCATCTGATAACCGATGCTACCTCAATGATCGAAGACAACTTTGTCAAGTTATCGGGATGAATTTCAAACCTACTACTCTGAGATCTATTAAAGACATAGGAAGGAGGATTCATCAGGTATAAACATAGCAGAGTGAGACCACTCCCGATATCTGATACCTACTCTGATATGTCGAGATCATCGATAGAGGTTGCGCCGATAGAGCTTGTAGATTTTCTTGACACTGTTTCATCAGCCAGAGTTAACCCAATTAGTATGAACAAAGGTCAAGTGAATTAGAGGCACATTTCCAATAAACTCCCACTTGATGAGAAATTCAGTGGACTGCTTGAGCACTTTCCAAACATTATAGAGAGGGATGGGTATTGAGACCCATCGAGTTAGAACACCACCTGAACTTGTGAGTGCTACTGGTTTTGTTGATGCATCCACAACATTTTCCTGAGTGTCTACCTTGTTTAGAATAACCTTTCCATCTTCTACCATGTCATGCACAAAATGGAATTGTACATCTATGTGTTTAGACTTGGCATGGTATGTAGGATTCTTCACTAAACATATAACACTCTGACTATCACTTTGCACTTCAACTTGCCCTGCATCAAAACCAACATTTGTACTCAAACGCCTAAAGAAAACAACTTCTTTACAAGAATGTGTGGCTGCCATGTATTCGACCTCTTTAGTGGACAAAGTGATTACAAAATATCACTTTCTCATCCAACTTATTGCTCCACCATTTAGAACAAAAACATATCCACTGGTGGATCTTCTACTGTCAATGTCCCCTGCCCAATCAGAATTTGCATAACCACAAATGTTGAGAGTTCTCTTTGAATCATTTAGATTAACATGATAACATAATGCAAATTCTGAAGTACCCTTCAGATATCTGAAAACTCTCTTCACAACATCCCAATGTGGTCTTCTTAGGTTTGACATAAATCTGCTTAATACTCCCACTAGTTGGGCAATGTCTGGCCCTGTACAAACCATTGCATACATCAAGTTGTCAATAGCACTTGCATAAGGTATACTCTTCATGTCATCTAACTCTTCTAAAGATTTTGGACTATCATGCATAGACGGTTTGGTTCCCTGCAAAATAGGAATAACTTGTTGTTTACAGTCAAACGTATTAAATTTATCAAGAACACTAGTGATGTATTTTCTCTGGTTGAGCCAAAGTTTTTCCCTTAGACCTGTCCCTCTTGATTTCCATTCCTAGAATGTAGTTTTCTGACCCCAAATATTTCATTTCAAACTTCAAAGATAATTGGGACTTCAAGTCTGAGATCATACCTTTCTTGTTTCCAGTGAACATGTCATCAACATACAAAGCGATAATAAGTATCTTATCATCTTCAACCTTGTAGTACACACAATGATCAACTTTCGATCTCACAAATCCCAAAGACAACACAAACATATCATATTTTTGATACCAAATTCTAGGAGACTGTTTCAAACCATAAAGAGACTTCTTTAGTTTACATACCAAATGTTCTTTACCCTGTTTCACAGAATGCTCAGGATGGGACATATAGATTTCTTCTTCAAGGTCCCCATGAAGAAATGTTGTTTTCACATCCATTTGCTTGACTTCCCAATCATATGCTATTGCAAGTGACAGAAGAAATATAATAGATGTCAGCTTAGCTACAAGCGAGAAGATTTATCCATAGTCAATACCTTTCTTTTGAGAATACCCCTTCGCAACCAATCTGGCCTTGTACTTGTCAATGCTACCATATGGACCATACTTCCTTTTGAAAACCCATTTACAGCCCACAGGCTTTTTGCCTTTCGGCAAGGATACCAGATCCCATGTTCCATTCTTGTCCAATGATTTCATTTCATCATTCATGGATTCCAACCAAGAATCTAAATCTGACATATCCATGGCTTCTTTTACAGTCCTAGGCTCATCAGTATCAACAAGTAAAGCATAGGCATAATTTACATTCAACATTGAAAAATTATACCTATCTAGAGTAAACCTATTAGGTTGTCGCCTCTCTCATGTGGATCTTCTTAACACTTGTGGTGAGGCTTCATTTTGTTCTTCTTCTAAACTTTCAGAGCTACTTGAACTCTCTTCAATCTCATCTTCAAGTGCATTTGGAGTTTTCACTTCTCCTAGTGGAACTTCAACCACATCCTTCTCTTTTTTCTTCTCTGTTGGTTTATCTATAGACATAGGTTTCAGCTCTCAGAATGCTTCTGTTGTACACAACCTTTCCAGTCTCAGGATTCCAAAGCTTGTATCCTTTAACTCCAAATCCATATCCAATGAAAATACATTTGACTTCTTTGTTATCCAATTTAGATCTTTTAGCATCAGAGACATGTGCATATGCCTCTGAAACAAAAACATGAATGTGTCTTGGAGATGGTTTCTTATTAGACCATGCTTCCATAGGTGTCTTGTCTACTAATGTTGTGGTAGGTGACCAGTTCAACAGGTAACATGTTGTAGCAATTGCTTCTGCCCAAAACTTTTGTTCCAACCCAACACTACTCAACATGCTTCTTTCTTTCTCCATTAGAGACTGATTCAACCTTTCAGTAACTCCATTTTGTTATGAAGTATAAGGCGTAGTTCTATGTCTTTTGATTCCATGGTCTACACATTACTTGTAATATTTTGTATTGCAGTACTCACCACCATTATCAGTTCTTAAACATTTTATTCTTCTTCCAGTCTGATTTTCAACCAAGTTTTTAAATTCCTTAAACCGACTGAACACTTTTGACTTACTGTTCATAAAATAAACAAATGTTCTTCTCAAATAATCATCAACAAAGGATACATAGTACTTTGATTTAGACAAAGAAGGTACATCCACTAGACCAAAAACATTAGAATGCACATAGTCCAAAATGTCAGAAGATTTATGAGGACTTGAATAAAATTGAACATGGTTTTGTTTTCCATATATGCAATGTTCACAGAAATCAAACTCAAGGTTACAACTAGTAAGTCCTTCTACTAAATTTTTACTCTTTAAATTTTTCAAACCTTTTTCACCAATGTGACCAAGCCTATAATGCTAGAGCATTGTCTTTTCTGCAGGAAGTTTAGCTTCCATAGAATTTACATCATATGTCAACTTGGTAGTTCTATCATATTTCTTACTGACTATATTACAACACACAGGTTCAACATCTAACTTGTACAGTGTACCAATGTGTTCACCCTTATCCAAAATAATAGACCCTCTAGTCATCTTACAACCATCAGACACAAATGTTACCTGGACTCCAGCATCATTCAGCTTGCTTAC
Source organism: Cryptomeria japonica (assembly GCF_030272615.1). Taxonomy (NCBI): domain Eukaryota; kingdom Viridiplantae; phylum Streptophyta; class Pinopsida; order Cupressales; family Cupressaceae; genus Cryptomeria; species Cryptomeria japonica. The sequence continues at coordinate 614,234,608 of NC_081409.1, read as the reverse complement.
AAAAAGTAGGTTTCTTGCCAAAATTGGTATGTGCAGAACTCCATTGATTCCTTTTATTCTCCCATCAGGAAATTGGATTTTAATTCTTCCTCTCCCAACAATCTCCAGTGTTGATTCACTTGCTAAGTACACCTTCCCACCAGCATACAGTTCATACTTTGAGAACCACTCCTTGTGAGATGTCATATGGAAAGATGCCCCTGAGTCAATCAGCCACACATTGTCAGAAGCAGGCACTGCCAGAGCTGCTACAAAGGCATCTGCATCACTTTGAGAAGATTCATTATTAGAAGAGTTCTTTCTCTTCTTCTCCTCTTTGCAGTCCTTTTGAATATGACCCTTTTTTCCATAGTTCCAGCATTTCACCTTAGACTTCTTTCTAGGAGACTTGGACTTGGACTTCTTGTCCTTCTTTTTGCCTTTGTCCTTTGGTTTGCCTCAAATAGAGAGTCCCTCTTTAGTTGTCTCAGAAGATTTCTTCCTCATTTCTTTTGACAACAAAGAAGCATCTACCATATCCATCTTGAATTGGGTAGTAGTGCTTCCAATGGCCATCACCAAATGTTCCCAAGAATTTGGCAATGAGCATAGAAGCAACATGCAACTTTCTTCTTCTTGAATAGCCACACCAACTAATGTCAATTGAGTGAGAACCATGTTGAACACATTCAAATGATCTACCAAAGGTGTTCCTACATCCATTTTCAGAGAATATAACTTCTTCCTAAGGAAGAGTTTATTCACCAAGGATTTGCCCTAATAGATGTCTCCTAACTTCTTCCACAAATCACTTGCAGTCTTCTCCTCATGTACGTTCAATAGAACTGAGTCTGCAAGGCTTAGTCTTATGATTCCTCTAGCTTTCCAGTCTGCTAAGTCCCAATCTTCTTACTTCATGCCTAAAGGTTTGTGTCCACTCACTGCAATCCAAAACTCTCGGTCAACCAGTAGGTCCTCAACTTTAAGTTACCATACCTCAAAATTGGAGCCATTGAACTTCTCAATATCCATTCTTCCAAAAGTGCTTGCCATCTTAATCTATAAACAAGTAGACACACTAATAGACTCCCACTAAAACAAATTAACACAAAAAACCAACCCTACCCAACAAGGATAACACAACTGGCCAGGCTCTGATACCACTTGTAAGGAAAGCACAGTGCAGAAAAATGCTTCCCTAATGTCAATATGCAGGGGAAATAAGACTAGTATGTTTTAAAACTTTATAGAATTCTAAGATTAGCATATACCAAACATAAACAATATCAGAATTCAAACACACACCGAGATAAACACCATGAATTTACGTGGGAAACCCTTTCGAGAAAAAATCCACCACCAACAACAAAAGCACTTTATTCACAACAAAGAATCTTTACAATAAAGTTTGCTATCACAACACAGATGTTCACTCTAATCACTTTGGCTACACACTATAGTATACACCCTATCATCTGAACAACAACCAATGTTCGAGTTTCCTCTTGGATTCATATATATTTTCCATGTCAACCATTCAACTGTCAGTTTGCACCAATCGGTTAGACATCTAACTATCTATGTTGGTCTGCATTCATGAGAAAACAATTATCCCACATGCATCCAGGAATCGAATCAGTTCATATTCAAATACACTAGCTCAGACAAGTCGACTCCATTGGGTATCGGTGTAACTTCAAAACTACATCTCTGATGGTCGATGATAGATCTGATCACCAAAGGTGAATTCATCAGGTATCGACGTAACACCAAACTAGTCCACCTTCAGGCCTTAGCCCTTCTTTGTCGCCAAGTCCAGATGGATATTCATCAAGCATTTTTGCACCACAGTATAGCGATAGCCATTGGATCTGCATCTAACCTGCATGCCCTTTATCTCTGTCCATCCGTTCCATGTGTCAACTTTTATTTTGCTCACTAATCCACCTGGACTGCCATCTCAACCTACCATTGGACCACCACCTGATCAGTCGCCAAGCCGCAATGGTTAACCAATGAGTATCTTCATCACGCGATATAGCGACAACCATCTGATCATCCCGAACTTGCTCACCAGTTAACTCACCTGAGCTTCTCTCTTGTCAGGCCCCACCTTGGTCACCAAGTCATGGAGGATAACCTTTGTACATCTTGTCATAGCGGTATAGCGACAACCATTGGATCTAAATCTAACTTGCATGCCTTTTATCCTTTCATCCATCTGATAACCAATGCTACCCCGATGATCAACGATGACTTCGTTGAGTCATCGAGATGACTTCAAACCTACTACTCCGAGCTCTGTTAAAGATGTAGGAAGGAGGAATCATCAAGTATCTATATAGTAGATCGAGACTGCTCTCGATAGCCAATACCTACTCTGATATGTCAGGGTCATTGGTAGAGGTTGCACCAATAGAGCTCGCAGATTATCTTCACATTGTTTCATTAGCCAGAGTTAACCTGATCAGTATGAACAAAGGTCAAGTGAATTAGAGGCACATTTCCAATAGTCTCTACCTCTACGGGGTAAGCTTATGTATGCTTACAAAAGGTCCTTTGTTATCCTGCACAACATTAGTTTTTCTTTTCCTTTGTTGCTTCATTTTACTCTCTGCAAGGTAAACTCCTCTTAGTCATTTCTTTTCTCACTCCACACAATTAACATGCCTTACACACACGTGGGATAAGCACTCTTCATTATTTACTATGCTCCTTTTATCCCACAGGACACCCTCACATCATCTCTTAATCATGTGGGATAAGGAAATATTTTATTTTCTTTATTCGCCTAACCCACATCATTGCTCCTAGCTACTAAGAACCCCTATGAGGTAATGACTCCTTACTACCTTTAGGATATTCCCTTGTCTCGTATGGTCCTTCATCTCTTTATATCCTTATCCTTGCATAAATATGTTGTTCATTTCTATCATTGTGCTGGATAAGAATTCTCTGATCACAATGAACACTCACTTTATCCACATAGGTGAACTCTGGGTCACAAAAATCGTGCGGGGTAACCCTTTTTCTTAACAATTCCTCTTTTTGTTATCCACATGACTTGTCTTTTCTTTCTTTTTTCAACTTGTGTAATGTTATGATGTTGTCACACAAGATAAGCCCCTTCATTTCTTATCACTTATCTCCCTTAACTGGCATGGTTGATCCTTCGAGTGCAAAGGTTGCACGAGGTAAGCTTTGTAGCCATTGCCTTATATCCCATTATCCCATGTTGTATCAAACAACAAGGTGATACCTCCATGGGGTAAACTTTTTTCATTTCTAATTATGCATTTTCTTATCCCGCACAGGCAACATCAAAAGTGCAAGATTTGTGTGGGGTAAGATCTTCTTTTAACAAAGATTTTTTTAATCCCATGAGACATAAAACTGAACCAGGTGAGCCAGAATGTTGGAGCTGACACTTAAGTGAATTCATTCAGCACGTGGAGATTTGAAAAGGGATGAGGGGGTCATAGTATAAGGCTTGCCTAGAATATTTTGACTTAATATTTGAACACATAGGCAAAGTAAAAGAGCCTAGGAAATTTTAATGAAGCAACTAGCCTGATAGATGAAACCGAGTACATAGGACTGATAATCACACGACTTTAGACCCTTATGAGAACAACTTAAAACATAGATACCAACCATTGACAGTGAACAAAAAATTATAACAGAGCCAGGGGTAAATGAATGGAAACCATAAAAGACTTAAACCCCACTAAAAACCTAATGCCCTAGGTTTTAGGAAGCAAGAGAAACATAGGCAAAGCCAAAATTTTAGCACTCCCAATAGTAGCCTTTTAAAATGGCTTTGAAAACTGATCAAAACACCTGATTTGGTCCTAGGCGATGACACACCGAAATAATGTTTTACAATGAATCCAAAATGCCCAATTATAGCTTATGATGAATCCTGAGACAAAATATTTTAATATGTGAAGTTGCCTACTCATTTGTTTCTAAAAATGTACCCGTTAAAATAACCTGAAACCCCCTCAATCATTGATTGCAAAAAATATCAAAACTCAGTTTCAAGAGATGCCACTTGATGATCTGACACATCTAGTTACCATGAGCATGTGTATGAGAAGATTTGACCTGATTTGATCACATGTGCGAGATTTTAGTCTCCCAACTTGCCCTCTCTAAAATATTCTTAATATGCTACTTGAAAACTTATCAAATGAGGAGCTAGGGGGCTATGAACTGGGAAAGTGGTAAATATTTATGTAGGCAATCATGGGGAACAACCATTTTGATGTGTAGGTTAACATGGTGTAAAATAAAAATTTGGATGTGAGATATCCTAAACTAAATTTTTGTGGGAAAAGGGTAAAAAGCTTGCATGTAATGAAAAACCTATCGTAATGGAGGTGATACACCAAAATTATGAAATTTTAAACTACTGCACTAAAAATATAATAGTTATAATACTAAATGAAACACTTCACAAATCAATTAGACAACCTAATTCATAAACAATTTGGGAAAAGGTTTGAAGATATTCAACTTCTGCATGTAGGAAAAGTGAATTTTTCACAACATGCAAGGAGCTGAAAAACTAGGTGAACACAACCCACAACCTGAATCACTGTGAAACTATCCTACTAAAAATAAAAAGGGTGATGGAGAAAAGGATTGTAAAAATTACAATCTCTGTCAAAACACTCACCTGACAATGAAAAGAAAGAAATATTGACAAGGAAATAACTCTGTATAGCAAAACTGAATGAAAAATAACTCTATTACAATAATTGAAAACTGTTAAGTGCTGAGATACAATGGTTTTTGCTATATGTGTAAGCAAAATGAAAGAATTGGAGGGAAAAAAGAAGGAGAATAGAATAATATATAGAGCCCATGAAGTTTGCCTCCTTCAAAAACCCTAATAGAAAAATCTACATGAGAAAAAGCCTTGGGCAAATTTTCCCAAAAAAGCCTAAAAACCTCATGCATAAACTTACCAAAATTAGCCTCCAATGCTGAAAATAGGTCCACTGAAAAAGAAAGACTCACTGTCCAAAACTGCATACCACTGCCAAATATAGCCAGTAAAAAGAAAATACCTCTCCCTCTGCATGACTCACTCAATTGCTAAAAATAGCTTCCCAAAAAGCACTTCCATCTCTGAGATTTACATGTTGAGCACAACCATATATACCCTCAGATAAAAAAACATCTCCCAATGCATTTATTAAATTAATTATTTAGATAAATAGAAGAATTTAAATAATCTTATTTTGACTGTGCTTCTATTTATATAAATAAATAAATAAATTATTATTATTATAGTTAATTACTAATAATGGTATTTTGTGTTTTAATTTCTTTTATTTTAATACCATTATTAGTAATTAAATATAATAATAAAAGCATTAAATAATAAAATAAGGGTTTAAAGCCCCACGACTATCATGAACTAGGATTTAAAGTCCTAAGTGGGAGTTTTTAAAACCTCAACCACTTCATACAATATAATCAGTAGAATTTTAAATGAAATAAAACCCATCATAATTTTGAAAGGAATTAGGGCATGCAAGGTGAAAAGGGAAAAAACCCTAAAAACTTCATTTTGCATCTTTGTGTTTGCTGAGAAGACTGCTCCTATGCCGCCATCCACTGCTGAAGCCAGGGTTTCGAACTGGAGCTGAAGACAGGGTTTTGACTTAGATTTTGTATGGAATAATAGAATGGGTATATGTTTATTCCCTTCTCCTTCAATACACGATTGTCTCACTTGATAAGAATGTAGGAATCTTTCTTTTATGTGCATGTACATGGCTTTGATTATTTGCTAGTTGTGATATATTCTAACTCTGCGGACTTATCTTTGTTGAAGGCCAAAGACTATCTCCTGTTTGTTCTTTAAAAATATCACTGTACTTTACATCTTTTGATGTTATGAAACCTTGGATACACATATGTTTCTTTAGAATTTAAAATATTTCTTCATTTCGTATCATCTTTGTAAACATCTAGGGTTTGAAGGTTGTGATCTTTAAAATCTTCTAGGCCACTTAGGGTTTGTCAGCTTCTCATTAATACATTCTTTATGGTGTTCTCCTGAAGCTCATTGTCTTTACACCATGGGACTATTCTTCCACAGAGCTGTAAATATTTACTAATAGATCTTGTCATATCTATTACTATCCTTCTAGGGTTTTCATCCATGGTAATTTTTCTTATGTTTTGGGCTGAGATCTATGTGAATGAGCTATTGTTGTCTCATCATTTGGTATTATGATTGTATACAAAAACCCTTTTTCTTTGTCAAGATACTATTTTCTTCTCTTTAGATGGATTCTTCTTCTGTATTACATACGCAAAGGTTTTGATCTTCAAGTAAAATCCATCTTTGAATACACCATATTACCCTTAGATCTCACTAAGCTTTGACCTTGATTCTCTCTTACTTTAGGATTTGATTATAAATTACTGTGAATGCTTCTTTTGTATTTCCTTTTGAAATTATGTTACTATGTATGATTGAGATGATCATTTATAAATTTCAATATCATTTTGGAGATGATTACTTTAAGGTCTCTATGCTTTAAACCTGCACATATATTAATGTCACTACAACTATTTTTAAAACCTCTTTGTACTTTTGTCAATCATTGATGACATGAGACTGATATCATGAGATGCTTATTTTACTGTTAGAACAATGCTTTTTGTTTGCTAATATTAAAGAGTTGATAAAGATGGTTGCACACATCCTTCATTGATAGATGCCCTTTATATGCTTTGTCACCCTACTCACTGTTATTGCAACAATACCTTGCCTATGAGTTACTATTTAAAAGTTGCCCCTTTATACAATATGGATTATTACTCTCTTCTTAATCCTCTGTGATGGCTTTGGCAAAGTTTAGAAATAACTTTCCTTAACTATGGGTGATTATGTCTAGCCTTCTTATACATTTCCTATAGCTCCTTGAGAAGTATCATTAATAGTTCACTATGCATTGATGATAATCATGACTATGATTTCTAAAATATACTATTTTTGAACTGTTTATTATAATCTGAACTATGATGTTTTCTCTCTGATTAATGAAGCTCCTTTAGTAGTTATTGACTACAATTCTAGCATTCACTTCCTTCAATACTTCATATTTCTATTAGCTCATAAGATTAATGATTGTCACAGTCTACTAGGTCTATTCTATATACATAAGCTCTTAATGACCTATTTACTATTATCTTGTCACAATAACTCACTTGTTGTATCCAATGTCACGAGGGTCTCTTTATGACTTCTCTACAAATGATTGTACTTGGTGTTCTAGAAATATTATATTTTCCCTTTGAAAATTATTTACTCATGGAAGAGAGTCTTTATGCTTGTGTGATGGTTCAATATCATGACTTTTTGCAGCTGCTTCTATGAATACTATCCCAGAACTATAGTTGTTGTGACATAGTAGTCCCTTAGCACTATTGTATTGGTTGTGTTTACCTTGGCTTGAAAATCACTTCTTACACTTACATTGTTATAGTCAAAATCACTTCTTACACTTACTATGTATCATTCAACACAAAGTTTCATGGATTTTTTTGTTATTAATGAATGATGCATGATCCATTTCATAGGCCTATCACAATGCATTATGCCTTTGTTACTCTAAATATATTTGTAACCCTTTTATTGTTGTTCTCCTTTGACACATCACTATCACTGTTTGAATGCTATGGTCCTCTATATAAAATTTATGTTCTAAACCTCATTGTTAACATTGTAACTGATCTATTCTTTGTGATCATTTGACTGTGTTCTTAAAGTTGCCTTTTCATTTTTGTGCTATCTCTTTTTCTTGATACTATAAGGCTCTTGATGCACCATGAATAAAAGAAGAATACTTCATAATAAATCTATTCTAACTTGATTGCACATTCAGTGATTGTGTTTGTACTCTTAACTCTACACTTGCACCTTAATGCCTATACAAACTCTAAAATTGCACATGGATGTTATAATGTCTTCTTATCAACTATATTTTACTGTTAAAATATGGTGATTAGTTCCCTCAATTCTGTTTAATTTTGTTAAGATTGTCTTTTTGTGGATTTATTTACTTGAATATTTTTATAGCTGCATCTTAAGTTCTCAGATTTACATGACTGTAATAATTACTTATTATTGTCACTATACAATCTTCATTGCATTCTTTTCATAACTGTAGGACTTCTTCTTGGGGTACATCTCTTATAATGATAACTATATACTTGAATACCCCTGTATGTTGTTATTGTTCCTTTAGTCTTCTTGATCTTCCATTATTATTCTCATAGTCTTAGGGCTTTCCTTCACTATTGGCTAGTAATGGATTCATATAATATCAAAGGACTATTCTACCACCTTTTTTTGATGACTGCTAATTATAGATCTTTGACCTTTAAAATTGCTATGTTTGACTATCACTCATTGTGATATCTTTTCCATGGATTGGGGTCAAAACTTAAATGTCTCAATTTATTCATGTTTTCATCTCATTTCACTGTCATAAAGCAAACTATATAGACTGAAACTCTCTTCCTTTGGTAGATGCTTTGATCTTGGTATGATGAGTATGTATGCATGACTCCTTGTGTATTTGAAAAAGGGTTTGAGTCTAAGCATTGTTCTTTATGCATTCATCTGAGAGTGATCCTTTCTCTAGTAGTTTTGTCTTGATTTTGTATGATATACTTTATTCAGGATGATCCATTTACTGTCAATAATGCCTTTAACAAAATGTTGTGTCATTGTACTTTTCTTCTCTATACTCCTTTTTTTTTATTTTCCTTCTTCTCTAAGACACTAACTACCCTTTTTCATTTTAAACATTACTTTTGTTATATATAGAGATCTTTTTGTGATAGTAAAAGAAAATATTGTACTCTGTCCTTGTGACATTGTTGGTTATTGTGATAATGACTGTTTTATTCTACTTAGTTTGCAAAAAAGGAAAACCTTGCTACTACATCTCTACTTATTATTGTTCTAAACCTAATTGATACTAGTGATAGTGATATACTTATCATGTTTTCCTTTTCAGATTACTGATTATTGTTACTTGTCTTTTTCTAATTCAATACACTAATCTTAATGCTTTTGTAGGATCATCTTCACTATATTTTGCACTTTGAAATTATTTAGTCATGTTCACTAGGACTATTATTTACTGTCTAAAGCATTGTCCTTGATTATACTGAAAAGTGTAGACTATTTTAATGCTTTTGGATCTACTATTCTCTAAATATGAATGTTGACATTGTATCTTTGTGTGTTGTAATGTGGTCAATATTGATAATCTTGGCATAGGCTGCTATATGCTATTCTCAAAGTCTTTGACTATCAAATGTTTACAATCATCTACCCTTAGGACTATGATCTGTTCCTGCTTTGGAATATCAATATTATTCTTTTGCCTATTTATTCTTCATTCATTTTTTTCACCATTCCAGGCTTACTGAGAATCTTAGAGCTTTGTGATTACAATGGATTTGTATATTACAGTGATTCTCTTTAGCTCTATTCATTCTAATTGTCTTTTTTTACTTTGTGAATATCTATTCAGATTAGACTCTGGCCTGATTATACATTCAATGATGATCATTGGGTCTTCCCTGCATACATATGTGTGACTTTGGTTACTTTATTGACTGTTGAGTGCAATTTTATTCGTTGTTGCATATATTACCATTGGATGACATTATATGGGACTGTGGATATACTTGCATGCTATAGTTAACAACTATCTAATGCCATCCAGTGAGTAGTGACATGTAAGTTGAGCTCAACCCCTTCGGGAGCCCATTTAAACACACATACATGGGATACGAAATGAAAACTTGTAACTGCAGATTAAACAAACAAGTTAGATGAAATATGGTTCTCATTGATATCTCATGGCATCTTTTTTGCATTGATATTTATTCTTTCTCTGAGTCTGATGTAGCACTATAAGCACATCGAGAAGAGCATTATGTATGTAGGAATGAGATAGGTAACCCGAAGCTCTAACGGATTTTTCTTCTCTCTTTTTTCAGGTCATCTCTTGAAGTGGACAACGAAGCACTTGGACCAATGGAATTGATTAGAAAACTCCAAAGAGAACTCATCAACCTATCCATGCAATGATGGGTTCCCTCTCTCCTTCTTTCATACATTCTTTTGATTTTCTTATGTGTTTACTGTTCTATAATCACAAAGAGATCACTTGTCTATTCCCACGGCTTGTGTGAGATTTCATGAAGAATTTAATCTTTGTAAATAAAAATGTGTTACATGCAAATATTTTCTTCATATATATCTCTTTTGATCAAAACAACTACATATTTTTGAAATAAGATACTTGTATGGCATACATGTTTATTTTTAAAGATAGCAAGCTTGAAACAAAAAATTGTGCACCTTTCTTTGAAATGGAATTTATTAGGCCTGTAATGAATAAGACTTGTATAGGAGACCAAATTTAGGTGTGAAAAAAATTTGGTGATATTTTTGGTGAACTCTCAGGAATGTTTGTCTGCTAAATAGTAGTATTTGGTAGCCTAGCATATCCATTGGGCATTGAGTCAAATCTTCCCTCTTCAAAAACCTAAAACTATATCTGAGCACACTAAACAAAATCAAAATTGAAACTACAAAGGCTCTGCATACAGCTGAGCCTGCACACTATGCAATCTGCACTTATGGAAAATTGCAAACAAATTTGAATTGAACTAAAAATTGAAAACAACAATGTGCTGAGTGCACTTATTGACTAAAACATGCTGAAAAAAAAACAAAAAAAACAAAAGAAAAAATAGGAAAAACTAAAACTGCAGAGTGTTGAACAACACTTATTCAAATAAAACTACTACAACTCAGCTTATAGTTGGGTCTGGCAAACTGCTGAAAACAAAATTGCAACTACTCTACTATGTACATATGTAAACTATTAATACTCAATAGCATAGTTTGAGGTGAATCCCATTGACAAGTATTGGCAACACCTCTCCATCCAATTTAGCAAGATGGAATGCATTATTTTGTTTACATTCTATGATAACATATGGGCCATCCCACATGGCATTAAACTTGGTATGCCTATCGGGTCTGTATTTTTTACTCATCCCACTTGAAAATAAGATCACCTTGATTAAATATGTGTGGTACAACCTTCCTATCAAAGGTTCTCTTCATCTGAGCATGGTGAACTTCTAACTTTCTATATGCTTCCTTACAAGTTTTTTCTAACTCCATAAGATGAGAAAGCCTAATCTGCATTGGTTTCTCTTCAAGTAACTCTAGTTCTCTAACATAGTTTAAAGTTGGCAATTCAAATGAAATAGGTAACTTGACTTATTTACCATAAGTTAAAAGATATGGTCAATTACTTGTTGATCTTTTTGGTGTAATTCTATCAGCCCAAAGGGCTATCTTGATCTTTTCATGCCAAGTTCTCTAATTCATCACAATGGTCTTCTTAATATTGTTGATCAAGTTTTTGTTACTTGATTCGGCCTGTCCATCACCCTAAGGGTAATAATTGGATGAAGTATTCAAATATATATTATGCTTAACTGACCATTCTGAAACTCTAAGACTAATGAAAGCTACAGCATTATAAAAAATGATTGATTCTGGGACACCAAACCTAGACACCAAGTCTTTATAGAAGTTCAGGACAAAAGTTTTATTGGCTTCTTTTAATGGTACTGCTTATGTCCACTTTGCAAAATAATCAGTTGTTGTAAGAATCCACTTGTGACCTGCACTAGAAGGTGGATTAATAGGTCTTATAAAATCAAGCCCCCACTTTGCAAAGGGTTGTTCAACTTCAATTGGTTGCAAAGGCAAGGTTGCAAGCTTCTCTTTGCCTCCAAACAATGAATGCTTTTCACACTTTCTCACCCATGAGTGAGCATCCGTAAACAAATCTGGCCAATAATAACCAACTCTCATAATTTTTCAGAGTTGTTGTTCTTATGGCAAAGTGACCTCCTTCAGGTCTTTCATGAAATTCTTGTAGAATTTTATCAATTTGATGTGGCTCAATGCATCTTAATAAAACATTATTGAAGTCTTCTTTGAACAAAATATCATCAGTTAAAGCATAAGGAGTGGCTTGCAGCCTGAAATACCTTCTCTTTGACCTGTCAAAACCTTCCAGGCAGTCACTTGTTTGTAGATAATGTGCAATTTGCCGATTCTGTCATGCCCTAACTTTTGAGCAAAAATGAAACAACAAATTTTGTTTAAAACAACATAAAAATACTAAACACTCTAATGTTTAAAATGAGATAAATAAGTTTTATCTTAACTAAAGGTTAACTTGGGATTAAATAGATTGGTTTACTAAGTTGATTTAATTCAAGTATGTCATTATAGCATCAATATTTAGAGTAGACTAATTATTCCCTAAAAGGGGTCGTCACAACTTAATTAATTAATTTAATTAAATTAATTAATTTCCCTTAATTAAAATTCTTCAAGAAGAATTGAGAGATAGTATTTATCTCAATAGTATTTAAAATACTCGAGACTAAATAAAAATAATGTTAACCCATATTAAAAATAATTAATTGAACACACGCGATTACGCTTTTAAATTAAAACAAATAGAGTTAACTAATTCAAATATAATATTAGACTAATAAATTCATTTATATTAAAGTCGAATTTTAAATCTCCATAGATATTTAAATTTCAACTATCAAATATCTAGCCAACCATGACCTCCTAGGTTAAAATTTTTCATTATACATTTAATAAAATCTTCAAAAGAATTTTAACCCAAACAACCATATTTAATAAAATATGTAAATTAGCATATATGTGTGTGTGTGTGTGTGTGTGTGTGTGTGTGTGTGTGTGTGTGTACTTACTCATTTTTTTTTTTCTAAATAAAGTCTATATTAAAAAAAATTTCCACCTAGTCAATAATAGAAGTTAATTATTTCTACTTATTGACTATAAACAAATGGGGGTAATTCGTTTCAAATTTGAAGAAGAATTTCCCCCTCATTATATAATATGTTAATCCAAACCCTATCTAGGGTTGATTTATTCTTTTTATAACTCAACTCATTTCTTATTAATCTCCTATTTTCCTATCAAGCTAACCGTAACCAAAAATTGGGTTAGGGTTGCTTGCTTTAACACTTTTTTTTTTTATAAACACTTCACTTTTATGATAACCCTAAATAGGGTTTATTCAAAATCCTTATGATTCCCTCCCTTCCAAATTATGCTATTCATTTACCCTAACCCAAAATTGGGTTAGGGATTTATTTTACAACACATTATTATTATTATTATTTTTGTGTGTGTGTACAGGTGAGTAGGACGACATCATGGCCGAAGGGAGCCCGAAGGCCATGGGGAAGTTTCTTTTTTACATGAGAGGGGGGCTCAAGGGTGGTGGTGCTGCACAGCGGCTCGCGGGCACCACTATGGATAACCATAGTGGCGGTCGCGATGCCATCCACAATGGCTACCCACAGTGGCGGCAACGAGCCGACCACTGTGGATACCCACAATGGCAGCAGCGAAGCTACCCATTGTGGCGGCCAAGCTGCCACCATGGTTACCACTGTGGGTAGCCACAGTGGCAGCAGCGAAGCTACCCATTGTGGCGGCCAAGCTGCCACCATGGTTATCCATGGTGGCGACCAAGCCTCCACTGTGGTTATCCATGGCGACGGCCAGGGAGGGCAAGGTAAAATATTTTTTGTATTATTATATTTTTTTTTGTTTCAAATTCATTAATATATATATATATATATTTGAGTATATATATGTATTTATAAATATATTTCTATGATTAATTCTATATTTCAATAGCTTTAACGGGCTGATTTCAAATAAGAGAATAGAGGTAATCTTTTTTATTTTCATTTAGAGCATATAGTTTCCTTTGATTTAAAATATTCAAAAGCTAGATTAATAATATTTTCTACTAAACATACTTTTACAGAATGAAAAATATGACAGTAATATTTTTATTTACAGTTGCAACTATCATTTTCTAAAAATCATTTAATTCATTAAACAACAATATCTAATGCACTATCAATATTAATTCTTAAAATATCTATCTATTCTTCCTTTGAGTTTGAACTATAGACATAAGCAATATTTCTTCTCTTTTACTAATAAATACACTACAACATTTTATTTATTTCCTTTCTTTTTTTAATAGCTAGTAGGCAGAAATAACTTTCCTAATTTTTTTCAGGCAACTATATCAATACAAAAATAATCAACAAATGCATTCTTCTTTTTGCAAGGATATAAATACTTCAAATTTAAAATACATCTTTATTAATTGGTAAAAACTATTCCAATAGTTACATTTTCTTTTCTGCAACTTAAATACAATAAGAAACTCTTTTTTTTTTCTACAACAAAAATACAATAAAAAACTCTTTTTCTTTTCTACAACTAAAATACAATAAGCAATAGGATCATTCCAAAGCTTCCTTTTCAATCTTTTCCCAAGCAACCTGCAATAAAAACGTGTAGGTTGTGACCATGGAGGCTCACCTCCCAACCTAATAGAGGCCTAGGTTGAGCATGAGCCTGAGTCGGTCCATCTACCTGAGGCACCACCAGTAGTGGCACTAGTTATGTTTGAGAGAGCACCCTGTGATCCCAGGGATCATATCAGAGAGATTATACGTCTTTAGCCACCAGCGTTCATAGGATCTACCGATGGGGTAGAGGCCAAGGCTTAGCTTTTGAGTCTAGACAGGTGCTTCAGATTGTGTCCCTATGAGAGTAATTTGAAGGCATAGATTGCCATCCACCTTCTGAGAGGGATGACTTCCACCTGGTGGAGGCAAGAGGAGTACAAAAATGATTTAGCTGGGGACACTGTTACTTGGAACATATTTACAGAGAGATTCAGAGATAGGTACCTATCAGAACACTATAGGCAGCACGGGATTGATGAGTTCCATGACCTTCAGTATAAGGGTCTCTCCATGTCCCAGTATGAGAGCAAGTTGTTCAAGCTCTTACCCTACGTTGACTACCTAAAGGATGAGAAGTTACTCATCAATCAGTTTATCATAGGATTGAATGCCAAGATAGTAGAACTAGTTAGGATGGCAGCTCCAGGGAGCCTTCGAGTTGTCATGGAGAAGGCCTTGATATTAGAGGAGATTTAGGGTAGATCACAGGACACACAGGATCAACATCAGAACTGAAACCTTATACTGCAATCTTTTGGGTTTTAGAAACCCCACAAGAAGGGTAACCACAGGAATTCATCAGGGTCCTTTAAACCCCCTCCTCCACAGTAACCATAGTAGAATCAAAGGCAAAAGTCTCCATAGGGTCAGTAGGGCTTTAATCCTAAGCAGTGGCATTCATAGGGTCCTAGGTGCAACCAGCAATCACAGGGTCCTTACACACCTTCAACACAGACTCAGCAGTCCTCTAGGGGTGGTTTCAGTGGTTTGAGACAGACAAGAGGACAGGGATACTCTAGGCCACAAGGTATTCAGTTTTAGACACATGGTGCTTGCCTCACTTGTGGGGCCATGGGGCACATGGCAAGAGAGCATCCACAGGGTCAAATGGCAGGAAATCAGAGGATGGTAGGTTCAGAGCCTATAGTTGGGGACATGGGTAAGTCCCATAGAGTCTTTATAACGATTGACAACCACTAAGAAGAGCATCAAGCCATAGTCATAGAGGTCGTAGGTATGATCAGAGGTAGCAGTGTTTCTATCTTGTTTGATTCTAGAGCTACAAATTCTTTTATATCTCCATTGGTAGTGGAGCATTGCAGGCTAGTGGCATCTAGGCAAGGTGTTAGTTGGGAAGTGGAGTTGGCTTCAAGAGCTAGATTGTCTGTTGAGTCAGTGGTTAGGGGTTGTCAGCTTTAGATTGAGAGTACGACCACCTCAGTAGACTTTCGGGTCACACCTCTAGGATCTTATGACATTGTTCTTGGCATGGATTGGCTATACACCCATAAAGCCAAGATGGATTGTTGCCAGAAAAATATTGAGTGTGTAGACGATCAGGGTACCTCCATAGTTATTTCAGGGGTTCAGAGGCCTATATCACTTTGTATGATTTCTGCTATGCAGCTTAAGCAGAGTGTGTGAAAGGGATGTCAATTGTTTTCCATCACCATCAGTGATAGAGAGGAAGTGAATGAGAAGGAGCCTTCCCTAGATGATCATCTCATCCTTGAGGAATTTGTAGATGTGTTTCCTTCTTAACTACCTGGTATGCCACCTAGTAGAGAGATTGATTTTCACATAGATCTTATACTAGGAGCTAAGCCGATTTTGAGAGAACCATATAGGATGACCACAAATGAGCTTAATGAGCTCAAGATGCAACTTGAGGAACTCTTAGAGAAGGGTCACATTTGTCCTAGAATCTCCCCTTGGGGCATACCAATCATCTTTGTGAAGAAGAAGGATGGATCCCTTCAGTTATGTATGGATTACGGGTAGTTGAACAAAGTGACCATCAAGAACCGATATCCCTTTCCCAAGATCGATGACTTATTTGACTAGCTTCAGGGTGCTAAAGTGTTTTCCAAGATAGACCTGAAGTTAGGGTACCATCAGTTGAGGATTGTAGAAAGTGATATCCACAAGACCATTTTTCATACCAGGTATGGCCACTACAAGTTCACCATGGTTCCATTCAGTCTTACGAATGCTCCAGTTGTATTCATGAGTCTCGTGAATGGGGTATTCCACACTTTCCTTGACCAGTTTGTGATTGTGTTCCTTGATGACTTATTGATATATTCTCAAAATGAGAAGGAGCACGAGGAGCACTTGAGACAGGTATTGTAGTTCTTGAGAGACAATCAGTTGTATGGTAGTCTATCGAAGTGTGCATTCTTTAGATTAGAGGTCAGATATCTAGGACATGTTATATCCAGTGATGGGATCTCAGTTGACCCATCGAAGATCAAAGCTATTATGGATTGGCTAGCACCATCTAGTGTGACAAAAGTCAAGAGTTTCATGGGTCTAGTAGGGTACTACAGATGCTTCATGTAGGGATTCTCTAGGGTTGCACATCCTATTACATCCCTTCAGTGAAAGGGAAAGAAATTCAAGTGGACAGAAAGGTGTGAGAGGGACTTTCAAGATCTCAAAAGGGCACTCACTAGTGCACCTATTCTTGTTGTGCTAGACCCCTCAGCTGATTTCATGGTATGCATAGATGCTTCCTTGGATGGGTTAGGAGTAGTCCTTATGTAGGAGGGTTGAGTTATAGCATATGAGTCTAGGAAACTTAAGACTCATGAGCTTAACTACCCTATGCATGACCTTGAGCTTGCAATAGTAGTGCATGCACTTGTGAGGTGGAGACACTTCCTTTTGGGTCATCATTTTGAGTTTCATTCAGATCATCAAAGCTTGCAGTACATATTCACTCAGCATAATCTTAATGCTCGTCAGAGGAGATGGATGGAGTTTTTATGTGGGTATGATTTTGATGCTCACTACATCAAGGGGAAAGAGAATGTAGCTGTAGATGCCTTGAGTAGGAGACATCATGAGATATGCACCATGTCTATGGACATAGGTTTGAGAGGTCATATATTGCAGTAGCAACCAAAGGATGAGTGGTATTTAGAGGTATCTCAGGTAGTGCATTCTCAAGAGACCCTGGAAGGGAAATATGCAGACTATTCATTAGAGTCTGATGGACTACTATTCCATAGAGGGCACATCTATGTACCTTATTTTGGAGGATTACGAGATTTCATTGTATTGGAGGCTCATAGAGCTCCTTATGTAGTGCATCCCAGTGTTAAGAAGATGCATGTAGATTTGAGACAGTTATATCATTGGCAAGGTATGCGGAAACTCATTTTTGTAATAGTAGCCCGATGCCTTAAGTGCCAGAGACTCAAGGCCGAGCACCACCATCCAGGTGGGTTGCTCTAGTCTCATGCAATACCAGAGTGGAAGTGGGATACTATATCAATGGACTTTGTCATTGGTCTTCCTATGTCAGCATGTCATCATGATGCCATCATGGTGTAAATTAACAAGTTGATCAAGGTGGCCCACTTCTCACCAGTTTGGACTACCTTCATAGCACCAACAGTGGAACATGTATTCTTGCAGGATATTGTCAGACTTCATGGCATTGTTGGCATTTTAATAAGGATCTTGAGAAGGCTGTTGATGATTATGGATATAACTGATCAAGGATGTTTTACTGTCTTAATATTATCATTTTGTCATTGATGTCAAGAAATTGATCTTCTAATTCAGTATGATGTTTCCATATCTTAAGAAGTATGATTTGATGAGTATAAAGATGTTGGTAAAAGACATAGAAAGAATATAATGAATAAGGGGAGAAATAAGTTATTCAATGGGCAACTATTGCCGAGTTAGACAATGATGAGATCATGATGTTTAGATTGTTTTCATATCATACATATGTTATTGATTGTAAGGTTAATACTATACTATGTTACCGAGAAAAGAACCTAGTCGGTAAACCCTAAGGTTATCGATATAGGTTAATGAAGACAGAATGTCTACCGAGTGAAGTTTAGTATTTACCGAGTTGTAACCGAGCTATAACAGAATGCATTAAATGATTACAAGCATTATTTAATGAAGGAAGCTGATGAGCTAGAACTGATCAAATGATTGGTATGTCATGCATGAAGTTTGTTAAAGAATCTATGGCAAAGGAAAATCGGCAGGAAGATCTACAGCTCAGATTGAACTGCAATACCCTAGCACAAGTTCCAAGAAATGTATGCAAGTTCCAAGGTGGGGTAAAAAAATTTCAGATTGAAGGATACATTGAACCTAGTCAAGTTTGAACATCTAATGGCTATGATTGATCATGGAAAATGTGATCAAGGAGATTAAGCAGTTGGTGAATTGTTTATAAATAGGGAACTATTGATAAACAGTGTATGCAGGCAAGTGTATGCACAGGGATGCTACATAGTGATTACCGAGCACAGAAGCTTGAAGATCTGTTTTGAATAACAGAGTATAGAGCCCAGCAGATGGACAAGATTAGTTCTATGTCTAGATTGTATTGAGCAAATAAGAATCTACTTTAGCATTTTAGATGTGAAGTTGCAGATAGATTTTAATTATTGTTATTTTGTAAAGTGACAGAAAATCTCTTAACTGAGTGGACTTAACACTCTTATTTGTAAAACCCTCTAGCAAGGTGACATTCTGATTGAGTGTTTGAAATCCTTTAACAAGGTCACCTCTAACAAGGTGAAGATCCTAACAGATTTGAGGGAAATCCCTTAACCGGGTCACATGTAGCAATGTGTTTGTAATCTTTAACAGGATTTTCTTTTAACTGAGCATACTCTAGAAGAGTATATTTCTTAGTGGGTCCGAAATCCCACAGTGGTTTTTCCTTATTCGGGTTTCCACATTAAATCTGGTGTTATGAGCATTATGATGTTTATATGCTTTTGAGTTTGCATGTTTAGCAGTTTTGGTTATATTACTGAAGTATATGTTACTGAGGTTGAGTCTGTTGTTCTTATGGAAGATTAAGTTTTTATGATTCACCTCCCCCTCTCATCTTATTAGCTTGGCATCTGTACTTATCTTTAAGTATCAGAACTATCAGGCATTCCATGCAAGATTATCTCAGATAGAGACTCCCTCTTCATTCTTCCTTTTGGAAGGCGTTATAGGCAATAATGGATACCAAACTCAACTTAACCACAACCTATCATTCAAAAATGGATGGATAGATAGAGAGGGTAAACCAGGTGCTAGAAGACATACTCTGCATGTACATCATGGATCATCAGACCAGATGGGAAGAGTACCTTCCTTTGGTAGAGTTTGCCTATAAAAAGGGGTATCACACTTCTTTGGGAATGCCACCTTTTCAGGCTTTTTATGACAAACCTTAAAGGACACCTTTGAGTTGGGACCGTATTGAGGATAGAGTAGCCATAGGTCCTGAGATGGTTCATGATATGGAGTAGCAGGTGATTTTGATTAGACAATGCCTTAGAGAGGCACAAGATAGACAAAAAAAGTATGCAAATGTGAAGAGGATAGATAGTAGCTTCATGGTTGGGGACAAAGTTTTATTGAAAGTGCAACCGCATAAGAGTCCAATTCATTATGGAAAGGGTTATAAGTTTGCACCTCGCTTTGTCAGACCATTTGAGATCCTTGAGAGAATAGGACCAGTTGCATATCATCTAGCTTTGCCACCTAGCCTATCACACATCCACGATGTGTTTCATGTATCATTTCAGAGGAAGTACATTTATGATGAGTCTTATATTCTAGATTGGGATGCCTTGTAGGCGGAGTCGGACAGGCAGCTAGCTTTGGAGCCCATCTACATTTTGGCTCGCTGGATGTTGTCTCTTCGAGGTCGAGAGCTAGACTAGGTTAGGGTCCAGTGGGATTGTTATGAGAAGGTTACAACAACATGGGAGGATGCAGCATAGATGAGATCTCAGTACCCCCATCTTTTTGATGAACTCCAAGAGGAAGTTCATGCCTAGAGGGGGAGGGTGTAAAGCCCTACCCCGAGCCGTCATAGTATTTTAGTTATTTTCACATTGGACCTATTATTGATACTATATTTTGGATGCATTATGGACATAGATTTTATATGATCCAGTGTTTGGATAACATTGATATGATTATGTCACTTACTTTGATTTGCAGTACTTTATTTTAATGCTAGAAATTATGGATGCATTCTCTATAAATGATTTAATTCCATGATGATTATGATGATTCCATTTAGTAGATTATTTTATGTGGATGTGATTAGATAATTGGAAGCTTGATTATTATAAATGAAATTGTATGTGATGTGTGAATTGTATCCTTTGTATATGATAATTTTATGTTTGATTTTTGGAATTACTAATGTGAAAAATGAGATGTGTAGGAAAATTATTCCATGTGACCATGGAAACTATTTAGAGAATCAAGCCTATTCCTATGTGTGTTTGTGAAGCCAAGGGTTGTCTATTTGGAGAGACAACACCTCATTTGTAAATGTGTTTTAATTTGGAGATTGTTTAATTTATAAATTTCAAAAAAAATGGACATTTGCCATGTGTGTTTTAGTGATGTGTAATTCTTTTTGTGGTGTCACTTGACACATGTGTTGTAAGATGAGTTGGCAATGACATGTCCCTTTGGAGGAAATTTGTTTTTAGCAATTCTTTTTTTTCAATTATCGTAGTATGGTCCCAAGAAAGTCTTGGATAGGGAGCCATTAGAAAGGTCAACTTAGGGTTGACCCATAGGTAAACTTTGGGTGAGTTTCTAGGGGGTTAAACTAACTCTTAGGGTCATGTTAGGGAAATTTTTAGTGGTCCATATGATGTACCTATGGATGAAGGTGAAATTTAGCTGATCAAACTTCTCCCTCCCAAACTATTCCCTATTAAGACACTCCTCACTCTTTCCAACCCACTTGGGAAGGGTGAATGATGTTCATTGGTTGGTCTTCCCAACACCTTCCAAAATCTCTAGCCAAGGCACCTCAAAAAGGGTAAAAGGAATGGGGAAGAGAAATGTCACTCATGAGGAGGGTTGTCTAACCTAGGAGGGCTCCTCTAAAAATGAAATTCGGCCAACTTGGGAAACTCAATTTTTGGGGTGGCTAAACTGGCCCTAGGGAGTGGACACATGACTAAATTTGGCCTTCATCCATAGGTACATCATATGGTCCACTAAAAATGCTTCTAACTTGACCCTAGGAGTTAGTTTTACCCCCTAGAAACTCACCCAAAGTTTACCTATGGGTCAACCCTGAGTTGACCTTTCTAATGGCTCCCTATCCAAGACTTTCTTGGGACCATACTAGGATAATTGAAAAAAAAGTATTGGTAAATCAAATTTCCTCCAAAGGGACATGTCATTGCCAACTCATCTTACAACACATGTGTCAAGTGACACCACAAAAATAATTATACATCACTAAAACACACATCGCAAATGTCCCTTTTTGTTTGGAATTTATAAATTAAACAATTTCCAAATTAAACACACATCCAAGCATAACATTTACAAATTAAAACACATTTACAAACTGTTAGGGTTTCAAGCAAATCCAAAGCAAATATGAACTAATAGTTATATGCAGATTTAAATACAAAAGATAAAGAAATAAAACAGAACATAGATAACACTGAGATTTAACGTGGTTCACCCAAAATGGGTTACGTCCACCATACACAACCATCCAATCTTTCTTATTATCCAATAAAAATAGTACATCAACCTTACAATGCCTTAAGCATCCCAGCTGCTTATAACATGCATTTTTAGGGCAAAAACAAAATCGGCCTTTTTAGGGTTTTATTACAATGTCGGTTTTCATCAACAAAAAATACCGACGAGGATACGTGATGAGTCTACAGTACTTTGTTGATCAGTCACCACATTTTAACAATATCCCACTTGGAGACTGATTAGGCTCCACACCGAACAATCTCTCACTTGGAGACTGATACTACACAACACCACTGTACATGCAACATCCACTGGATAAAACACTAGGACTTGATTGGTATAAATTCCACAATTATCAATCAAAAAGACCAATAGAAACTGATGAAGAAATTAGCTTCTCCTGTGGAACTACCTTCATCAACATATCGGCAGGGTTCTCACTTGTGTGAATCTTCTCAAGCCGTAACTGACCCTCCTCCAAAATAGTATGGATGAAGTGGTACCTGAGCTGAATGTGCTTTGTCCTTGAATGAAAAGTAGAGTTCTTCGCAAGATGAATGGCACTTTGGCTATCAGTATACAATGGTCTATCCTCTTGTGTCTGACCCAATTCCTCCAGAAAACATTGTAACCAAATCATCTCCTTACTGGCTTCTGTAGCAGCAACATACTCAGCTTTAGTGGTTGAAAGTGCAACAATCTTTTGCAGCCTAGAAATCCAACTGATTGCAGTTCCCCCTATAGTAAAAACATACCCTGTAGTACTCCTCCATGAATCAATATCACCCACTAGATCAGAGTCAACAAATCCACTCAGAGCAACATTAGATCCTTTGAAACATAATACCTTCATAGTAGTTCCTTTCAAATACTGAAGAATCCATTTCATAGCATTCCAATGTTCCATACTCGGATTACTCATAAAACTGCTCACAACTCCCACTACATGTGCAATATCTGGCCTTGTACATACCATTGCATACATCAGACTACCAATAGTTGATGAATATAGGATGTTAGACATTTTATTAACCTCTTCCTGTGCCTTTGGGCACATCTCCTTAGTCAATTTGAAATGACTAGCCAAAGGTGTACTAACTATTTTTGCATCGTGCATGTTAAATCTTTTCAACACCTTCTTTATATACTCACTTTGGGACAAATTCAAGGTTCTATTTTTCCTATCCCGTGTAATCCTCATACTGAGAATTTGCTTAGCTGCACCCAAATCCTTCATAGCAAATGACCTGGCTAATTTCTGTTTAAGATCATTTATATGTTGCATGTTAGACCCAGTAACAAGCATGTCATCAACATAAAACAACAGGATAATATAACTGCCATTATCAAATCTCTTAAAATATACACAATGATTAGAATGACATCTATGATAACCGTGTTCAGCCATGAAACTATCAAATTTTAAATACCATTATTGGGGTGCTTGCTTTAGGCCATACAGACTTTTCTTCAACCTACACGTCAAGTTCTCCTTACCTTTGACCTCATATCCTTGTGGTTGCAACATGTAAATTTCCTCCTCCAAATCTCCATGGAGAAAAACTATTTTGACATCTAATTGTTCAAGATGTAAATCATCTGCAGCCACAAGACTAAGTACAGTTCTAATTGAAGTCATTTTTACAACTGGAAAAAATATTTCATCATAATCTATACCCTTTTACCACAAGTCTGGCCTTATATCATTTCTGACCTCCTTCCTCCTCCTTCAGCTGATAAACCCATTTTTTAGGCAAGGCTCTTTTTTCTGCAGGTAAAGGGACTAAGTCCCAAGTCTTATTTTTCATCAAGGAGTCCATCTCCTCTTTCATGCCTAGCTGCCACTATTGTTTGGTATCCACCTACATTGCTTCTTCATATTCTTCTGGTTCACCAGAATCCGTTAATGAAATAGAATACAAAGAAGGAGAAAATATTTTAGGGGGTCTACTTGTCCTCATAGAATGTCTAACACTTGCATGAGTTTGTGGGATAATTTGTTATTGCTGAGCATCAGGTACCTGTGGCATTTTATTTTCAGGAATCTCATCCAACACCACATATTCTTGTTTGTCCTGTTCATACTTCTTTTCCTACATCTGTTCTTTATACATAACCTTCTCATTGAATATAACATCTCTACTTCTAATTATTTTCTTATTTTCAAAATCCCATGACCGATAGCCATATTCATCTATCCCATATCCAATGAAGGTACATTTATGAGATTTAGCATCAAGCTTGGTTCTGTTTTCTTTATCAACATAGACAAAAGCTTCACAACCAAAAGTTTTTAGAAAAGAATAATTTACCTTTTTACCAGTCCATGCCTCCTTTGGAATACCACCATCCAAAGGGGTTGAAGGTCCTCTATTTATCAAATAGATAGCAGCATGTACAACATCTGCCCAAAAATGTAAGGGCAATCCAGCATGCAATCTCATGCTCCTCGCACATTCCATGATAGTTCTATTCATTCTCTCTGATAAACCATTTTCCTATGGAGTTCTTGGAACTGTCTTCTACTTTCGAATCCCATTTAAGGAGCAGTAATCTTCAAATGATTTGCTGCAATACTCACCTCCATTATCTGATCTGAGACACTTCAACTTTTTTCCTATCTCATTCTCAACCAAAGATTTCCATTTCTTAAAAGTTTCAAAAACATCTGATTTTTGTTTTAGGAAATATACCCATGTTTTTCTGGTTGAGTCATCAATAAAAATAACATAATAACAAGAGCCACCAAGAGATGATACCTGAGTTGGTCCCCATACATCTGAATGTACAAGCTCTAACTTCTCACTCTTCTTCTCTTTCCCAACTTTGAGAAATTTGACTCTTTTCTATTTACCATAAACACAGTTTTCACAGAACTCTAAATCAATCTTCTTTAGTCCTAGCAATAGATTTTTGGAGTGAAGGGTTTTCATTCCTTTCTCACTCATGTGCCCAAAGCCTATGGTGCCACATTATCAAATCTATTCTTGCAACATTTATTGTTGTTGTCCCTGCAGTAACTTTATCTATAGCAACTAAGGTAGAGTAAGTGTTACCAGTACATAGATATAATGTGCCTACCTTCACACCTTTAGCTACTACTAATGATCCTTTAGTGACCTTCCACATACTATCTGAGAAGGTAACTATGTAACATTCACTACCTAATTGCCCTGCAGAAATTAAATTTCTTCTTAAATTAGGAACATGTCTTACCTCCTGCAGAAACTAGTCATTACCATTCCGCAACTTGATCTTTATCTTTCCTTTTCCAACAATTTGACAGGGCTCATCATCACCCAAATATACCTGTCCAAAATCACCTTGAACATAATCTAGAAAATATTTTCTATGGGGTGTAGCATGAAATGAAGCCCCAGAATATATTACCTAGGAATCATTTACATTATCCAAACATAAGATTAAAGCATCTTGTAAAGTATTACTTGCAATATTAGCTTCCTTACTGTCATTTTCATTTTTGTCTCTTTCTTTGTTTTTCTGAGACCAACAGTCTTTCTTTAGATGACCAGGCTTTTCGTAGTACTAGCAATCTTTCTTTCCTCTAGATTGAGAGCGTCCTTTCTTTGACTTCCCTTGTGACTTCTCATTCCTAGGGCCTTTTCCTCTTTCCTTTGATCTTCTTCTATTCTCCACATTCAAAACACTACCCGATGATATTGAAGTCTCACCTGTGCTTTTCCTTCACATTTCCTCACTTAGGATAACACCAACAATATCATCAAATACCAAAGTATTTTTACCAGAGACAGAGTTACTTACAGCCATAACCAAGCTATTCCAACTTTTTGGCAAAGAACATAAAATCAAGAGAGCCCTAACCTCTTCTGCAAAGGTAATTTTTACCGAAGACAATTGACTGGTAATTGTATTAAATTCATTTAAGTGCTCCGCTACAGATCCTCCCTCACTCATTTTCAAATTAAATAAACACTTCATAAGAAATACCTTATTCGAAGCCGAGGGTTTCTCGTACAACTTAGCCAATGTTGCCATCAAATCTACAACCATTTTTGCTTCTATTATATTGAATGCTATAGACGGCGCAAGACACAATCGAATGGATCTCAATGCCTTTCTATCTAAAATGTCCCACTCTTCATCTAACATTGTGGTCGGTTTCTTTTCCTTTCCTTCCAATGACCGCCACAAATCCTTTTGATACAGGTAATCCTCCATCTGCATTTTCCATAACTAATAATTCTAGCCGTTAAACTTTTTGACCTTGAATTTGGAATCCTCTATTGCTCCCACTCAAATCTAAGAGTCTTGCCAGTTTACAGAATACCTCACTCTGATACCAATTGTTAGGGTTTCAAGCAGATCCAAAACAAATATGAACTAACAATTATATGCAGATTTAAATACAAAAGATAAAGAAATAAAATAGGACATAGATAACACAAAGATTTAATGTGGTTCACCCAGAATGGGTTACGTCCACCATACACAGCCGTCCAATCTTTCTTATTATCTAGCAAAAATAGTACATCAACCCTACAATGCCTTAAGCATCCCAACCGCTTATAACATGTGTTTTTAGGGCAAAAACAAAGTCTGCCTTTTTAGGGTTTTATTACAATGTCAGTTTTCATCAACAAAAAATACCCCCAAAAATTTTTTTCTCGGGGGCTCCCACCCCAGAACCCCCACTTTTCTCGAGGGCTATCGCCCTCGAACCCCGGTGAGGATACGTGCTAAGTGTACAGTACTTTGCTGATCAGTCACCACATTTCAAGACAAACGAGGTGTTGTCTCTCCAAATAGATAACCCTTGGCTTCACAAATGCACATAGGCCTAGGCTTGATTCTCCGAATAATTTCCATGGTCACATGGAATAATTTCCTACACATCTCATTTTGCACATTAGTAATTCCAAAAATCACACATACTATTATCATATACAAAGGATACAATTCAGACATCACATACAATTTCATTTATAATAATCAAGTTTCCAATTATCTAATCACATCCACATAAAATAATCTACTAAATGGAATCATCATAATCACCATGGAATTAAGTCATTTATAGAGCATGAATCCATAATTTCTAGCATCAAAATAAAGTACTGCAAATCAAAGTAAGTGACATAATCATATCAATGTTATTCAAACATTGGATCATATAAAATCTATGTCCATAATGCATCCAAAATATAGTATCAATAATAGGTCCAATGTGAAAATAACTGAAATGCTATGACGACTTGGGGTAGGGCCTCACAGATTCCAAGTTTTTGGTACAACTGGGACATGTTGAACACAATGTACCACTGAGAGGGGGGTAAATCAGTGGTTCCTAAATTCTTTTTCTTTTTACTACAACCTTAGAATACCTGTGATTATCCTAAGCACTAAATAGTCAAACCGGTAGGACAAATGTGGATACCAAAAGAGAGAAACACACAAATGCAACCCACAACACTAAATGTACAAGGAAAACCCAATATGGGAAAAACCTCGGTGAAAAATGTTGCTAAAGACTACTACTCCAATCCACCCTCACAAGTGAAACACCGAATTAAAAATATTTAGAGCACCAACCCCTACTGATTTAGGGCACCAACCCAAGGAGCACCAACCCCTACACCAAGCTCCAACTTGGTGAAGTATAATGAAATACAATTTTGATACAGTTATAGCTTTTGATTGCAAATGAGTTCTGCAACACTTGATCAAATAGATTCATGTCGGTTAACAACCTTCTCTTCTTCTCTCTTAGCCTCACACCACACTTAGTCACACTTGGATTCCTTCTTTACCAATCACACCTCACTTCTTAGCTCAACTTCTAGACCTCCAATAGTTTCCCGGTACTTTGCCTTTGTTAGTTAAACCCTCTCACCGGTTTTCCTGCTAACTCACTCAACAACTTTCTTAGAATAAATTCTAAGGAAGATGATCCTTCTCTTTACTCAAGCTCTCTTCACTCTCCTCCTTCACATCAAGCATCATTGATCTCTATCTCAAGCTCACATATTTATAATCTAAGGTTCCCGCCAAGAACCTCATTCAAACAATGTTGTGTTAGGTTTTGCCTTCACCAACTCAATCCAAATCAAATTTGATTTGATCTACTTTTCTAGGGATATAATCTTCATGACATCGATCGACACCACCAAAGATTCACATTCCAATGTATGTTTTCTAAATTTGGAGGTCTGCACCATGCTTTTCTACTTTTCTCTATCATACACCATTAATGGCTTTGTTATTTCCTTCAACAAACGGGTATGAAGATCAAATCTTCTTACATAATTAGTTTAGTTGCTTGCTATCTTGTCTTCCTTGAGCTGCAATCCTCTGGCATCCTTTGTGACATGTGGGTTCTTCATAAAGCTTGGCCTACTTGCTAACTTATTACGTCGATGCACACTCCACTGACCTGTGCAATATCACCACTTGGCATCCAGCTGTCATGTTTTTCGACATCCACCTCTGCTTGGATTGTTATGTCGGTTTGACATTCTTCATTGACCAAGGTTGACTACCAGTTCAAATCACCTTACCGGTATAACCAAAAAACATCCTCTTGATAAGTAATCTTGTCTTCCGGTATGTTTTCATGCCATCCTTTCTGTTCTTCTCACCGGGTGTTGTTGTGATTCTTTTAACATTCCGCCTCTTCATCACAAACAAACAACCAACCTTCATCTTGGTTTATGCCTTACTGGTAAGCCTGCTTTATCGACAAATGACACATTTCATGTGTACCATAGTGAAAACTTTAAGAAACCCCCTCTCAAAAAATTGTATAAAATCTTGGCGAATATTTAATTTTTTTAAAAGAAAACAATAATTTTTATTGGCGAATCTATCCTTTTTTTAATGAAAAATATTAATTTTATTGGCGAATTTTTTTATATCAAAATTTTTTTGGTAGAAAATATTGGCGAATATTTCAAAAAATAATAAGAGTATGCATTAATTACTATTCCAAATACTTTCATTTAAATAAATAGTTTTTATAGCAAAGTAGAGGTTTAAATGTGGAAATCATTAATGAGTTTAAGGGGTAGACTCTACTTTATTTAGTTTCTATCATTAATAAAATAATCTAATAGCCCTATTTGTATTTTGTGAGATAAAATATACCAACAATTTGTAACACTCATGGGGTCAACAATTCAAAAGAAATTTCAACTCCCATGAGCATTACAACTTGTAGGTATAATTTGCCTCATGGAATACAATGACGATACAAGATTATATTTTAAATCAATGGCGGCAACTAAAGATTGTTGATATAACCCTAAAGTAACTAATAATTATGATATATTACTAACAAATTAATTTAGATTTCTAAAACAAATTATAAAATATTGGCGAATCTAATCCAATCATGTATTGAATACTGTGGTGAATCTTTGAGTTAAAAAAATTAATAAAATAAATTATCTGGTGATTTAAATGACAAATAAAAATTTGTAAAAATGTGGTGATTCGAGTCACCTTAATAGTTTAACTTGTTAGCCAAATTTTGATTCCTAAATTTGAAAAAATAGCCAATTGGCGAATATTGGCGAATGTCTTCATGCCATCCTTTTTGTTCTTCTCACTGGGTGTTGTTGTGATTCTTTTAACATTTCGCCTCTTCATCACAAACAAACAGCCAACCTTCATCTCGATTTATGCCTTACCGATAAGCCTACTTTACTAATAGATGACATATTACATGTGTACTGGTAGCCTTCCTTATGTCTACATACTCACATGTGGATTTCCATCATATGTCTTGTTCTTCTTATACCGGTCACCACTTCATACTTACCGGTGACCTGCCAAACCAGTTGACATCAATGACAACTTAATGCCAATAATGTCAACAATCTCCCCCTTTGGCATTGATGTCAACTTATTGCAAGACTTCATACTGGTAGATTTCTCCCCCTTTGACACAATGACAAAGGGTACTATATACTCCCCCTTTGATTCATACCTATGCCCCCCTAAGGCTGATACCAGTGATTACAGCTAGTACTGAGACATAAAACCTTGAACTTTCCTTAACATGTGGTTCAAGAGTTATAGATGCTGCTATGAACTCCCCCTGAACCATATAATACCTTACTATCTTAAGTGCATAAGGCTCGTGACACAACTCCCAACTTGTGTCTTAGCTAATAAAAAATGCTTACCAATAAAGGTTTGGTGAAAATATCTACCACTTGTTCTCCTGTAGGGACATAGTCCATCTTTATTTCCTGTCCTTCATCCTTCTCTCTAAGAAAATGATACTTGATGGCTATATGCTTTGTCCTAGAATGCATCACCAAATTCTTTGATATGTTGATGGCACTTTAATTATCACACTGGATGAGAATAGGATAAATGATGTCCACTTATATGTCCTTGAGGGTTTGCTTCATCCAAAGTACCTGAGAGAAGAATGTAGCAGTAGCAATGTATTCTACTCCAATAGTTGATAGGGAGACTAAGTCATTCTTCTTGCTATGCCATGAGACCAACCAGTCACCTAGGAAGAATGCACCACCATTGTGCTCTTTTGGTCATTAATGTAACCTACCCAATCAACATCAGTGTATGCTTCCAAGATGAATTCCCCTTGTTTAGGGTACCACAATCCATAACTAATTGTTCCTTGTAGGTACCTCAAAATTCTTCTTACAACTTTCATATGTGATTGTGGGATGCAAAATTCATCTTCTATTAACAAAGTAATCAATTAGAAACAAAGGAAATCACGAATTCCTATCCTAATTAGAATTTAACAAACAATACACTGGAATAATGCAATTAAGAAATAGTAATTATAAATCATCAAATCAAATCAAAAACTCCCTATTCTGTGACTGTGTAGAACTTCCATTGCTCTTCTCCTCTTCGTGGTATGATGGCTCTCAGATATCGCGCTAGTAACTTGCAAGTGACACAAAGATTCAAAGTTCATGATTGTTGAAAATGGAGATTGGATACTCAATTTATAGAAAACTGGAGAGGATTGATTGAAAGGTGGAACAAATTGATCAAGAGGTGTGAACTCAGGTGAGCTCAAATGAAAATTGATAGTTGAACTGTTGATTGTAGGAGTGAAACTCAATAGATTGAATAGATTAATTGAGTCAACTGATTGAGAAAAAGCTGACTGAGAGAAGAAAAAGAATGACTGGAGGAAATAAAGAGGATGACACAGAGAGCTTAATTTAGAAAAAGCTAACTGAAAGATGGAAATAGAAGTTGAAGAGATAAATGATTTAATTAATTAATTTAGCATGTGCTTGCATTTAGATTTAGATTATTAATTTAATCTTTGCATGAGATATTATTCAAATAATTGAATTTATTAATTCAATATAGTATTTGAATATATTTAGAACTTGACTTTGATTTTCAATTTGGTTTTTGAAATCATGCACATGTAATTGAATTTGGAAGAAATTAGAAGAATATGAAATTAGAATTTGGGGATTTGGAATTGGAAGAATTAATTAGTTAATTAAATAATTTAAAGAAACTATTTAATTATTTAGAAATGGAATTTAATTAAATAATAAAGATTATTTAATTTAAAAGATTAAATAATAATTAATTAAATAACAAATATTTAATTAATATTTAGAAGAGGGTTGAATGATTAGATGATTAGAGATAGAAATTGAATAATTAGTAACTTATTTAAATAATAAAGATTATTTAAATTGGGGAATTAATCACAATTAATCAAATAATAATTATTCAATTTATATTAGAAAATGATTAAAATGATTAAAGAATAGTGTTATCACTATTTTAAAAATGGATGTTCTCGGTCCATAATTGGCTAATTTTGTTAAAATTTTGAGTCTGGTATTGGCCTTGTTACCTCTGTTTTGTCATAGGCCAATGAGAAGGTTTAAGGGTTTTAAGTTTTAAATTTCAAAGTTGTCTGAGTAAAAACCTGGTTCTAATTCTGCGTTACTTTTTGCCACTTAAGGGATGGGTTCGTTTGTCATGAGAAGTGTCCCCCCCCATTGTTTTTTACCTAGGCAGTCCCTTAAATGTTTTAAATTTTATACGCCTATTACTATGCCCTTTTTCTAATGTTTATCGGGCCCTATAAGTATCATGCAACTCTTTGTTGATCCAACGGCCCGCGTTGATTCGTAAGATGAAGATGATCAAGAGTTATCCTCCACAAAATAGCGAAAAGTGGTGGGTCCCAGAAGCAGACAAGTTTCCCAAAGATTAAAGAGTGGTTGGTTTAGAGGATGATCAATGGCTCGCGTTGATTTGCGGCCAAAAGGTGCTCGAGATTTAGCCTTCGCGAAGTAGCGAAAACATGTGGCGGGTCTTAGAGACAAGCAATCTTCCTTGCTTAAAGGGTGATCAGGTTGGGAAAGGATCAACGACTTGCATTGATTCACGGTCAGGAGATGCACACATTTTACCTTTTGCGAAGCAGCAAAAAGGTGGCGGGTCCTGCTAAAGGTGGTAGGTCCAACTGGCGATGATAGAGCAGTGACAGGGTGATCAGTTGGCGGTCCGCAGTGGGCCCGAGCGAGGTGGTCATTGAAAGAATAAACAACGAGCAAGTTCCTGAGATTTGACGGCCTGCGTAGATTCACAAAGATAAGATGCTAGTAAGTTAGTCATCGTGAAGTGGTGAAAAATGCCGGTGGGCCCAAAGGATAGGCGGGGAACAAAGTTAAAAGCTGATCAAGTCTGTTTTGATCCAACGATCCTCATGGTTTTGTAGCTGCAAGCTAAACGAAGATTAGTTTTTGCAAAGTAGCGAAATGAGGTGGAAATCACATGAAATCATGACGTGGCATGACAATTGGCGCATTTCATGGAGTTTAATAGTGATGTGTTGAATGCCACGTGGCTCTGAAGGGTAGTTGAGGGCCCGCCTAGGTGTAACCAACAGTTATGTGGAGAAATGTGAAGCAAAGCACATGGCAATTTCAGAATGGAACCTAGAGGAGTTTCTTGAGCTAATGGATGATTGCCACATGGCATTTGTTAATCAGTGACTAGGTAAAGTAAGTGATCTCCGAAAATAAAGGGCCCACTTGAAAGGTTTAATGTTTGTTAAAAGGTATTCACCTTGTGTTTGATCCAACAGTTCTCATTGTTTCGTAGCCCAAAGATGCCTACAGTTTAATCTCTGCGAAATGGAGAAAATCATTAGCCGTCAAGATGAGGCACGATTAGTTAGTGAGATTGATAGTCCTACTTAGAGTTAAAGACTGGGTGATTAGAACTTGATCTAATGGTTGGCGTGGCTTCATGAAGGAAAAGTATGTGAGTGTTAAAGCCCGCAAAATGGTGAAAAGAAGGTGGGGCCCGACATTAACAAAGAGTGATCAGACGGAGGTAAAGGCGGTGTAAGTTCTTGTAATCCAATGGCTAGTGTTGTTTCGTGAAAGAAAGTTGCAAAGGTTTTATGCACTGCAAAATAGCGAAAGGCCAAAACAGAGGAAAGACTCAGAGAAGTTATGACCCATTGGAGCCAGTTTTGAATCCGATTTGGCGAATTCAATTCTGAAAAGATAGCCTAAGCATGCGGAGTTAATTTCTAAAAATTCAATGCCAACTTGTCCTTTAGAGTCCGCATCAACTTGATTGTTAGTATTGTTTCATCAAAGTCTGTTGCAGAGCAATTAGTGAAGAGGGATTCTCTTCAGGTGAATAATCAGTTTTTTTGTGCTTTTCTTGATAATTCTGGTCTGTTTCCAATCGTTGCTGTGTGAATTATTTCATTAGAGGTCTATGCTAGTTTCAAGTGGTATAGTTGCTTATTTAGAATGGCACCAAGAAGAGAGTTGACAGGAAAATTGAATTATCAAGACACAAACATTTGTGATGATCTTTTAGAATAGTTAACCATGTCAACCAATGTTGGGGCTAAGGCTAAAGAGTTGGTACCAAAGAACCCTCGTCTAAAGATTGGGGATGGCCTGTATGATAAAGGCAATTGGTTAAGGGACCTTGAGATAAGGATATCAAGTTTAGGACTGTTCAAAGTCGGTTTTGGGCAGAGACATTCCCTAGCTCCTTTAAATAGCATATGGGAACTAGATGTAGGAAAACTTGTGGTCCTCGATGCATTCATGGATGTAGATTTGTTGACCCTAATTGCACAGAATTATGACCCTGTAGCAAGATGCATTAGAGATATAAAGGGATTAGCCCTAGTTGAAATCAAAGATGATGAGTTTAGAAATGTTTTCAAGCTTAGTGAGGCCTCCAATTTGTTAGAACCTATTGACATTGAGTCATTAACCCGGATTTACAATGCACAGAGGGATCATCTTAGGAGTGGCCCATTGAAAGAGTTCTTTGTTAAGATAGGGGGGTTAACAGTTGTAGGCCCCAGCACAATGGAACCATTCTCCCTCAATTTATTTACTCTAAGAGCTAAGGGTATGTATTGGGCACTATGTCAGATCTTTGGAGAGGATGTTGAAAAGAACATGCCAACCCATTACATGTTAATGATTGCACAAATTCTAAACCCCTCCCTAACAATAACATTTGATTATGCCCCATACCTTACTAATGCAATTCATAAAGGGATATTAGGGATCAAAAATGGTAAGGTGGATAGGCTGTTTGGATGGTATTCTGTGTTAATGCACATGTTCTTGTTCAAAGGTGCTGATTACTTTGCAAAAGATATAGATTTGGTCAAGGTTAAAGATAAAGAGGAGATGCCCATTCAACTTTGGAGCACTATTCTATCTTGGGATAGAGAGGATGCTAGTTTTCTGAAATTTGATAGATGCTTTGCATCCAAGATTAGAGTTCTTTTATGTGCAGAAAACCCTAGCATTCCTAAGGCTCTTTTGGAATTCCTCAAACCTAAGGAGTTTGCAGAGGATATTAAGATTGTTCACAATTGGGGAGACATGTATTTGTACCTTGTTTCTACTATTTTCAGAGTGTATGGTTTTAGAGGAACCCCCTACCTACTACCCTATTAGGTCCCATTGAAGATAGGGATTGCAGAAGTGTTGAGATAGATTGGAGGAGTGAAAGAAGTAGAGCTAACCAATAGGGGTAAAGGGACCATTTTCCCAACTATTACCATGGCCCACCATTTTGTAATCACTAAAGGGGGATGGAAATATTTTGAATAATTCTTTAAGCCATATAGGCTATCAACTGTAGTTTCAAGATGTGCAGACCCTGAGGAATTTTTCAATGGTATGTTTAGAAAGAGACCAGTGTGTAGAGGTAGGCCTCACCAATTTCAGTTCCCTGAACATTTAATTAGGAATGAATTCAGCTTAGATGAGCAGGAACTAAGGAAGTAGAAATGGATTGCATATAAGAAGGCACTTCATTTTATCCATCAATTTGATAGTAGCTATGACCCTATTTCTAGCTTCAACCCTTTTGAGGAGAAAATCAAATTCTTGATTCTCTATTTTGAAGACCTCATGCAGACCTTAAAAGAAAAAAGGAAGGCTATAATGCAGAATGATCCTAATTGGATTAAGCTGGTCTTTGCTAAGCCTGCCTTTGCTAAGGCTATCCCACCTGGTGACTATGTAAAGCATAAGAAGTCAAAGTACATTGTGATGATGCTAGTGACAGGTGAGCCTTCCACTTCAAAAGGGAAAAGGAAAATTGAAGATGTCATTGATATTTAGGATTCCCCTAAAAGGCAAAGAGTGGGAAAAGAGGTTGAAACTGATGAACCTCAATATTCTCCATCTCAGTCCCCTATCCACATTGGAGATGAGCAAGCGGTGGCTGAACAATTATTACAGTTAGGGAGTCTAGGTGATATTGCTTACACCTATGAGGAGAACCAAGAGGGGATGCCAGAGGAGCCACCTAGTGCTGAAATGAACTCAACTGATGGTGAGCTAAGGGGCAAAGAATTAGACCTTACTGTTAAGCAAGCCAATGAAGAATTCCTGGCTGATAGTATATTTGTTACAATAGGGGCTTTCATTCAATTTGTGTGGAAGAAGAACATGGAACAATTCAAGACCAAATGTGAGCAGAAGAAGAGTGAACAACCTCTCAGAGATGCTAATCAGCTAGAAGAAGAAATAAAGAAAGAAATGATGGCTGAATTCAAAGCTATCACTCTTGAATCTGGAAGAGAGATGGTGTCAAAGGTTGGTGTTTTGATCCTCTCTGAATGGGATATAGCTGATGCTTTAGTTCTTGATGCAGTAAGGAAAGAAACAAAGCCAATGGAAGGAGTGACCTTCAGTAGGGATAATGTTTCTCTTGTCATGTGGTCATTAAAAAAGGATGAGAACAAAAGGAGGAAAAATGCATCAGATTCTAGCCTCTTAGGAGGAATGATTCTTAAGAGAGTCTAAGATACAAGGGTAGTGGAAGTTGTGGCAGCAGCAGAGAAAGAGGCACAAGAAAGAGCTAATCTCCAATTGAAGTTGGAGACTATCTTAAAGGCTTACAATGAGGCTAAAGAAGGAATAACCAATAGGGATAGCATCATCACTAGACTCCATAGTCAGTTGGCAGGTTAGCACCATCCATCACTAGACTTCAATTGGAGATTAGCTCTTTCTTGTGCCTCTTTCTCTACTACTGCCGCATTAAACTATCTTAAAGGCTTACAATGAGGCTAAAGAAGGAATAGCCAATAGGGACAACATCATCACTAGACTCCATAGTCAGTTGGTAGGTTAGCACCATCCAGGTGAATCTTCTACACTCGTGATAGCCTCCTCTCCAGCAAGACCCCCTCCTACTAGTCCCATCATAGAATACCCCCCTTCTCCTATGCCTTCTAGTTTCCAATTAGCTGAGACTATCCAACATGAGTTGGAAAAGCTAAAACAAGCTCAAGGCTTGTTTGCAAAGAAATATGAAGAGAAAGTGAAAGCCACAATTTTGAAGTTTGCTGACTCAATCAAGGCCTCCATTGTATACATAAATATGAAGAGGATTCTGGAGGTTATGATCAAATTCAAAGAAGATGAGGCCACTTTAGAACCAATCCTTAATAAGTGGATGCCCAGAGGTAAGGAGTCAGAGCTCATGTGTTCATCCCATGCAGATGCAGAGGAGAATGACCTTCTAAGGTCCACTAGTGAGTTTATAAAAGAGATGAATATTCTCTCAGAGGAAAGGGAAGGTATAAATAGAAAAGCCAAACTATATAGAAAAGAATATTCAGATCACAAATTTGAATTGTTTCTAGGAGGTTTCATTTGTCCAATTCAGTTAAAAGAAGAGAAGACTTGGTTAGAGGAGCTAGATTACAATTTGTCCCAAAGGGTCAATCAAATTATCAACACTGATGACACATCTTTATTTGTCCAAACTATTGAAGAAATTGAAAAGGTGAAATCTCATTACGATTTTATAGAGATAGAAATTGGGCATTTAAGAGTCACTTGGAAAAGGCTAGAAGACATGAAACAGAAGGTTGTTAGTTTTGCTTGGCCAAGTGATGATGTTTTCCAGGAATGGAAGGATAATTATGTCGGACAAAAAGAAGATTCTCTGGAGCAGTTAGAAGAGGTTGCAACAGAACAAAAGGCACAAGAGGTTGTGGATGTTGAAAAGGACTTGTAACTACTTCTTGGAAAAGAATTGCGGATGTAACAAACTTTTTGAAAAGGGTCCGAAGCTTGTATGCATCCATAATGTTATAAATGGATACCAGGACTAGTAAAAGAATGGATCACAAGAATTTGTAAAGAAACTCTGCAAAAATTTATCTGTGTTTTTCTAGTGTTTTATATAAAACTATCTAAGTTTTTGTAAGATTTTCCAAATTGAATATAAATATACAGACCATGAACTTTGAGCCTAAAATTTGTGTTGTCTTGTGGTATGCTTTCAAATATTTTACTAGTTTCATTTGGGTAATTTAGGGTTATTTCAATTGAACAAGGATTGTAATGCAATCTTTATAGATATGTTTCTGAGCTTTCTTCTTCGGGAGGGGAATTAAATATGCGAGAAATATCTTTATTAGTAGGTTATTTGTTGGGAACTTTGAATTTGATGAACACTATTTAGTATAACAAGGGAAGATTCTCATACATGTCAAGCATGTATGGAGTTGGTAGAAGCCAAAGTGATTGAGATGCATGGATATGTTTAATTCTAGAGTTCTTGTTTAAAATAGATGACTCTGTAGCCTGGATAAGGCACTGGTATCTGTTAATGTTTTCTTTTCTAAATCTCTTGAAGATCAACACTGAAAATGAGCCTAAGTTTTCCTATATTTTTTCAGTTTTTCATTTAAGGCGATAAGATCCACTAGTTTTTGGACAATGGTTACTATGGATTTTTTTAAAAAGTGTGAAAATATTCACATAAGGTATACCTGCGTAAACTTTGGATAAGTTCGAAGTGTAGAAGGTTATTAAAACCTTGTCATATGTTGCTCTAAGGTTCTTGTTCCTTGATTTCTCCATTCACATGCAGAGTTATTATTTTTCATCAAAGGGGATAAGAAGGGTGTTGGTGTAAATAATTATTCATCATGGATATTATTACACTTACTTAAGTTTACTTAGGATAATGCATTTCATAGTAGTTTGGATATGAGACACTTGGGTGTTTGTGCCACATTGGGATAGTGTGTGTAGGAGAAATTCCACCTCTTATGGTGTTGATCTTGTTATTACACTATCATATCCACTTATAGTGGAGTGATAATTCCACCTTCAGTGGGTGATCCACCTCATGTGGAATATTATATTATTTCTCCTACCTACCCACACCTATTTCCTACCTACCCTTGTTTCTTATTGAGCCACATGTCATATTTGTGTGCTCATACATATCCCTAGCCTTGCCTATATAAGCAGGCTCATCTACATTGTATGTAACAACAACTATTGAACAATTATTGATCATTTTCTATTGATGAGAATACAGTTTATTCTTGTCCCATATTATGTCTCTATTTTGTACTTTTCATTGACCTCTTGATCTTGGCAAAATCCAACATGGTATCAGAGCTATTGGAGCTTCATTGATTCGTCTTGAAGAGGCATTATTGCGATGTCAAGAGGCAGATCTGAGGAGCAGCATCTTTTGGAGGCGTCCTAGACTAGATCCGACCTCACCATTGCGTCCGGAAGGCCATTTCCATGTATTTTGGTTATAAAATTGGCCTATTTTGGTGAGAAAATTTTTTTCTCCATTTTTGCCCTATTCGTACGGATTTTTCGAATATCCCTGTATTTTTCGAAAAAAAAAAAAATTAATTTTTATTTCTGAAAAAATTATTTTCAAAATATTTAAAATCAAAAATCAAAAAATTGAAAAAAAATTGAAAAAGATCAAAAGTTGAAAAAGAAATCAAAAAAAAAGATTTTTTGGGGGGTTCGCAGACCCCCCCCCCCGTAACCCGCAGATTGCAGGTACCTTCCGCAGAAAGTACCTGCACGTCCGTCCTCATTGCGCCGTCGGTTGTACCCGCTCGTGCTAGCCGGCCGGATGCCGCACCTGCGCCGCCCAGCACCCGACGCCACCTCCGCTTCCCGGCAGCCTCTGGCAACTCCAGCTCCAGCTCCGAGCCCGCAGCGTCCACCGCCACCACCGCCTCCCGCGAGCGGCCCCCGCCGCGTCCTCCAACGCCGCTGTCCGCCCGCAGGTTCTCCACCTGCTGCTTGTCCGCGCCTCCCCGCAGCTCTGCCCACGCTGCACCGGTGCCCTCCGCCCCGCTCCGGCTCTGCTACCTCCACTCCCAAGTCTCTATTGGTGCCGCTCATCCGCAACTGTCGGTTCCTCTCGGCTCTTCCGGACCGCTGCCCGCCACACAGACCGGAGGAACCCGCGCCCGCCACGTGGCAGGCGGCCACTGGCCCGCGGGAAAACCGTACAGACAGTCAGCTATTTCCGTATGCCACGTCAACCGTACAGATGCCACGTCACTCGCCGAATCAGCTCGCACAGTCAGCAATTCCGTACAGTATGGAACATACAGTCAGCTTGCCACGTAATCTGTCAGTACGGTACGGACGTCCAGTCAGCAGGGTGAAGTTTTGGCGACGGTCATAAGGCTGTCAAATTTAATCCAATGAATTGCTGACATCAGCGCCACATCAGCAGGGTTTGAAAATTTTTGGACCCCCTCTCATTTGCATTTTTGATTTTGCAGTTCAACTTCAAATGGCCATAACTTGCTCATTTTTGCTCCTTTTTGGGTGCAATTTTTTTTGAAATGGGCTAGAA
Organism: Cryptomeria japonica; assembly: GCF_030272615.1. Taxonomy (NCBI): domain Eukaryota; kingdom Viridiplantae; phylum Streptophyta; class Pinopsida; order Cupressales; family Cupressaceae; genus Cryptomeria; species Cryptomeria japonica. Next base: position 614,194,288 of record NC_081409.1, on the reverse strand, counting down.
TTTCATGCTCTCCGTAGTGGTGAAAGAATTTTTTGATTTTGATGCATGGATTTTTTAGAAAATGCAATTTTTGGTGACTGTCCCTGAGTAATCCCAGTTTTTGCAACTTCAGAGGCTTCGTTTGGGGTCATCCGACCTCCTTTTTAGGTGCCATTTTTTTTGAAAGTGTGTATTTTTTCATCTACTTTCACATGATGCTATCAGATTGATGTCATTGTAAGTAGAAATTGTACTTTCAGATGTTGGCCATTTTTGGCTCTCTTGGTACTTGTATATTTGCTTGAATCTCAGTTAGATTCATTGCACTATTGATTGAAGTCTCTTGTATCTCATTTTAGAAGTTGTAAAATTTGCATCATAAGCCCACTTTGCCTTGTTTTGCAAGTGGCTCATTGTAATCGCACTAAGTATAAAGTGCCAAAATCATCACTTTTGGGGGGGTACTTTGAGTGATTGAATTTGGGGGGTGTCTCTTGTGCTTTTGTGCTCTTGTGTTCTTTCCTTTTTGCTGCTATGGGTTCTTCTAAGTTTCCTCTCTTAACTCCACATAACTATGCTACTTGGAAAATTGATGCATGGAGTAAACTTATGGAAAAAGGACTCACTCATTACATTGATGGAACTATTGTTGCTCCAGCTGATCCTAAGGCTGATCCAGTTGGTCACTTAGATTGGCTCACTAAAAATATCATGGCAATTGGTACCTTAAGAAAGTATGTATCAAAGGATCTCATTTTTCATATTGAGAAATGCACTCTAATCAAGGATGCTTGGCAAAAGTTTCAAGACTTGTATGGTCAAGTTGATGAGATTAGGGGATATCAAATTGATAGTGATCTCAGCATGTTAGATCCCAAGAACTTTGATACTATACAAGATTATGTCACTAAGGCAAATGAGTTGAGGGCACAACTCAAAGATTGTGGCATTGATAAAAAGGATACTCAATTGATATTCAACTTGATAGGGAAGCTTCCACAAGAATATGCAGCATTTGTTTCTAGTTTCCAAACCCATAGGATGACAATGGGTTCAAGCTACAAAATGCCTACATTTGATGCTTTCAATGAAATGTTGATGATGGAACAAACTAAGTTGATAAGCATGGGCATTCTTAAGGCTTCTTCTAAGTCTCAAGCATTAGTGGCAAATCAAGGAAAGGACAACTCAAACAAGAAGAAATGGCAATCAAAGCCTAAGGAAAAAGCACCATCTTCTCCACAACAAGGAGATTCATCCTCTTCCAAGAGAGATAATTCACCAAAGAGAGAGAGACCTACTTGTGCTTATTGTAAAAAGATTGGTCATGAGGAACATCATTGCCATACTAAGAAGATTGATGAACTCACACATATCATCAAAAAGCATAACATTGATTTGCCTAAAGTCTACAAGAAGGATGATTCATCAACTTCCACTTCCTCACATTCAAAAGGAAAAGGGCAAGCATTCATGGCTTCTACAAGTGGAAAAACTCACTCTTTTGGAACAAGGAAAGGAAAAGCTCTATGTGTTACTATCAGTCATGATTCAGAGAGATGGCTTCTAGATTCAGGGGCTTCTCATCATATGGCATCTTCACAGTCTATGTTCTCTACATTTGAGCCTTGTACCATGCCACAGATTTTGATGGGCAATCATACATACATGGATGTGATTGGGAAAGGATCTATTGACATTGGGGATAACTCCTTCAATGATGTGTTGTGTGTACCCCACTTGACAAACAATCTCCTTTCTATCTATCAAATCACACATGGCGCAACTAAGAGAGTTGTGGAGTTCACACCTGACTCAGTTTTTATTAGAGACATGGAGACTAGAGCTATCATTGCGACTGGGGTGGTTGATCATGCATCTCGGTTATACTCCTTTTCAGATTTTGTTGATGATGATGATTTCACATTTGATGATTCTACACATGATGATCACACTTCTTCTGATGATTCAGATTTTGAGGAGAACTTTGGACACTTGAACATGGGGATTCTCACATGTAACCCAGTTCTTGAGTCTTGTATTTCATCTTCTCATATTGATATCACATCACCTATTGCACCTGATGATGCAGATAGTGCGACAGTTTTGCCTTCATGTGATTCAGTGCAGCAGGATATACATTGTCTTCTAGCTTCAGATTCATGGGATGATTACATGACAGATATTCCAGGTTTGTTTGTGGAATCCTACATTGCAGATTTGGGAGACATCATTGATGACATACATCTTCTCTTTGATGAAGATGATCCTTCTTCGATTGTTGCGAGGGCACACTCTGACCCTCTTGTTCATTCTCTACATGATTATTCTTTCGAGGTTGACATGATTGTGGATACTTATGTACAGCAGTTGGAGGAGGTCTCTTTATGCTTTGAGGAGACACATGAGTCTTTGGATATTGTTCTACATTCATCTTCACTAGATGTTGGAGTTCCTTTTTCAGCAGTGTGGCACAGTTTACCACCTTTGGAAGGGGTATCTTTCAGCATCGACATGGGGACACTTGAGCAATTTTCAGAGATTCCTTTCATCATGAGTTTTCTTCATACATCTTCCCTTCATGATTGGGGAGACTTCATGGATACACCTTTGGTTTTGTTTCTTCCTAAGGGGAGGAATGTTGTTCGACGTTCGTGGAGCAGTTTCTTCATACATCGAGCTTCTATCATTGGTGCAGATTCTTCTTTGAGGGAGGATCACAGTTTGACTTCTCTTCTTCTCTCATATGGGGGGGACTTTTTCCTCACATGGGGTTTTGTTCCTCACATACTTCTATGAGAGTTCTCTTGTATAGCTATCATCTCTCTTTTTGGGGGAGGGTTTTTTCCCATTGGGTTTTTCTCTCTTTCCCCACTTTGTGAGAGATTTCATTGCATTGGTTTGCATGCATTTGCATTTGTTCATGGGTACCTAACATGGCCTCGTAGCCGGGACCCATCTTGCATTGCTTAGTTGCATTGTAGACTTAAGTGCATTCCCCTAAGTTGCACTTAAGGGGGGGTGTTGGTGTAAATAATTATTCATCATGGATATTATTACACTTACTTAAGTTTACTTAGGATAATGCATTTCATAGTAGTTTGGATATGAGACACTTGGGTGTTTGTGCCACATTGGGATAGTGTGTGTAGGAGAAATTCCACCTCTTATGGTGTTGATCTTGTTATTACACTATCATATCCACTTATAGTGGAGTGATAATTCCACCTTCAGTGGGTGATCCACCTCATGTGGAATATTATATTATTTCTCCTACCTACCCTTGTTTCTTATTGAGCCACATGTCATATTTGTGTGCTCATACATATCCCTAGCCTTGCCTATATAAGTAGGCTCATCTACATTGTATGTAACAACAACTATTGAACAATTATTGATCATTTTCTATTGATGAGAATACAGTTTATTCTTGTCCCATATTATGTCTCTATCTTGTACTTTTAATTGACCTCTTGATCTTGGCAAAATCCAACAAAGGGGATCAGAATATGAGAACAACAAATAGGAAAATAGAATAATTAATAAGATGATGAGGACATATGAAATTAAAAGAAATAGATTAATTAAATTAATTAAATTAATTAAATAATAGATTATTTAATCAATTAGAAGAATAATTAGTACATGATCAATGAGACATTTTTAGGTGTCTACATTTGCCCCTCTTTGAGACAAAGTCGAAATGACATTGTTTCAAAGAAAATGAAAAATTCTGCCCCAGTATGCCTTGGTACTACTGTATAGTGTAAATATGCCCCCTTGGAAAAGGTGTCAAAAATTTCCAAAATTGAGACCATGTTTTCGATATCAGTGTAATGAGCAAGCGTGTGGAATTTCATGCGATTTCAAGATTGTTTGAGTAGGCTACGAGATGTTTGAACCTGGTGGGGACCACAGGTGTCGAGGTGTCAAAAAACCCTAATTTTGAGCTATAAATAGAGATTTTTAGGTTTTCATTTTCTCATTTGCACTTTGGTATTTCCTTGGTTTTGTTTGCAATTTGTGTGTTTTGTTCTCAGTATTTGATCATCATGGTTGGTTATAGAGCTCGATTGCACCTGTCTGACCGAGTACATTCATATCAGAGACCTACTAGGACTGGCGGCATGGTATTTTTCCAATTTTTTCTCGATATATGCCTATTTTATGTCTGTTTTTCAAAAAAATTCCATGATCAATTTTTGCTATCTGTTACGCAATCACTTATCGAATTTCACGCATTAGTGTTAAGTGTACCGCAAATTCTTTAAATGCTATGCATGTGCCCTAAGTGTTACGCATTAGCTTTATCATGCTGCATTCATGTATACCATTACACATAAGTGTCAATCGTTATGCATGCGCCCATTTCATTACGCATTAGCTGTAATCATTATGCAAGAGTCATATTTGTACCGCATAAGTCATAACTATCATGCATTCGTTGTGTAATTTTTTGTCATGCATTTGAAAATATTTAAGTTTTTCAGGATCAGATATCTGATATTTTGATCATTTTCTCATTGTAGGAGAACATTGGAGTGTTCTACTACCGACAGAGCAGACCTAGTGGACTTGATCTTCGAGCTGACTTACCAGATGAGGAGATTGAGCATATTCGACAGCTTGGTCTATACCATGTTTTACATTTGCCAGAGGTTATGGCCAACAGGGCCATGATTATAGCTTTGATAGAGCGGTGGCATTCCGAGACCTATTCGTCTCATCTTCCGACTGGTGAGGCATCCATTACATTAGAGGATGTATGGCATATACTGTGTATTCCCATTCATGGTGAGAGGTTATATATGACCATGATGATGGCATTGCTGGACTATGTGCACTTTTCGAGTGTGAGATTCAGGACTTGTAGATTAGTGGCCGTTATGAGATCCCTTGGGCCAGATTAGACTATGATGACCTGACCATTGTATTATGTGGTATTGTCACTGGTTTACTGATACCTAACAGATGAGGTCATGGGTTTCCAGTTGGATGGGGCAGAGTGGTCCATGATATGATTGTGCATCATCGACTATATGCTTGCGGTCCTTGTCTTTTAGCTATGTTATACTATTAGATGCATGGTATAGTCTATCTGGGATACCGTTCTATTAGTTGTGGTGTTACTTTGCTTCAGACATGGGCATGCGAGCACATTTCTATTTCTAGGCCTTTCATTCATGTAGACTTGCAGCCTAGTGACCCTTATGCCTTCAGGTATATAGCAGGTATTAGATATAGGGGTTCAGGGAACACCTTGTACTAGAGACATCAGTTTGATGTATTGCAGCATTTTATTTGGAGACCTTACTTAGATTGCCCTAGTTGGCCTGATGATGTAGTGCATTTGTCTTTCTACTAAAAACAGAGATATCTCATTGGGAGGACCTTTGAGACCCAGTGGATTATCGAGATGTATCTTCCAGGGTGGGTTCTCAGACAGTTTGGTGAGGTACAGGTGACACCTATGGTTACTGCCTATTTTGCTCATGTATCGCGAGAGGTATCTGATTGGGGTGTTTGCATACAGCCACATGTTGCTTCTGTTGAGTTTGATTCTCTACAACCATTATTGTGGGGTTGGGGTAGAGGTGGAGTGGATCCAGGGATGACGATGCGTGGTTTGCTAGGCACGAGCCAGTGCCTTTGACTGGTCCTGCTGTTCCGATTACAGCACAACAGATTCACCATCCTAGACAGTGGTTGAGGATAGACGTAGGGGAGAGAGCTGGAGGAGGAGGAGAGGGTGGAGCTGAGGGAGGAGATGGTGGAGATGAGGATGTAGACATTGGTGGAGACACCAATTCTATTAACAGTGATGATAGCAATGATTCTTCTGATTCATCGAGTAGCGAGGATGGAGGTGATGATGAGGATATGTCAGAGCTGGAGGATGTGCCTGGTGCTAAGGATGGGAGAGGACAAGTTGATGATGAGATGGAGACTCTTAGAGCTCGGGTCCAGAGTTTGGAGGATGAGGTCGCCAGATGAGATATCGAGCGAGAGACCTACCGTGCAGATTATGGTGCCCTTGAGGCTGAGAGAGATTGTCTCTAGAGGGAGAGAGATGAGGCAGTGCAAAGATGTCAGATTACTATGGATGCCTTCGATCATATTTTTAGAGTAGGTACAGATGCACATGACCAGGTAGATAGGTATTTCATTGCTCTACAGAAGTCTATTTATTATCGACAGGCATATGAGAGAGCCGTCCCTGAGGGTCAGAGAGAGCCTAGCTTTAGTGCATACATGGGGAGGAGATCGAGTAGATCTACTTCACGATGGACTAGTAGTGATGGTGTTATGGGACCACCTCGACATCCTGGGGTAGGATCTAGTGGACAAGATCCACCTGTTGACATAGGCAGTGTTGGTTGATCATGTTATCTGAGCCTTTGGGCTTATTTATTGTATTCACACACATTATCATTTTTGAGTTATATATATATGGCATGCGGGTTTGGTAATGATCTATGTATGTTTTATATGATGTTATGAGTTTTATGATGCATATCTATTTAAATTATATATAATTCTAAATGCAATGGTAGTACATGTATGTAGTAATGATGTAAATGAATGCAAATGACTCTATAATGAATGTTATGCTAGTGAACTCTTATAATTAATGCAAATGAATCTATAATGAATGTTATGAAACTATAATGAATGCATATGAAACTATAATGAATGTATATGCTAATGAACTCTTATAATGAATGCAAATGAATCTATAATGAATGTATGCTTTTTGTATGATAATGGTTGAACCAATTTTAACTCAGATATAAATTGAAGAAATGTTAGTCAGATTGATAGAGAGAAAAAAAAAATGATGATAGAACGAATGTTAGAAAGAATGCGATTTAGACAGAAGATGAGAAATCAACAAACTATCAATAAGCAATTGAGATGAGAATTAGAATGAAATTAAATGAATCACGAACCTGTGTCACATATTTTATTGCATCAATATATATTCATCACTAAGCCTTATTATTGAACATTGAAGCTTTAGCACATCAGGGTATAAGGAACCAAGATGTAAAGATATCTCATTGAAGAAACAAACACATAGCAGACAAGGAGTGAACCCTCCATTCTGGGAATTGCATTAGGGGTCAAGGTATGTGTGGTGATTTCACCTTGACGTGAAGGCTCTTATCACAGATACCCACTAGAGTAATTTCCCTAGAATTTCATTGGTTCACACCACAAACAACAAACAAAGAAAAGGATAATGCCCATCATAGCTCCTCTAGTCACTTATGGACATCCTTGAGTAGCATAGGAACAATATTTGTCGCCAAATGATAAAAAGATAAAGACTGACCCGGACAAAATTCAGCAGCTATACTGACCTTGTGCCTTCGTTCTCAGTTGTTTGATGTGATGGTTGATAATGTCTGATCTCAAAAAGTTGCGGGCCTCGTTTAAGACTGACCTGTCTAATTTCAAGTGTATCCTCTTCTGTTTAAGGCAAGATAATGATCACGTTGATATGGATATGATATGATTGATAAGACAGTTTGATCAGTTGATTGCATATGTTTGACTGGATAGTCGTATCCTTTGTTAACTTCATGCGAAGCATTTGCTGGATATCTGCTAGGGTATTTGTTTCTCACAAGACATTTTATTACAAGTTTTTTTTTTTTTTGATTGATTGATTTTCAATTTTTAGTTCTTTTCCAAGAGCTTTTTCCGATGTTTTTGGATTATGTGGATTGATATTTGAATTTTTTTGATTGATTTTTTCAGGATCGTATTTGAATGTTTTTGGTTGATTTTTTTTTTTCAAAACGTTATATGGATGTTTTTGGTATTTTTTCAAGACATTATATGGATGTTTTTGGTATTTTTAGTTTTCAATGTTTTTGGATTTTTTTGGTTTTCGATTTTTGGATATTTTGAGTTTTTCAATGTTTTCGGATATTTTTTCACAACTTTATACGATTTTTTGGATTTTTTCAGGACTTTATTTGATTTTTTGATTTTTTTAGGACTTTATCTGATTTTTTGAATTTTTTCAGTTATGCCCCCAATGTGCAGACCTGTATGACATGATAATCTACAGAATGTATGTGGAGACAAATGAATTTTTGACATGACCTATGTGAATGCAACGTGTAGGATGAAGATGCATTTCCTATTCGAACAAGGTTGACTGTGTTTGTTTTTGCATTTGAATACACCAATTGAAATGGAGGTGCAAAACATTTCCTAGATAAGCGGTCAATCGATCTCTAAGGCCCTTCGAAACATTCATCTCAACACACTTAGTGACTAGGATTTACAAATGGAGATGCAGAAAACTTCCCCATTGGTTCTTGAAACTTTGATCTTCTTTTGCCCATGTGTGTGCAAATGTGTTAATTCCTGCTCTTATGCTCACTAAAGATCCTTAGCATCCTATATGACTAGCTACATGATTTTTCTAACTTCAAAAGCATCCCGAATAGAGCCTCGCTACCAGTAAACCTTGAGAGCTCCGACGAGGTTATAGACTATAATTTCTCAAATATTGCTCCATTGCCAGTAGGCGTTCATAGCCTTGATGGAGTTACTTGTATGCTCCCATAGTCAAGCTTTTTATCACATTTGTATACATGATATTTCAGTTATATATCATTGCTCTATTTGCCTTTAGATGGATATTTGGCACAACTCTTTTTATTTTTATTTTCTTACCTTGACTTGTAAGTAATGAAACCTACTTGGGTGTGACAATTACAGTGGCGCTGAAGCAAAATTTTAGATTTTTCACTAGTAATATGATCAACTAGGTGTCTAGAGTGAATTAGAGATCTTCTTAATGTGTGAGATATAACAATTGATAGATTGTGGGTTAACAAGTTTCAAATAGGGAAATTGCTACCCAACCATAAGTAAAGCATCGTCATAGGGTAATGTTGAGAATGAATGACCTTAGGACCTCAAAGACTTCATGTCTGAATATCTAAAAAAGGAGATGACCCTTGTTTTCCTTAGATGCAAACAGATGATAAACTTGAATAGTTACCTTGTTTTATTGATGCTGATATATGCTAATGCAGAAACTTTTGCAAATGTGACTTCTAAATATGATGGTGCTTGGAAAGAAACTATATGCAATGCAGTGCTTTGAATAAAATGATATGAAATGCATAAAGTAAAACCTAAACTAACCCAACCTTTAGGTATAATATTTGTGTAGGTAGTTCATTGGTCTTTGTTTGAAGAGTCGGATAAAGATGTGTTTTCCAATAAGATATAAGGACTCAGCTAAGTGTACATGTTTAGCATCTCCAATGTTTATTTTCCTATTTTTTGGATTTTGTGGATCATCAAAGGGAAATCCATCTCTGGAACCCATGAATTCAGCTATAGCCTTATCAGTTTCAAAGCAATCCAACCGTGGTAGATTCTCTTGCCCCCGATCTTTCAAGTGTGGGTGTATGAGGCAAATCGATTCTAGTTTTGAAGTTGTGACATGAGTGGGTGTTATGCTTGTTTTTGTCTCTATATTAGCATTTGATGATGGCACACATACAATTGTTGACAAGTTGCTCTGTGTAGTATGATCTGGATTGGTGATTTCATTGATAAGGGGTTCATGAACAACTTGTGTAGAGGGATTGGGATCATGAGGAGAAATGACAAGTTTATCTGAGAGGAAATCTTGTGAGGAACATGGAGGACTATGACATGGAGATGAAGGGATGGAGGGACCTTGATCAGGATTTGGAGAAATAATGGGATCTTTTTAATGACATGAAGGTAAAGGTATGCTTTGATCTTGGTTTGTAAAGGGATTATTAGGGAGGATGGAAGGGATGTCTTGATCTTGTTTAGGAGGTGGATGTTGGATGGGACTTGAAATGACACTTTGTTCTTGAGATGGAAGGGTTTGATAATGAACAGAATAGAAAAGAGCAAGGGGATCATCATAAGACTCTTGGTCGGTGGGATCTTGATCAAAAATTGGGTAGGATGGAAGTGGTTTTTCTTGATCTTTATTTGTTTTAGGACTCATTTCTTCTGATTTTGGATCATCCTCTTGACACGGGGAAGGAGTTTGGAAATGCATGGGAGATTGTTGGAATGTTTCAACATTTTGACTTGATGAAGAAGGATTTTGAATCGGATTCTCTAAATCATGACTTGAACTAAATTAGATTTGTGTTATGGATATCCCTTGGGAGATTATGTTATTGAATAGATATGGCATGGATTGGTCTTGTGTGACTTCAGGGGATGATGAAATGGTGGATAGATATGGTTGATTTGGGATTCGTTTGAAAGGGATTTGATTTTGGTTGAAAGGAGTATGATTTTGGGTGAAAGAGGTTTGATTTTTGTTGAATGAATTTTGATTTGGACTTTGGTTGAAGGGGGTTTGATTTTGGTTAAAAGAGGTTTGAATGTTGGGTTGGTGTGAATTTTGATTTAGACTTTGGTTGAATGGGGTTTGATTTTGGTTGAATGAGGTTTGAATGTTGAGTTGATAAGAATTTTGATTTGGAATTTGGTTGAATGGGGTTTGATTTTGGTTGAAAGAGGTTTGAATGTTGGGTTGATATGAATTTTGATTTGGACTTTGGTTGAATGGGGTTTGATTTTGGTTGAAAGAGGTTTGAATGTTGGGTTGATGTGATTGGTATGATTGATATAGTGGGTTTAAAGAAAAATAAGGTTTACATGACTCTAATGTTGGTTGAACTGAGGTAGGAAAATTTTGTTGAAGAATGAAGGTTGGCATGTTTGAATGGTCTCACAAGAATAAGAATGTTGGTTTGATATTGATTCCCACATGGCCATCACTTCTCTCATCATATTTTCTAACCAACCCCTATGGTTGTCAGGACTATCCATGTTTATTACTTGTTGTTGCAAAATTTTGATTTGTTGAGCTAAGGTTTCTATGGATGGCGATGGAATAGGAATGGAAGGGATGAATCCTCTACCTTCCCTATGAAATGTATAATTGCAATCCATGATGTTTGCTTGTTTGGTTTGGATCTAGGATCACAACATGTAAGATGTTTTCTCCATTTCTCTGAATGTGACAATGTTTGATTGAACTTGAACAACTTGTTTGAGTTGAGGTAGAGTTTGAATGATCCTCTGATTGTGTTTTGGACTTTTGGGGTATGACTTTCTCGGATGATTATGCAAATGATCTTGAGCTAAGACAGGCGTATATGAGGTCTAGATAAGGACATATATGAGGATGATAATGAGGACTCAATATTAGGACTATGCAACGACTATGGATGATAATGAAGATGTGAAGAACTTATGCAAGGACTTTAGGATGATAATGAGGATGTAAGTGGGACTATGCAAATGTAAGGACTTCCTAGGGTTACAAGTATGTTAAACTTTTGAGGTTTTTTTTTTCAAAATGGACCTTGTTTTTAGTAACTCTGTGTATGGGACAAGTTTTGTAGTTTTCCAAATCTGAGAACAATTGCTAGTAGGTATGTATAGCTGACTGACTCAGTTTTCATACAATCTCAAAAAATTCAGAGATACATGGGATAGGGCCTAAAATAGCCCAAGGGACTAACTCAATACTAGTCTAGCACAATGATACATAAAAAAGCACAGAATACAATCTTAGGCTGGATACTGAACACCATTTAGTGAGGCCCTTACGAAATACCGAGACAAAATGAACAGATAGAGAGTCTAGCAGCACTGGCTCCACTCCACGGCACACACTTCTTGGGCATGCCAGTCTTTCTTACCTCAAAGATCTGAAGATCTTATCACTGAGGGATTTCTATCTCATTATGTAAGGTACATGAGGGGTATCTATGGGGTATGATCTGCACTCCCGAAACCACTGAATGTAGGATTTTTGGCAACTAAATTGGTTCTTAGTATTAGGTTTTGAGGGGTCTCGATCCAATGATGGATTCTCAGAGTAAGCCACTTAAGGCTTTAGTTGAGCTTATCGGTGTAGGGAAGGCCCCCACATACGCCGAATTCACTCAACACTCTAGCTGCCTGACTAGTATATTTATATAGCAGCTCGAAAAATCTGCTTGAGAGTACATTGGGAGAGATGATATTCCCAACACATCCCAATTCAAAGTACCTTTGTGGGGTGATGAAATCCCCAGTCAAAGATACCCCTCACTATGTAGAATAAAAGAAAATTTGGATGTCGTTGTCACCTTCTTTCTTTCTCCCAAGAGCCCGATGGTAGGTAGAAAGTCAGTTAGTGCAACTATAGGCCCACCCCAGACACAATGAAAAGGTCTTTACCTTAAAAAAATAGAAAATGATTTAATCTAATGCAGCCTGATTCACGTTCATTTTATAGCCCAAATTTAGGTGTTAGATCCGCATGTGCATGTCAATTTTAAACACCAAATCCAAGAATGAAGGCATACATGTCAATTTTAACCATTTGTTTGATTTTTAAGCACTAAAAACCAAGTGTGAGGTACACATATGTCAATTTTATCCCATGTTCATTTTAAACACCAACAACGAAGTGTGAGATTATCCATGCATGTCCTTTTTAGCTGTTGTTGATTTTAAGCACTAAAAAATTGAAGTGTGAGATTATCCATGCATGTCCTTTTTAATTGTTGTTGATTTTAAGCACTAAAAATTGAAGTGTGAAGTGTGCATGCAAAATTACTATTCTAATACTCTCTATGAATCTGCCACAGGCTGCAAATAGAAGATTAGTAGTAAATTTAAACCAAAAAAAATAGAAACTCAAAACTTGACATAGGCAATTGTGTAATACTACCTGAGTGATTGCGTGATACTTACAGACCGAATGCGTAAATCTGACAGACCGAATGCATGACGGTATTTGGTCGATTGCATAACACTAATAGCTCAATTACATGACAGAATGCAAACAACAAAAAAAAGTTAGAAAAATACAAGAAAACTAAACCCGATTAGGAACCTGCAAAACCAATTGTGAAGCCCCAGCCAAATCCCTCATTATCCATTCAATATTGATTAGATCATATTTAACTATATAAGAAAGAACTAGGCTGTTATATCTGTCTAAGGCCAGTTGTTCCTCTGAATCCTGTATCAATTTTTCTACCTGGAGAACTTTTTGATATCGTTTGGCTTCTCTCCTTTGTTGTTTCGTCCTTCTTGCACCTGAAATCTTGAACTGAACTTTTCTTGCCATAAACAGTGTTAATCAAATTATGAAATAAAAAGTAATTTGATCCCGGATTAACCAATTTTAAGACATAATTAAACATAATAGATAACAGATGGAAGAAAAAATTAAACAACAAAGCTTCCTACGAATGCATGATCCCAAAAGGGTGATTGCATGATCTGGACAGGGCAATTACGTGACCTTGTCTGAACGAATGCGTGACCCCGAAGGGTCGAATGCGTGATCCTGTCTATGTGATTGCGTGACGATGTAAGCTTGAATGCATGATGGAAAATATTTTCTCAAAATTCATCCAACCTACAAAAAAGAGAATAATCCGCACAATCTGCAAAAATCACACAGAACACAGAAAAGGTTAAATTGCTATTAGTTCACGTCAGGTTCACCAAAATATGGGATGCAAAATTCATCTTCTATTAACAAAGTAATCAATTAGAAATAAGGGAAATCATGAATCCCTATCCTAATCAGAATTTAACAAACAATACAATGGAATAACACAATTAAGAAATAGGAATTATAAATCATCAAATCAAATAAAAAACTCCCTATTCTGTGACTGTGTAGAACTTCCATTTCTCTTCTGCTCTTCATGGTATGATGGCTCTTAGATATTGCGCTGGTAACTTGCAAGTGACACAAAGATTCAAAGTTTGTGATTGTTGAAAATGGAGATTGGATACTCAATTTATAGAAAATTGGAGAGGATTGATTGAAAGGTGTAACAAATTGATCAAGAGGTGTGAACTCGGGTGAGCTCAAATGAAAATTGATAGTTGAACTATTGATTCTAGGAGTGAAACTCAATAGATTGAATAGATTAATTGAGTCAACTGATTGAGAAAAAGCCGACTGAAAGAAGAAAAAGAATGATTGGAGGAAATAAAGAGGATGACACAGAGAGCTTAATTTAGAAAAAGCTAACTAAAAGATGGAAATAGAAGTTGAAGAGATAAATGATTTAATTAATTAATTGATTTAATTAATTAATTTAGCATGTGCTTGCATTTAGATTATTAATTTAATCTTTGCATGAGATATTATTCAAATAATTGAATTTATTAATTCAATATAGTATTTGAATATATTTAGAACTTGACTTTGATTTTCAATTTGGTTTTTGAAATCATGCACATGTAATTGAATTTGGAAGAAATTAGAAGAATATGAAATTAAATGAAATTAGAATTTGGGGATTTCGAATTGGAAGAATTAATTAGTTAATTAAATAATTTAAAGAAACTATTTAATTATTTAGAAATAGAATTTAATTAAATAATAAAGATTATTTATTTTAAAGGATTAAATCATAATTAATTAAATAACAAATATTTAATTAATATTTAGAAGAGGGTTGAATGATTAGATGATTAGAGATAGAAATTGAATAATTAGTAACTTATTTAAATAGATTATTTAAATTGGGGAATTAATCACAATTAATTAAATAATAATTATTCAATTTATATTAGAAAATGATTAATATGATTAAAGAATAGGAAAATAGAATAATTAATAAGATGATGAGGAAATATGAAATTAGAAGAAATAGATTAATTAAATAATAAAGATTATTAAATCAATTAGAGGAATAATTAGTACATGATCAATGAGACATTTTTAGGTGTCTACAATGAATGCTTAGGTGCAACTTGAAAGCACTGCCTACACTATATTTGATCTAGAGGCAGTTAGATACAATAGGCTACCTATCATGGATCTGTACAATGCCTGATCCACCACTGGTGATTCGTCATTCTTGCTTAATTTGCTTCTGATCACCATGGGGGTACTTACCAGTTTGCAATCATCCATTTAAAATTTCTTCAACATATCCTTTGTATACTTGGTTTGTGAGATAAAGATTCCCTTATCTTGTTGTGATATCTGCAAACCAAGTATCTCAATTCTCGAAGAATTGACATCTCAAATTCCGACTCCATCTAAACAACAAATTCTTTGCAAAGGGTGTCCTTATTGCCTCCAAAAATAATGCCATCTACATACACAACCACAATGATCATGTGATTACCATGTTTCTTTATGTATAAGTTGTTGTCAACACTCTCCCTTTTCAATCCTTTCTCCTTCAGGCATTGATATAGTCTTGAATATCATGCTCTAGGAGCTTGCTTTAAACCATATAGGGCTTTCTTCAACCGACACACAAAGGTTTCATCATCATGTAGAAGAAACCCTTCTGGTTGCTCCATGTACACTTCTTCCAAATTTCCATTTAGGAAGGCATATTTCACATCTATTTGATACACTTTATAACCCTTGTAGGCAGAGAAGGCTAGAAACATTCTAATTGCTTCAAATCTATCTACTGGTGCAAATGTTTCTTCAAAATCAATACCCTCTACTTGAGAATAGCCTTTGCACACAAGTCTGGATTTGTGCCTAATAATTTTGCCTTATTCATTCATCTTATTCTGGTAGACCCATTTAGTGCCAATGATGTTCTTGTCTTTTGGTCTAGGGACTAATTCCCAAGTTTTGTTCTTCTCAATCTATTGCAGTTCTTCTTCCATGGCATCCATCCATTCCTATTTTTTGTTGGCCTCAATGAATCTTTTAGGTTCTACTTCAGTCATGAGGCAAAAGTTGACGTGTTCATCATTTTCGGCAAGTCTTCTTCTAGTCTGCACACCATCACTCTTATTACATAGAATCTTCTCTTCCAGGTGGTTCATCTGCACATACTAGTTAGGATCCTTTTTGGATGCTTCTTCCGGTTCATTGTCTAACTGATCTTCCTCACTAGAATCATCACACTGGTTTATCTGTGATTGAATTTCTTTGTGCATATCCTCATCAACTCTTACATGCATGTCATGCCCAGAATTTAGGGCAAAAATGAATTTGATTTTTTTTTTTTTAAATACAAATTAATTAACAAGTTCGCTAACACGACATGCACTAACATGTTTGCCACAACAATTTTTGAGCTAACTCTGATACTAACTAAGTATCGAATTTAATCAAATTTATTTGCAGAAAACTAAATGGTTTAATTTTATTTTCACAAGATACCTAGTCAATAGATTAATTAAATCAAACTCATTAAAAATAGTAGATGAAGATAAATTTAATCTCCAACAAGACTTTATAGTCTAAAATCCATTTTTAAATCAATAATTTTAATAATTGATTAAAGTGTCTATTAATTTCATAATAAATGTCTCCCATTAGTTTATTTTTATTAAAAATCAAAGAACCAATTCCCCTTTTTTTTTTTCTATAGTTCCATGTTTGATAACCAACTCTTAATTAATTATTTGATTTACCATCCCCTCTATAAACAACCTTACTATTGATTGTTTTAAAATAATTTAAACATTAATACACATAATGTATCTTAAAATATCTTTATTATATGCAACTAAAATAGATATATTTTTCCTTAGCAAATATTAATACAATGTACTCATTTTCGTTCGAATATTTTAACTCTTGGAAAACCCATAAATATCTAATATCTACACCATTCTTAAAACTATATATATATATATATATATATATATATATATATATATATATATATATATATATATATATATATATATATATATATATATATATATATATACAGTATTACATTATATATATATATATAAAATAATACATACATTCAATTAATTATTTTATTTTTTGCCTTCAAACCCTAATCCCTTTCTTTATTTCCTCTTTATATATAAATTATTATTTTATTTTTTAAAAAAAACAACACACCTCACCTATTTACCCTAGCCCTAACCGGGCTAAGGTTCCATTTTATTACCCATGTTTTGCAGGGGGGGTGCTCGGCGTTTTTTGCAAGGTCGGTGGCATTCTTATTTACCAACGGGCCGAGTGGAAGAGGTAGTGGGTGAGCCGAGCGCCGCCCACTGTGTGGTTACACAATGGAGTGTCGGGCACTGCCCACTGTGTGGACACACAGTGGTGGCACTGGGCGCCGCCCACTGTGTGGCCACACAGTGGTGGCGCTTCGACGCCTCCCACTATGTGCTCACACAGTGGCGGCATTTCGGCGCCACCCACTGTGTGTTCACACAATGGGGTGCGACCCGAAACCCGCGATAAACCAAAACCCTCTTTTTTTTTTTAAGTTATAAATTTTTTAAAATTTTTTTTATATATATATAAATATATATATATATGTATATATATATTTCTCAGTATGTTTTACATGCAAATTTTTTTTAAACAAAATAAACAAAGGTAAATCATTATGTTAAATATATATATATATATATATATATATATATATATATATATATATATATATATATATATAATGGTATATATACTAGGGTTTACATTTTCATTTGTTTTGTAGGGTATTTATATGACATGTTAATATAAATATATATATATAAATATATTCATGATTTCTACATGTACATATATATATATATATATATATATATATATATATAATTAATAGTATTATTTCTTTTTTCTTAAACTAACATCGTAATCATGAAATATTTTGATTTACAATTGTAGGAAAGGAAGTATAGAAATAAGTCCGTTTTAATGGTGGTATATTTTCCAGAACTATATTGTACTCTATTGATATATAGAAAACAGAATTCTAAAAATTATTTTTAAAACTACAATATGCATGCAAATCTAGTTAATGCCTTTCCTATTTATTTTTATTTTAAATGCTTAAAAATGGAATAAATCTACTGCTAAACTATTTGTCATAACACATCGGAAATATATATCTTTTTCTTCTGAACTTAGGAAATACTATTTTAGGAATACATTATACTTTTCTGCAATAAATACATTCACTGATTCCACACTAATACAGCAACTAACTAAACATTTTTTTATTTATTTAAAAGCTAACAGCAAATACAACTCATATTTTTCTGCAATTAAAATGGAGAGAAATTCTCAGCTAAAAAGAAGAACCCAGATCTAAATAAAACTGATTTTTTCATATTACGAAAACTATTGCAAGAAATCCAAAAGTAACTCTTTTCCAAAACAGAAATAGAAATATATCTAGCTTTTTACAACACTAAAGATATTCTGCAACATTTACAGGATGTTTCTTTATTTAACTACAATAGCAAATCTCATGTCTATTTTTCAAAATTACAACTTGCCTCTCATTTCAACGAATGAGGGTGTATTTCCCCTATCAAAAAAAACTAATAACTGCAAATGAATTTATACTTCTGCAACAATAATCTTCTGCAACTTTTCACTTTTCCTATTCTTTTCTCCTGACATTCTTGCATAATAAATCACAAATATGACCATGGAGTGCTCACCTCCCAGCCTAGACTAACTGGTAGCCACCCCCGAGCTCAGAGAACCAAGCCCTAGACGGGTAATAAACATGCAAACACATAGAAGGTAGGAAGCACACAATTTCAAACACACTCCCAAACTTGGCTACATTACACCACACTTTGGTGATGACATTTTCAAGGGTGGTAGTGGACCAATACCTTGAGGAGAACTGCAAGTATGGAAAACAAGTAGCCACCTCATGGCACAATAAATACATCAAGAATTTCAACCCCTTATTCCTTATGCCCCCCGAGGCATTCCAGCCTTATATCCCTCCTTATGACCCCCATTGCACAAACAGGCCATGCAACAAGGGTCACACAAAAATCCCTTGTGATCGCTCTCAAATGAGAGTCTCTCACTCGAGGGTTGTCTCTACTACCACCCACAAGATCCTCCTCTCTCCCAAGAGTAAGAGGTCTTGAGAAAACTCCCAAAAACACAGACAAAACATAATGCAAAATACCAAAAGAAAATTCCTAAAAAGGACATACAAGAAACCAGATTTCTTACACTAACATACTTTCAAACACATGTAAAGAAAAGAAGACATTTTAAAGAATAATGAAACCAACCTTCATCTACCCAAAGGTAGGATAATATTTGAGGAAGAGCTGCCCAATCCATGGATCTTCTTCTTCTACCCTTAGCCAAATTTTCTATTCAAATCTATTCCATTCTTTTCAAAAAAATACTCTTGTCTCCAAAAATGGAGAGTGGGTGATTACCCTCAAATTTTCAAATTCTTGCTTAAGAAGCTCATCCTCTCTATTCTCACAAGTTTCTAAAAACTAAAAAGGAAAGTAAGGCAGAATGGGAAAAAAAACTCTCATTCGAATAGGAAAGTTTGCAATTAGATTCAAACTTCTAATTTCAATTTTCGCGCAACTCAGAAAAGCCAATTTTTAAAGTGTCAAAAAGGTCACTTAGGAGTAGAAACTTGCCTAAAATTACCCCTAACCCTTAGGTATACCTTATGGGCTTTAGGAAACCCTATTAAACTACCCCTAGGTGTTCATTTAACCCATTTTAAATCCCTCTGAAGTTTATTTTCGGGTCAAACATATGTTGACCTCTCCAAAGATTCTTTTCCCAAGGTATTTATGACATCACGTTACATTAATTGAAAAAAAACTATAGTTGAACACTTTCCCACCAAGAGACAAAAATAAAACATTTAGACTTAAATCCACACATGTCAAGTGACACAAATAAAACACTTTTACAAATTAAAACATGAAATCGTCTCTTGTGGATTTTACACATTAAATTTAAATAACACTTAACACACATGCAGCATATACTATTACGAATAAAATTTAACACAAACGGGGTGTTGTCTCTCCAAATAGACAACCCCTGGCTTATGGACATACATAAGCCTAGGTTTGGTTCTCCGTAATTTTCCATGGTCACATGGCCAATTTCCTGCACATCTCAATTTACACATTAGTACTTTCAAATATCCAAATATAGTATAATTCAAAGGAATAACAATACACATCATCACTTGCATATAATTTTCATCTGCACAGATTAAATACATCTTTTATCAAGCAATTTCATCCCAATTCACATAAACTTAACCATACATCATAGTTCTATTATCATAGTAAAGTCCTACAAATTCAATAACGACATCTATCATTGCAATATCATCTTATCTAACAATCATGTAGTGTTCTATCTCATAAAGCATATAAGTAAATCATCAAAACATAGCAATGTTATCCAAATCCTAAAATCATATAAGTTCTAAGTTTCAAAATGCATGAAAATAAAGTATCCATAATAGTCTAAATATAAAATCCACTAAAATTTCAGTCTGAGTCGAGGTGAGGCCTCACACCCTCCCCCTCTAGGCATGAACTTCCTCCTGGAGTTCATCAAAGAGGTGGGGGTACTCTGATCTCATACGTGTTGCGTCCTCCCATGAAGCCGTGACCTCATCATAACAATCCCACTGGACCCTAACCTGGTCCAGCTCTCGACCTCAAAGGGCCAACGTTCGACGTGCCAAAATGTGAATGGGCTCCAAAGCTAGTTGCCTGTCCGACTCCACCTGCAAGGCATCCCAATCTAAAATATGAGACTCATCATAGATATATTTTCTCAAAACTGATACATGAAACACATCATGGATGCATGACAGGCTAGGTGGCAATGCTAAACAGTAGGAAACTAGACCTATCCTCTCAAGAATCTCAAAAGGTCCTACAAAGCGAGGTGCAAGCTTAGAACCCTTTCCGTAATGGATTGGACTCTTATGCGGTCACACTCTCAAGAAAACTCTGTCTCCAACCAAGTAGCTATGATCTATCCTCTTTGCATCAGCATATTTCTTCTATCTATCCTGAGCCTCTCTGAGATGCTGCCTAATCAAATCCACCTGCTATTCCATATCCCAAACTATCTCAAGACCAATAGAAACTCTATCCTCTATGCGATCCCAACTCAAGGGCATCCTGCAAGGCCTGCCGTATAATGCCTGATAGGGTGGCATCCCCAAAGAAGTGTGATGCCCATTGTTATAGGCAAACTCCACTAAGGGAAGATACTCCTCCCACTGGGTTTGATGGTCCATGACATACATGCGAAGCATATCCTCTAGTACCTGATTGACCCTCTCTATCTAACCATCTATTTCTGGGTGATAGGCTGTACTGAAATTGAGCTTAGTGCCCATAGCTACCTATAATGACTTCCAAAAGGAAGAAGTGAAAAGAGAATCCCTATCAGAAATAATCTTGTGGGGTATGCCATGAAGTCTAACAATGTCTCGCAAGAACACCTATGCTACTGTTGGAGCTGTGAATGTAGTACAGACTGGTGAAAAGTGAGCTACTTTGGTCAACTTGTCAACTGTCACCAAGATAGCATCATGGCGACGAGAAGACATTGGAAGACCAATGATGAAATCCATGGATATAGTATCCCACTTCCACTTTGGTTTAGCATGAGACTAGAGCAACCCACTTGGATGGCTGTGCTTCACCTTTACTCTCTAACACTCGAGGCATCAAGCTACTATTTCAGCAATGAGCTGCCATATTCCCGACCAATGATACAATAGCCTCAAGTCAGCATGCAACTTTTCAACCCCAGGATGCGCTGCATAAGGAGCTCTATGAGCCTCCGTGATGATGAACTCTTGCAACCCTCCAGAGGAAGGTACATAAATGTGCCCTCTATGGCGTAACAGTCCATCAGACTCCAAAGAATAATCCACATTTTTCCCTTCTAGAGTAACCTGAGATCGTATTACCTGACCAACCTCTACGTACCATCCATCCTTTGGCAAGTGTTGTAGTATACGGTCTCTCAAATCTGTGCCCATAGATATGGTGTAAATCTCATGACGTCTCCTACTCAAAGCATCTGCAACTACGTTTTCCTTTCCTTTGATGTAGTGAACGTCAAAATCATATTCGCACAAGAACTCCATCCATCTCCTCTGATGTGCATTAAGGTTTGGCTAAGTGAAGATGTACTAAAGACTCTGATGATCTTAATGCAACTCAAAGTGATGACCTAAGAGGAAGTGTCTCCACCTCACAAGTGCATGCACTACTGCTGCGAGCTCAACGTCGTGAGTGGGATAATTAAGTTCATGAGTCTTAAGTTTCCTACACTCGAAAGCTATGGCCCTACCATCCTGCATAAGAACTGCTCCTAAACCCTCTAGTGAAGCATCTGTACAAACCATGAAATCAGCTGTAGGATCTGGTACAACAAGGATAGGATCACTAGTAATTTCCCTTTACGTTGAAGAAAAGTAATAGGGTGTGTGACTCTGGAGAATCCCTCGACAAAACGTCGGTAATACCCTGCTAATCCCATGAAACTCCTGACCTCTGTCACACTAGTTGGCACTGGCCAATCCATAATAGCCCTAATCTTTGATGGGTCAACTAAGATCCCATCACCAGAAATAACATGCCCAAGGTACTTGACCTCAGACTGAAAGAAAGCACACCTCGACAAACTACCAAACAACTGATTATCCCGCAAACATACCTGTTTCAGGTGCTCCTCATGCTCCTTCTCATTCTGAGAATATATCAGTATATCATCAAGAAACACAATAATAAAATGGTCCAAAAATGTATGAAACACCCCATTCATGAGGCTCATAAAAACTGTTGGGGCATTCATAAGTCCGAATGGGACTACGGTGAACTCATAGTGACCATATCTAGTGCGAAATGTGGTCTTGTGGATATCACTTTCCACTATTCTCAGCTGATGGTATCCTGACTTCAGATCTATTTTGGAAAAGACTTTGGCACCCTGAAGTTAGTCAAATAAATCATCAATTCTAGGCAAAGGATATCAGTTCTTGATGGTTACTTTATTTAGCTGTCGATAATCCATACACAATCTGAGAGATCCGTCCTTCTTCTTGATGAAGATGACTGGTGCACCCCAAGGAGATATGCTAGGATGGATATGACCCTTCTCAAGGAGTTTCTCAAGCTATATTTTGAGTTCATTTAGCTCATTTGTGGTCATCCTATAAGGTGCTCTGGAAACTGGCTCGGCTCCTGGTACTAGATCTATATGAAAATCAATCTCTCTACGGGGAGGCATTCTTGGTAACTCTGAAAGAAATACATCTGAATATCCCTTAAGGATAGGGTGGTCATCAAGTGATGTTTCTTCTTCTCCCTCTTCTCCTCTATCACTGATAGTGATAGCAAAAAGCTGACATCCCTTTCGCATGCTCCGCTTAAGCTACATTGTGGAGATCATATGAAGAGACACGAGACTCTGAATCCCGGTGATAACTATGGGTGAACCATGATCATCCTCACACTCGATCTTTTTCAGGTGGCAATCCATCTTGGCTCTGTGGGCATAAAGCCAATCCATGCCAAGTACGATTCCGTAAGATCCAAGTGGAGTCACTCTAAGGTCTACTAAAGTGTTGGTCTTGTCAATCTGCAGCTGACATGCCCTAACCTCTGATTCCACTGACACTTTAGCCCTTGAAGCTAATTCCACTTCCCAACTGACACCCTGTCTAGTTGCCACTAGCCCGCAATGCTCCACAACCAATGGAGATATAAAGGAGTCAGTAGCTTCTGAATCAAACAAAATAGATACATTGTTACCTTTGATCATACCTATAGATTCGATAACCATGGCCTGATGCTCAGCCTAGCGATTGTCAACCGCTACGAATACTCTATGGGACCTGCCCATATTACCAACTGTTGGCTCTGAAGTGGCCATCCACTGATTCCCTACCACCTGACCCTGAGGGAAATCCCTCGCCATATGCCCCATGGCTTCACACATAAAGCAAGCACCCCGTGCCTGAAATTGGGCACCCTAAGGCCTAGAGAAAGCCTGACCTCCTGTCCTACTGGATCCACTGTACCCACCCCTGGAGGACTGCTGAGTCCTCATCGGCTGTGTGTACTACCCCTATGCTCTCTGATCATGTCTCTTTCCCTGAGTCTGCCACTGTTTGGGCTTGGAGCCTAGCTGATACTATGGAGGCTTCTGCCTCTAGTTCTATGGTGTCTGTTGTGGAGGAAGGGGTTTGGAGAACCCCTAAGAATTTTGGTTGTTTCCTTTCCAGTGTGGTTTCTAGAATCCATAAGTTTGAGGTGCGGGATTTCGGTTCTGAAACCGATCCCTATTGTCCTGTGGTCTGACCTGAATTTCCTCAGCAATCAGTGCCTTCTCCACAGCAACCCAAAGGCTCTCTAGAGCGGACATCCTAACAGGCCCAGCTATACCGACATTTAACCCTCTGATAAAGCAATTTACAAGAAGTTTTTCATCCTTTAGATAATCTACATAAGGCAACAGCTTAAAGAATTTACTCTTATACTGGGTTACAGACAAGCCTTTTTGTTGGAGATCGTGAAATTCATCTATACGATGCTACCTAAAGTGTTCTGATAGGTACCTCTCATGGAACCTCTCTGTGAATATCTCCCAAGTGAGAGTATCAGGAACTAATCCACATTTGTACTCTTCCTGTCTCCACCAAGTGGAGGCTGACCCTCTCAGTAGATGAACTGCGACACATGCTTTCAGGGTGCTCTCGTAAGAACACAACGCAAAGCACCTCTCAAGACTCAAAAGTCATGCCTTGGCCTCTACCCTGTCGGTAGAACCTCCGAAGGATGGTGGATGGAGGCGCATGACCTCCCTGATAAGATCCCCTAGATCTCGACGAGCTCTCTCAAAATAAACTGGTTCCACTGTTGGAGGTGGTCCTGGCATATGCACAGACTCTGGCTCATTTCCACCCTGACTCTCTACAGGCATCGAAGCTGGGCTCCTGCTTCGTTATCTATCAACAAATCTATGACTCCCAGAGTCATGACTTCTAACCTGAGGGTTCTCTACTGGGATCCTTTCCTAAACTATGACAATAAGATTCTGTATTGCTGCTAAGAGGTCTCGGTTAGGTTCATTTGGCTATTCGGGAGGTTCTCCTGGGTTCTCCTCTGGAACCGATGCCTCCCTCACTACCTCTTTGTGTGCTATGCGCACACGTCTAGGACCCCGTCCATGCTTGCGAGCTTGTCGTGTTGTCGGAGGCATCCTAAGAGGAAAATAAGGCAAAATAATTTATTAATCTGTTTTAGAATAATATTAATTCAATTAAATTTAAAAAACAAAATAATTTAAATAACCTAAGGCGAAACGTAACTGGAGTAAGGTTCCTAGTGTGGAAACCTTGCTCTGATACCAAAATGTCATGCCCAAAATTTAGGGCAAAAACAAAATGATTTTTTTTTTTTAAAATACAAATTAATTAACAAGTTCACTAACACGACATGCACTAACATGTTTGCCACAACAATATTCGAGCTAACTCTGATACTAACTAAGTATCAAAATTAATCAAATTTATTTGCAGAAAACTAAATGGTTTAATTTTATTTTCACAAGATACCTAGTCAATAGATTAATTAAATCAAACTCATTAAAAATAGTAGATGAAGATAAATTTAATCTCCAATAAGACTTTATAGTCTAAAATCCATTTTTAAATCAATAATTTTAATAATTGATTAAATTGTCTATTAATTTCTTAATAAATGTCTCTTATTAGTTTATTTTTATTAAAAATCAAAGAACCAATTCCCCTTTTTTTTTTAATAGTTCTATGCTTGACAACCAACTCTTAATTAATTATTTGATTTACCATCCGTCCTATAAACAACCTTACTATTTATTGTTTTAAAATAATTTAAACATTAATACACATAATGTTTCTTAAAATATCTTTATTATATGCAACTAAAATAGATATATTTTTCCTTAGCAAATATTAATACAACATACTCATTTTCGTTCGAATATTTTAACTCTTGGAAAACCCATAAATATCTAATATCTACACCATTCTCAAAACTATATATATATATATACATATATATATATATACATATATATATATATATATATATATATATACAGTATTACATTATGTATATATATATAAAATAATACATACATTCAATTAATTATTTTATTTTTTGCCTTCAAACCCTAATCCCTTTCTTTATTTCCTCTTTATATATAAATTATTATTTTTTAAAAAAAAAAAAACAACACACCTCATCTATTTACCCTAACCCTAACCGGGCTAGGGTTCCATTTTATTACCCATCTTTTGCACGGGGGGTGCTCGGCATTTTTTTCAGGGTCGGCGGCATTCTTATTTACCAGCGGGCCGAGTGGAAGAGGCGGTGGGCGAGCCGAGCGGCGCCCACTGTGCGGTTACATAATGGAGCACCAGGCGCCGCCCACTGTGTGCCTACACAGAGGTGGCGCTTTGGAAGAGGCAGTGGGCGAGCCGAGCACCGCCCACTATGCAGTTACACAGTGGAGCGTCGGGCACCGCCCACTGTGTGGCCACACAGTGGTGGCGCTTCGGCGCCTCCTACTATGTGCTCACATAGTGGCGGCGTTTCGGCACCGCCCACTGTGTGTTCACACAGTGGGGTGCGGCCCGAAACTCGCGATAAACCAAAACCCTCTTTTTTTATTTTAAGTTATAAATTTTATTTTTAAAAATTTATATATATATAAATATATATATATATATATATACTTTTATATATATATATATATATATATGTATATATATATATTTCTCAGTATGTTTTACATGCAAATTTTTTTTAAACAAAATAAACAAAGGTAAATCATTATGTTAAATAACTATATATATATATATATATTTAATGGTATATATACTAGGGTTTACATTTTCATTTGTTTTGTAGGGTATTTATATGATATGTTAATATAAAAATATATATATAAATATATTCATGATTTCTACATGTATATAAATATATATATATTTATTTATAACTAATAGTATTATTTCTTTTCTCTTAAACTAACATCGTAATCATGAAAGATTTTGATTTACAATTGTAGGAAAGGAAGTAAAGAAATAAGTCTGTTTTAATGGTGGTATATTTTCCAGAACTATATTGTACTCTATTGATTTACAGAAAACAGAATTCCAAAAATTATTTTTAAAACTACAATATGCATGCAAATCTAGTTAATGCCTTTCCTATTTTTTTTTATTTTAAATTCTTAAAAAATGGAATAAATCTACTGCTAAACTATTTTTCATAACACATCGGAAATATATATCTTTTTCTTATGAACTTAGGAAATACTATTTTAGGAATACATTATACTTTTCTGCAATAAATACATTCACTGATTCCACACTAATACAACAACTAACTAAACATTTTTTTATTTATTTAAAAGCTAACGCCAAATACAACTCATATTTTTCTGCAATTAAAATGGAGATAAATTCTTAGCTAAAAAGAAGAACCCAGATCTAAATAAAACTGATTTTTCCATATTACGAAAACTATTGCAAGAAATCCAAAAGTAACTCTTTTCCAAAACAGAAATAGAAATATATCTAGCTTTTTACAACACTAAAGATATTCTGCAACATTTACAGGATGTTTCTTTATTTAACTACAATAACAAATCTCATGTCTATTTTTCAAAATTACAACTTGCCTCTCATTTCAACGAATGAGGGTGTATTTCCCCTATCAAAAAAAACTAATAACTGCAAATGAATTTAGATTTCTTCAACAATAATCTTCTGCAACTTTTCACTTTTCCTATTCTTTTCTCCTGACATTCTTGCATAATAAATCACATGGAGTGCTCACCTCCCAGCCTAGGCTAACTGGTAGCCACCCTCGAGCTCGGAGAACCAAGCCCTAGATAGGTAACAAACATGCAAACACATAGAAGGCAGGAAGCACACAAATTTCAAACACACTCCCAAACTTGGCTACAATGCACCACACTTTGGTGATGACCTTTTCAAGGGTGGTAGTGGACCAATACCCTGAGGAGAACTGCAAGTATGGAAAACAAATAGCCACCTCATGGCACAATAAATACATCAAGAATTTCAACCCCTTATTCCTTATGCCCCCCGAGGCATTCCAGCCTTATATCCCTCCTTATGACCCCCATTGCACAAACAGGCCATGCAGCAAGGGTCACACAAAAATCCCTTGTGATCGCTCTCAAACGAGAGCCTCTCACTCGAGGGTTGTCACTGCTACCACCCACAAGATCCTCCTCTCTCCCAAGAGTAAGAGCTCTTGAGAAAACTCCCAAAAACACAGACAAAACATAATGCAAAATACCAAAAGAAAATTCCTAAAAAGGACATACAAGAAACTAGATTTTTTACATTAACATACTTTCAAACACATGCAAAGAAAAGAAGACATTTTAAAGAATAATGAAACCAACCTTAATCTGCCCAAAGGTAGGATAATATTTGAGGAAGAGCTGCCCAATCCACGGATCTTCTTCTTCTACCCTTAGCCAAATTTTCTATTCAAATCTATTCTATTCTTTTCAAAAAAATTCTGTTGTCTCCAGAAATGGAGAGTGGGTGATTACCCTCAAATTTTCAAATTCTTGCTTAAGAAGCTCATCCTCTCCGTTCTCACAAGTTTCTAAAAACTAAAAAGGAAAGTAAGGCAGAATGGGAAAAAGAACTCTCATTCGAATAGGAAAGTTTTCAATTAGATTCAAACTTCTAATTTCAATTTTCGTGCAACTCAGAAAAGCCAATTTTTAAAGTGTCAAAAAGGTCACTTAGGAGTAGAAACTTGCCTAAAATTACCCCTAACCCTTAGGTATACGTTATGGGCTTTAGGAAACCCTATTAAACTACCCCTAGGTGTTCATTTAACCCATTTTAAATCCCTCTGAAGTTTATTTTCGGGTCAAACATATGTTGACCTCTCCAAAGATTCTTTTCCCAAGGTATTTATGACATCATGTTACATTAATTGAAAAAAAACTATAGTTGAACACTTTCCCACCAAGAGAAAAAAATAAAACATTTAAACTTAAATCCACACGTGTCAAGTGACACAAATAAAACACTTTTACAAATTAAAACATGAAATCGTCTCTTGTGGATTTTACACATTAAATTTAAATAACACTTAACACACATGCAACATATACTGTTACGAATAAAATACAACACAAACGGGGTGTTGTCTCTCCAAATAGACAACCCCTGGCTTACGGACATACATGAGTCTAGGGTTGGTTCTCCGTAATTTTCCATGGTCACATGGTCAATTTCCTGCGCATCTCAATTTACACATTAGTACTTTCAAATATCCACATATAATATAATTCAAATGAATAACAATACACATCATCACTTGCATACAATTTTCATCTGCACAGATTAAATACAACTTTTATCAAGTAATTTCACATAAGCAATTAATCCCAATTCACATAAACTTAACCATACATCATAGTTCTATTATCATAGTAAAGTCCTACAAATTCAATAATGACATCTATCATTGCAATATCATCTTATCTAACAATCATGTAGTGTTCTATCTCATAAAGCATATAAGTAAATCATCAAAACATAGCAATGTTATCCAAATCCTGAAATCATATAAGTTCTAAGTTTCAAAATGCATGAAAATAAAGTATCCATAATACTCTAAATATAAAATCCACTGAAATGTTAGACTGAGTCGAGGTGAGGCCTCACAATGCACACTTTCAGTGACTCTTCTTAGTCTTTTCTTGTAGCATTTATAGGCCTTTCTATTAGATGAGTAACCAAGGAAGATTCCTTCATCACTCCTGGAATCAAAACTACATAGACCATCCATGTCTCTCTTGATAAAACACTTGCTTCCAAATACCTTGAAGTATTTGACTAATGGCTTCCAGTCATACCACAACTCATAAGGTTTCATTCTACTATTTGTTCTTAGTCGAACCAGGTTCAAATTATATGCAGCAGTATGAATAGCTTCCTTCCAATATGTGTCTAGTAGACTAGCCTCATTTAACATGGTTCTGGCCATCTCTTTGATTGTCATGTTCTTCCTTTCTACTACACCATTTTGTTGTGGAGTCCTAGGGGCTAAGTATTGCCTTTTAATTCCATGTCTTTCATAGTAGTCTTCAAACTCATTTGATGTGAATTCTCCACCCCAATCTGATCTTAGACATTTTATCTTGCACCCCATCTAACTAAAGATCTTGAATCTGTCAAATGCTTGTGATTTACCTTGTAGGAAAGTGACCCATGTCATCCTTGAGTAGTCATCAATGAAGAACATAAAATAACTTTCACCAGCAAGAACTCTTATGCAAGTTGGACCACACAAATCTGTATGTACAATTTCAAGTGGTCTTGAGGTATCATGTTCTTTTTTTCTGAAGCCCACCTTGGTCTTCTTCCCTTTCACACATTCATCACAAAATGTGCATACCGGTTTGATGATGGGTGGAATATTTCTTACACACCCCTTCTTTCTTACTACAACTAAGTTGTCAAAGTTTATGCGGCCTAATCTTTTATGCCACAACCATCTTTCATCCACTTGTCCCAACATACATTGGGATTCAAAACATTCTTTTAGATTATATACATTACCATTTGTCCTCTTTCCTTCAGCTACAGTCTGACCAATACTCTTTTTCTTTATTTGGCACTTGATAAAATCAAAGGTGAATTTATAACTTTTGTCACACATCTGACTCACACTCAGTGGGTTGTGATTTAGTCCTTCCACATAATACACATCATGTGCCTTCAATTTTCCATGAATATTTAGAGTACCTTTTCCCTTTATTTTGATGGATGAGT
The DNA here is from genome assembly GCF_030272615.1 of Cryptomeria japonica. NCBI lineage: Eukaryota > Viridiplantae > Streptophyta > Pinopsida > Cupressales > Cupressaceae > Cryptomeria > Cryptomeria japonica. Next base: position 614,163,656 of record NC_081409.1, on the reverse strand, counting down.
TGTCTTTGAATCTTACTGAACCACCATTCCAGTCTTCAAGCTTGATAAATTTATTTTTATCACCGGTCATGTGGTTAGAATAGCCACTGTCTACAACCCATAGATTTTTCCTTTCAGCATGTAAAATAGTCTGCACTATCAGACTTGATTCTGCCTTGTCCTTTTCTTTCTCAACTCATACTAATTTGGCTTCTTTCTTCTTGTCAGCTATTATTTTGTTCTTCAGTATAACTACCAGTTCTTGTTTAGGATCTGTCCTCTTCTGCTTGATTTTCCTATTTTTACAAAACTTTGTTATATGTCCAAACTCCTGACAGTTATAGCATTTCACATTTTCATTTAAGGATGAATCTTTGAAATTATTGTAGGATACCAGTTTATTCTTCCTACATACAAAAATCCTATGACCAAATCCATTGCACTGATAATAGACAACATTCATATCCCAAAGTGCATTAAATGGATTTATACTTTCATAAATCATAGTGGACTTATTGATTAATCTACATTCAGCTATTCTATTTCCAAATTTGTTACACAAGTAACAATAACCATGAAAGTTTGGAACATATTGGTTAGGTTGCCTTGGCCTGCAAAGGAATTCCTCATCGAGGGTCTTCCTTTCATACTTCTGAGTCTAGTGAATACTTCATGATCAACTCTTTCATTTCTCCTTGGATTTGCATGTCGGTACATTGAGTGTGGTGTCCGGTTCATTTATTTTGTATACTAGTTTGTGTGGAAATTTCTAACAGCATCTGCATAAGTCTTCTTACCAATATCTTTGCTTACCATGAATGTCTTCTTCTCTTCACCTTCATTTGAAGAAGTGAACTATATCTCCTTACTGGATGTGTCTTTGCTATTTGAACTTTGACCTTCTTCAAATCCTAAGCCACTGGTATCTTTGGATTGCTTATGTTTGCTCAACATCTTGTCTAAGGCTTCTGTGTTGCCTTCATATTTGCTACTTGCTTTTATTTATTCCTTTCTTTCTTCAAGCTCCTTTCTGAGCTTCACTATTTATGCTTCCAGATCTTGATGCTCCTTTTCCTTCTTCTTTAGATCAAAGGATGTAACTTCACATATCCTCTTGGCTTCTTCCAACTAAAGTTTGAAGTCAGATATAGCTTGATTGGACTCATCCAGGGATTGCTTCAAGAGAGCTTGTTCATCTATTGTAGCAAGCTTGAACTTCTTGAGTTCTCTTCTTGTTTTACTCAGCTCCTCAAGAGAACTTATAAGCTCACCTTCTAGATCCACTTTAGCCTCAATGTCTTCTTCTTCCTCATCTTCAGCAACCGGTTGATCAAGTGCCATAAAGAGATTAACTTCTCTTTCATTCTCATGGTAGTCATCTTCTAATGCACTTTCTTTATTTGTGGCATCATCCTTAGTAGTATATAGACTGTTCTACTTCCGGTAGCCTCTTCTTCCTTGCCAGTAGACATTTATTTCTTTGTTTTTACTAGAATATCTGTTAAATCCTCTTGATTCATCTCTATCAATTTCATTATAAGGACATTTTTCAGCAAAGTGTCCAACTTTACCACAGTTGAAACATTTGAGTGATAACTTTCCTTTATACTTGACAAATCCTCTTTTGAGCTTTCTGACAAAGTTTGAGCTTTCTCATTTCATAGGTTTTTAGTGAGCCAAATAGCTCATCCATTGTGAAGATCTTCAAATCATTGGCTTCTTCTATGGAAGACACCTTAGTATCATACTTAGGTGTGAGAGATCTAAGTACCTTTTTGACAAGAATCTCATCTGCAATTTCTTCTCCAAGTCCCCTAATGGTGTTCACAGTTTCATCAAATCTATGAAGGTAGTCTACAATTTTTTCTTCATCCTTCATCTTGATGCCTTCAAGTTGGCCCCTTAGTGCTTGTAGCTTGGCCTCTTTTACTTTTGCATCTCCTTCAAATAACCTCTGCATTTTATACCAAGTCTCCTTGGCAAATGCATAGTGCATGACCTTGACAAACTCATTATCAGACAACCCGCTCAAGATAGCATGTTTAGCCTTTGCATTATTCTCACACTCCTTCTTGGCATCAAGATTAGTGGGAGGAACACTAGGGACAATATACCCATTCTTGACAGACATCCACACATCAAAACCAAGGGAGGAAATATAGGTCTCCATTCTCTAGCTCTAGAAGGCATAGTAAAATCCATCAAACATGGGGGATTTTGAGGAGGCAGACTCATTTCTTTCCATTGTGTTCTAAGTCTAGAATCTACCCAAGCTTTAATCAACTGGGAACCTAGGCTCTGATACCAATTGTTGAACACAATGTACCACTAAGAGGGGGGTGAATTAATGGTTCCTAAATTCTTTTCCTTTTTACTACAACCTTAGAATACGGGTTATTATCTTAAGCACTAAACAATCAAACTGGTAGGAAAAATGTGGATACCAAAAGAGACAAACACACAAATGCAACCCACAACACCAGATGTACAAGGAAAACCCAATATGGGAAAAACCTCAATGCGAAATGTTGCTGGTGACTACTACTCCAATCCAGCCTCACAAGTTAAACATTGAATTACAAAGGTTTAGGGCACCAACCCCTACTAATTTAGAGAACCATCCCGAGTACCAACCTCTGCACAAAGCTCCAACTTGGTGAAGTATAATGAAATACAATTTTAATACAGTTGTAGCTTTTGATTGCAAATGAGTTTTGCAACACTTGATCAAATAGATTTATCTCGATTAACAACCTTCTCTTCTTCTCTCTTAGCCTCACACCACACTTAGTTACACTTGGATGCCTTATTGACCAATAACACCTCACTTGTTATCTCAACTGCTAGACTTGCAACAATTTACCAATACTCCGTCTCTATTGGTTAAACCCTCTCATCAGTTTTCCTGCTAACTCACTCTACAACTTTCTTAGAATAAATTATGAGGAAGATGATCCTTCTCTTTGTTCAAGCTCTCTTCAATATCCTCCTTCATGTAAAGCATCATTGATCTCTGTCTCGATCTCACATATTTATATTCTAAGGTTCCCATCAATAACCTCATTCAAACAATGTCGTGTTAGGTTTTGTCTTCACCAACTCGATCCAAATCTTATTTGATTCAACCTTGCTTTTCTAGGGATATGATCTTCATGAAATCAATTAACACAACCAAAGCTTTGCATTCCAATGTGCATTTTCTAAATTTGGAGGTTTGCACCATGCTTTTTCAGCTTTTCTCTGTCATACGCTATTAATGGCTTTGTTGTTTCCTTCAACAAATGGGTATGAAGATCAAATATTTTTATAGGATCAATTCAATCACTTGCCAGCTTGTCTTCCTCGAGCCGCAATCCTCTGGCATCCTCCATGACATGCAAGTTCTTCATAAAGTTCAACCTGCTTGCTGACTTGTTATGTCGGTGCACACTCCACCGACTTGTGCAATATCACCACCTAGCATCCAGTTGTCATGTTTGTCAACATCCACCTCTCCTTGGATTGCTATGTTGGTTTGACATTCTTGGTTGACCAATATTGACTACCAGTTCAAATCATCTTACCGGTATAACCAACAAACATCCTCTTTATCAACATCACATCCTCTTGACAATTCATCTTGCCTTCTGGTATGTCTTCATGCCATCCTTTCTATTCTTCTCACCAGGTGTTGTTGTGATTCTTTTAACATTCTGCCTCTTCATCACAAGCAAACAACCAACCTTCATCTTGGTTTATGCCTTATCGGTAAGCCTACTTTACTGGTAGATGACACATTTCATGTGTACCGATAGCCTTCCTTCTGTCTTCTTACTCACATGTGGATTGCCATCATATGTCTTCCTCTTCTTATACTGGTCACCACTTCATACTTACCGGTGACCTTTCCAAACCATTTGATATCAATGACAACTTAAGGCCAATAATGCCAAGAGGACAACATGTTGAGCTTCATTATTTAACATTGTTTCAACTTGTTGTTCTTCTTCCTTGTTGTTTTTTGCACCTCCAGCAAGTTTTTCACATAAACCCTTTCCTTTAACCAGCTTAGTAACCTTGATAGAGATGTCATATTCCATTTCTTTAGTAATCCAACCTACCCTTGTGTTATTTATGTCCTTGTTCAGCAGAAACTCTTTCACTATTGGATGAGCAACCATAAGCTGAATTTTATTGTTAGAAAGCATATGCCTAAATTTTTTAAGGCTTCTTATAATAGCTAGTACATGTTTTTCTACAAATGAGTACTTAGTTTTATAATCATGCAAAATCTGACTAAAGAAAGCAATTTTCTATTCTAAGCCTTCACCATATTGCTGGCTCAACATTGCAGAAATAGTAGCTTCACTCCCAAAAGCATATAGAATAAAATCTTTTTCAAAATTAGGATTAATGAGAGTAGGGGCTGCTACTATTGCCTCTTTAATCTCTTCAAAACTGTTCTTACCTTCTTTGGTCCACTTAAGTGGTATGTTTTTCTTGAGCATGGTTGTAAGTGGCTGCATTAATGCTACAATATTAGGAATAAATCTTCTGATGAAGTTAATACTACCTATGAAAGTTTGAAGTCCCTTCTTATGTGCTGATAATGGCAATGCAAGTATGGATGTTATCCTTTCTAGACCAATGCTAATTTCATTTTTAGAAACAATATATCCTAGTAATTTGTCTTCATGGACAACAAATATGCTCTTCTTGGGATTGAATGAAACTCCATACTCCCTACATCTCTCAAATACTTGTCTGAGATGGTCAAGATGTTCATTAGATTTTTTGGAAAATATAGTAACATCATCTAAATAAACCAAAACAAATTTATTTATTAGGCCTTGAAAATCCATGTCCATTGCTTTCTAGAATGTCGCCACTGCATTGGACAATCCAAAGGGAATTTTGTTATAAGCCATTGTACCCCACTTAGTGGTAAATGTTGTTTTGTACTGATCTTCTTCTTTAACCAAAATTTGGTTATATCTAGAATAACCATCAAGCAATGAGAACCTTTCTAAACCTAAAACTGTTGGTATTATGGATGACTTTGTCATGTGTTGCATTGGTTTTGTCATTGATGTCAACACTTATCTTCTTGGAGGTCTACATTATGATCAATGATATGGTTAGTGGCTTATGCATAGTCACCGATATATGTTCACTAGCAGGTTATATATGGTTCACCGGAAGCAATGATGACTTGTTATCATCTGGAGATCATTTGGTTATGTCAAAGACATGGACTGGAAGTTTGGATTTGATGTTTTGCTTATTTGTCTAATCAAGTTGACAGATTTGCCTTTACTAGCAGATAGGTCTAGGTTATGGACTGCTACATGATATCTACTGCAGATCAGCATGACATGTTATGGAGATGGTTTATTGATTAGTAAATGTATTGAGCCGACATGTTGTATCACATCAAGACTTATTTGTAATTGATTTAATTATAATATCTTTAGTGAGCCGACCTATACATTTGGTCTTAGGTTTTGTATATATGATTGTAAGATCATATTGAAGATCAAATATGGGATATGGTATGAGTGTGTTCGAATATTGAAGAGCGAAAATAAGTAGATCCTTATGCAAATCATGCAGACATTATTTGAAGGTTGAAGGAAGGTTATGAAGGTGTTTGACACTCATGTTCAGAGCTTAAACCAGTATTGAATCCAGCATTGCAAATGCTATTTTGAGTAGTACATTATCATTGGATTTAACCTTCCAATTGTAGTCAGTGTGACTCCCATTTTGTGATTGAGCATTGAGTTCTAGGTAGTTGGCCTTTCTATATGTGCAGACCCCATTTGTATACACTTACTATCTACATTAGTATCATCTGATTGTGGGTATGGTTTCCCACCATGGTTTTTGCCCTTACCAGGCTTCCACGTCAAAATATTTGTGTCATGTATTGTGGATTTTGTTTCTCTTTCTGTTTCATCCATTAAGTTAAACCGGCACTGCTATAACTATTAATCTATTTTGCCGGCACTAAGTTTAAGTTGGAATAATTTGCATTTGGATTAAAATTTATTGACAACTGGTTCACAACTGATTCACCGCCTCCCTCTTAGTTGTCCTTCCTGGTTCCTAACAATTGGTATCAGAGCAAAGTCCTCTTTTTGCAGAAGCCTAACAGCTTGAGGAGATCCTATGGCAATAAATATTTTCAGGAAGGACAGTCTGAAACTTGATGGAACTAACTATGGTATATGAAAGATCAGAATGGAAACACATTTGAACTACATTGGAAGAGATATATGGGATGTTACAAAGAATGGCTATGTTGGTCCTACTCCGAATCATCCTCATCCACCAACATTGGCTAAGGACTTGGATAATGATTGCAAAGAAAGATTAGCACTTCTGAGAACATTATCAAATCAACAAATCATGGGATTATCAAACTAATCTACTGCTAAATCTATTTGGGATAAGCTAAAAATACTGAATGAAGGAGATATCACTGTCAAAATTGCAAAACTGGAATGCTACCAGGCCAGGTATGAAAATTTAAAAATGGAAGAAGATGAAAGAATTTTTGCATTTATGGAAAGAATGAATTTTTTTTAGGAATACAATGTTATGGAGGATCCTTAAGTGAAGATGAAACCGTGTCTAAAGTTTTAAGAGCATTTCCACTGGCTTAAAAAATGAAAGTGAATGGTATTAATGAGTTGAGAATAATGCCTAATACTTTAGTTTCTAGAGATATTTTGGTTGGAATATTTTTTGCATTTGAGCTTGAAGAGTTTCATCCTATTGCTACAGCCAAGACTGAGTTAGCTTTCAAAGCATCATCATCATCATCATCATCTGACAAAACTGATTGGAAAACACTTTATGCAAAAGAACTTGAAGAACTTGAAGCACTATTTGCAAGAAAAATGCCCAAAGGTCCAACAGGAAGTAAGTATGAAGGTAAAGCACCTTTCAAATGTTTTAATTGCAATAAAGTTGGTCGTATGGCTTCTAGGTGTCCTAATAGACATGCAAGACTAAGGGAGGAAGCAAAAAGATCATATAAGCCTAACCCTGAATATCAGAGATACAAATTTAAGAAAAATATATATAAGTCATGTTACTATGTAGAAGAAGATGTTATAGATGATTTAGATGAAGATCCAGCAGATAACAGATGGGCTTTTGTTGCAATAAAAGAAGATCAACCAGCACCTATTATCAAACTGCTAGAGAAGGAACTGACAACAAAAATTGAAGAAAAGGATGAATAGATAATAGATAGTGGATGCTCGCATCATATGACTGGTGATAAAAGCAAATTCTTATCTTTTTAGGAAATTCATGGAGGTCTATTAAGGTTTGGAGATGATAAAGCTTGTTTAATCAAAGGTAGAGGCATTATATCTTTGGATGGTAAGCACAATACTAACAATGTTTATTATGTAGAAGGTTTAAAGCATAATATTTTGACTATTGGTAAATTAGTTGAGAAAGGATTTCAATTACAATTCAAGAATGGGAAATGCAAAATCATAAATAGAACTGGATTGGAGATTGCAACCAGTAATCAGACTAAAGGTAATATCTTTCACTTGAATAATAGTGATAAGACATGTTTGATTTCTCACATTAATGAAAGTTGGTTATGGCATAAGAGACTTTGTCATGTGAATTTTGATTGCATTGTAAAGATTAATTCAACAAAGGCAGTAAGGGATTTACCTAAGATTGTGAAACCTCATAATCTGGTATGTAAGGAATGTCAAATGGGAAAGCAAGTTAGAACAACATTTAAGAGCATTATTGAGAAATCCAATAATATTCTTGATTTAATTCATACTGATTTATATGGTCCAGCAAGAACAAGAAGTCTACAAGGAGATAGATACTTTATGCTAATAATTGATGATTATTCTAGAATGTGTTGGGTTACTTTTCTCAAGGAGAAATCAAAAGCTTTTGGAAGATTCAAGATATATAAGGAAATGGTAGAGAATGAAACCGGCAAGAAAATCAAATGTTTAAGAAGGAGGAGAATTTACATCTAGAGAATTTAATGCATTCTTTGAAGTGAATGGAATCAAAAGACAACTATCACCACCCCAGACACCCCAGCAAAATGGAGTTGTAGAAAGGAAGAACAAAACTATTTTGGATGCAGCAAGAACCATGTTAGTGGAAGAAAATACACCTCATGTGTACTAAAGAGAAGTAGTGAATACAATGGTTTATACTTTCAATAGAGTTCACATCAAAGTGAAATTGGTAAGACCCCTTATGAACTATGGTTTGGTCATATTTCAGAATATTTGGAAGCAAATGCTATATTAGAAGAGATGAGTATAGTGGCAAATTTGATCCTAGAAGTGATGAAGGAATATTTCTTGGTTATTCATCTAAAAGCAAGGCATATAGATGCTATAATAAAAGATTGCAGAAAATCATTGAGAGTACTAATGTGAAGATAGATGAACATTTTAAATGAGATTCAAGATCTGTAGGACCAACAGTTGAAATGATTATAGATCAACTGGGACAAATTGCACCGGTACAGAGTGAAGACCCAGTCACACCAACATCATCAGAAAACTCAACTGTGACCGAAGAACAACAACATGTAAGTGGAAATCAAAACAAACCCAGGTATGTAAGATTGAATCATTCAGAGAATCAGATACTTGGAAACGTGAAACAAGGTGTTATGACTGGAGGGAGATTGGCAAATGAAGAGGTATGTTTAATTTCTGAAGTTGAACCAGCATCTGTTATTGAAGCATGCCAGGATGAACATTGAATAAAAACAATGGAAGATGAATTAGAACAAATTGAAAAGAATAATACTTGGACATTGGTTCCCTAGCCTAAAGACAAAAATGTAATTGAAACTAAATGGGTATATAGAAATAAACTTAATGAAGATGGAGAAGTAATCAAGAACAAAGAAAGATTAATTTATAAAGGTTATTCACAGAAAGAAGGAATAGATTATAATGAAACCTTTGCACCGATAGCCAGAATTGAGGCAGTTAGACTATTTCTTGCATTTGCAGCTTATAAGAACTATAAGGTTTATCAAATGGATGTAAAATGTGCATTTTTTAATGGAGATCTTGAGGAGGAAGTTTATATTGAATAGCCTAATGGATTTTTTTTGATAGATAATAAGGATATGGTTTGCAGGTTAAGGAAATATTTATATGGATTGAAGCAAGCTCCTAGAGCTTGGTATGGTAGATTGGATAAATATCTTTTGAAGCTTGGTTACACAAAAGTTAATGCTAACATCAATTTGTATTACAAAGTTACCAATGATGATATTTTGGATATTGAAGTATTTATAGATGATATCATTTTTGGAGGTGAAGATGGATTATGTAAGGACTTTGCTAACCAGATGCAAAAAGAATTTGAAATGTCTATGATTGGAGAGATAAAAATACTTCTAGGTTTGCAGATTTCACAAATAGATAAAGGTATATTCATGTGTCAAACAAAGTACTTGAAGGAACTTTTGAAGAAATTTGGTATGGAAAATTCCAAACTGGTAAGCACTCATATGACTACAACTGATAAATTAACATTGAAGGATGATTCAGCTCCTACTACTCCGATAAGGTACAAATCTATGATTGGAGGTTTACTGTATTTGACACAAACCAGACTTGATATAATGAATACAGTATGTATTGTATCTAGATTTCAAAGAAATCCTAAAGAAAATTATGAATATGTAGTTAAAAGGATTTTTTGGTACCTACAAGGCACAACAAATCTTGGTTTATGGTATCCTAAGGATGAAAATTTTGATTTATGTGCATACACCGATGCAAATTGGACAGGAGATATAGATGACCAGAAGAGTACCACTGGAGGTGCATTATTTATTGGCAAAAGATTGATTTCATGGATAAGCAAGAAGCGGACTTGTACATCATTATCTACAATAGAATCATAATATGTTGCAACAACAACTAATTGTACTCAGGTATTATGGATCAAGCAAATGTTGAAGGATATAAAGGTAAAATGAAAAGAACCAATAATTATCTATTGTGATAATTCAACAATAATTGATATATCAAAGAATACGGTATTTCACTCTAAGAAAAAGCATGTTTCTATTAAGTACAATTTTTTGGAAGAGAATGTTGAAGCAAATGAAGTGAGATTGGTTTATGTGAATACTAAAGAGCAAATTGCAGATATCTTTACAAAGTCGTTGCCTAAGGAAACATTTGAATATCTAAGAGAGCATCTTGAGGTAATTTTGTCACTGGCAGAGACTTGAATGATGAAGATTGGCATCAAACCGATAGGGACTAACAGATAAATCTTTTTCTAGCTTTGATGGAGGAGAGCTACTTCTCAGGAGGAGTAGTTAGCTGAATGATATATTTTGAATTCTTAACTGCTTTGGAATTTGATGTCAAAGGGGGAGATATATCTATTAAAATACATTGAGGGAGATATATACTCTTTGGATATATGTATTTCTGGTTTTGGTTTCTGTATCTGTTACATAACTTTGCATTGATCTACCTTTGGGAGATTGTTGGTTTATTGGTTTTTGGCATTTTGTTTTTGGCACTTAGATGTTTTTCCATCTAGTGTTGCCATCAATGCCAAAGGGGGAGATTGTTAATATTATGGATGACTTCGTCATGTGTTGCATTGGTTTTGTCATTGATGTCAACACTTATCTTCTTGGAGGTCTACATTATGTTCACCGGTATATGTTCACCAGCAGGTTATATATGGTTCACCAACATTGATGATGACTTGATATTATCTAAAGATCATTTGTTTATGTCGAAGACATGGACTGGAAGTTTGGATTTGGTGTTTTTCTTATTGGTCTAATCGGGTTGACAGATTTGCCTTTATTGGCAGATAGGTCTAGCTTATGGACTAGTACATGATATATCTACTCCAGATCAGCATGACACATTATGGAGATGGTTTATTGATTGGTAAATATATTGAGACGACATGTTGCATCACATCAAGACTTATTTGTAATTGATTTAATTGTAATATCTTTAGTGAGCCGACCTATACATTTAGTCTTAGGTTTTGTATATATGATTGTAAGATCTTATTGAAGATCGGATATGGGATATGGTATGAGTGTGTTCGAATATTAAAGAGCAAAAATAAGCAGATTCTTATGTGAATCACATAGATATTATTTGAAGGTTGAAGGAAGGTATTAAGTTGTTTGACACTCATGTTCAGATGTTAAACTAGTACTAAATCCAGCATTGCAGATGCTATTTTGAACAATACATTATCATTGGATTTAACCATCCAATTATAGTCAGTGTGACTCCTATTTTGTGATTGAGTAGTGAGCTCTAGGCGGTTGGCCTTTCTGCATGTGCAGACCCCATTTGTATATAATTACTATCTGTAGTAGTATCATCTAATTGTGGGTAAGGTTTCCCACCATGGTTTTTCCCCTTAGCGGGTTTCCACATCAAAATCTTTGTGTCATGTATTGTGGATATTGTTTTTGTTTCTGTTTCATGCATTAAGTTAAATCGGTACTGCTATAAGTGTTAATTTATTTTACTGACACTTAATTTTGGTTTTGTTAGGGGTCCCACAAATACTGAGAGGGGGGGGGGGTGAATCAGTATCTAACTGGTGGTAAGAATTTCTTAAGTTAAAACATGCAGAACATAATATAACAGTGTACTAGTATGCAAGAAATAATGCAATAAATAGAATCAAGAACATCCACATGAAAAGTACACCATAACACAAGATGTTTAATGAGGAAACCTAGTGTGGGAAAAACCTCGGTGGGATTGGTGACCCACAATATTCACTCACTGGCCAATAAGAGAATATTACTTACAATAGGGGCCTGTACATGCAGGAAGGCCAACTGCCTAGAGCTCACTGCTCAGTGGGAAGTCACACTGACTTACAATAAGGATTATATTAATCCAATGACTTGTACTTCTTTACAATAGCATCTTCAATGCCAGATTCAGTACCGGTTCTTGCTCTATTCTTTACATATACCCTTGACCTATATTTTGCACATTAGGTCTGCCTAATATTTTCCTTAATGCTCTTACATCACTCCTACAAATGTCTACAATGATCTCCTTTATATATAAGAGTCATTTTACAATTTTCCAAGTCGGCTTAAAATAATAAACAAAATATTACATAACAAAAATCATGTCGGCCTTTGTGCCGGTATACTTGTTTTCTTCTGTGCCGGTGCCAGTGTCTTGAGTGATTTGCTGATGCTGGTGCACTATCTTGTTAGTGAAATGCTTTGCCGGTATAATGTCTTGCCGGTGCCATAGGATTGCAAGGTTGCCATCAATGACAAAAACCATCAATCACATACAATGTCTCATTGGAGTGTGCATATGCCAACAATCTCCCCCTTTGGCATTGATGGCAACACCCATGAGAAATTTAAAAAAGTATCCAAAAATGTGTAATCCAAAAATGTTACCAAAAAAAATGTTTACCAAAAATGTGAGAGCTCCCCTTGAGCATATGATTCCTATGTCTTGAATATTTTCTCATCCCACTACTCCCCCTTTGGCATCAATGACAAAGGTTGTCAAGATGTCAGTAGAGTTTGTAGTTTCATCTATCCATAACCTCAACCTTGTAGCTGGGTGGTTATTATCTGAAAAAGATCTCCCAAAATTAAGTTTATACTATCCATAAACTTCTTACTATCCTTTATTGTTGTCTCAGTTCTCTTCACTGTACCAGTGAGATGCTGTAAATGCTCTGCCGATGTTTTGCTTCCCTATGTTAATGCCTTAGAAATTTCCTTCCGCAGAGATGCTAAATAGTCCAATCTTGGACTTAGTTTAGATCTCAAATTTTTTGCCTTGTTTATTATTCTTTCTTTTTCCCTTTCCAATTTGAGTAATTCTTCCTCAAAATTTGCTATCTTTTCTTCAAAAATTGATAGTGAATCAGGTGAGTTGACAAAGTTGTCTACAAGTTTATTTATCTCATCCTGTGCCTTGCTTATTTTCTTGTCAATATCTACAGTCAAAAAGTTTGTTTTACATGTATCTTTATACAGATTTTTGTATTCTTTCAACAAACTACATAGTTCCGGTAGAAGTGTGTCAAAATCTCTGTTACACTTCTTTATTTCCTCATCAAAGAATTTTTGTTTCTCAATTTCTACCTTATCCTTCACTGATTCTTCGTTTATTTTCTCAATGTTTTCAGAAATATATTTACACAATGTATCCAATTGTCCTAAAGAATCTTTATTATTTATATTATAGTTGGGAGCTATTACCTTCAAAATTGGTATGGAATCATCAATTGCTTTATAATCCTATGAGCTGTAGTCAGTTATTTTCTTGATAGAATCAAGTAATACCTCAGTCACATTTGTTGACTTGAATGTTGATGATGATCCAACAATATGAGTACCGATGGAAGTAACCATGCTTATATTGACCTTTGGTAGGTTAGTTTGTGTCTGCATTTCTTTAAGCACTAGTTTTCCTACTTCACTACTTACCGGTGGCATTGTTTCCTTATGTACCTGTTCCGGTTGATGTTGTTCCGGAGCCTTTAGCTCTATTGGTTTCTTTGTATGTTGTGTTGTCTCTGCCTATGACTCAGTCTCCACCTTTTTCTCTATATCTTCTGCCAGTTTCTCTGTTTCCCTTGCTATCGAAGGCTCATTTGCCATATTTGACTTATTAGTTGTATCTTTATCTACTATTATGTTGATCTTCTGAGTATCAACATTTACTGTATATAGGACTTCAGAATTAGGATTGTTATCCTCTACATCCATACTTTCTGTTGTCGGTTGATCTTTAGTAGTTGTTATTTTCATTGGTGGGGGTAGGTTGTCTTTAACTTTGATGCTTGGTGGTCCACCAACTTTGCCTTTCCCCTTGTCCTTATCTTTTTGATATACCTTTATAGGTTTAGGGTTCCCATACTCTTCTTGTTTTTCTTTGTCAACTAGGAATATATCCCATCCATCTTCTATTTCCTTTGTTACTTCATTAACTCTTCCTGCCGTTAGTGAAATATGCCAGTGTGTAGTAGAGAATACCAATTGGTTTGCTTGAGCAATCAAATCATCAATTTCCTTTGGAGAGTTTATCGGATATACAACAAGTAGCTTCTCAATTTTTATTTTCTTATCTAATTCTATCACTGCTTGCCTTCTGGCCTCAAGTCTTTTGAATAAATCATCAGGAATTTCATTTGCTACTTCCATCAAAAATTTCTTGTACATGTCCATATGCAATATAACATTGTTCTCAACTTGCTCTTTCTCATCGGCAGTTAGAGTGTCATAAATTTTCTCTATGTTCTTTAGTTTTCCTTCCTCTGTGATTTCATTTAGTAGTACATCAAGAGGTGCCAAGTCTCTATTTGTCCTTTTCTTCTTCTTAGGTGTCAGCTTCTTCTTTGGTGTGGCCTTTCTAACCAGAGATCTCACTGCTTGTTTCTTTTTCCTTTTTCTTCTAGGTGAAGGAGTGGTTGCTGGTGAGGGATCTCTTTTTCTTACAACTCTTTTAAAAGTTGCTGGCATGTCACCTTCTGAATAAGTACCCACCGATGATAGGTGAGTTTCAGGTTGTGGAGCTGCCAACTCATCCTCTGTTATGCTAGTTTTCTTCAATACATCTTCCTTAATGGCTTTTGCTTACCTGGATCCTTTCCTTTCAAATGCCTCAACCTTCTTTACTCTTTTCTTTGATTGTATTTGGCTTTCTATAGTCTCAGCACTACCAAATACTTCTTCCTTAGGTTCATTGGGGGCTTCTAGAATTGCTTTAGCATATGTTTCAACTATGTGGTCATCTGTTTCATAGCCCATCTCGGTTACCCAAATTGTCCTTGGGATGACTGCTTCCATCCAGATTTCATCTTTCTTAATGACAAAGAATATATCATCTTTGTATTTGTCTACTATTTTCTGAGATAACCTTATTCTTTGCTTCATTTTGGTCTTTAATGCTTGGAAAAAGTCATGAATATTGTTCTCCTTGTTCTCACCCATGTTATTGAACAGTTCAGTCAATTGTTTTCCTACTAGTATGTCATATCCAAGTTCTTTATAACCTATACTAGGAACCTATTTTGTTATGTGTAGCATTAGGCATACTAACAGATTTCCAAATCTGAAATTTCCTTTCTTGTCCTTCTTGATTTTTCCAAGGTTGTCAATTAGTTCATCCTTTAACCATTCACAGATGTCAATTTTGGCATTGTTTGTTACCATATCATACGCACTCTTAATGCATAAACTTGAAATTGAGTTGAGTCTATTAGCATGAGTGGCTTTATAAGCTAATATCATACTGATGAATCTCACATTGATATCTTTTACATCATTAACCCTTAGAGACCTCTTGTCGAATTTTGCACCAGTTAGTTTTGTAACTAGGTCATTGGGAACCTTCTTGGTTTTATCTAGTCTCTTATCGGTGGTCGGTAACCCTGTGACAACTTTCATAGCTTCCTTGGTGATCTTATGGATTGCATCTAACTAGAAAAATTCTCCATGAACTCTGCTTAAAACTATCCTAATCACATCCTTAGGAAATTCAGGAATGCAAAGGATTTATGTAAATCCTAGGGTTTCAATAATCTTGTGTTCATCTTTAACATTGCTGGTATCATCACATATCATGGTTTTATACATGGTTTTGATTTCCTCATCTCCTAACTCTTCAATGTTGCAGTGGATGTACATTTTGGGGTCTTCAGCATATACAACTCCTTTAGGGATTTGAGAAAAAGCACCTAAGGTATCATCCTTCTTTGCTATCTCGGGAACTAACTGAAATATGGGTCTAGGTCTTTTAATTACTTCAACAATAGTAGGGTTTTCTATGTATTCAATTGCAGAGGTGGATGCCATGATTAAATACCTTTTACTGCCTTGGGTGGATGATTGCTTGGAGTGTTCTTGCTTCTTTCTCGAAATGCCTTAGCTCAGAATCTTTGCACTCTCTAAAAATTTGAAATCACGGTGAAATGAAATGGAGCCAAAAACTTACTTTTATAATGTCTTTTTGCCATCTACCACATTTATTGCATGTCGGTTAAGTATTCACTTAACATTGTCTGCCGGTAATAAGTAATTTTCAACTTCTTATCTCTAACCAAGGGAATAATTAGCACATGTGTCATTTGATTGCCAAACCCTCAAAGGAAATTTTCTTCAATTAGATGAAGAACTTCCTACCGGTGGAGCACTACTCTGTCCTGCTGGTGAAGCATCACTTTGTCCTACCGGTGAAGCATTGGTTGGTTCTACCGGTGGAGAAGTATTCCCAATATTTAGATCAACTTTTCTAATACATTGTTTTGAGAATTCTTGCTTAACCTCTTCAACTTTTTCTTTACCTTTCAAGCTAGCACTTTTGTTGTCTGCCGGTGTTCCTTTACTTCTACAAAATTTAGCAATATGCCCAATCTTGTTACATGCATAACAAGTTACATTATTCTTCTGAATAGCTTTCCCATAACCTATGCCGGTTTGTGTTCTGCATTGATTTGATAAATGTCCAAATCTTCTACAAACATAACATCTCACATTCATTCTGCAGTTTTCAGAGTTGTGACCAACTTTGTTGCATTTTCAACATTGACTGGTGGGTGTATTGATATTCTGATAATTCCTAGATCTACATTCATTTTCTCTATGACCATACTTATTACAGTTAAAACATTTTCCATTGAATTTATAAGCATTAGGTTGTCTTACCAGTTTGCTGTGATCCTGAGTATTTGCAGTACTAGAGCTTTCACCAACTTCAAAGCCAATTCCAGAAGTGTCACCTTTAGGTTTTTGATTTTTTAGCAAGGTACCAAGTTCCTCTGAGCTTTTCTTGATTTTTTCTTTGTGTTGATTTGCAGTTTCCAGTTCCCTTTCCAAGATTTCTTTTTGTCTCATTAGTTCATTTGAGTCATTCTGAGTATGCATCAAATCTGTCTTCAACATGTCATTTTCATAGCTAAGTCTTGTGTTCTCATTTGCTGCATCACTTAGTCTTCTAGTCAATTCTTCTTCATTCTTCTTCCTATCCTCAATCTCTTTGCAAAATCTCATAGTCATATCCTGCATTTCATTTTTTGTTGTCATGATCTCTTGTTTCAACTTTCTTATCATGTCATTAAGTGATTCCTTTTCATCATTTTCATTTTGCAATTTTTCACAAAGTTATCTTCTCTTATTTCTTGCAATAGTAAAATTTTCTTGAAGTGCTTGAATGACATCCTGAGCAGCCCTTAAATCATCTTCTAATTTGATATTTTTCAATTTCTCAGCATCATAGTCTGTAAGAGCTCCTTCAAGTTGCTTCATCAGATTTTCCATCTTTACCAGTGTCAAGATCTTCCTCAAGTTGTTAGGCTTCTGAAAATAGAGGACCAGGCTCTGATACCAATTTTTAGGGGTCCCACAGATACTGACAAGGGGGAGTGAATCAGTATCTAACCGGTGGTAAGAATTTCTTAAGTTAAAATATGCAGAACATAATATAATAGTGTACCAGTAAGCAAGAAATAATGCAATAAACAGAATCAAGAACATCCACATGAAAAGTACGCCATAACACAAGATGTTTAATGAGGAAACCCGATGTGGGAAAAACCTCAGTGGGATTTGTGACCCACAATATTCACTCACTGGCCAATAAGAGAATATTACTTACAATAGGGGCCTGGACATGCAGGAAGGCCAACTGCCTAGAGCTCACTGCTCAGTGGGAAGTCACACTAACTTACAATAAGGATTATATTAATACAATGACTTGTACTGCTTTACAATAGCATCTTCAATGCCAGATTGAGTACCGGTTCCTGCTTTGTTCTTTACATAAACCCTTGACCTATATTTCGCACATTAGGTCTGCCTAATATTTTCCTTAATGCTCTTACATCACTCCTACAAATTTCTACAATGATCTCCTCTTTATATAAGAGTCATTTTACAATTTGCCAAGTCAGCTTACAATAATAAACAAAATATCACAACAAAAATCTTGTCGGCCTCTATGTCGGTATACTTGTTTTCTTCTGTGCCAGTGCCGGTGTCCTGAGTGATCTGCTGATGCCAGTGCACTATCTTGTCAGTGTAATGCTTTGCCGGTTTAATGTCTTGCTAGTGCCATAGGATTGCAAGGTTGCCATCAATGACAAAAACCTTCAATCGCATACAATGTCTCATTAGAGTGTGCATATGCCAACAGGTTTACCAACACTAAGTTTAAATTGAATAATTTGCATTTGGATTATAATTTATTGACAATTGGTTCACAATTGATTCACCCCCATCCTCTCAGTTGTTCTTCCTGGTTCCTAACAGAAACAACCTGCAAAATCTGTTCCATTGAAGGCAATAGATAATGATCCTATAAGGAAGCCCTATTTAAGTCTCTAAAGTCCACACATAGTCTAATTTCACCATTGTTCTTCCTAACAGGAACTAGATTGGAGACCCAGGTTATTTCCTTTATGCAAAAAATGATGTTTCCTTGAACAAGTTTATCCAATTCAGTCTTCATAAGATGTTCTAGTTTTGGATTTAAAGGCCTTTTATTTCTTCCTAACTGGTTTTGCTTTATCTATTAGTTCTATGGTATGTTGAGCTAAGTGAGGATCAAATCCTTTCATATCTTCATATCTCCAAGCAAAAATATCATCAAATTCTTGATAAAGAAGTACGAAAGCATGTCTTTCTTCCGGAGTACATACCTTGCCAGTTTTTAGCAGCTTGTCTTTGAAAATTTGAATTGATTCATAGTGTTCCTCCTTTATGAACAAGTTGCCTTTATCTTTTCTGACCTGATCATCTATATTAAAAATATTCTCAAGGGTTACCAAACCTTTGGGAAACTTATTAGTATTCAATTGTAGGAACTGATTCTCATACTACCAATTGAATTTATGTTGATTTCCAGTAGAAAACTCAACCTCTTCAATCAAAAAATTACCAATTAACATTATTATCTAGGACTAAAGGTCTCATAATAATCTTTACATAATTATGTCTTTTCACATTGTGAAGCTCTTTTGGGATATCAAATTGTGCACCTAGGGCTACAAGCCTATCTGCTTCCTTATTTTGACTTCTAGGTATGGAAAAAAGATTAAATGTATCAAAATATTCAATTAAATCACAAATTCTATGCTTATACAGCTTTAAAACATCATTCTTGGTGACATGAATATTCCTTACTTGATTGACAACTAATTCATTATCACCGAATATTTGCAAGCACTTAACATTTTTCTTTCTAGCCAACTCTAGTGCATGTGAAAGTGACTCATACTTTGTTGTATTATTTGTATAGCTGAAAGAAAATCTGAAAGAAGAGTAATATTCCATACCTTCAGGTGAAATAAACATAGCACCACCTCCAGAACCATTTCTACCTCTTGAGCCATCAAAATAAAGCTATCAAACCTAATTTTTCTGTTGCTTTGATTGTTAGTCTAGCAGAGTATCTTCCTTTTCAAGATTAGGAATAACAACATCCTCCTCATGAATCATATATACACTAAGACCTATTTCATCCATGTTGATGAAAGGACCTTCTATAGTATTCTGATCTGCCCATTCATCCAAGTTCACATCAGGTATGCCTTGAACGGGTGTATCTGGATCTTGAATAGGTGGTAATTCCTCATGGTCTCTAATAGTAATATCTACATTTATAGGACTTGGGGTATATGGTTCCAAGTGGCAAGTGGCTTGAGGTTATGATTTAATGGTCACCTTAGTTCCAAATCGGGTTCTAAAAAGTAAATGTGACCAATTAGCAGAAAGATATCCTCCTAATTTTGTTGTGAAGTCTATAGATAAGGAAATGGCAAACAGTAGAGGTAAGTCAGCTATGTGCATGTCCTGAGGTATTGCAAAATCAAGACAAGCATGCAAGGTCAAACCAAGATCTTTGACCACTCCAACTGACTTAAGTGTTGTTCCATCTAACTGTACAACTTCTTTAGAAACAATCTCATATATTAAACCAAGTTTATCTACAAGGTCTTTGGGTATAATTAAACTATTGGCTTTCGAGTCTATCATGCAATTGTGGACTAGGTGGTTGCCAATTATCAATATTATGAAAAATGGAGGAGGCTTTGTTGTTTGGATTGGCTAAGTATTCTTGACTAGGATATCATCAGCTAATGCAACCTTGGGCTAATCTTTCAGAGGTTTATTGGTCAAGGAAAGATAATTTTTTTTGCCTAGGAATTTGCAATGCATCAATCATTGTCATGGAAACAGTGGTCTTCGTCATAGTTTCAACAATATTAAAAGGAGTACTACTAACCTTTTGTTGTACTTTTAGAATAGTAGGATTTGGTTGAGCTGGTTTAGGCTAAAAGTGAACCTTTTGTTGTTCCTTAGATGCTACAGGTTGTCATCTTGGTAAAATATGCACATTTTGGACAAGTGGAGGTACCCTAGTAGCCTGCTGACTTGTAGAAGCTTGTTGTTTTGATTTAGCTTGCTACTGTTTGGACTTATCTTGCTACTACCCATTGGTTCCAGCTTGTTGTCCATTATTTATAGCTTGATGTTGATGGTTTGTAGCTTATTGTCCAATGTCAATAGCACACTTTTTTGACCCTGTATTAGCTGCAATAGGTGAATAAGGTCTATTATGCACCTGTGGATGATTAACTCCACAAAATTCCTCACCCTACCAATTCATCATAGCCACCTCACGATCTTCTAATTTCTCATTTTTATATGCATCCTAATAAGATGTTATTTTGTACCATCAAAGTGTGTGCTTAAGCATTCATAGCATTTTGACATGATGCTTGATTATGAGGCTGTTGGCATAGAAAATAATAATCTTGAGTCATATTGTTCTGAACATGTAGAATATCTTTGGTGTTGCTAGTGGTGTTTGGATTATACTGCTGGTTTGTCCTATTATTTTAATTCCTCCTCTGATTCTGAGTGTCATTCTGGTAGTTAGGCCTATTGGGTTGATAAGGAGCTTGATACCTCTAATTTTGGGTTTGATTTTTCTTGAGGCTCACCAATTCATTGCCAAAATTTTGCATAGTTTGCTGAATTTGGTGAGTTTCCTCAACTTTCTTTATAAACATCTCCTTTAACTCCTAAATTTTATTTGACAGATCTAAAACAACACTATTTTGAGCATAATTCTAAAAACCTAGTGCTGGAACAATGGGTATTTTAGCTATAGGGGGTACTTGCAAAGGCATCAATAGTTGTATATCAGGGAAAATAGGCAGAGGAGGCCTAGGGGAAATTTTACCACCTTGTATAAGGTTATTTTCTTCTCTAATTGCTACATCATAAGCTACCAGTAATATAACCCCACCCATAGACTGAATCATAACAACAATATCGTTGTTTAAAGATCTCAAATAGTATAAAAATGCATGTTCAGGAGAGGATTTTACCATTGTAGGAATTATATCCATATTTATTCAAAATGGTAATTGAAATCATTCATCTACTCTTGTAGAGCCCTCTTGATAGTGGTCATCTGCTCCTCTTGATAGTGGTCATTTACTCAACCAATGATAGGTGGTCTGACTAATTTGCAAACTGCTTTGTCAGCTTATCACCCAAATCATTTCGATCATCAACTAAACTAATTGACAAACCTCTTAACCATTGGAGTGCTTTGCCTTTAAAATATTATGATAGTAGCCTAAGTGCTATGTTCTCTTGGGTTATATGGTGTACTATACGCAGGGATGCCATATCTCTTATCTTCTCAATAGGTGTGACGTGATCTTCATGAGTAAAAATAGGCAGACTTTTTAGAGCTGCTCCTGGTATGGAATCATGTTGGGTCAAATTTAAAGGGCTACCTCCATTGAAGGGTACAAAAACATGTGCTCTTGGTATGACCATTGGAATTACTAGAGGATTTATTGGTGGATTAATCGGTAGTTGAATGGCTAAATTGGGGTTGTTGCAAAAAGAGGATTTATATAGGTGGCAAAATTAGGCTAATAACTAGGTAGCGGAGAAGAATTAGATAGAGAATCAGAATTTGGGACCTCAAGAAAAACTTCAGTTGATGAATCTGTTGAAAAATCAACTACTAAATTTGTTGCTTTCTCTATCTTTTTTACTCTCCTTGACCTCCTCTATGATGGTGGTAGCTCAGTGTGCTCAACTAGATCCTCATTTTGTCTTGTCTGATATTTTATCATAAGCTATTAAGACCTATTTTGCACATAAAACTAGAAAAAAGAGTCACCAAGTACATAGAAAAATAACCTCAAAAGGTTGTAATACTATTGTCAATACCAAAACAACAACAAAAATGGAGCTTTTTGAGCTATAACATCTCAAACGAGTCCCACTAGGCATGCCAAAAACTGTTGTCACAGAGGATTGCACCCGTGATGCTAAGTGCAAAACCAAGCAATCCTGTGAAACATGTAGACACCTTCAAGCTTGTGGGTTGCTCAAGTTGAAGGTGAATCTCCAAGGACCAGGTTGGCTTCATATCTTGATGGATCTCCTACACTAACTTCTTATGGGAAAGGGGTAAAAATCTTGCATGTAACGAAAAACCTATCCTAATGGAGGTGATACACCAAAATTATGAAGTTTTAAACTACTGCACTAAAACTATAATAGCTGCAATACTGAATGAAATACTTCACAAATTAATTAGACCACCCAATTCATAAACAATTTATGAAAAGGTTTGAAGCAATTCAACTTCTGCATGTAGGAAATGTGAATTTTTCACAACATGCAAGGAGCTAAAAAACCAGGTGAACACAACCCATAAAGTTTGTCTCCTTCAAAAACCCTAATAGAAAAATCTGCATGAGAAAAATCCTTTGGCAAATTCTCCCCAAAAATCCTAAAAAACTCATGCATAAACCTTATAAAAATAGCCTCCAATGCTGAAAATAGGTCTACCAATCTGCTACCAAAAATAGGTCCACTGAAAAAGAAAGACTAACCATCCAAAACTACATACCACTGCCAAATATAGCCACTAAAAACAAAATACCTCACCCTCTGCATGACTCACTGAACTGCTAAAAATAGCTTCCCAAAAAGCACTTCCATCTCTGAGATTTACATGCTGAGCACAACCATAAATGCCCTCAAATAAAAAAACATCTCCCAATGCATTTATTAAATTAATTATTTAGATAAATAGAAGCATTTAAATAATCTTAGTTTGACTTTGCTTCTATTTATATAAATAAATAAATTAATAATAATTATATTTAATTATTAATAATGGTATTTTGTGTTTTAATTTCTTTTATTTTGATACCATTATTAGTAATTAAATATAATAATAAAAACATTAAATAATAAAATAAGGGTTTAAAGCCCCCACGACTATCATGAACTAGGATTTAAAGTCTTAAGTGGGAATTTTTTAAAACTCGGCCACTTCATACCATATAAACAGTTGCATTTTAAATGAAATAAAACCCATCCTAATTCCGAAAGGAATTAGGGAATGGAAGGTGAAAAGGGAAAAAACCCTAAAAACTTTATTTTGCATCTTTGTGTTTGCTAAGAAGACTTTTCCTCTGCCACCATGCACTACTAAAGCTAAGGTTTCAAACTAGAGTTGAAGATAGGTTTTTGACTGAGATTTTGCATGGAATAATAGCATGGGTGTGTTCTTATTCCCTTCTCCTTCAATACATTGTTTCCTCACTTGATAAGAATGTAGGAATCTTTCTTTTGCATGCATGTATAGGGTTTTGATTCTTTGCTAGTTGTGATATCTTCTAACTCTGCAAACTTGTATTTGTTGAAGGACAAAGACTATCTCATGTCTATTCTTTAAAAATATCACTATGCTTTACATCTTTTGATGTTATGAAACCCTAGATACACATATGTTTCTATGGAATTTAAAATATTTCTTCATTTCCTATCATCTCTACAAACATCTAGGGTTTGAAGGTTGGTCTCTTTAAAATCTTCTCTATCACTTAGGTTTTGTTGGCTTCTCATTCATACATGCTTTTTGTCATTGTTCTAAAGCTCATTATGTTTACACTATGGGACTCTTCTTCCACAGAGCTGTCAATATCTATTAATAAATCTTGCCATATCTATTATTGTCCTTCTAGGGTATTCATGCATGGTAATTTTTCTTATTTTCTAGGCTGAGATCTATGTGAATGAGTTATTGTTGTCTCATCATTTGGTATTGTGATTGTATACAAAAACCCTTTTTCTTTGTTAGGACATTGTTTTATGCTCTTTATATGGATTCTTTTTCTATATTACATACGGAGAGGTTTTGATCTTCAAATAAAATCCATCTTTGAATGCACCATATTACCCTTAAAGCTCACTAAGCTTTGACCATGATGCTCTCTTACTTCATAATTTGATTATAAATTATTGTGAATGTTGCTTTTGTATTTCCTTTTGAAATTATGTTA
The DNA here is from genome assembly GCF_030272615.1 of Cryptomeria japonica. Classification (NCBI taxonomy): domain Eukaryota; kingdom Viridiplantae; phylum Streptophyta; class Pinopsida; order Cupressales; family Cupressaceae; genus Cryptomeria; species Cryptomeria japonica. The sequence goes on along the minus strand of NC_081409.1, from coordinate 614,139,296 downwards.
CTGTGCATGATTGAGATTGTCATTTATAAATCCCAATATCATTATGAAGATTATTACTTTAAGGTCTCTATGCTTTAAACCTACACATGTTTTATATTATTCCTATGAGGATTTGGTTAATACTGAGAGGGTGAGTGAATCAGTATTAACACCAACTAAAACTTTAAACATAAAATCAAACTTATATTAGATCTGAAATCAAATAGCTCAACTTCTTTTATCAGATCGAACAATCTCTCTATCAGATTTGCTTAACACATTAATCAGATCATTTACCACATCTATCAAATCTTTCACCACTTAAGAAATCATATAGATTTGATCATTTACCAACTCATTATCCTTATCAATCAGATCAAACACTTTTCTCTATCAACACATATTAGTACTGGTAACCTCTGATAAACATCATAACCAGTGTCTCGGAAATAGTTCATGAAATGAAACATAAACAAGAATATCACATGAAAAACATTCCACACATTAACACCATAATTTTTGACGTGGAAACCCAAATAGGGAAAAAACATAGTAGGAGTTGGCACCCACAAATATTTGTACTCTTTTGAAGTACGCTTTGTTAAGAGTAGACCTGGTTAGGAGTCACCCGATGAAGGGATTTGCCTAGCAGCTCGGTTAGGAGCTTGATGATCTATTAGGATAAACCTTGTGAGAGGATTTAACACTCTTTTGAGAGCTTCCCTAGTAGGGGACTGAATGTTTAAGTCATGTTAGGACCTACTCGATTAAGGGATTTAACCTACTGCAATTGTTACGGAACAACAATAAATAAGTGATCTATTACTTGCACTTCTTTGCTTTCTTGATCAAATCTAGTAATGCTCAACACTCTACAACTCTTAGGCAGATCTCACACTTCTCTTGGATGACTCAACACACTCTCTTAGACCACTGACACCATAAACATCAACTCTGTCATCCTAAATAGCCATCTCAACTAGGTCGACCACTAAACCTTAATTACATCAAGAATTTATAATACAAATCATAAGAGATCATCTCAGATTGATATACAGATAATTACATCAAATTACAATGCAATATCAACCATTGGTTCATCATAACGCATCACAAAAAAATCTGATTTATACCAAAGTCAAAGCCTCAAAAACACTCCACTAAGCATTTCGTTGATTCCCAAGAAATTCTTCCTTGAATCACACCAAAACAGCAATCAAATCTTTTCACACGGGTTGTGCCATGTTACCAACTTTGTCGATCACTTCCATAACACAAATCATTACCGGTTTGATGATATCTTCACCGATCTTAAATCCTACTAAAATCTTAGCAAAACTTCATCAAAAATTTAAAACATGCCTTCCAGTAGTCATCACAAGTTCTGGTTTTGGTCAGATACTCCTTTTCATGATATAAGCTCACCATCCAAACCACAAATCACCAATTAAATCAAAACATCTCTTCTTTACCAGTTAAAGTCCTATTTTACAAACTTCAGTTCTCTGTCGGTAAACCCTATCTTCCAATAAACCAAATCACTTACATGATTAAAAAAAACATTAGTAACATTAGTAATCAACATTTGACATCAGCTGCCATCAATGACAACACAAATAACTGACCGAGTCATCTAATCACATAATCTCAATCTCTTCATCACAAATAGACTTCTATCCTTTACCGGTGCAGTCATCAATCTTCAACTGCATCACCTCATCTGCATCAGTTATGCTAAATGCCAATAGTTTAAATGACACTACAACTATTTTTACAACCTCTTTATACTTTTGTCAATCATTGATCACATGAGACTGATATCATGAGATTCTTCTTTTACTATTAGAATGGTTCTTTTTGTTTTCTAATATTAATGAGTTGATAAAGATGGCCACACACATCTTCATTGATAGATGCACTTTATATGCTCTGTCACCCTACTCATTGTTATCGCAACAATCCTTTGGTTGTGAGTTACTGTTTGAAATTTGCTCCTTTATACAATATGGATTATTAATCTCTTCTTAAACCTCTGTGATGGCTCTAGAAAAGTTTAGAAATCACTATCCTTAACTATGGGTGATTATATCTAGCCTTCTTATACATTTCCTCCTTGAGAAGTATCATTAATGTCACTGTGCATTGATGAGTAATCATGACTGTGATCTCTAAAATATGTTGTTTTTGAACTATTTATTATAATTTGAACTATGATGTTGGTTCTCTAATTGATGAAGCTCCTTTAGTATTTATTGATTGCAATTCTAGAATTGAATGCCTTCAATACTTCATACTTCTATTAGCTCATATGAATAATGACTGGCATAGTCTGTTGGGTTTATTCTATATGCATAAGCCCTTAATGACCTATTTACTATTATCTTGTCACAATAACTCACTTTTTGTCTCCAATGTCATGAGGGTCTCTTTATGACTGCTCTGCAAATGATTGTTCTTGGTTTTTTAGAAATATTATATTTTCCCTTTGAAAACTATCTACTCATGGAAGAGAGTCTGTATGCTTGTGTGATGGTTCAATATGATGACTTCTTGCAGCTGCTTCTATGAATATTGTCCCAGAACTGTAGTTGTAGTGACATAATAGTCTCTTAGCATTGTTGTAATGGTTGTGTTTACCTTGGCTTGAAAATCACTTCTTATACTTATATTGTTATATATTGTTGATCTGAGATAGTGATTCTTGTTATTTACTTATCATTTTTTGTCTCAGGGTTGCACAATAGCTACTACTATCTTTTGACTATGTATCATTCAACACCAAGTTTCATGGATTTTGTTGTTATTAATGAATGATGAGTGATCCATTTCATAGGCCTATCACTGTGCATTATTCCTTTGTTACTCTAAATATGTTTGTAACCCTTTTATTATTGTTCTCCTTTGACACATCACTATCAATGTTTAAATGCTATGGTCCACTATGTCAAATTTATGTTCTAAACCTCATTGTTAACACTACAACTGATCTATTCTTTGTGACCATGTGACTGTGTTCTGAAAGTTGCCTTTTCATTTTTGTGCTATCTCTTTTTCTTGATACTATAAGGCTCTTGATGAACCATGAATAAAAGAAGAGTAGTTCATAGTAACTCTATTATGACTTGATTTCTCATTCAGTGACTATATATGTACTCTTAACTCTACACTTGCACCTTAATGCCTATACAAACTCTAAACTTGCACATGGATGCTATAATGTCTTCTTAGCTCACTATATTTTATTGTTTAAATATGGTGATTAGTTCCCTCGATTCCATTTAATGTTGTTAAGATTGTCTTTTGGGGGATTTATTTACTTGAAGATTGTTGTAGCTGCATCTTAAGTTCTCATATTTACATGACTATAATAATTACTTATTGTTGTCACTATACCTTCTTCATTGCATTATTTTCATAACTATAGGATTGCTTCTTGGGGTACCTCTCTTATAATGATAAATGTATACTTGAATACCCCTATATATTGTTATTATTCCTTTAATATGCTTGATCTTCCATTATTATTCTCACAGTCTTAGGGATTTCCTTCACTATTGGCTGGTAATGGATTCATCTACTATCAAAGGACTGTTCTACCACCTTTTTTGATGACTGCTAATTATATATCTTTGACCTTTAAAACTTCTATGTTTGACTGTCACTCATTGTGATTTCTTTTACATGGATTGGGGTCAAAACTTAAATGTCTTAATCTATTCATGTTTTCATCTTGTTTCACTATCATAAAGCAAACTATATAGACTGCAACTCTCTTTCTTTTGTAGATTCTTTGATCTTGGTATGATGAGTATGTATGGATGACTCCTTGTGTATTTGAAAAGGGTTCAATTTTGAACATTGTTCTTTATGCATTCATCTGAGAGTGATCCTTGTTCTAGTAGTTTTGTCTTGATTTTTCATGATATACTTTTTTCAAGCTGATCCATTTACTAGTGATAATGCCTTTAACGAAATGTTGTGTCATTGTACTTTGCTTCTCTATAGTCCTTTTTGTTTTCTTTTCTTTCTTCTCTAAGACAATAACTACCCTTTTCATTTTAAACATTACTTCTATTATATATAGAGCTCTTTTGGTGATAGTAAAAGAAAATACTATACTATGTCCTTGTGACAATGTTGGTTATTGTGATCATGACTATGTTTTATTCTACTCAATTTGCAAAAAAGGAAAAATTTGCTAATGCATCTCTACTTATTATTGTTCTAAGCTTGATTGATAACCATGATAGTGATATACTTATCCTTTTTAGATTACTGATTACTGTCACTTGTCTTTTACTGCTTCAATACACTAATGTTAATGCAATGTAGGCTCATCTTCACTGTATTTTACACTTTGAAATGATTTGGTCATGTTCATTAGGACTGTTATTTATTGTCTAAAGCAATGTCCTTGATTGTACTGAAAAGTATAGACTATTTTAATGCTCTTGGATCTTCTATTCTCTAAATTTGAATGTTGGCATTGTATCTTTGTGTGTTGTAATATCGTCAATATTGATAATCTTGGCATAGGCTTCTATATGCTATTCTCAAAGTCTTTGATTGTCAAATGTTTACAATCATCTACCCTTAGGACTATGATCTATTCATGCTTTTGAATATCAATGTTATTCTTTTGCCTATTTATTCTTCATTCATTTTCTTCACTCTTCCAAGCTTACTGGGAATCTAAGATCTTTGTGATTACCATGGATCTGCATATTACAGTGATTCTCTTTAGCTCTGTTCATTCTGATTGTCTTTTTTTACTTTTTGAATCTCTATTTAGATTAGACTCTAGCTTGATTGTACATTCAATGATGATCATTGGGTTTTCCCTTCATACATCTATGTGACTTTGGTTACTTTGTTGACTTTTGAGTGCAATTTTATTCGTTGTTGCATATATTGCCATTGGATGGTAGTTTTATACTGTTATTGGATGACACTATATGGGACTATGGATATACGTGCATGCTATAGTTAACAACTATCTAATGTCATCCAAAGAGTAGTGACATGTATGCTGAGCTCAACCTGTTTGGGAGCCCATTTTAACCATACATGATGGATATGAAATGAAAACCTGTAACTGCACATGAAACAAACAAGTTAGATAAAACATGGTTCTCGTTGATATCTCATGGCATCGTTTCTGCATTGATCTTTATTCTTGCTCTGAGTCTGATGTAGCACTGTAATCACATCAGGAAGAACATTATGTATGTAGGAATGAGATAGGTATCTCAAAGCTCTAACAAATTTTTCTTCTCTCTTTTTTAGGCCATCTCTTGAAGTGGATAGCGAAGCACTTGGACCAATGGAATTGATCAGAAGACTCCAAAGAGAGCTCATCAACCTATCTAGGCAATGATGGGTTCCCTCTCTCCTTCTTTCATACATTCTTCTAATTTTCTTATGTGTTTACTGTTCTATAATCAGAAAGAGATCACTTGGCTATTCCCATGGATTTTGTGGGATTTCATGAATAGTTTAATCTTTATAAATAAAAATTTGTTACATGCAAATTTTTTATTCATATATATCTCTTTTGATCAAAATAATTGCATACATATTTGAAATAAGATACTTGTATGGCATACATGTTTATTTTTAAAGATAGAAAGCTTGAAAAAAAAATCTGTGCACCTTTCTTCGAAATGGAATTTATCAGGCCTGTAATAAATAAGACCTATATAGGCCACCAATTTTAGGTGTGAAAATAATTTGGTAACAACTACAAACTACAGATTGACACAGGTCAGTTTGCAAAACTGAGGTTTTTGCTAATGAAATCAGACTAGAAAACTTAGCAAATAGATTTATGGGGTCGTGTCACTTGGTTTGGGGATTCATAAAATTACAAATAATCATAGAGAACTCTAAATTGGGATTAATTTTCATCATGCACAAAGATACAATGCCTCAAAGAGGGCTCCTCAAAAAGGGTTAACAACTGCAAATCAACAACCTATCTCTGGACCTCCAAACAAGGACTCTGAAAACTCATAAAAAAATGATCTGAGGAAGATTAAAATGGACATATGACCTCTCCAATAATTTCTGAACACTTTCCCAAAGGGATTTTTCCTAATACTAAATGGGTGCAAAATTGTGAGCTCTCAAAGTGAGATACTTTGGCTTATTCAACAAGGTGCATTTTGAGTGCAAGATTCAAAATTTTGAACTTGGGCATTCAAAATTTGATAAATATTTTGAAGTCCCAAAATGCACCACAAAATAGGGAAGCTCTTACTTTTAATTCATCAAGCAATAAAACATAAATCAACTCTTTATCAATAGATTTTGAGAAAAAGATTCAGCTAAAAGAAAAAGATATGGGGTAATATTCTTTTGAACAATCCATATGTCTATCAAAGCTACCAGTTTCACCAAGATTTAATGGACAAACATCAACATCTAAGCAACACTCTTCATATCCTATCAAGATCTTTGGCAGTACATTTGTCAAATCAGGAACTCTAGTAGATGAATCTAATGATAAAGACGTCCTAAACTAGCTATACAAGGATGAAGAAGAAACCAAAGAAGCAACTTTGACTATTAGAGTACAAATAGAGAAATATGGTAAAGGGTTAAAAATCATGTATAACATGGGATATGATGGTCATGATCCTATTAGAAAAAGAAAATAAGGTATTCTATAACCCATACAACTTCCTACTCAAAAAGCTGAAGAAAAATCAGGGCTAGGTTTCGATCAAGACATTCCAGTTTGCAAGCAAGAAGAAGTAGCTCACCAACACCAAGAGGTAGAAATGGCCCATAAATAAGAAGAAGAGGAATATGAGTGAAAACAAGAACTTTCTATCAAGAAGGAAGAAGCTACTCCCAATCTCTATGAATATATCCATAAATTACAAGCCAGTTCTAAAATAAACTCAAATGAATGGGAATGGGATTCACATGATGAAGTATCTTGTGATGTGATATATATTGATATGATCCAAACATATGCACTAATACTCTATGAAGGACAAAGCTCAGGATCTAGACCAATTGAATTTGGAGCACAACATATCGATGACTCTAGTGAGGACGATTAGACTCCAAGAGAGATAGACGTGTTGGCATATGCACACTCCAATGAGATAGTGTATGTGCTTGAAGGTTTTGTCATTGATGGCAACCTTGCAATCCTATGCAACCGGCAAGACATTATACCGGCAAAGCATTACACTGACAAGATAGTGCACCGACATCAGCAGATCACTCTACACCGGCACCGGCATAGAAGAAAACAAGTATACTGGCACAGAGGCCGACATGATTTTTATTATATAATATTTTGTTTATTATTGTAAGCCGACTTGGAAAATTGTAAAATGAATCTTATATATAAAGGAGATCATTGTAGACATTTGCAAGAGTGATGTGAAAGCATAAAGGAAAATATTAGGCAGACCTAATGTGCGAAATATAGGTCAAGGGTATATGTAAAGAACAAAGAAGGAACCGGTACTTAATCTGGCATTGAAGATGCTATTGTAAAGCAGTACAAGTCATTGGATTAGTATCATCCTTATTGTAAGTCAGTGTGACTTCCCATTGAGCAGTGAGCTCTAGGCAGTTGGCCTTCCTGCATGTGCAGGCCCCTATTGTAAGTAATATTCTCTTATTGGCCAGTGAGTGAATATTGTGGGTCACAGATCCCACTGAGGTTTTTCCCACACTGGGTTTCCTCATTAACATCTTGTGTTATGGTTTACTTTTCATGTGGATATTCTTGATTTTGTTTATTGCATTATTTCTTGCATACCGGTACACTGTTATATTATGTTCTGCATGTTTTAACTTAAGAAATACTTATTACCAGTTAGATACTAATTCACCCCCTCCTCTAAGTATCTATGGGACCCCTAACAATTGGTATCAGAGCCTGGTCCTCTGTTTTCAGAAGCCTAACAGCTTGAGGAAGATCTTGACACCGGTAATGATGGAAAATCTAATGAAGCAACTTGAAGGAGCTCTTATAGACTATGATGTAGAGAAATTGAAAAATATCAAATTAGAAGATGATTTAAGGGTAGCTTAGGATATCATTCAAGCACTTCAAGAAAATTATACTGTTGCAAGAAATAAGAGAAGAGAACTTTGTGAAAAACTGCAAAATGAGAATGATGAAAAGGAATCACTTAATGATATAATAAGCAAGTTGAAACAAGAGACCATGACAACAAAAAATGAAATGCAGGATATGACTATGAGATTTTGCAAAGAGATTGAGGACAAGAAAAAGAAAGAAGAAGAATTGACCAGAAGACTAAGTGATGCAGCAAATGAGAACACAAGACTTAACTATGAAAATGACATGTTGAAGACAGATTTGATGCATACTCGGAATGACTCAAATGAACTGATGAGACAAAAAGAAATCTTGGAAAGGGAACTGGAAACTGCAAATCAACACAAAGAAAAACTCAAGAAAAGCTCAGAGGAACTTGGTACCTTGCTAAAGAATCAAAAACCTAAAGGTGACACTTCTAGAATTGGCTTTGAAGTTGGTGAAAGCTCCGGTACTACAAATACTCAGGATCACAGCAAACCGGTAAGACAACCTAATGCTTATAAATTCAATGGAAAATGTTTTAACTGTAACAAGTATGGTCATAGAGAAAATGAATGTAGATCTAGGAATTATTAGAATATCAACACACCCACCGGTCATTGTTCAAAATGCAACAAATTTGGTCACAACTCTAAAAACTGCAGAATGAATGTGAGATGTTATGTTTGTGGAAGATTTGGACATTTATCAAATCAATGTAGAACACAAACTGGCATAGGTTATGGGAAAGCTATTCAGAAGAATAATGTAACTTGTTATGCATGTAACAAGATTGGGCATATTGCTAAATTTTGTAGAAGTAAAGGAACACCGGTAGACAACAAAAGTGCTAGCCTGAAAGGTAAAGAAAAAATTGAAGAGGTTAAGCAAGAATTCTCAAAACAAAGGATTAGAAAATCTGATCTAAATATTGGGAATACTTCTCCACTGGTACAACCAACCAATGCTTCACTAGTAGGACAAAGTGATACTTCACCGGCAAGACAGAGCAGTGCTCCACCGATAGGAAGTTCTTGATCTAATTGAAGAAAATTTCCTTGAGGGTTTGGCAATCTAATGACACGTGCTAATTATTCCCTCAGTTAGAGATAAGGAGTTGTAAATTACCTATTACTGGCAGACAATGTTAAGTGAATACTTAACTGGCATGCAATTAATGTGGTAGATGGCGAAAAAGACATTATAAAAGTAAGGTTTTGGCTCCATTTCATTTCACCGTGATTTCAAATTTTCAGAGAGCGCGAAGATTCTGAGCTGAGGCATTTCAAGAAAAAAGAAAGCACACTCCAAACAATCATCCACCCAAGGTAGTAAAAGGTATTTAATCATGACATCCACCTATGCAATTGAATACATAGAAAACCCTACTATTGTTGAAGTAATAAAAAGACCTAGGCCCGTATTTCAGTTAGTTCACGAGATAGCAAAGAAGGATGATACCTTAGGTGTTTTTTCCCAAATTCCTAAGGGAGTTGTATATGTTGAAGACCCCAGAATGTACATCCACTACAACATTGAAGAGTTAGGAGATGAAGAAATCAAAACCATGTATAAAATCGTGATATGTGATGATACCGACAATGTTAAAGATGAACACAAGATTATTGAAACCCTAGGATTTACAGAAACCCTTAGCATTCCTGAATTTCCTAAGGATGTGATTAGAATAGTTTTAAGTAGAGTGCATGGAGAATTTTTCTGGTTAGATGCAATCCATAAGATCACCAAGGAAGTTGTGAAAGTTGTCACAGGGTTATCGACCAACAACAAGAGACCAGATAAAACCAAGAAGGTTCCCAATGACCTAGTTACAAAACTAATTGGTGCAACATTCGATAAGAGGTCTCTAAGGGTTAATGATGTAAAAGATATCAATGTGAGATTCATCAGTATGATATTAGGTTATAAAGCCACTCTTGCTAATAGACTCAATTCAATTTCAAGTTTATGCATTAAGAGTGCTTATGATATGGTAACAGACAATGCAAAAATTGACATATGTGAATGGTTAAAGGATGAACTAATTGACAACCTTGGAAAGATCAAGAAGGACAAGAAATGAACTTTCAGATTTGGAAATCTGTTAGTATGCCTAATGCTAAACATAACAAAATAGGTTCCCGGTATAGGTTATAAAGAACTTGGATATGACATACCGGTAGGAAAACAATTGACTGAACTATTCAATAACATGGGTGAGAACAAGGAGAACAATATTCATGAATTTTTCCAAACATTAAAAACCAAAATGAAGAAAAGAATAAAGTTATCTCAGAAAATAGTAGACAAATACAAAGATGATATATGCTTTGTTATTAAGAAAGATGAAATCTGGATGGAAGTGGTCATCCCAAGGACAATTTGGGTAACCGAGATGTGGTGCAGGAGTGGATTGAGGCTCTTCCCTTTTGGGAGTTGTGTTGTCACCTTGAAGAGGTCCCAAATCAGTCAAAATAGTAGCAAGTTGTTTGGGAAATCAGTCCTTTGTTACCTGGTTTCCAGTTGTGAGACCTAGTAGCCTAGTAGGCCTAAAAAGTGAAGTTGGAATTGTAGGGTTTGGGGAGTCAAACTAGTGGTTGTTTCTTGGTTGGTTAGGGTCCTAGATGGTGTCCCTACTGCTGTTTTAGATCAGATAGTAGATTTGAGTCATTCCCTAATTGAGTCTCATTAGGGGGTTGAGTCTCTGCAACAACTTTTGTGTCAAAGTTGAGTAACCCATAAGGGATTGGGTTTGGCCTTGGATAGGTCTTAAGGTTGTGTGAGGGTGGTCTTACACTTCCTTTCCAAGTGTGGGTAAGGTAGACTAAGATGGAATAGTCACCTTTTGAGTCTGAGAGACTGTGAGTCCATTTGACACTTCCTATTGTGTGCACTCTGCATCAAGTGGTATCAGAGCACTACTAAGATCCCAGGTGGTGGAAGATGTCAAAAAATGAAGGCAATGATGGGGATGAATTCCCTCAAAACGTTACCAATAAGGAGTTAGCCAAAATGCTCAAGGAGCACCTTGCAAAGAGAAAGAAGATGGAGATGGAGTTGGAGAGACTCAAGCAAAGACAAGAAGGAAGAAGGGAAGAAGAGGAGTATGAGGAAGAAGAAGAAGAGATAATTGTATCTCGGTTGGAGAGGTTGAACATACCAGCAGACCAAAGACATTTCTTGGAGGCTCTTGAAAGAGTAGGAAGAAAGGATAGCAAACCAGATGTCCCTATTTTCATGGGAAAGATGAATGTGGAAGAATGCATGGATTGGGTGGAAGCCCTTGAAAACTACTTTGAGTGTGATGATACACTTGAGAGTTCAAAGGTGAAGATAGCCAAATCAAAGATGAAGGGTCCAGCATTGAGTTGGTGGAACTTCCTGCAGAATGAGAGGGTTGAGAACAACAAGGCACCCATCACCACATGGAAGAGGATGTTGGCTGAGATAAAGAAGCAATTTGTACCAGAAGACTATGAAGTTGCCCTCCATAAGAAGCTACATAACCTGAAACAAAAAGATATGGATGTCAATACCTATACAGAGGAATTTCACAAACTTACCTTGAAAACTAAAATATCTGAAACTAAAAATCAGAAGTTGGCTAGGTACTTGAATGGATTGAAATATAGTATTCAAGATGAGTTAAGCCTGTTTAACCCTGAATCAGTCCAAAGTTGTCATCAAATGGCATTGAAAATAGAAGAAAAACAAAGAAAGAGAGGTGAGCAAAGCAACAGGGGTGGCAGAGGTAATCAGAACTTTAGGGGCAGAGGCAGATTTCAAGGCAGAAGTTCATCATCAAGACCTCAAGGTGAGAGCAGCCAGTAAGATGTTGAGAAAGATTCTAGTTATAGAAGCAATCCTAAAGGTGGAAGAGGCAATGGAAGGGGCAGATTTGGAGGTAGAGGCCCTAATGTATTCACTGGGAGATGTTTTTCATGTAACCAAGTAGGTCACTAGTCATTTAGGTGTCCTGAGAAAGCAAGCAATTGTTCAGGCCAGCAAGGAGAAAGAAGGGTGCAGCTAGCCCAAGATGATGACCATCAAAGTACCACATCATATCACACCACCTCATCAAGACTTGCTGATCCAGTAAATGGAGAATGTATTATGTTCAATAGAACACTTTTGGCATCAATCAATAAGGAGCCACCACAAAGAAAGTCTTTGTTCCGAACCAAATGTTTGGTGAATGGTAAAGTATGCAAGGTAATAGTTGATTCTGGTTCTACTAAGAACTTGGCTTCTACTGAGATGATTGAGAAGTTAGGATTGAAGAAAATACCTCATCCTAACCCTTATAAAGTATCATGGTTGAAAAAGGAGCAGCAAACATTAGTTGATGAGCAATGTTGGGTCAGTTTTTCAATCGGTGGTTATGAAGACAAAGTTTTGTGTGAAGTAGTGACTATGGATGTCTGCCATATTCTTCTAGGGAGACCTTGGCAGTATGACACGAGTGCACAACATGATGGCAAGAAGAATGTGTCTCACATTAAGAAGAATGGTGAAAATTTCACAATGACTTCCTTATCGACTGATGGATAGGAAAAGAAATCGACTGGCAGTGTGATGTTGGTTGGATAGAAGGAGTTCATGAAAGGCCTAAAGGAGGACCAGACCATGTGTTTTGCTATTGTGGTGAAGCCTAAGGACAGCATACCCAAGCAAGAGAAAAATCAGAATTTGTTGAAGAATGTAGGCCCCAAGGAGATTGTTGATCTATTGAATCAGTATAAAGGAATTGTTGTAGAAGGTACCAATGATACCTTACCCCCTGAAAGGATGATCAGTCATTGTATAGATCTGATCCCAGGAGCCACTTTGCCTAATAAGGCTACTTACAAACTCACCCCTGAACAAAATGCAGAAATAGCAAGGCAGATTCAAGAATTGTTGGAGAAGGGTTTCATAAGGAAGAGTGTTAGTCCCTGTGCTATACCAGTAGTCCTTGCACCTAAGAAAGAAGGAACTTGGAGATTATGTGTTGACTCTAGAGAAATCAACAAGATAACCATCAGATACTGGTTTCCTATACCTAGATTGGAAGATCTCATGGATTGTTTAGGAGGAGCTAGGTACTACTCAAAGATTGACCTCAAAAGCAAATACCATCAGATAAGGATCAAACAAGGAGATGAATGGAAAACAGCTTTCAAGACCAATGAAGGTTTGTTTGAGTGGGTTGTAATGCCTTTTGGTTTATCTAATGCTCCTAGCACTTTTATGCACTTGATGAATGAAGTCCTAGCACCTTTCATTAACAAGTTTGTTGTAGTATACATGGATGATATTTTGGTGTTTAGCAGTAGTAAGGAAGAGCACCTCAAACACCTAAACATGGTCCTCAAGAAAATCCATGAAGAGCAGCTGAAAATCAACCTTGAGAAGTGTTCATTAAGGCAAGAAGAGTTGGTTTTCCTAGGATTTGTCATCTCAAAAGGAAATTTGAAAATGGATCCATCCAAAGTTGAAGCCATCCTTAGTTGGCCAGTACCTACCAATGCAACTGAGGTAAAAAGTTTTCATGGCTTGTGTAGTTTCTATAGAAAGTTCATTAGAAACTTTAGTGGAATTTGTGCTCCACTCATAGATACCATAAAAGGTGGAAGGAAATGTGTGTTTGTATGGACCAATGAAGCCAGTAGGTCATTTGAGACGTTGAAAAGGAATATTGCAGCACTTCCCACCCTTGTACTTCTAGATTTTCATAAAGTTTTTGTGGTAGAATGTGATGCTAGCAATAGGGCTATTGGAGGAGTCCTAAGCCAAGAAGGGAGGCCAGTAGCCTTCTTTAGTGAAAAGTTGAATGAGGCTAAACAAAAGTACTCTACCTATGACCTTGAACTCTATGCTATGGTCCAAGCCTTGAGAAAATGGAGGCACTACCTACTCCCTAAGGAATTTATTGTGTTCACAGATAATCATGCTTTGAGTTTTCTAAATAGGCAGGAGAAACTTCATCATAGACATGTTAAATGGATGGAATTCTTGCAATCTTATACTTTTACCATAAAACATAAGAAATGTGTTGCTAACAAGGTTGTTGATGCTTTAAGAAGGAGGAGTTTAACCATCCAAGAAGTTCAATTGGAAAGTGCAGGTATACACACAATAAAGGACATGTATGCTACAGATGATGATTTCATGGAAATCTATAAGGTATGCATGGATAGGACAGCAAGGTATCATACTGATTTTTCTGAGTTTCTGATACAAGATGGATTTTTGTTCAAAGGTAGTTTTCTTTGTGTACCTAAAGGGTCAGTAAGGGAGAATATAATCAAGGAAAAGCATTGTGGGAGTCTAGCAGGTCACTTTGGGATAGGTAAAACATTGGAGTTGGTAAGAAGATTTTATTATTGGCCTAAACTTCAAACTGATGTAAGAAAGTTTGTTGAGACTTGTTTTATTTGTCAAAGGGCCAAGGGCCAAACATCTAATGCAGGATTATATAACCATTACCTATCCCTTTAAAGCCATGGGATTTAGTAAGTATGGACTCTATGCTTGGTCTTCCAAGAACCAAATCTGGTTATGACAGTGTGTATGTGGTTGTGGACAGATTTTCCAAGATGGCTCAATTTATTCCTTGCAAAACCACTCATGATGCTTCACATGTTGCAGGTTTATTCTTTAAAGAGGTAGTTAGACTTCATGGATTACCTATGTCAATCATATTAGATAGGGATCCTAAGTTTATAGGTCACTTTTGGAGGACCTTATAGAAAAAGCTTGGCACCAATGTTGCCTTATCTTCAGCATATCACCCTCAATCAGATGGACAGACTGAAGTTATCAATAGGTCACTTGGAAACCTCTTGAGATGCCTAACACAAGAATATGATTCAAGTTGGGATTCTATCTTGGCACAAGCTGAATTTTCTTACAATGATTCCATTAACAAGATGACATGTATGACACCTTTTCAAGTTGTTTATGGTGTACACCCTAGAGGGATAATGGAACTTAGAGATGTTAGTCATTTGGAGAAGAAGAGTGCTTTGGTTGAATATTTTACAAAGGTAATGAAGGATGTGCATGATCAAGTTAAGAACCGGCTGCACCATACCACAGAAAAGTATAAGGTAGCAGCAGATAAGAAGAGAAGAGATTTGCAATTCAAAGTGGGTGATCTAGTGATGGTACATTTGAAAAAGGAGAGGTTACCTAAGGAGAAATATACTAAGTTGCTGATGAAGAAGCTTGGTCCTTGCAAGATCCTCAAGAAGCATGGCAACAATGCCTACAAAGTGGACTTACCTTCTTCTATTGGTTTGTCACCTATTTTTAATGTTGCTGACTTGTATCCTTATAAAGGATCTATAGATGATGTTTTTGTTGCAAGTGAATCAAATTTCTAGCAACATGGGTCACTCAAGAAGATATCCCATCCATCCATGTTAGAGATTGAGAGCATTCTTGACAAGTGGGTGATCAAACATACAAGGAGGAAAGTGTATTATGAATACTTGGTCAAATGGAAACACCAACCCATGGAGGAAGCCACATGGATGACTAAGGAGGCCATTGAAAAGGCAGGGTTTCAGTTTGAGAGCATTCCAACTCAAGGGATTTGAGTTCTTTTGAACCTATGGAGCATGGTGCAGGGCACCTAGACATGAACATGATTTTTTTTTCCTTTCAAGTTTTTTGTTTTCAGTTTGCATGATGTAATAAAGATGAATATCAATCATCCATAGGTGTAATTGATCCTTTTTGTGTGGTCAAGGAACTCTAAGGTCATTCTATAAACCTAGAGTTAGCCTTAGTCCACTAGGATCCTTCTAGGTCCAATAGGGCATTTTCTCATATTAATGAGTTTTGGAATTAGGAGGTAGATTTCTAATGTTTATTAGTAATTTTAGACATGTTGGAACCATTTAGAAGTCTGAAATCATTTTGGAGTCTTAAAATGCAAAAAATGCAAAAAATGAAAAAGTTGCTTTGACAACATTTAGCAACTTTGACAACTTTTTTGAAAAGTTGTTAAATGTTGGTTCTAACTGTCCCAACCCCCTCAATTTAGTTTAAACTGATAGAGGATTCCTATTTAGGCCCTCACATCGATGCCCAAGGGGTTGGAAGAGTTTGGAGAAGTTTGTATGAAGACTACACTTGAAAATTCTGAATAAAAACCAGTTTTCTGAGCAAAAACGTGATTGTACGGATTTGTACGGACTGTAAAATCAAAAAAAATGCCCATAATTTCATAGACACATGAGATACCTTTCAAATGAGTCTAATCTGAGCGAATTTGGAGTTGTATTGTGAAAGTTATTGATTTTTTTCTAAACCTGTTGTAGAAAATAAGGGTTTTAAGGGTTCTGGCACTAAATGGGCATTATCTTGCATTCCCAGAGGAATTAACTCACACCCCTTTGGGATTTGAAAGGTGTCCACATTTATTTTATGTTTCCAAATTCTCAAGATCTGGAAAGGTCATCTTCAAGGTTCTATGATCAGATTGTAGGTTGAATATCCTCATATATTCAACCAGTAGATCGGTATATGGAGGTAACTGTTAGGGACAGCAGCCCAAAAGGTTATAAAAACCATTGAATCTTGTTTTATAAAGGTTAATACACCTTCTGAAATCACTATCCTAGTCTTATGTACCCATCATTAGACTTTATGCTTGTGTTCCATGCCTAGTCTGACCAATTAGGCCTGTGAGCCATATAGGGTTTGGTGGTGCAGGAGTGGATTGAGGCTCTGCCCTTTTGGGAGTTGTGTTGTCACCTTGAAGAGGTCCCAAATCAGTTAAAACAGCAGCAAGTTGTTTGGGAAATCAGTCCTTTGTTACCCAGTTTCCAGTTGTGAGACCTAGTAGCCTAGTAGGCCTAAAAAGTGAAGTTGGCATTGTAGGGTTTGGGGAGTCAAACCAATGGTTGTTTCTTGGTTGGTTAGGGTCCTAGAAGGTGTCCCTACTAATATTTTAGATCAGACAATACATTTGAGTCATTTTCCATAATTGAGTCTCATTAGGGGGTTGAGTCTCTGCAGCAACTTTTGTGTCAAAGTTGAGTAACCCATAAGGAATTGGGTTTGGCCTTGGATAGGTCTTAAGGTTGTGTGAGGGTGGTCTTACACTTCCTTTCCAAGTGTGGGTAAGCTAGACTAACCTGGAATAGTCACATTTTGAGTCTGAGAGACTGTGAGTCCATTTGACACTTCCTGTTGTGTGCACTCTGCATCAAGATGGGCTATGAAATAGATGACCACATAGTTGAAACATATGCTAAAGCACTTCTAGAAGCCCCAAATGAACCTAAGGAAGAAGTATTTGGTAGTTCTAAGACTATAGAAAGCCAAATACAATCAAAGAAAAGAGTAAATAAGGTTGAGGCATTTGTAAGGAAAGGGTCCAGACAAGCACAAGCCATTAAGGAAGATGTATTAAAGAAAACTGGCATAATAGAGGATGAGTTGGCAGCTCCACAACTTGAAACTCACCTATCACCGGTAGGTACTTCTTTAGAAGGTGACATGCCAGCAACTTTTAAAAGAGTTGTAAGAAAAAGAGATCCCTCATCGGCAACCACACCTTCACCGAGAAGAACAAGGCAAAAGCAACAAGTAGTGAGATCTCTAGTTAGAAAGGCCACACCAAAGAAGAAGCTGACACCTAAGAAGAAGAAAAGGATGAACAGAGACTTGGCACCTCTTGATGTACTACTAAATGAAATCATAGAGGAAGGAAAACTGAAGAACATAGAGAAAATTTATGACACTCTAACTGCTGATGAGAAAGAGCAAGTTGAGAATAGTGTTATATTGCATATGGACATGTACAAGAAATTTTTTATGGAAGTAGCAAATGAAATTCCTGATGATTTATTCAAAAGACTTGAGGCCAAAAGGCAAGTAGTGATAGAATTAGATAAGAAAATAAATATTGAGAACTACTTGCTATATATCCGGTAAACTCTCCAAAGGAAATTGATGATTTGATTGCTCAAGCAAACTGGTCAGTATTCTCTACTGCACACCGGCATATTTCACTAATGGCGGGAAGAGTTAATGAAGTGACAGAGGAAACAAAAGATGGATGGGATATATTCCTGGTTGACAAAGAAAAACAAGAAGAGTATAGGAACCCTAAACCTATAAAGGTATATCAGAAAGATAGAGACAAGGGAAAAGGCAAAGTTGGTGGACCACCAAGCATCAAAGTTAAAGACAACCTACCCCCACTGGTGAAAATAAAAACTACTTAAGATCAACCGGTAGTAGAAAGTATGGATTTAGAGGATAACAATCCTAATTCTGAAGTCCTATATACTGTGAATGTTGATACTCAGAAGATCAACATAATAGTAGACAAAGATACAACTAATAAGTCAAATATGGCTAATGAGCCTCCGGTAGCAGGGGAAAGAGAGAAACCAGCAAAAGATACAGAGTAAAAGGTAGAGACTGGGTCACAAACTAAGACTACACAACATATAGAGAAACCAACAAAGCTAAGGGCTCTGGAACAACATCAACCGGAACAGGTACATAAGAAAACAGTGCCACAAGTAACTAGTGAAGTAGGAAAACTAGTGCTTAAAGAAATGCAGACACAAACTGACCTACAAGAGGTCAATACAAGCATGGTTACTTCCACCGGTACTTAGATTGTTGGATCATCTTCAACATTCAAATCAACAAATGTGACCAAGGTATTACTTGATTCTATCAAGGAAATAACTGACTGCAGCTCATAGGCTTACAAAGCAATTGATGATTCTATACCAATTTTGAAGGTAATAGCTCCCAACTATAATATAGATAATAAATATTCTTTAGGATAATTGGATACATTGTGTAAATATATCTCTAAAAACATTGAGAAAATAAAGGAAGTGTCAGTGAAGGATAAGGTAGAAATTGAAAAATAGAAATTCTTTGATGAGGAAATAAAGAAGTGTAACAGAGATTTTGACACACTTCTATCGGAACTGTGTAATTTGTTGAAAGAATACAAAAATTTGTATAAAGATACATGTAAAACAAACTTTTTGACTGTAGATATTGACAAGAAAATAAGCAAGCCACAGGATGAGATAAATAAACTTGCAGACAACTTTGTCAACTCACCTGATACACTATCAGTTTTTGAAGAGAAGATAGCAAATTTGGAGGAAGAACTACTCAAATTGGAAAGGGAGAAAGAAAGAATAATAAATAAGGCAAAACATTTGAGATCTAAACTAAGTCCAAGATTGGACTATTTAGCATCTCTGCGGAAGGAAATTTCTGAGGCATTAACACAGGGAAACAAAACACCGACAGAGCATCTGCAACATCTCACCGGTACAATGAAGAGAACTGAGACAACAATAAAGGATAGTAAGAAGTTTATGGATAGTCTAAACTTGATTTTGGGAGATCTTTTTCAGATAATAACTACCCAGCTACAAGGTTGTGGATATGGATAAATGAAACTACAAACTCTACTGACATCTTGACAACCTTTGTCATTGATGCCAAAGGGGGAGTAGTGGGATGAGAAAATTCAAAACATAGGAATCATATGCTCAGGGGGAGCTCTCACATTTTTGGTAAAACTCTTTTTCATAACATTTTTAGACTACACATTTTTGGATACTTTTTGAAATTTCTCATGAGTGTTGCCATCAATGCCAAAGGGGGAGATTGTTGGCATATGCACACTCCAATGAGACATTGTATGTGATTGAAGGTTTTGTCATTGATGGCAACCTTGCAATCCTATGGCACCGGCAAGACATTATACCAGCATTGCATTACACCAACAAGATAGTGCACCGGCATTAGTAGATCACTCTACACCAGCACTGACATAGAAGAAAACAAGTATACCGGCACAGAGGTTGACATGATTTTTGTTATATAATATTTTTTTATTATTGTAAGCCGACTTGGAAAATTGTAAAATGACTCTTATATATAAAGAAGATCATTGTAGACATTTGCAAGAGTGATGTGAAAGCATAAAGGAAAATATTAGGTAGACCTAATGTCCGAAATATAGGTCAAGGGTATATGTAAAGAATAGAGTAGGAACTGGTACTGAATCTAGCATTGAAGATGCTATTGTAAAGTAGTACAAGTCATTGGATTAGTATAATCCTTATTGTAAGTCAATGTGACTTCCCATTGAATAGTGAGCTCTAGGCAGTTGGCCTTCCTGCATGTGTAGGCCCCTATTGTAAGTAATATTCTCTTATTGGCCAATGAGTGAATATCGTGGGTCACAAATCCCACTGAGGTTTTTCCCACACCGAGTTTCCTTGTTAACATCTTATGTTATGGTGTACTTTTCATGTGGATATTCTTGATTTTGTTTATTGCATTATTTCTTGCATACTGGTACACTGTTATATTATGTTCTGCATTTTTTAACTTAAGAAATACTTATTACTGGTTAGATACTGATTCACCCCCCCCTCTCAGTATATGTGGGATCCCTAACAAGATGATCTAGAGGAGAGTTATCATAGACCTTAACTTTGTTATTGCAAGTTTTAACAATATTTCCATCATGACCCTTACGACCTTAGACCTTAACCCACCAAACGACTCCTTAACCTTAGTACATCCCGAACTCAGTTATTGGGAACAAAAGGACCAGCTTAATATCCCCCTTTTCTAGATGACACTACTATTGTCCATTATCTCTCTTATATAAATCCAGAAACATGCTCCACCAGTGAATCTCATAATGACACTTTTGATTAGAGGAGTTCCAAGTCTATTATTTAAAAAATGAATAAAATAAAAAATTGATATAATGGTGAAAACCATTCAATGACAGTATTACATCATAAAAAGGTAAAAAGAAAGGGTGTATCCAATAGTGAAAACTTCTCTCAGGCACTAAAGGATGAGAGATTTGAAACTCTTTCAGAACATTATCAGGAGAGATCACCAATATTGATTGAACAAACTCAATCAATCAACATCGACACTAAAGAGGCATCAACGACCATACACTTGGCTGAATCATTGACAAAACAAAAATGACTTAATTTCACCAAGTTCTTTAAAGAAAATTAAATCAATTTTTCTTGGTTATATGATAATATGCCAAGGATAGATCCAAATTTGATCATGCACCACCTATCCATAACTCTTGGAGCTAAGCCAGTAAAGAATAAACTAAGAAAGATGAATTCACATGTTGTGCTTCTGGTAAAAGAAGAATTAAACAAACTACTAGAAATGGGATTCATCAGATAAATTGACTATGCAGAGTGGACTTCCAAAATTATACCTATATCTTGTTTGAATTATTGTCATTAATATCAAGGGATGTCAAATGGTTTCAGAAAAGTAGGTAGCAATCGTGATGTCAAGGGATGTAAAGAGGTTGTAGAGAATTATGTTGTGAAATTGTGCATAACACACTGTGTTATGCTACATACATGTTAGCAATAGTCACTGAGTCACAAATTGTGGTATGTGAGTTGTGATTTATTTCCTTGTGCCAGTAGTTGTTTGGTTCAAATGTAGGGAAGAGGTCGTGTGACATAAAAGTTTCATAAAGGTCGAAGAACCCCCCACTATCCCACGACATGTTTGTTGAGTCTTGGTTGACCATGCGAGACAAGAAAATTCAAGGGGAAATGTGTTCCCTGCTATCTCACACCATGCAAAGTGTCTGCATGGTGTATGTGCAGGATAACTTCAAGTAGGGCATAATGAAACCCCTTGCTATCCTACAGCTTGGTTACATTGAGACTGGAGGTATCATGGGGTAACACAAGAAGAAGCAAGGGATGCTTCCTTCCATCCCATGACATGATGGATGAGTGAAAGATGGTCATGTAGGGCAACAAAAGGTGAAGCAAGATATGTATCTTGCTATCTTTCAATACTAAGTAAGACAAGATGATGGTCACATGGGGAAACATAATGATAGCGGAGGAATGTTCTCGCTATCCCTCACCATTCAAGGTGGGTATGCGATGGTCATGTAAAACAATATAGTGAAGCAAGAGAAGGATCCCACTATCCCATAACTTGCAGAGGGATATAAAGAGGAACTTGTAGGGTAAGTTAAGGCACAAAGATGATACATCCTGTAAGCCCACATGAGAAAAATGGGCATATGAACGATGATGCGGGGGAAGTTAAAAATAAAAATGGTTAGCGTCCTGCCATCCTATAATGACAGAGTTTAAGATCAACATGACCCTTTGAGGTGTTTCAGTCAACACGATTGGCAACTCGATAGGCATGATAGTCCATGTGGCGTTTGAATATGTTTGACCAAGTGACTTGGATGTCAATTTGATGGCATTTGTGTATGTTGATAGACATAGGGTTTTATGTGTGTTGGCATATGCACACTCCAATGAGATAATGTATGTGATTGAAGGTTTTGTCATTGATGGCAACCTTGCAATCCTATGGTATCGGCAAAGACATTATACCAGCATCAGCAGATCACACTCAACACCGGCACAGAAGAAAAGAAGTATACCAGCACAAAGGCCGACAGGATTTTGTTATATAATATTTTGTTTATTATTGTAAGCTGACTTGTCAAATTGTAAAATGACTCTTATATATAAAGGAGATCATTGTAGACATTTGTAGGAGTGATGTAGAACCAGAAAGGAAAATATTAGGCAGACCTAATGTGCAAAATATAGGTCAAAGGGTATATGTAAAGAACAAAGCGGGAACTGGTACTGAATCTGGCATTGAAGATGCTATTGTAAAGCAGTTCAAGTTATTGGATTAGTATAATCCTTATTTGTAAGTCAGTGTGACTTCCCATTGAGCAGTGAGCTCTAGGTAGTTGGCCTTCTTGCATGTGCAAGCCCCTATTGTAAGTAATATTCTCTTATTGGCCAGTGAGTGAATATTGTGGGTCACAAATCCCACCACGGTTTTTCCCACACTGGGTTTCCTCATTAAAATCCTGTGTTATGGTGTGCTTTTCATGTGGATGTTCTTGATTCTGTTTATTGCATTATTTCTTGCATACTGGTACACTGTTATATTATGTTTTGCATGTTTTAAGTTAAGAAATTCTAATTACCGGTTAGATACTGATTCACCACCCCCTCTCAGTATCTGTGGGACCCCTAAAAATTGGTATCAGAGCCTGGTCCTCTATTTTCAGAAGCCTAAAAGCTTGAGGAAGATCTTGACACCGGTAAAGATGGAAAATCTAATGAAGCAACTTAAAGGAGCTCTTACAGACTATGATGCAGAAAAATTGAAAAATATCAAATTAGAAGATAATTTAAGAGCAGCTTAGGATATCATTCAGGCACTTGAAGAAAATTTTACTATTGCAAGAAATAAGAGAAGAGAACTTTGAGAAAAATTGCAAAATGAGAATGATGAAAAGGAATCACTTAATGATATGATAAGCAAGTTGAAACAAGAGATCATGAGAACAAAAAATGAAATGTAGGATATGACTATGAGATTTTGTAAAGAGATTGAGGACATGAAGAAGAATGAAGAAGAATTGACCAAAAGACTAAGTGATGCAGCAAATGAGAACACAAGACTTAGCTATGAAAATGACATGTTGAAGACAGATCTGATGCATACTCAGAATGACTCAAATGAACTGATGAGCCAAAAAGAAATCTTGGAAAGAAAACTAGAAACTGCAAATCAACACAAAGAAAAATTCAAGAAAAGCTTAGAGGAACTTGGCACCTTGCTGAAGAATCAAAAACCTAAAGGTGACACTTATGGAATTGGCTTTGAAGTTGGTGAAAGCTCCGGTACTACAAATACTCAGGATCATAGCAAATCGGTAAGACAACCTAATGCTTATAAATTCAATGGTAAATGCTTTAACTGTAATAAGTATGGTCATAGAGCAAATGAATGCAGATCTAGAAATTATCAGAATATCAACACACCCACTAGTAAATGTTCTAAATGCAACAAAGTTGGTCATAACTCTGAAAAACTGTAGATTGAATGTGAGATGTTATGTTTGTGGAAGATTTGGACATTTATCTAATCAATGCAGAACACAAATCGACATAGGTTATGGGAAAGATATTTAGAAAAATAATGTAACTTGTTATGCATGTAACAAGATTGGGCATATTGTTAAATTTTGTAGAAGTAAAGGAACACCGGTAGACAAAAAAAGTGCTAGCTTGAAAGGTAAAGAAAAAGTTGAAGAGGTTAACCAAGAATTCTCAAAGCAATGGATTAGAAAAGTTGATCTAAATATTGGGAATACTCCTCCATCGGTAGAACAAACCAATGCTTCACCAGCAGGACAAAGTGATGCTTCACCGGAAGGACAGAGTAGTGCTCCACTGGCAGGAAGTTCTTCATCTAATTGAAGAAAATTTCCTTGAGGGTTTGGCAATCTATTGATACATATGCTAATTATTCCCTCGGTTAGAGATAAGAAGTTGAAAATTACTTATTACCTGCAAACAATGTTAAGTGAATACTTAACCAGCATGCAATTTATGTGGTAGATGGCGAAAAGACATTATAAAAGTAAGGTTTTGGCTCCATTTCATTTCACCAAGATTTCAAATTTTCAGAGAGTGCGAAGACTCCGAGCTAAGGCATTTCAAGCAAGAAGCAAGCACACTCCAAGCAATCATCCATACAAGGTAGTAAAAGGTATTTAATCATGGCATCCACCTCTGCAATTGAATACATATCAAACCCTACTATTTTTGAAGTAATACAAAGACCTAGGCCCGTATTTCAGTTAGATCTCAAGATAGCAAAGAAGGATGATACCTTAGGTGCTTTTTCTCAAATTCCTAAGGGAGTTGTATATGTTGAAGACCCTAGAATGTACATCCATTTCAACATTGAAGAGTTAGGAGATGAGGAAATTAAAACCATGTATAAAATCGTGATATGTGATAATACCGACAATGTAAAGGATGAACACAAAATCATTGAGACCCTAGGATTTACAGAAATCCTTAGCATTCCTGAATTTCCAAAGGATGTGATTAGGATAGTTTTGAGTAGGGTACATGGAGAATTTTTCTGGTTAGATGCAATCCATAAGATCACCAAGGAAGCTGTGAAAGTTGTCACAGGGTTACTGACCACCGGTAAGAGACCAAATAAAACCAAGAAGGTTTCCAATGACCTAGTTATAAATGTAACTGGTACAACATTTGACAAAAGGTCTTTAAGGGTTAATGATGTAATAGATATCAATGTGAGATTCATCAGTATGATATTAGGTTATAAAGCTACTCATGCTAATAGACTTAATTCAGTTTCAAGCTTATGCATTAAGAGTGCTTATGACATGGTAACAGATAATACAAAAATTGACATATGTGAGTGGTTAAAGGATGAACTAATTGACAACCTTGGAAAGATCAAGAAGGACAAGAAAGGATCTTTCAGATTTGGAAATCTGTTAGTATGCCTAATGCTACACATAACAAAATAGGTTCCCAGTATAGGTTACAAAGAACTTGGATATGACATACCGGTAGGAAAACAATTGACTGAACTATTCAATAACATGGGTGAGAACAAGGAAAACAATATTCATGACTTTTTCCAAGCATTAATGACCAAAATGAAGAAAAGAGTAAGGTTATCTCAAAAAATTGTAGACAAATACAAAGATGATATATGCTTTGTCATCAAGAAAGATGAAATCTGGATGAAAGTGGTCATCCCAAGGACAATTTGGGTAACCGAGATGGGATATGAAATAGATGATCACATAGTTGAAACATATGCCAAAGCACTTCTGGAAGCCCCTAGAGAGCCAAAGGAAGAAGTATTTGGTAGTGCAGAGAATATTGAAAGACAAATTCAATCAAAGAAAAGGGTGAAAAAGGTTGAGGCAGTTGGAAGGAAAGGGTCCAGACAAGCAAAAGCTATTAAAGAAGATGTATTAAAGAAAACCGGCATAACAGAGGATGAGTTAGTAGCTCCATAGCCTGAAACTCACCTATCACTAGTAGGTAATTCTTTAGGAAGTGACATGCCTGCAACTTTTAAAAGGGTTGTAAGGAAAAGAGATCCCTCACTGGCAACCACACCTTCACCTAGGATGACAAGGCAAAAGCAACAAGCTGTGAGATCTCCGGTAAGAAAGGCCACACCAAAGAAGAAACTGACACCCAAGAAGAAGAAGAGGACAAACAGAGACTTGGCCGTTCTTGATGTACTACTGAATGAAATCACAGAGGAAGGTAAACTGAAGAACATAGAGAAAATATATGACACTCTAATAGCTAATGAAAAAGAGAAAGTTGAAAATAGTGTTATATTGCACATGGATATGTACAAGAAATTTTTTATGGAAGTAGTTAATGAAATTCCTGATGAATTATTCAAAAGACTAGATGCAAGAAGATAGGCAGTGATAGAATTGGATAAGAAAAAAAAAATTGAGAAATTACTTGCTGTATATCCGGTAAACTCTCCACAAGAAATCGATGATTTAATTGCTCAAGCAAACTGATCAGTATTCTCTACTGCACACCGGCATATTTAACTAATGGCAGGAAGAGTTAATGAGGTGACAGAGGAAATAGAAGATGGATGGGATATATTCCTGGTTGAGAAAGAAAAACAAGAAGAGTACAAGAATCCCAAACCTATAAAGGTTTATCAGAAAGATAGAGACAAAGGGAAAGGAAAAGTTGGTGGACCACCAAGCATCAAAGTTAAAGACAACTTACCCCCACCTTCTTTAAATACTCCACCGGTGAAAACAACAACTACTGAAGATCAATCGGCAGCTGAGAGTATGGATGTAGAGGATAATAATCCTAATTTTGAAGTCCTATACTCTGTGGATGTTGATACTCAGAAGATCAACATAGTAGTAGACAAAGATACAACTGATAAGTCAGATATGGCTAATGAGCCTCCGATAGCAAGGGAAACTAAGAAATCGGCAGAAGATAAAGAGAAAAAGGTAGAGACTGAGTCACAGACTGAGGCAATACAACATACAAAGAAACAAACAGAGATAAAGGCTCTAGAACAACATCAACCGGAACAGGTACATAAGGAAATAGTGCCACCGATAACTAGTGAAGTAGGAAAACCAATGCTTAAAGAAATGCAGACACAAACTGACCTACCAGAGGTTAATACAAGCTTGGTTACTTCCACCAGTACTCAAATTGTTGGATCATCATCAACATACAAATCAACAAATGTGATTGAGGTGCTACTAGATTCTATCAAGAAAATAACTGACTGCAGCTCACAAGCTTACAAAGCAATTGATGATTCCATACCAATTTTGAAGGTAATTGCTCCCAACTGTAATATAGATAACAAAGATTCTTTAGGACAATTGGATACATTGTGTAAATATATCTTAGAAAACTTTGAGAAAATAAAGGAAGAGTCAGTGAAGGATGAGGTAGAAATTGAAAAATAGAAATTCTTTGATGAGGAAATAAAGAAGTGTAATAGAGATTTTGACACACTTCTACCAGAACTATGTAATTTATTGAAAGAGTACAAAAATTTGTACAAAGATACCTGTAAAACAAACTTTTTGACTGTAGATATTGACAAGAAAATAAGCAAGGTACAGGATGAGATCAATAAACTTGCAGATAGTTTTGTCAACTCACCTGATACACTATTAGTTTTTGAAGTGAAGATAGAAAATTTTGAGGAAGAACTTCTCAATTTTGAAAAAGAGAAAGAAAGAATAATAAATAAGGCAAAACATTTGAGATCTAAACTAAGTCCAAGATTGGACTATCTAGCATCTCTGTGGAAGGAAATTTTTGAGGCATTAACACAGGGAAGCAAAACACTGGCAGAGCATTTGCAGCATCTCATCGGTACAGTGAAGAGAACTAAGACAATAATAAAGGAGAGTAAGAATTTTATGGATAGTATAAACTTGATTTTGGGAGATCTTTTTTAGATTATAACTACCTAGCTACAAGGTTGAGGTTATGGATAGTTGAAACTACAAACTCTACTGACATCTTGACAACCTTTGTCATTGATGCCAAAGGGGGAGTAGTGGGATGAGAAAATTCAAAACATAGGAATCATATGCTCAAGGGGAGCTCTCACATTTTTGGTAAAACTCTTTTTGGTAACATTTTTGGACTACACATTTTTGGATACTTTTTGAAATTTCTCATGAGTGTTGCCATCAATGCCAAAGGGGGAGATTGTTGGCATATGCACACTCTGATGAGACATTGTATGTGATTGAAGGTTTTGTCATTGATGGAAACCTTGCAATCCTATGGCATTGGCAAAGACATTATACCGGCATCAGCAGATCACACTCAATACTGGCACTCAAGACACTGGCACCGGCACAGAAGAAAAGAAGTATACCGGCACAAAGGCTGACAGGATTTTGTTATATAATATTTTGTTTATTATTGTAAGCTAACTTGTCAAATTGTAAAATGACTCTTATATATAATGGAGATCATTGTAGACATTTGTAGGAGTGGTGTAGAACCAGAAAGGAAAATATTAGGCAGACCTAATGTGCGAAATATAGGTCAAAGTGTATATGTAAAGAACAGAGCAGGAATCAGTACTTAATCTAGCATTGAAGATGCTATTGTAAAGCAGTACAAGTTATTGGATTAGTATAATCCTTATTTGTAAGTCAGTGTGACTTCCCATTAAGCAGTGAGCTCTAGGTAGTTGGCCTTCCTGCATGTGCAGGACCCTATTGTAAGTAATATTCTCTTATTGGCCAGTGAGTGAATATTGTGGGTCACAACTCCCACTGAGGTTTTTCCCACACCGGGTTTCCTCGTTAAAATCTTGTGTTATGGTGTGCTTTTCATGTGGAATTTCTTGATTCTATTTATTGCATTATTTCTTGCATACCGGTACATTGTTATATTATGTTCTCATGTTTTAAGTTAAGAAATTCTAATTACCGGTTAGATACTAATTCACCCCCCCCCCTCTCAGTATCTGTGGGACCCCTAACAATGTGGTGGCTGATCGACCTTAACCATGTGATCTAGATGAAGAATAAGAATATACGAGGCTCCATGGTGGACAAAAAATGAATCAAATATACAGAAGTTGGTGATAATGGGTTCAAGTATGATAGTTGTTGATCTTGTCCAGGTAGGTCGATAGAGGATGGAAAATGCATTAATGGTGATTGAGCTGCAAGTAGTTTGTGTGGCTCAAGGAAGGATTCTAGATTGTTTTGGATAGAAGAAGATTACTAAACTTGGTAATCTAAGTATAGAGAATGATCAGAAGAAAGATTGGATGCATTTACTCCAGGCAGAAAATATGAGATTAAATTTAGGATAGAGAATAAAATCTCTAGTGGTGTAGTTCTCTAAGACAACGAACTTGAATAAAATATTTAAGATTGCAGTAGAAGGAAATCTGATGTGTACAGAGTCAATCTATTCTAGTAGAGCTGAAGAGTGTTGTTGTTGTGAGAAAACAGAGCAGACTTACAAAAGTATATTGAGTAAGAAAAGAGTAACCTGGAGAGTGAAGTGGTAGCATAAAGAAGAAGGTAACCATATAGAGGAGGGAAGAAAAAAAGAGGAAGAACCTCAGTAGGCAGAGAAATTCATTCTCATGCTATGAGAGATTTGTAATTGTTACAAAACTCATTTGTAACAAGGTTTTGTCATTGCATTGTAAACTTTATCAAACACTATAAATCTTTGTGTTGTTCATAAAAAATGATTAACCCAAGTACACCTGCAATTGATCCATGAAGTAGCCAATTCAATCTATGAAGAACCTCAGGGCTTGGACAACATAATAAGGATATGAATCCTTCTACTCTTCAGGCTCTGCAAAACCTAGGTGGGTATACCTTTGATGCTTAAAATTCAACCTATTACACACCTATGACAGCATCAACAAAAGCAGATAGATCTCACTAGGGCTCAATAACAAGTAGGGTATTGTAGATGGGCTAGATCTACACTTACAACTCAACAATGTTTTGAAACATGAGATGGATGGACATATTCCCACAAAACATAAAACAAAGAAACATATTCTGATGTTGGATTTTAAATTTCTTGTGCAAATAACTTTCAATTGTAATAGATTAGTGCCTTCATCTGGGCACAGAGTCAACACAAATGGCCACAAATGAAATCCAAGCTGCAGATCAAATTCACTGAAAAGATATCCCTATATTAATGCCTGGCATTAATACATTATGAACTTCAAATCAAAAGATCATACAAATCCAAACATTAATTCAGAATTCCCAATTTCTGCTCATTGAATTTAAATCCTTTATGTAAAGGATGCCTAAGAATAGGAAATACACTCTCCCTTGGAGAAGATAAATTCAAAATCCCTTGAAAACTCAATTTATTGAAATTGAAAAAAATTCCTGAAGACAATCCAATGGAAATGTATATATGCCTTGCATATATATGGCCTGCAACTAAGAATTTGCAGCTAAACGTATCTATTCCATGATAGAAAGAAAGAGAACATCAACAATTACAACTCATAAAATTAAAATGCACCAGACTGGAACCCCTCTTGGAAATCTCCCTTAGAGAATTTCTCAAAAATTGGAACCCCTACAATGAGAAGAAAATTGGAATAAGAAGGAGAGGGAAAGGATCAGATCTGCAACCGAAATTGCGGCCAAGTGTCTCCTCTATCTCTAACTGCAAAAATATCTTCTTATTTCCCATGGAAACTACTCTCAAAATATCCCACATTTTTTGATCCTAACTCCATAACTGAATTCCTCATCTTGAGTGCTTTCCGACAATATATAATACTTCTACATTTGGCCAAAAATATAGCCTTGGGCGAATTAATCATTCACATGTGTACAATCATTTAAATTTTTGAATTTTTAATATAGTTTTCACTATGTATTTAAACTGATTTTAATTTTGATTTTTGCCTCCCTTTTGGCCTGACGACTTTCCATGTGGTGGTCTCTGATTGGTCCATAGGGTCTACTGGAGGCCACCTGGGATGACACCTCATCACCGCCACTTGGGCACCATCAGGATGGGACTTGTCTGCTGGATATCTGACTGTGCCTACCACCTAAGCGCCACCTGGCTTTCGCCATTTTGCGGCCTCTAACGAGTGAGCATCTCACCTTTACGAAGCAGCGTGGATCATCCGATCTCCTGAAACATGCACGATCCTTACCCTGCTCAATTTTCGGAAATACTTTTTGCCATTTCGCGGCCTCTAACGTTCGTACATCTCGCCTTCGCAAAGCAACCCGGATCGTCAATCCATCTTAGATATGCTCACTGGTTAAGTCATCCTTTCTCTTTAAAGTTTTACATGTCCTCTTCGAGAAGCATGCCTGCGTGGGGTCCACCTGTTGCCATCTGTCACCTCCTCCAGTTGCCTTGGGATGTGCGCCCATGTGCGCGGGGTCTACTCTGGGCACCCAACGGGCACCATCCATCAAAAGCCTTGATGGCTTTGACATATTAGATGTGTGGAGATTTGTATTTAAATATCAAAAAAGTCCCTTCCACAGTCAATGTGGGATATATAGTTTTGCCTGGGACTACGATTTTTGAAACATTTCCTGAGCTTTAATGGCGTTTTCTGAAACTTACATTGCTTGGAAGATTTATGATGTCCTGATTAACACACCACGTGGCAAGAAGAGGAGGATTTATGGCCATACACCTGCCAATTTCAATTGGTTGGAGTTTCAATGTCTCTCCAAACACCATTTCCATGCTGAAGGAGGGGTTTTGCCAAGGAATTTGTTTGAAGGTTTTCAGTGGCTGCCACATTACCAAACACCACGCACACTGTAAGCTTTAAAGATTCTAAAAGCCTCCCAAACACTATGCAAGCTCAACGCATAATAGAGGAATTTGGCATTTCATTTGCCACGCTAGAGAGGAGAATTTGGCACCATGCCAATGGCATTTACATAAAGTTTCAGCCTCTGCCAAAACCACATGAGTGGGGGGAAAACTACACTGTTGCATTTTGTTTTAAACTTTTACTGCTGGTTAAACATCACATGAGCATTTTCCTTTCTCTTGACTGCTGCCTCTTTGCATACCACATGAATTGTTGGGAGGATGCTTTGGGAGGGCACGTGAGGGAGGAGCTACTGCTCAAGTTGTTCTACCACACTCCATCAAGCACCACGTACAGGAAGGGAGGACTGTTGTTAATGGCATTGGCTGAAGCTTTCAAAATGTTTTCTATTGCCATGCACAGCAAGAGGAAACTTTTAATCTGCCATTTATTGTATTTGCTGAAAAATTCCAATGGCTTTCCATTTCAATATCACGTGAAAGGAGGGTGCTGGCAGATTTACATTTGAAGGTTGCATTCACTGGAGTTTATGATGCCCTTCTCCATCTTCATTTAAAATTCCAATCACATTTGAAAGCTTCTGATTTTGAAATGCCATGTATGCCAATGTCATTTGCCAAGAGAGTTTTAATTTCAGATTTTCACCATGCCTTTCACATGGAGGGAGGATTCTCATTTAACTCCAGCAAATGGATCCACTAATGAGGGTGTGACAACAACTATGTATGCTCCATCTCCATAGTGCTGTAGCCATGAAGGTGTGCATTATTCTTGATAAAATAATACAAACGCCTTTGATAGCCTTTATGATTGATATGCATGCCAATACTGTGCAAAATAACTATAGATTCCATCAAATAAATATTACTCATTGAAATGTTTTAAAATTCTCCCAGTAAACAAAGTCGCCAATAAAATCAATGCACGAGCATGAGCCAGGTCGGGCCCCAAAGTGGGTTCGACTAAAAAAAAATTCGTTTTCATGCAACTGACCTCTAAAATATCTCAGGAACCTTAAACTTAACTCTGGAATCAATCGGCACCATTTTCGGATCATAAAATTGAATTTTACAACTTTTAGGCACTTACGCCACATTTTCGCATTTAATCGCGAAGACGTATTTTTCAAGTTGATCAAAACACTTTTCTGGACCTTGCCATCTGACAGACGTGTACTCTAATATACAAAGATGAACTCTACCAAATGGTTTTTCAAGATGAGTCCTGAGTGAAGAGATATTAATTTTCAAAAATACCCAACTGGCTTTGTCGACACTGCGGACCTGATGAAGTCAATGTTCTGGCAACACATGATGCCTTTCTCAAAAATATCAAATGACCTCCGTAGATCCTCAAATTTGAAACATAGGTACCTTGAAGTACATACTAAATATTTGAATTCTTAGTTCGACCAAAATCCTGACTAGATACAAATGGCGTGCTCATGAAAATGGCTACTTTAACTGATATAGCACTGAAAGTACGGATAATTGAAAATGATGACTCAATGAACCCTTTTGAAAACTGATCAAACGGATTGGAAGAGGCTTGAAATTTGAAACATAGCTTGTCATTTATACCAGCATTAACCCGGAAGAAACATTTTGGCATGACACCCACTGAGGCAACTTTTACACTTGTGCAAAATAGGGCTCCGACTAGCTGTCGAAACAGGGACTAGTCAAACCACACAAATTGCAAATGGATTGATCTTCAAAAACTAAGTAAATGTATTCATTAAGACTTGACACTTTGTAGACTAAATCACATTTTTGTATACAATTGAATCCATTTTGAAATTCTCCATGACGATCAACAGGGCAAAAGATATAAACACTCAAAGTAGGCTACTCAATAAAATCTGCATTTGTGCCTAGAGTGCACTTTTAGCTCACCCCTCGAAATGGGTACCTAGTAAACTTATCCAAACTAAAATTTGAAAGTTTCACATTACTTAATAGGCCAAATCAAGGGTGCAGGACATGAATCCCGAGCCTTACCCTCTGAAAATCAATCGGTTCCATTTTACCCCCTCTAACTAGGCCATTCAAACTGACTCATTTGGAAATGTAAAGCAAAAATTTGAATTGGGCCTCTAAAATTGACTCAAAATTAATGAGTCCCAACACTCTGAGTGGGTGCTCAAAGCAGGGGTAGGTTCTCCTTTGAGTAGGTGCTCATAAAATCAGGGATTGGTGCTCCTTGGGTTGGTGCCCTAAAGTTCAGGGGTTGGTGCTCCTTGCATTGGTTCCCTAAACTTTGTAAACTATTATTTATTGTGAGGCTAGATTGGAGCAGTAGACTCCAACAACTATTCTCATTGAAGTTTTTCCCACTTTGGGTTTTCCTCTTAAATCTAGTGTTGTGGCTTATTTTGTGTGTGAGTGTGTGTGTGTATTCTTTATTAATTTGTAGTCTAAGTATTAGCACACATAGTTAAAATTTTAAAATACACGGATTCACCCCCCTCTCAGTGTCCATTTGTGTTCTTCAATTGGTATCAGAGCCTTAGGTTCCCTTACTATAAAGCTTCCTCTAGCTTGTGGAGATCTTGTCTTGAGAACACAATGGCTAGAAATGAGTCCTCCTCTAAATCCCCTATGTTCGATGGCACTAACTATTCCTTTTGGAGTAGAATAATTGAAAATTACTTGTCCTCGTTAGGCTTTGATGTATGGATATCAGTGAAGAATGGATATATTGTTCCTCAAGTTCCCCCTACCAACCCCGATGCAAAAAGGGAGTATGAAAATAATGCAAAAGCTAAGAACACAATCTTAAGTGGTTTGTCTGATACAGAGTTTGTCAAAGTGATGCACTACACTTCAACAAAAGCAACATGGGATAAACTACAAATAATATATGAAGGTGATACTAAAGTGAAAGAAGTCAAACTACAAAATTTGAGAGCTCAATTTGAAAACTTGAAAATGAAGGATGAGGAGAAAATAGTTGATTATCTGCAATGAGTGGATGAAAATGTGAGTGCTATAAGAGGACTCAAAGAAGAAGTTAAATATGAAATTATAGTAAAAATGGTACTCAGATCTCTCAATCTAAAGTATGAAACCAAAGTCTCAACCATTGAAGAAGCTAAGGACCTGACCACCTTCTCTATGGATGAACTGTTTGGTTCTTTGTCCACCTATGAGATGAGAACAATAAGTGTAGAACCTTCAAAGAGAGAAGTTGCCTTTAATACCTCACAGAAAGGAAAAGAACAAGCTACAAATAAGGATGAAAATGATTCTGATGTTGTTGTAGCAAACTTTGTAAGGAAGCCCAAAAGAGGTTTAGGAAAGTATAAAGGTAAGTTGCCTTTCAAATGTTTTAACTGTGGTAAGATTTGACACTTTGTGTCTAAGTGTCCTTATGGAGAGAAGGATGAAGATGAAAATAAAAATATGAAGGCCTCTAGCAAGGAAAGGATAATGAATACTTATAAGCCAATAAGAAGAAATTTTATGAGAAAAAGCAATCTTCACATATTTGAGGATGACGCCTATGATGAAGAAAGTGTCTCTAAAGATTGTTGCAGTGAAGGTGAAAGAGAAGTCAATCTCTTCATGGCACAAGGAGAGTTATCTGATGAACATTTTGTTGATTATGAAGAAGAAGAAATTGAAGTTGAAGTAGAACTTGAAGGTGAACTTGTAAGTGCACTAGAGGAAATTAGAAAAGTTAAAAAGGAATATTAGAAATACAAACATGTTATTGTTGAAGAACAAGATCTACTAAACAAAACACTTGAGGAATCAAAGACAACAATTTCTAATTTGAGAATCTAGATGGAAGAAGGAAAAAGGATGTATGAAGTAACAAAATCAGATTTAGAAATAAAGGATAAGGAGTGTCAAAAGTTGGAAGAAGATCTTGTAAACTTAAGAAAGGAACTTGAAAAGTGCAAAGATGAACTCAAGGTGAGAATCAAGTATGAGGGCAGCACTGATGCTTTGGATAAAATGCTAAGCAAACAAAAGCACTCCAAAGAAACAAAGGGTGTTGGCTTTGATGTTGGTCAATGTTATACAAGTAAGAACTCATTGAATAAAGAAATACAATTTGTCTCATCAAGTGATAATGACAATGGACAAACCTTCACTGTCAGCAAGCCTACTGAGAAGAAGACATGTGTTGTGGTTACAAGGAACCAGTATGTTGATCCTTAAAGAAAAGTCAAGATGGATGATGAAGGCTTCACAAAGGTCAAGGATTCAAGAAGGAAGAGCTCAGGGGAAGAAAAAGTTATGATGTTCCAAGAAGATTAATGAGAAATAATTTCAATAATGATTGGTATGTACCTCAATTAAAGGGATAAAAATGTAACACTTATTGTCATAGAATTGTTGATTGTAATCTTATGCATAGATCTCCACCTAGTTTTAAATTTAGAAATAAATTTTCTGCTCTTAGGGATATGTGTATTATTTATTATCAATGTAATAGGTATGGTCATAGGAGTTATGAATGAAGGAGAAATGTATCTCAGTCCTGTAATACCCTAAAAATGGTCATCTAAACCATGGGCCCCTAATCTCGACAACATCACCAAGGTCCTAACCAAATGCAATCAAATCAACCTTGAGCACATTATTAATTCTTTAATCATCAAAAATCACATGGCAAATCAATTACTCAATATTAATTAAATATTTATTTAATTAATTGAATCATTTCAAGGAATATCATTTTGATCAATTATCCTATTTTAATTTATTAAATGTCCTTGCATATTTAATTTATTAATAAATTTGCCATTTAATCATGCAAAAGGAATTAATTTATTACAAAAGAAGAATTAATCACAAAGCAAGAGTTGAATTGAAATTAAACAAAAAGAATTGAATTGAGAGAGAAATCAAACTTGAGATATTATTTCTTTTTCCAAATTTAGAACTTGAAATCAGAAAAACAATTAAATTGAATTATTGAATTATTCTCTAAAATTGGAACTAAAAGCTTTTCAGAAAAAGAAGTTCAGTTGCATTGAAAAGACTCTTTTCTTGAATGAATAAAAGAATTATCTATTTTTATCACAAATGCATGGAATTAATTTATTATTATTTCCAATGCAACTTGGACTTCTAATTTGAATGCATTTCAATTAAACTATAATTGGAATCTATCTCAAGGTTAACTAAACCTGATTTCTCAATTATTTCAATTAATCCTAAATTGAGCTTTTTTTCATCATCTCTCTTGAGAATTCTCTATAAATTCAATCTTTAGCTCTCATTTCAATTCACCCCAGAGATTTTTGAGAACACACTTGGAGATTATTATCACGCTAATTTCGCTCTGGAGTCATTGAAGATCATTGTGCTTTTTTAGATTATTTGCATCCACATTGCTTGAATTGATTATTGCTTGAATTATTCATCCATCGTGCATCCATATAGTTAATATCATATAGATTAAATCCTTCGTCTTGGTCTAGTCTAGTCATTGGTACTGCTTATAAAAAATCTCAGAGCAATCTTATACTCACATCTTTTAGAAGGCAATTAGTCGCTTTGTTATGGTTTATTATTGATTGATTATTATTTAATAACCATACATGTAATGACTTAATTGAAGTGTTGTGCTTACAACTACAGACCCTTTTTCACACACACATCTCTGGTGCCCACTATGGGGCAGAAGACTACATTTTTCGGCCTCCAAGACTGACTGCTTTGTTTTTTGTTATTTTTCAGATTTTCGTTCGTACATCTTGTACGACAATCTTTATAGGCTAAAATGACAAACTAAAGGTATCATACGAGCAGGAATCCTGTATCGTATGAGAGGGAGTTATGTATCATACGAGCTAAAACTCTATCATACGACTCTGTATTTTTTGGTTAAAAAGGCAAATTTCATGATTTTTGTTTTCTATTCAAATTGATTATTTCGACAACTGACCCTAGTTGTTCATCTGTCTATCTTAGAATTTTTCATAGCCTAATCATTTTTTGCAGAATGCTTGCCAAAGAATATGTTTGTCGCACAAAGACAATATGATTACTGATTCGTTGTCTTTGTAGGTTGCCTAAGGAAAAATTGACCAAACATTGTGTATTCTTTAAATTCATTTTTAGGAACCTAAATTGCTATCTGGTTAAAGAACAAATCTATATTTTGTGTTTTTAGAAGATTCTGAGAGGTAGGAGAGTATGCTCTTGTCTTTTTCTAGACAATCAGAAATCCAGACCCTTGAGGCTTTTTCTTTGTTTGAGATTTGTACATATTTAGCAGGCCTGCCCTCTTGAGGGGTTGAAAAACTCTTAAAGCCATTACGGCTAGTGTGAGGGGAACGACCTAAGTGGGAATGGCTAAATGCCAAGTACTCCAACCCACTATAAAATAAACATGATTTGATGAAAATCAAGTCAATGACAGTGTTCGGGAATAGCTCTCCTTCATACCTTCGGGTATATTAAACTTTGGTTTTCAAGGCTAGGAGACCTCTTAATTGAGTTTATACCTCGATGCACCAAATGGATCCCTAACTAGTTCCAATTAAAATTAGAAGCTACCCAGTTCATCTCTAGAAGGGGGATAATCTTTGTGCAAGAGAGAAAGTAACTCTCCCAAGATACTTGTCATTTCATGCCCCCATTAGCGTTTGGAGTCGAATAATACAGTGTTGAGAATCCATTGCGTGATACTCAGCGGTCATATTTTGATTAGCTATTGGGTGTGTACTTGAGTCTACAAGCAAAGGTTTTCTTTCCTCACCAAATTCCTTAGGGTTTGCATGATGTGATTGGAGTTACTATACATACTACTTCTTTTCTGTGTTTTCATCCCTAAAACAAAAACTGAAAAACCAAAAAATGGAGAAGACAAGAAACCAACTCAGTGATTAGAAACTCTGTCTGTGTCAGAACTAGTCCATCCTAAGTTGAAACTCTATCCGTGTCAGAACTAGTCCATCCTAAGTCAAAACTCTATCCATGTTAGAAACTAGTCCATCCTAAGTTGAAACTCTGTCCATGTTAGAAACTAGTCCATCCTAAGTCGAAACTCTATCCGTGTCAGAAACTAGTCCATCCTAAGTCAAAACTTTGTCTGTGTCAGAACTTATCCATCTTAAGTCAAAACTCTGTCCATGTCAGAACTTGTCCATCCTAAAGTCAAAATTCTATTCAAAACTAGTCTATCCTGGTCCAAAATCAGTCCATCTCAGAATTGGTCATACTCAGTTGTCATACTCAGCAATCGAAAAAACTCAGAATTTTAAGTCTCTGCCCTGTGAACAGTCGTACAAGTCTTCTTATTTATTATCCTAAATCACATCCTATCTCATATGAGTTTTGTCATTTGTCATCTTATGTTAGATCCTATGTCATACGAGTCATTTCATTCGTCGTTTGGCTCTGTGTCCTATGTCGTACGAAATAGAACTGCCCTAAGTATTTTTTCGTCCAGCGTATACCCTTCTATCATACAATATGAGACAACAACTTGTATGAAATAGAACTGTTGTCATCCTGTAGCTGCTAAATTATCGTCCGACTCAGAAAAACCTATCGTACAAGTCTCTGGTTTTGTCAAAATAGAACAGTCAAACTTGCCTAAAAATAGTCTACAGTGAACATAATCTTGGTTATCATCATCTAAGCATAAACAGATCAAGACAGTGTACCTCTTCCATTTGCGTTGCACAATTTGGTTGATCATCTTTCAGCTAGTTCAATCAACTACCTATCAAATTTAAGTCACTTAGATAATGTCTTACATAGGATAGATCATTCCTGAAACCAAACCAAATCTTACACTACTCTTAGAATCAACTTAGATAGACATCTTATATAGGATAGATCTTTCTTGAAACTAGACTGAATCTCAGTTGTTTCTCTCAAACAATACTATAACAGAACAACTAGCTTTGAAATTGATCTTGACCTCTGCATCCCAAAACAACTTTAGGTCACACTAATCCATAAAAATGCCTACACAAACTAGGAGTTCTCATAAGAAAGAAGCCAAAGGCAAAGAACAACCCTTCAAATATCAAGATAATTCATTCTATGTGAAGGATCCACTCACTGACATATCATCATCATCAGGCAAACCAATTTTTGATGTGCCTAAATCTCCCACTATATATGAGACAGAACACAATGACGAAAACAAGGACGATAATAACATTCCCCAAAATGACAATGATTCCTCATCAAGTGAGGCTGACAAAGATGCAAAACCTCTAGAAAAAGATATCCTTGACCGTCAAAAGGACAAAGACTTTAGAAAAATGATGAAAGCTATCCTAACCCAAGAGAAAGAAGACTATTTCTTAGAACTAGCAAAA
Source organism: Cryptomeria japonica (assembly GCF_030272615.1). Taxonomy (NCBI): domain Eukaryota; kingdom Viridiplantae; phylum Streptophyta; class Pinopsida; order Cupressales; family Cupressaceae; genus Cryptomeria; species Cryptomeria japonica. Next base: position 614,099,220 of record NC_081409.1, on the reverse strand, counting down.
CAAGGTGCTAAAATTCCTTCTGGATATGATGTTCAGACACTCGTTACTAAAAAGGAAGAATCACCTATACTCATGGTACACAAACAATTACAAGCCTTACGGATGGAGGTTATAGAATTGATGAATAAGGATAAGTCCCCAAAATAATATTCTCTAGAAATAATATGTCCCTTTCCATTTGACAAGAATCTATACATGCCTCCATTTCCTTCACGAGTGGAGATCCCAAAATTTGATAAATGTGATGGTACCTCGGATCCTCAAGATCATGTTAGAGAGTTTTGTGCCACCTGTATGGAGTTCATGCACGATCAAACGTACCTCATGCACCTTTTCCCAAGGAATTTAGGGGTGAAGCAGTGGAATGGTTCTCAAGTCTACCCAAAGGAATAAAAACATTTGAAGAACTAATCCAGCTATTTTTACAACAATACTCATACAACATTTGACATCCTGTGACTATGATTGAGCTTTTCAATACTAAACAAAAAACAGGGGAGCCTCTTCTTACTTTCCTCCAATGCTGGAGGAAGATGTTTTCTAGGTATTCTCGACCTATCCCAGACTCTGAAAAAATGGAAATATTTGTCAATAACTTGGTCCCTGAACTGAAGTATAGTTTACAAATGCAAATACACCCATGATTTAACAAAATGGTAGATAATGCCATTTGAATGGAAGATGTGCTCATAAAAAAGGGAGATATCTCACCTTGGAAAGAAACACAACCAGGATCTAGCTCTAAAGAGAAGAACAAGTATTGGAAATTTGGCAAAGACAACAACAAGAATGTTGTTAATGATGGAGTAGTAGATACTGTTAAAACTAACACAAATCCCAGAATATTCAACTTGGCTAGTGGTACACAAGCACTTAAAGCTGTTGAGGCTCTAGCAAAAAATCCACCAAAGAAAACAAAAGAATGGTTCAAAGAAAAGCCTTGGCTTTCCAAACCTAAGTGTGATTTTACTCCTCTTGAAGAATCGTATGAATCCACTTTCAAAAATCTGTTGGCAAAAAACTTGATAACACTACCAGATAACTCCAGACCATATGATTCAAATGTCAAACTAAGATGGTGGAGAGAAAATGAATACTATGACTTCCATCAAAATAAAGGTCATAACATAAACAATTGCAAGAAGCTAAAACATGAGATTCAAGATCTCATAGATGCTGGTAAAGTTGTTGTTGGGAATCACTCGACCAATGCTGATCATAAAGCATTTAAGGACCCTTTGCCTATTTACAAACAAGGTGATTCTTCAAAGACCAAAGGAGGTGCCAAGGTAAATTATACTTATACCAGTTAGGACAATGTTATCAACATGATTGAGCCTTCCCAATCAGAATATTCTAATGTGATTATAGTCCAAGATAAACTAAATGAAACATGATATGCAAGAGCTCTGACATGTTCTCAGAAGAAAGTCACTCTCCAAGGAGCTAGCTCTTCCAACCCATCTCAAGCAACATCAAACCCACCAGCCCAATCAAACAAACAAAAAGAATCAACCTTAGACAAATTTAAAAGGTTAACTTCACCATCATCTTCTAGATATAGTGTTGTTGAAGAGTTAAAGTAGACAAATGCTCAAATCTCAATTTTTGAATTGCTAAAACTCTTGTCTACTCACAAAGAAATTCTAGACAAAGAATTTCTCACCACTAACATTCCAAAAGATTTAGACATTGATCAGTTTCAGTCTATGGTGGGTCATCTAACTTCACCTCACTATATGACCTTCTCTGAAGAAGATGACAACTCACTAAATCATCCACATAACCAGCCATTGCATATTAAAGCCATGATCCATAAACACAGAGTCAAATGTTTTTTGATAGATGGAGACGCGGGGTTGAATATTTGTACTTATAGTCCGCTTACACAACTAGGATTCTCTGAAAATGTCATTGATCCCAAAAAGAAAATAATAATAAAAGCCTATGATGAAGAAGAAAAGACTTCTAAAGGTCTGGTGTCATTACCAATCAGAGTGGGACCGGTAGAGAGAGATGTCCTTTTCTAGGTACTTGATATTCCTTTGTCATACAATATCTTACTAGGTGGGCTGTGGATTCATGAAATGAAGGCAGTACCGTCAACATACCATCAATGCTTAAAATTGCCCTATGATGGAACAAAAGTCAGTATTCCTACTGATACGAATGTCATCTGTAATGCATTGACAAAAGGTGCAAATACTTTTGCACCTCATAATAGGGCAGCCTCTACAAATGAAGATCCAGAAACACTGATGAAAGACTTAGAAAAGAGATTGAAGATTACAAATACCAGCATGGATGGCTACAAGATAGAACCGGTACTTTCATTACTTTCTCTCCCTCCATCACCAAAATAGTTGGGCAAGCCATCAGAGGCTATGAGAACACAAAATTCAGCTCCGAATACCATGTATGATGGTCTCTTTGTATAGTCCTCTACCTCCCTGGCAGATGAAATAGAAGAGGATGATGTTCTTAACTGGCTCTTTAAGGAAGATAGTCAAAATGAGGAGGTACTACATTGTGAGATTTCTTCAAACCAATATGGTCCTAGCTACAAAATGATTCAATGCATGGGATATTCAGGTACTGGTCCTTTGGGAAAACAAAAGGAAGGTATTACTGAACCAATTCAGCTACAAACAAAATCCACAAATGATAAGGATGGACTAGGATACAATCCGAAAAAGACATTAGACAAAAAACATGTTTCTAAGTCTAAGTGGCAGAAAAGGATATCACCTTCAACATTACAAGAAGTAGACACTCAACAAACAAAAGGGGAGTGTAGAAAAGAGAAAGATGAATCAATAGTCAAGAAAGAAGAAATATTCAGTGCTCAAGCTTCAATGGTGTCACCTACAATAATACAAGAAGTTGAGGTCCTAGAAGATATAAGAGATGAAGTAGTAAGAAACAAAGAATTGTTTGCACCACTAAAAGTTCCAGTCACATATACTGGCAGGCAGCAAGTAGACAATTCAGAGACTGACTCAAACAAGTATGAATGGGGTCCTGACCACCTCTCAAACACATCCACTATAGAAACTCTAGAAGAGTCTAGTAGTGTCATAGATGATACTCAAGAGCTGATGCACATAAAAATAGAGAAAGAAATTTAGGAAATTAGACAAAAGAGACAATCAAATTATGAACAAGGACTGAAAGAAGGAAGAATACTAGAAAGCTTCTCATCTATGTACCCCTATGCTAAAATAGAACAAATCAAGTATATCACTACACAAGAATAGTTGGAAGCTACAAAACAAGAACCAATTATCAGTCCAAAGGAAGCTAAATGGAGTAGACGACAATAAATCACAAAAACATCAAGATCATGTCAACAAGTGTGTCAGATACAAATGACAAATGAACCACAACATGAAGGAACTTGCAGTATTAAAGATGTTGGTGTTGATACCATACATACACTTACTAAATCACTTGAAGAAGACTAGGAAACTTCATCCGATGACTCTGATGACTCTAATGACAGTCTTATTCAGGACAATATCTACTTAGCCTCAAATTTGAAATCATCTGATACAAACAATGAAAATCTATCTACTAATCTTATCATTGTTCAACCATGATATGACATCCAGTCTAGTGTAGTGAATGACGTTACAAGTATGTCTATTGGATTAGATCAACTAAATATTAACGTGAACTTTAATAATCATGATCTGACTCTTCCTAGTCTCGAGACACTTATGCAAGGTATTCTTTGGGAACTTGACTTTTCGATCCTTCGCTATGATAACAATACCGTGAATGCTCTTGAACCTATCCAACATTTATCCTTAGTGCATCCTGAATTGATTGACTGTACTTTACAAAGCCAACCCATGAATATACCTATTTTTGCCAATGACTATACATTAGCCTATTATCTCAATGCAGTCGAACCTATGGACTCTTCCACCAGTGAACAGATTGAAAATATGACTAAAGTGGATATCAAGTATCTTAGTCAAAAAAAAAAAGAAAAAAAAAAAGAAAAGATCTGATGGCAAAAACCACATTGTGGCGGTGTCAGAATCTAAAAAAGAGAAAATAAAGGACGTACCTACAGGTGAAAACCTCTCTAAGGTGCCTAAAGGTGAGATACTTGATGTACTGCCAAGTCATTTCTAGGAGAGGTCTTCCATATTGATTGAGCCAATTCAGCTAGTGAACAATGGAAGTCAAGAGACACCACACATCATTCATGTAGCTCCATCACTATCAGTAGAAGAATTGAAGGATTTCACTTAGCTATTCTAAAAAAAGAAAATAAACTTTGCATGGATGTACTCTGATATGCTAGGCTTGGATCCTGATCTTATCATGCACCATCTTTCAATCACACTAGGAGTAAAACCAGTTAAACAAAAACTCCATAAGATGCACCTGCATGTAGCACTATTAGTCAAGGTTGAACTAGAAAAACTGCTCAAAGCTGGATTCATCAGAGCTATAGATTATGTCGAATGGATTTCAAACATAGTACCTGTGTCAAAGGCAGACAAATCCATCAGAGTTTGTACAGACTTCAGAGATCTCAACAAAGCTTGTCGAAGGATGACTTTCCATTGCCAAATATTGATATGATAGTCGACATGACTGCCGGATATGAGATGTACTCACTAATGGACAGATTCTCTGACTACAACCAAATCAAAATAGCTCCTGGAGATCAAGAAAAGACAACATTCACTTGTGCATGGGGAACCTTTTGCTGGAACGTCATGCCATTTGGGCTAAAGAATGCAGGAGCAACCTATCAAAGAGCAGTACTACCATTTTTCATGATATGATGCATAAGAATATGGAAGATTATGTTGATGGCACCTTAGTGAAGACTATGAAGAGATCAACACATATTCAAGAGTTAGGTCTAGAAAGAATAGAAAAGTTCAAACTCCGATTAAATCCAAACGAGTGTGCATTCGGAGTGACATCTGGTGAACTACTTGGCTACATCATTTCAAAGAAGGAAATCAAGGTTGATCCTGAGAAGGTCCAATCCATAATGGAAATGCTGCCTCCGAATAACATCAGTCAAATGAGAAGTCTACAGGGACATCTCCAATCCATCAGATGCTTCATTTCTCAGCTAGCAGACAAAGCTAAACCTTTCACAAAGGTATTGACAAAAGGAGTAATATACAACTAGGATCAGTAGTGTGAACAACATCTTCAGCAAATCAAAGAGTACCTATCGAATCCACCGATATTGATGCCACCAATTCAAGGTAAACCACTAATCTTATATATATCAGCAAATGAATCATCACTGGGGGCACTTTTGGCACAACAGGATGACAACAAAAAGGAATGAGCTATTTATTACATTAGTAGGACATTGGTGTCTTATGAAATGAACTACACTATAATAGAAAAAGCATGCTTGGCATCATAAAAAATAAGACACTACATGCTAGCACATTCAGTCAAGTTGGTGGCCAAAATTGATCCACTCAAATATCTTCTCAATAAAGCAACACTTACAAGAAGATTGGTGAAATGGGTCATGATCCTTACAGAGTTTGACATTGAATATGTGGAATGCAAAGCCATAAAAGGATAGGTAATTTTTGATCAACTTGTTGAAGTTTCGCTTGAGGACACTCAACCACTACATATAGAGTTTCTAGATGAATCAGTAATGCACCTTACTCAACAACCCTGGAAGATGTTCTTTGATGGGTCCTTTACCCAAAATGGTTCTGGTGCTGGAATATTGTTTATTACTCCTCAGAAGTATTCAATCCCAAAGTCTTATAAGATTATATTCCCCTGCACAAACAACATTGTGGAATATGAAGCTTTGGTAAATGGAATGAAGCTAGCCATTGAATGGAAGGTTGCTGAATTGAATATCTATGGAGATTCTCAGCTGGTAGTTAACCAAATCAACGATACATATTAGACTCGAGATGAGAAACTGATTCCTTACAAGAGGATGGTGGACGATCTCAAGAAGTACTTTTCTTTTGTATCATTCCAGCAGATTCCTAGATCCACAAATAGAGAAGCCAATGCTATGGCCACCTTGGCATCTATACCTGAGTTACAAGAGTCCAATTTTCGCTTTGAATTCCTAGTGGAAGAGTTACATTACCCGGCCTATGATTCCACTGAGACCCAAATGGTTTGTTCTATTATTGGACATGACTCATCTAGATACAACCACATCTACTTCTATCTACGCAACCAAATTATCCCCAAAAACCTTACTCGTAATGAGAAAAGAAACCTAACTTGAAATGCTTCACGGTATGTTATTATAGCTAACGATTTATTTAGATGAGGTTTGGACGATACATTGATTAGATGTATGGAAACTGAAGAATCTAAACGTGTATTATCAAAAGTTCATGAATGTATTTTGGGATCTCATTCGAATAGTCTTACTTTAGCTCGGAAACTACTATGGGTTGGTTACTACTAGCCAAACATGGAAAAAGATACCATCAAATTTGCTAAGACTTGTGAGAAATGTCAGCTTCATGGAAATCTCATAAATGCCTTGGCAAGGGATGTCATACCATTCATTACACACTGACCTTTTCAGCAATGGGCCTTTGATCTCATTGGTTAGATATATCCTGCATCATCCAACAGACATAAATTCATCATAATGGCCACAGAGTATTTCACCAAGTGGGTAGAGGCAGTTCCACTCATCAAAGCAACCAGTAAACAAGTCACCTTGTTCATCCTAAACTATATTATTTGTAGGTATGGGATACCTTCATCCATTGCGACTGATAATGGAGGACAGTTTAAGAATAAAGATTTGGACGAGCTTTGTGAAAAATTTAAAATAAAACAACACTGGTCATCGGTATATTACCCTCAAGGTAATGGACAAGTTGAGGCATCTAACAAAAACCTATTGACTATCTTGCACAGAACAATGAACAAATTTGGGAAGGATTGGTATCTGCAGCTCAATCCTGCACTATGGACTTACAAAACAAGTATCAGAACACCTACTAGGGCTACACCTTTCTCTTTGGTGTATGGTTCCGAAGCAGTATTACCTATTGAAATAGAAATACCATCTCTAAGAGTTTCTTTGCAAGGTCTTGTTACCGATGAAGATAATAGAATATCTAGATTGCAAGAACTCGAATCACTGGATGAGCATCAGCAAGTGGCATTTGATCATCTCAGAGTATATTAGAAGAGAATGTCCAGAGGATATAACAAGAAAGTTAGACAGAGAGAATTTTAGGTTGGTGACCTAGTTCTGAGAGAAAATACAAAAAATCAATAGTTTCGAGACAATAAAGGGAAGTTTGAACCCAACTGGATGGGTCCCTACATTGTTACTGCAGTATTCAGCTCTGGTGCCTATAAACTCTCAAATTCGGAAGGAGAACAACTCTGTGAACCAATTAACACCATCCACTTGAAGAAATTCTTCGCTTAGCATTCTTTGTCTCGTCAACTTGTACAACTGAAAAAAAAGTCTTGAAGAAATCCTAAAAATTGAAAAAAGTCCTGAAAAAAAAGAAAAAAAAAATATAAAGATAGAAAATGCCCTGGTGAAAACCTGGTAAACAGGCACCTTGGTAAAAAAAAAGAAATGAATCTCTACCAAGCAGGTGAAAACTTGGCAAATAGGCACCTCTTGTACTCACGTGCTCCATCTATCAACGCAATGTTGGCATTTCCCGCTTTCCTGCATCTTTGCTTTCGCTTGTACATATTTTTTTTTAGTCACTTTCATGACATCCTAGTTTGTTGGAACCCTCATGACTTGAAATTGATCAGCGTCCTAGTCTTAGGTTACTCGACAGAGCAATTCACATATCCTAAGCAGTGTCAACCAAGTCATCTTTCTGCCAGTGAAACTTGGTCGTCCACTCTGAGTCAGTCACCTGTCTCCTAACTACCAAAGAGTTTTTATCATTGAGTAAACAAGCAAAAAAACATAACAGAAAACAATCACTAAACAGTTTGAGCTATGAATGACAATTTTCTTTGTGTGTTGTCTTTTATATTGGTTTTCGATTATTATCCCTCTGAGTAACTTGAGGAAGTCTATTGTGACTAAGAGGAGCAAGGATTGGGGGCATAATATTTTCTTTTTTTTCTTCTTGTAGGAATGATCCCAATGATTTGGAGACATCTAAATTAGCTGGGTGTCTATGATAAGAGCCTTCACAACAAGGTGAAATCACCTCACATACCTTGACTCTGCTTATTTGTATGCTACAGGGAGGTCCATATCATTTCTTTGTTTGTTTTGAGGGAATTTCTTTATGATGCAATTCGGATCCCTGCGAAATCTATCCAAGGATATGAACAAAAAAAGGGTCATTGTGGACAAGATAATACATATTGCACATTGAAAAAGAAAGGAACTCTAACTTTCCTGTTGTGTTCGTTATTTTTGGTGATGAATCTTAAGCATTTTAAATCTAGTGACTAGGTTTATGTTGCATTTCGCATATCATTTTGCATATTATTTTGCATTTTTGTGAATTTAGAGTGATTTTGGTATGGTAATAAACTCTTTATCTTTTGAATGAGAGCTGAAAGCATCATCATTTCTTCAATCGAGTATTTGTGGTTTGAGATGTTTAGCTGCATACATAAACATTTAATATAGATTCATACATTTCATTATTCACTCATCTGCATTCATCTTATTGCATAGAAAAATGAAAACATTGCATTACTCATATTACTCATTACATACTCATCTATTTGCATATGAAAAGAAACAAAAATAGACATCCATAATCATTTGCATTACATACATTCATATTGAAAAGAAATGCATACATATAGAATAAAGCATATAAAAGACATCTCATAAATGAATCAACACAAGTATGATGAAGTCAAATCAGATCTCGAACATATATATATATATATATATATATCTATCATGTCAAGTCTAAGAGTACCAAATGATGTTGAATGACATATACAAACTCCCATCAGAGCAAGAATCATATAGGCTACAAAAAAATATCTGAGCCAACAAAAAGAATATCTAGCTTTGAGCCTCTCCCTCATCACTTGGTGGAGGAGGAGCTTGATGACCAGGATCCTATCGAGGTGCGTGAGCTCCCTCTGAGCATGCCATATACTATGAATAGGGGATCACCTACTGCGCTACTGGAATTGCCATGCTATATGCTACAACATAGTTGGTTGCCCTGCTGTTTTGATGCAAAACCTCCTGCTGGAGGGTGTCTTGCTCTGCTCTCATCACCATGACCTGACGATCGTGCTCTACTCTCAACTCTGTAAGCTGACGATCTCACTCCTCTAGCTGAGTCTGAGCCACTGTCAACTATGACTATAGCTCTGCAAGACATGCTCTCATCGACCGCCCTGCTTCAGTCCCCTGCTCTCTCACTGGCTCTCCACCCCCATCTCCACCTCCAGTACAACCCTCCTCATCCCTCTATTGCTGGACCTGTCTCGGAGCTGCTCGCTCCTCCTTAGCTCCACCCAATCTCACTCCTACTCTCCCAAGGGATCCGCCCTCACCCCTCTGTTATCCAACCTTAGCTAGAACCCTACTGCTACTAGCACCAGGATCACCACCTAACTGTCTTAGAGCCTCAACTCTTTGTCCCTCTCCCTAACTCTGGCCCTGCCTCTGACTCTATCCCTATCCTAGTGCGGGAGCATCATCCTCAATATCCTCTATACAAGGTGCCTGCTCACTCGGATCTATAAACCTAGGAAAAGGATGCTACTGGAACCACTCTCTATACTGGGGCAATACCCCCACATCCACAACATCATCCATATAGTCCCATCTAAGGTGCTGTAGACCAGTCATCTCTTGCATAGCTAAGGCATAGGACAATCGTGGAGACCATCCCTGTCTCTCCTGATCCGCATAACACACATAAGCTGTATACTCCTGCGAGATCCCCTAAGGCCAGCCATACTGCCTCATCACTCATGATATGACAAACCATTCAACAATGGTCTGTGATCTCCCAATAAGTGGGCACATAACAAAAAGGTCTCTACGAACTAGCTGCCAGTCATCCCATGGCTCCAAACCTCTATAAGGTCTCCACACTACGACTATCAAATCGTCTAACTGTTGTCGCCAAAAATCTGTCTTGCCCAAATAGGGGACATAACCAACATACCTATATATAATCAGCTGCCCAAGATCTCTACTATCATCTACTATCAGCCAAAAAATGGGAAGATGCTCCCAAGCCCAAACCTGCAAAATGAATACACCTACGGCCATGCTCCTGCCATCTCTATATACAATCTCATGCATCTCACGATACATGTGAGACAATAAGCAAGAACCCCAGCCTAGTCTCTGAGGGGTCTCCATCAATCTCATCAGCATCCTGCCCCAACCACACTGGAAACCCTATTGTCCTCCATCTGGCATCAGAAAACAACCGATAAATCCTACTAGAACACACGCCAGAGGAAACTCCTCGCTGTATCTGCTCATCATAATGTCCCAACTAATGGAATGAGTCAAAATGTCAGGATCCCTGAAGACATGCCTCACTGTCTGTAATCCTGGAAGGTGTCCTGAATCATAATCCACCCTATCCCCAGCAAAAGGGATATGGAGGATCCTATATACATCCTTGGGAGTGATAGTCAACTCCCCCACTAGCAAATGAAACATGTTATGCTCTGAATGGAATCTCTTTACCAACGCTGTGAGCATACCATGATTAACATGGATATCTAGTAAGCTAATAAGATGAGTCAAACCACACAAGTCAATATGAGTCTGATCAACCTTTGATAAATGTTGAACTAATGCCATGGTAGGAGGATAAATGCATTTGAAAAGCATAGTAGGTAACTGAACCTGCAAAAACCCAACACCGAAGCATCGTAAAGCATTCCAAATAAGCCTATAGGAGAAGTAAAACATCACGACAATTCAACTAAGTCAAATGCAAAATCCAAATTTCACATTTAGACCTTCAAAAATGCTCACTATTTTCTGAATGACAAAACATAGAAGGGCAACATCTCGTACGAGTTAGGATTGACCTTTGTACAATAAAACATCCTCAAACAACAATTTATTAGATCCTGCATGACAAAATGGTCTTTTTACAGACATGTTGTATGAAACAAGGGTAGGGCCCGAATGACAATTATAATGACCTTAAATGACAAAAGAAATTTTAACAGTTACTCGTACGAGACCTATCTCACATGATAGAACGTAAAACCCGACCCCAAACATGCGAAAAACTTGAAAAATGAGCAAAAAAATTCAAAATTGAAAACATAAAGAGGCTTAAGATCGATCACTTACCACTGGCTCATAGTTTCGAGGTCGATTATGATGTCTCTTGCGCTTGAACCAATGCATACGAGTAGGGACCACCATTTTCTTCATAGAAGGCTTTTTGAATTTTCAAACTTGGAGGGTTAAAATGATTTGAAAATGATACTTTTGTCCCATATATAGCCAAAAACCTAATTTTTCAACTTGCTCCGACGGACATGAAAATTGTACCCTTAGCTAATTTGACCATTCTAATTCCATTTTTGGGATCGAAATTGAAATTTGAGATCATTTTTCTAGTCAATTTCACAATTTGGACCACTTAGCGCTCTTTTCATCAAATGCTCATTCTTTCTTCAAATTGCGCTCAATTTCTTATCAATCAATGCCAAATCTTCAAAAAATTCCTCAAGATCAATTTGTGCTCTAATAACTTATTATCGCCAATAATTTCCTATAATGTACCCTCATTATCTTTTGATTTCACTCCCGAGGGGGCATACTCATGACCTTATGACTTCACATCTTCAAAGTCGAGAAAATTTTTCAAATCTTCATCAAAAGTCGAGCAAAAATATTTTCAACTAAAGAAAATCAATTCTTATTTGCTAAGGGGCATCTTAGCTTCATCGCTTCACATCAAGTTGAGATCTCTTGATCATCTGAATCAAATCAATCGCTAGGGGCATATCAGTTTCATCGCTTCAAATCAAGCTGATATTTGTCTTTTTCTGAATCAATCTCTTAACATTAATCAGTTTTATCACTTTTCATTATTCATTTAAACTCAATCAAGGGTTTAAATAGTTTCATTGATCACACTCAATCTAAGAAGGTGTTTAGTTTAGTCGCTTTGGATCAAGCTGGACAGTTTATCTTTGCTCATCGTATCTTGATCAATCAAGTTCAAGACCGATTTTTATCATCACTCGCTATGTCTAGATCAATCAATTTCAAGTTCGGTATCTTTTGTTTTCTATCGTTCCTAAGTTCAATCAAGTTCAGGAATGGTATCCCTTTAATCAGACTTCATTCAGCTTCATCGCTTCGAATCAAGCTAAACACCTCTCTCTTCATCTGGTTCGTGATCAATCAAGTTCAGAACTGGTATCTCCTAGACATCACACATTCTTTGAACCAACGCGCTGCTCGCACATTATTTCAAAGAGGGGCAAATGTAATACCCTAAAAATGGTCATCTAAACCATGGGCCCCTAATCTCAACAACATCACCAAGGTCCTAACCAAAGGCAATTAAATCAACCTTGAGCACATTATTAATTCTTTAATCATCAAAAATCACATGGCAAATCAATTACTCAATATTAATTAAATATTTATTTAATTAATTGAATCATTTCCGAGAATATCATTTTGATCAATTATCCTATTTTAATTTATTAAATATCCTTTCATATTTAATTAATTAATAAATTTACCATTTAATCATGCAAAAGGAATTAATTTATTACAAAAGAAGAATTAATCACAAAGCAAGAGTTGAATTGAAATTAAACAAAAAGAATTGAATTGAGAGAGAAATCAAACTTGAGATATTATTTCTTTTTCTAAATTTAGAACTTGAAATCAGAAAAACAATTAAATTGAATTATTGAATTATTCTCTAAAATTGGAATTAAAAGCTTTTCAGAAAAAGAAGTTTAGTTGCATTGAAAAGACTCTTTTCTTGAATGAATAAAAGAGTTATCTATTTTTATCACAAATGCATGTAATTAATTTATTATTATTTCCAATGCAACTTGGACTTCTAATTTGAATGCATTTCAATTAAACTATAATTGGAATCTATCTCAAGGTTAACTAAACCTGATTTCTCAATTATTTTAATTAATCCTAAATTGAGCTTTTTTTCATCATCTCTCTTGAGAATTCTCTATAAATTCAGTCTTCAGCTCTCATTTCAATTCACCCCATAGATTTTTTAAAACATGCTTGGAGATTATTATCATGCTAATTTTTCTCTGAAGTCATTGAAGATCATTATCCTTTTTTAGATTATTTGCATCCATATTTACTTTTACTCATCCATATTGCTTGAATTGATTATTGCTTGAATTGTTCATCCATCGTGCATCCATATAGTTAATATCATATAGATTAAATCCTTCATCTTGGTGTTGTCTAGTCACTGGTATTGCTTATAAAATATGTGAGAGCAATCTTATACTCGCATCTTTTAGAAAGCAATTAGTCACTTTGTTATGATTTATTATTGATTGATTATTATTTACTAACCATACATGTAATGACTTAATTGAAGGGTTGTGCTTACAGCTGCAAAACCTTTTTCACACACACAAGTCCTACAATAGTTTTTCAAATGTATCATTTAATGTAAATATAAAATACTATCATTGTCAAAACTTGGGCCACATTGCAAAACATTGTAAGCTTAGGATAGCTAAGAAAAAGAAGACAGTGTCAATATCTGAACCCAATGCAAAACTAGAACCAAATGGGACAACAAAAAAGAAGAAAGAAATCAAGCAAGTTTGCACTGAAAAAGGATTAAGGCAAGGCTAAGTCAAGTTTGATTGTTCAAACTTCCCTACATGCTGAAAGGAAAAACTTGTGGGTAGTTGATAGTGGGTGTTCCAACCACATGACTGGTGATAAGAAGAAATTCATTAATCTTGAAGATTAGAATGGTGGTTTAGTGAGGTTTGGAGACAATTAATCAATCAAAATCAAGGGTAGAGGCACACTAGACATTGATGGAAAGTTGAAAGCACATGATATATATAATGTGGAAGGTCTAAAGAACAATCTACTAAGTGTAATTCAAATGTGTGACAAAGGATATAAGCTTATATTTAATTCCAAGGGCTGTAAAATCAGAAAAGAGAGCAATGGTCATCTTGTTGCTGAAGGAGAAAGAACATATGGAAATGTATATAATCTTAAGGAATGCTTTGAGTCTCAATGTATGATGGGACAAGTTGATGAGAGTTGACTATGGCATAGAAGGCCAGGACACATTAATTTTGACAATTTGGTCAAAGTAAGCAAGAAAGGATATGTAAGGCACATACCATAGATTATCAAACCTGCAAGCACTTTTTGTGATGAGTGTCAAAGAGGGAAGAAAAATAAAGTAAGCTTCAAGAATAAATTATACTCAACTAAAAGGGCACTATAACTTGTTCATACTGACTTATGCATACCTACAAGGACAAGAACATTAAATGGAGAAAAATACTTTATGTTGCTTCTAGATGATTTTTCAAGAATGACATGGGTCACCTTCTTGCAAGACAAGTCACAAGCATTTGAGAGATTCAAGGTCTTAAAGAAGATGGTAGAAAAGGAGAGTGGCTACAAGCTATAATGCCTAAGGTCAGACTGTGGAGGTGAGTTCACATCAAATGAGTATGAAGGTTACTGTAAGAGGCATGAAATCAGAAGACAATATTCAACATCTAGGACACCACAACAAAATGGAGTTGTGGAAATGAATAATAGGAGAGTCAAGGAAATGTCAAGAACAATGTTAAATGAAGCAAATCTGCCTGATGCTTATTAGAAAGAAGCAGTTCACACTATTACATACACCTTAAACAAAGTACAACTAAGGGTGAACATAAATATGACACATTATGAACTATGGTATGATAGGAGACCCTCAATCAAGTATTTCAAAGTGTTTGGAAACAAATGCTTCATCATATGAAATGAATATGGATTAGGTAGCTCTGAATCAAGAAGGGGTGAAGATATATTTTTAGGATACTCTACTCACAACAAAGCCTACAAATGTTTTAACAAAAGGATAAAGAAAGTGGTTGAAAATGTACATTTGAGAATTGATGAGAATTTAAATAAAGATAAAAAGACTACAATAAATCAGATTGAAGAATCACATAGTGAAGATGAAGATCAATCTAAGAGTGAACAAGAAGAAGAAGCATCAAGCAAAGTCCCTAATAGATATGTGCAAAAGAATCACCCCGAGGATCAGATTATTGGAAATAAGAATGATGGTGTGTTAAAAAAAAGGAGAGCAAGGAACACTGAGCAAGTAAATTTCTACCTCATGACTAAGATGGAATCCAAAACATATGATGAGGTTAGCAAGAGTGAGAAGTGGATGAATTCTATGGAAGAAGAGCTACAGTAGATAGAGAAGAACAAAACATGGGAATCAGTTCCTAGACCAACAAACAAAAATGTCATTGGGACTAAATGGGTCTATAGGAACAATATGTATGCACAAGGGAAAGTGATAAGGAACAAAGCAAGGTTTGTGTACAAGGGATATGCTTAGGTTGAAGGGATAGAATTTGAGGAGACATTTGCACCAATTGCAAGACTTGAAGCAATCAGAATGTTCTTGGAATTCTTAGCCCATAAAGGATAGAAAGTATATCAAATGGATGTCAAATCTGTATTCTTGAATGACAATCTAGAAGAAGAGGTGTACATAGAGAAAATCTAAGGTTTTCAGTGTTAGGTCCCGGAGACAATTGAGAGGGGGGGTGAATTAGTTGTCAAATAAATTCAAACAAAAAACAACTTAACCAACTTAATGCTTAATACTGGTAAACCAGTTAAGTATGTCGGTAGACAGTTTTAATAGTTAATTGCTATATCGATAAGGATTAGTGTATGAAACATAAAGACAAAGTCATCCACAACACATAACACCAATATTTGTACATGGAAACCCTATAAGGGGAAAAACCATGGTGGGAAACCTTACCCACAATCAGATGATACTACTGCAGATAGTAAGTGTACATAAACGGGGTCTGCACATGCAGAAAGGCCAAGCGCCTAGAACTCACTGCTCAATCACAAAATGGGAGTCATACTGACTATAGTTGGATGGTTAAATCCAATAAGAATGTACTGCACAAAATAGCATCTTCATATGATGGATTCCGTATCGGTGTAATGCTGATATGCTTTCACAAAAACCTAGTTTCACCTTCAAATGATGTCTGCGTGTATAGCTCTGCTTAATCTCACATATACCTTAACAAAAACCTTCTTCTCATTCCACATCTGATCTTACAAATAAGATCTTACATTTATACCATAACCTAAGACCAATTTTAGTAAGTCGGCTCTACAAGATATAACAATAAAAACATTTTACAAATAATATAATATCCGATGCAATAACTAATTGAACATGTTGGCTTAATGCATTTACAACAATAATTAATCATCTCCATAGTGTGTCATGTTGATCTGGAAAAGATAAACCTACCGGTGTAACCCTAGACCTATTTGCCGGTAACAACAAATATGCAAATATGAATATATCAATGAACAAAACTCTAGGACAAGATGTCCAAACGATGTCTTCGACATAACCAAGTGTTTTCCATATCAGTCCAAGGGTCGGTGATCATTATATCTTGCCAGTGTACCAGATACCAGTAACTATGCAATAGTTACTTGCTTGCTGGTGAATGCTGTTGGATCTCCAAAGTGTTGGAGTTGGTAAGTGTTTAGTAGGTGTTGACATCAATGACAAAACCATACCAAAAAACCAACAATTTCCCCCTTTGGCATTGATGGCAACACAAGATGGAAAAACCATCAAAGTGCCAAAATAGAAATGCCAAATACCAAAAACCAACAATCTCCAAAAAGATCATAACCAGAAATCAAAATTCAGATACAGAGAGTAATAATCTCCCCCAAACAACAATCTCTCCCCCTATGAGCAACATGTGTTATCCTTGTGTTTTTCAAAGTTTTTCCATACCAATCTCTCCCCCTTTGACATCAAATGCCAAAGTTACAATAAAAACCAAGTTCATATACAAAATACCAATCAATTCAATATACCAACTACTCCCCTTGAGAAGTAGCTTCTCATCAAAGACCGGAATAAAATATTTCTCTATTAATTCTACCGATTGATGACAATCATCAACTGTCTAAGTCTCTACCAGTGGTGGTATGACTCCAAGCTGATCTCTGAGATATTCAAAAGTCTCCTTAGGCAAAGGTTTAGTGAAAATATCTACAATCTGCTCTTTAGTATTCACATAAACCAGTTTTATCTCCTTTGCTTCAACATTTTCCCTTAGAAAATTTAGTTTGATAGAAACATGTTTGGTTTTAGAATGTAGTACCGAATTCTTAGATATATCAATTGTTGCAGTGTTATCACAATAGATAGTAATAGGTTCCCCGCATTTTACATAAACTTTATGTCTTTCAACATTTCCTTAAGCCATAGTAGCTATGTATAGTTAGTTACTGCTGTACGTTAGGAAATCGGAAATCATCAAAGAAAATCAAAATACTAATCATTAGCTCAATCACGAAAGCACATTGCAACGATCTATCCTAAACACATTCAATAGAGACATGAAGATAAAACATGTAAAAAGATTATGCAAACCAGATGTTCCCTTCATGCGGCTCCATTGTTCTTCTTTCTTCTCCAA
The DNA here is from genome assembly GCF_030272615.1 of Cryptomeria japonica. Classification (NCBI taxonomy): domain Eukaryota; kingdom Viridiplantae; phylum Streptophyta; class Pinopsida; order Cupressales; family Cupressaceae; genus Cryptomeria; species Cryptomeria japonica. The sequence continues at coordinate 614,081,535 of NC_081409.1, read as the reverse complement.
ATAGTTTTGTTGTAGATCTCACCTTCAAGTGCATAAACCTAATTGAGAAAGCAAGATTGACATTGACACAAGAATACTAGAAGCGTGATTTGACAAAGTGATTAGAAATTCAATAGTTTGATTAGGGGTCAAGAATCAAGGGCTTTTATTGAAGAAATTCATCCAATTTATAGATAAATTGGAGAAATGATCAAATTAGCATGATAATGATTCGAATGGAAATTCAAATCAAGAATAGCAAAATTATGACATGTGTATGACAAATTGCTATGCAAGGATTTATGACAAGATTTTGAAATAGAAATAGACATTTAGGAATTTAGGAGAAATTAGAAAATTAGGTTAGAAATGATGACTTGGAAATTAGGAAATTGATGAAAATTAGGTAAATTAATTAATATTTTGTCATTTATTAATTAATTCACAAAGAGGAATAATTAGCCAATTAAATGAACATTTAATTGTGACAAGAAGACTTAGGATAAATAAATAATTTATTAATCCTAGAGGAAGAAATGACAAACCAGGTTAAATGATGAAATCATGAAACCCTAGAAGATGAATTAGCAATGCGAGAATGTCAATTAGGTCTTGACAAAGGATAATTGATATCTATCATGATTTGATTTTGGATTGATAAATGACCAATGTGATAAATGATTTGATTGAGAAAATGTGCCAATTGACGAGGAACAATGACAAATTGATCCAAATTGACATAATTGAGACTGACAATGATCGATGGCAAATTAATCGCAAAATGACAAGATCGAACAAGAGGACAAGAATTGATGACAATATTGAAAATGACCACGATCAATGACAAATCGATCGCAAAATGTCAAGATCGAACATGACAACGACCGATGACAAATCGATCGTTAAAACGACAAGACTGAAAATGATAAGGATTGATGATAAATCGACAAGATTGATAAGAGGACAACGATCGATGACAAATTGATCGCAAGATTGACAGGAGGACAAAACCCTAATTAGGATTGACGATGTCCAAAATGATGACAAATGAGCATGCACATTGATGCAATAAGATAAAATTGATCAAAATCATGATTGGATAGTGTTGTCAACAAGACCAAATTCGAGAGCGAGATAAATGAAGAATGTAGAAGAATGACTCGATGCTCGCAAATGATAAAAACCAAGTACGAATCATAGGAGAAATGTTAATGCGACGCAAAAACCTAAAATGAGGCAATGCGCAAATGTTAAAGTATGATTCCGCAAGCGTTGACCATTTTTAGGTGTCTACAACTGCTACAACATATTCTGATTCTGTTGTTGATAAAGATGTACAACTTTGTTTCTTACTTAGCCAAGAAACTAATCTATTTCCAAGAAAGAATGCTCTGCCGATGGTTCTTTTTCTATCATCCACATCTCCTGCCCAATTTGCATCTGTGTATACACATAGTTCAAAGTTTTCATCTCTGGGGTACCATAATCCAAGATTTGTAGTGCCCTATAAGTACCAGAAAATCCATTTTACTATTGATTCATGATTTTCTCTAGGATTACTTTAAAATCTTGAAACAATACATAATGCATTCATAATATCAGGTCTAGTTTGTGTCAAATACAGTAAACCTCCTATCATAGATTTGTATCTAGTTGGATTAACAGGTGTAGATTCATCCCTTTGTGATAATTTGTCATTTGTTGTCATAGGTGTGCTTACCGGTTTAGAGTTCTCCATCCCAAATTTCTTTAGTAACTCTTTTAATTATTTGGATTGACTCAAGAATATACCTTTATTAGTCTGTGAAATCTGCAATCCTAAAAAGAATCTTATTTCACCAGTCATAGACATTTCAAATTCTTGCTGCATATTAATAGAAAATTCTTTACATAATCCATCTTCTCCTCCAAAGATTATATCATCAACAAATACTTCTATAATCAAGATGTCATCATTAGTTATTTTATAATATAAATTGTTGTTTGCATTTCCTTTAGTAAAACCAATCTTCAAAAGATACGTATCCAATCTTGCATACCAATCTCTTGGAGCTTGCTTTAATCCATACAAAGCTTTTCTTAACCTGCAAACCATATCATTGTCATTTGTCAAAGAAAATACATCAGGTTGTTCAATGTATACTTCCTCTTCAAGATCTCCATTCAAAAATGCACATTTAATATCCATTTGATAAACTTTGTAGTTCTTGTGTGCTGCAAAAGCCAAAAATAATCTGACTGCCTCAATTCTAGCTACTGGTGCAAAGGTTTCATTGTAATCAACTCCTTCTTTCTTTGAATATCCCTTACACACTAGTCTTTCTTTATTTCTGACAACCTTACCATCTTCATTAAGTTTGTTTCTGGATACCCATTTGGTTCCAATTACATTTTTATCTTTAGGCAAGGGAACTAATGTCCAAGTGTTATTTTTCTCAATTTGTTCTAATTCTTCTTCCATAGCTTTAATCCAACATTTATCTTCACATGCCTCATTAACAAATGATGGTTCAATTTGAGAAATAAGGCATACCTCTTCATTTGCCAATCTTCCTCTTGTCATAACTCCTTTAAACTTGTTTCCAATTATCTGATCTTCAGAATGATTCAGTCTTACATACTGGGGTGTCTTTGTTTGTTGTTCTTCCTCAATTACTGTGGAATCCTTAGATGATACTGGGGTAGTTGGATCTTCATTTTGTACTAGTGGATTTAGAGTAGGTTCATTTGTCAAATTTTCTGTTGTTGGTTCAGAGTCTATATACCTTGAAGTTCCTCTGAATTGTTCATCAATCTTTACATTTGTACTTTCAACAATTTTCTACAATCTTTGTTAAAACATCTATATGCCTTGCTCTTAGATGAATAACCAAGAAATATTCCTTCATCACTTCTAGGATCAAATTTGCCAATATACTCATCTCTTCTGATATAACATTTACTTCCAAAAATTCTGAAATACTTAAGAGTAGGAGTATTACCAAACCATAGTTCATGAGGGGTCTTACCAGTTTCACCTTTGATGTGAACTTTGCTGAATATATAGACCATTGTACTAACTTCTTCTCTCCAATATACATGTGGTAGGTTTTCTTTTGATAACATACTTCTTGTTGCATCCAAGATAGTTTTGTTTTTCCTTTCAACAACTCCATTCTGCTGTGGTGTCTGAGGTGCTGATAGCTATCCTCTGATTCCATTCACTTTGCAGAATGTATTAAATTCCTTAGATGTAAATTCTCCTCCTTGATCTGATCTTAAACATTTGATTTTCTTACCGGTTTCATTTTCAACCATTGCTTTGAACAGTTTGAACTTTCCAAGTGCTTCTGATTTTTCTCTGAGAAAAGTAACCCAACACATTCTAGAATAGTCATCAATAATTAGCATGAAATATCTATCACCTTGTAAGCTTTTAGTTCTCACTGGACCAAATAAATCAGTGTGAATCAAATCAAGAGAATTATTTGATTTTTCTGGAATACTTTTGAAACAAGCTCTAACTTGTTTTCCAAATTGACATTCCTTACATATTATATTTTGAGGTTTGACAATTGTAGGTAAATCTCTAACTGCCTTAGTGGTACTGATCTTTACCATGCAATTAAAGTTTACATGATAGAGTCTCTTATGCCATGGCCAACTTTAATCTATATGTGCAATCAAGCATGTATTTTCACTGTTATTGAAATGAAAGATATTAACTCTAGTCTGATTACCGGTTGCAATTTCCAAACCTGTTCTATTCATGATTTTGTATTTTCCATTTTTAAATTGTAACTGAAATCCTTTCTCAACTAATTGACCAACACTCAAAAGATTATTCTTTAATCCTTCAACATAGTAAACATTGTCAGTGTTATGCTTACCATCAAGAGATATTGTACCCTTACCTTTGATTGAACAAGCTTTGTCATCTCCAAATCTCACTAAGCCTCCATTGTATTCTTGAAAGTTCAAGAATTTACCTTTGTCTCCTATCATATGATGTGAGCATCCTGAATCAATGATCCATTCATCATTTACTTCAACTTTAGCTGCCAGAGCCTGTACTACCGATTGAGCAGTAGGTGTCGGTTGATCTTCTATTATAGCAAGAAAAACCCATCCATTGTCTATTGGATCCTCATCAGAATCATCAGTCACACCTTCATCAACAATGTAATAAGATTTGTCTTTATTCTTTTAAATCTGTATCTCTGATATTCAGGGTTAGGCTTGTATGTTCTTCTAGTTTCTTCTCTTAGTCTAGCATGTCTATCAGGGCATCTCAAAGCCATATGACTGATCTTATTGCAGTTAAAACATTTAAAGGGTACTTTACCTTCATACTTACTTCCAACTGGACCTTTAGGCATTTTCCTTGCAAATAGTGCTTCAAGTTCTTCAAGTTCTTCATTTTCTTTCCTACTTTCTTCAAGTTCTCTTGCATAAAAGGCTTTCCAATCAGATTTGTCAAATCATGGAGCAGATGATGTTGATGCTTTAAAGGCCAAATCTATCTTTATAGTAGCAACATGACCAAATTCTTCAATTTCAAAAGATGAAAGTTTCCCAATCAATGTATCCCTAGTAACTGATGTATTAGGCATTGTTCTTAACTCATTTCTAGCAGTAACCTTCATTTTATATGTCGGTGGCAATCCTCTTAAAAAATTTGAAACAATTTCATCCTCACTTAACGTTCCTCCACAACATTTAATACCCAAAACAATTTCATTTACTCTTTCCATAAAAGAAAAAATCCTTTCATCTTCTCCCATTTTCAGATGTTCATACTTGATCCAGAAGCTTTCAATTTTTGCAATTTTGACTGTGGAATCTCCTTCATTCAATGTTTCCAAATGATCCCAAATAGCTTTAGCAGTAGACCTATCTAATAGTCCCATTATTTGTTGATCTGATAATGTGCTCAAAAGTGCTTCTCTTGCTTTGCAATCATTCTCCTCATCTTTTGTCAAATTAGCTGGACTAGGCTGACCTTGTATAGCAATAGTATAACCATTCTTTGTAACATCCCAGATGTCCTTTCTAATACAATTTAGATGTGTCTCCATTATGATCTTCCATATGCCATAGTTGGTTCCATCAAGTTTAGGACTATCCTTCCTGAAATAGTTAGTAGACATTGGATCTCCTCAAGCTGTTAAACTTCTGGAAAAGAGGACTAAGCTCTGATACCAATTGTTAGTAGGTCGGCTCTACAAGATATTACAATAAAAACATTTTACAAACATATAATGTCTGATGCAATAACCGATTGAACATGTCGTCTTAATACATTTACAACAATAATTAATCATCTCCATAGCATGTCGTGCTGATCTGGAAAAGATAAACCTATCAGTGTAACCCTAGACCTATTTGCTGGTAACAAAAAAAATGCAAATATGAATATATCAATGAACAAAACTCCATGACAAGATGTCCAAATGATTTCTTCGACATTACCAAGTGTTCTCTATATCATTCCAAATGTCGGTGATCATTATATCTTGCTAGTGTACCAGATACTAGTAACTATGCAATAGTTACTTGCTTGCCGGTGAATGCTGTTGGATCTCCAAAGTGCCAAAGTTGGTAAGTGTTTAGTAGGTGTTGACATCAATGAAAAAACCATACCAAAATACCAACATTCAATTGCATGAAGATGAGAACTTTGTTTGCAGATTGAAGAAAGCATTATATGGTCTAAAGCAAGCACCTAGAGCATGGTATTCTAGGTTGGATAAGTACCTCCATCAGAAATGTTTCAAAATAGGAAATGCTTACAACAATTTATATATCAAGGTAGATGGAGACCACATGATCATAGTAGTGGTATATGTAGATGACATCATCTTTGGATGCAAAAAAATGCTCTATGCAAAGGATTTGTTGATCAGATGCAGTCAAAATTTAAGATGTCCATGCTTGGAGAATTATCATATTTTCTTGGTTTGCAAATATCACAGTAGAACGAGGGCATATTCATCTCTCAAACCAAGTATGCTAAAGACATGTTGAATAAATTTTAGATGGAAGACAACAAACCAGTTAGTACCCCCATGGTAGTAGGATGCAAGTTAAGCAAAGATGATGAGTCACCTACTATTAATCAGACCTTGTATAGATCCATGATTAGAAGCGTATTGTATCTTACAACTTCAAGGCCTAATATATTTCAAGTTGTATGCATGGTTGCAAGATTTCAAGTAGCTCCTAATCAATCACATGTCAATACAGTTGGGATAATATTTAAGTATCTACAAGGAAGATTCACTTATGGCTTATGGTATCCAAAGAAAGGAGACTTCACACTTAAAGCCTATGCTAATGCAGACTGGGAAGGATGTGTAGATGATAAGAAGAGCACCAGTGCTATAGATTTCTTCCTTGGAGATAGGTTGGTATCTTGGCATAACAAGAAGCAAGAGTCCATTTCATTATCAACTACTATAGAAAAGTATGTTGCAGCTGCCACATGTTGTTCTCAAGTCTTATGAATGTAGTAGGCTCTCAAAGATATTTAGTTAAAAATTTTAAATCCTATTCCCATCATGTGTGACAACTCAAGTGAAATCAATATATCAAAGAACCTTGTCATGCATTCTAGGAAAAAGCACACTGCAATTAAATATCATTTTCTCAGGGAAAAGGTTGTAGAGAAAGAAGTAAAAGTTAAATATGTATGCACCGGTGAACAAATTGCTGATATTTTTACTAAGCCCCTACCAAAGGATAGTGGTAGAGGAGCATCTAGGCCTCATTTTTCATCCAGGTTTGATAGGAACTTGGAAGGGAATGTTGTCCAAGATCAGAGAGACTTACATTCCAGAGGACTGTGAAATACAACTTCATAGGAAAAGGCAAAACCTTAGGCAAAAAGAGTTAGATGTCAATACCTACACCGAGGAGTTTCAAAAGCTATGCCTTAGGTCAAAGATCCAAGAGGATGAAAATGTCAAGGTTGCTAGGTATCTCAATGGCTTGAGATGGAACATACAAGAAGAGTTAAGTTTGGTGTGCCCTACAACAGTTCACAATTGCTATCAACTTGCACTCAAGGTAGAGGAAAGGAGTAGGAAGAAGCAAGAGCATCATAACAGAGGTAGAGGAAGAGGCAGAGATGGTAGAGGCCATCGAGGCAATTTTGGGGCAAGACACATAGATCAAAGGTCCCAGGGAGAATCTAAGCTTATAGAGCAAAGCGGGAATTCTTAGAGCAAGCCCAACTATAGGGGTAGGGGATCAAGCAACCCAGGAAGGGGTAGATCTAGTGGAACTACTTTCAAAACAAATGAGGGTCTTTATGAATGGTTGGTTATGCCTTTTGGACTCTCTAATTCTCCCAATACCTTTATGAGGTTAATGAATGAAGTATTATAGGAATTTCTTAGTAAGTTTGTGGTAGTCTACTTAGATGACATTCTCATTTTTAGTAAGACTAAAGGGGAGCATTTGAAACACTTAGCCATTGTTTCAGAAAGATTATCTAATGAGCAGTTAACCATAAATCTTGAGAAATGTGATTTTATGCAGAAAGAGCTAGTCTATCTTGGTTTTTTTGTGTCCAGTGGAGATCTTAAGATGGATCAATCTAAAGTTGCAGACATAACAAGTTGGCCAACCCCACAATCAGCTAGTGAAGTTAGGAGTTTTCATGGTCTAGCCCAGTTTTACAGAAAGTTTATCAAAGGGTTTAGTGAAATTTGTGCACCCATGTTAGATACAATAAAGGGTGGTCATAAGGTCAAGTTTCAATGGATAGAAGAAACCAATAAGGGGTTTGAGTTACTCAAAACTAGAGTTGCTATACAGCTATTGTTAATCCTTCCTAGCTTTGATAAGCTCTTTACTATAGAATGTGATGCCAGTCATCTTGCAGTAGGTGCAGTCTTGAGTCAGGATAACAGACTAGTTGCTTTCTTTAGTGAAAAATTGAATGATGCAAAGAAAAAGTATTCATCTTATGATTTAGAGTTATATGCATTGGTGTAGGCACTCAGGAAGTGGAGGCATTATTTGCTTCCTAAAGAGTTTGTTGTATATACAGACAACTAGGCAGTCAGTTTCTTGAATTCTTAGGATAAACTCAACCATAGGCATGTGAAATGGGTAGAATACCTACAAGCATATACCTTTACTCTTAAGCACAAGAAAGGCCAATGTAACAAAGTAGCTGATGCTTTAAGTATGAGATTGTTGACTATTCAGGAGATCCAAGTTAAGAGTATTGGTATTGATTGCTTTCAAGATTTGTATCCTAATGATGATGATTTTGCTGCTACTTATAATGTTTGTCTTTCTTTTGAGAATCATTTCCATAGTGAGTATGCTAACTATACATTGCAGAATGGTTTGTTATTTAGGGGAGGACAACTATGTGTTCCTAAAAATTCCATGAGAGAAAATCTCATCCAAGAGAAACACAATGGGTGTTTGAGTGGCCATTTTGGTCTCAATAAGACCTTAGAGTTGGTTCAACACTTCTATTGCTGGCCTAAGATGCAGAGAGATGTCTGGAGATATGTTGAACAATGTATGGTATGTTAGAAGGCCAAAGGTAATAGCACTAATGCTGGTTTATATCAGCCACTTCACATTCCTTCTAGGCCATGGGAGTGCATCATCATGGATTTTTTTGTAGGTTTACCAAAGACAAAAGCAAGGTATGACAGTATCTTTGTGGTTGTTGACAGATTTAGTAAAATGGCTCACTTTATACCTTGCAAAACCACTAATGATGCTAGTCATATTGCTTTCCTTTTCTTTAAAGAAGTTGTCAGAATACATGGTTTGCCATCTAGCATTGTATCAAATAGAGATGTTAAGTTTTTGAGTCATTTTTGGAAGACTTTGTGGAAGAAATTGGGTACTAACTTGTCTTTTGGCTTAGCTTACCATCCACAAAAAGATGGCCAAACAAAAGTGGTGAATAGAACATTGGGTAATCTACTCAGATGTCTCACCAAGGAGTATGGACAAAGCTGGGATCAGCTCATCCCACAAGCAGAGTTTGCCTATAATGATAGTGTAAACAGATCCACTGGTAAGAGTCCATTTCAGATTGTTTATGGTATGCATCTAAGAGGTGTTTTTGAGTTACATGATGTGACTAACTTGCAACATGTTAGTGGGACAACAGAGGATATGGCATAGTCTCTAAAAGAGATACATGAACAGGTTAAGTGGTCTTTGCAGGACACCACAACAAGAGTCAAGGCAAGGGTGGATGCTTCAAAGAGGGATGCCCAATTCTCAATTGGAGATTTTGTGATGGTGCATCTCAACAAGTCTAGATTGCAAAAGGGATTTCATACCAAGTTACAGATGAGAAGAATTGGACCTTGCTGGATTTTGGCCAAGTATGGTCCAAATGCTTATAAGATTGATTTACCTGTTGATGTTTCCTTGTCTCCTATCTTTAATGTTGCAGATTTGGTACCTTTCAAGGGGCAGCCTCAAGAAGAGACTCAAAGAGCTTCAGACATTTCACATTCCCTTTTTGATCTATCTATCCCCTCTTCTTCTTCTCCCATTCTTGAATAGGTACTTGATTCCAGAATCATCAAGAAGACTAGAAAGCATGACTACCTTGAACATTTGATCAAGTGGAAAGATAAACCACCTTCTAAAGCCACTTTGATACCTGAAAATGACTTCAACAAGGCTGGTATTCCTCTCTCTTTTCTTCCCAAAGGAGTCACATGACTTCTTTGTCACCGGGGGAGTATGGTGTAGGAGCACCTAGGCCTCATTTTTCATCTAGGTTTGATAGCAAGTTGGTTTTTATTAGTTTTAAATTGGAAAGTTATCTAAGATGTTTTTGAAGTTGACCTAGGTTGTTTGGATGAGTTTTGAACTCATTGTGTGGTCATGTTTCCTGCTTTCATCATTTTGCTCAAGGATTGCCAGTTTGGAGTTGCCTGGCAAAATATTATCAAAAGTGAGTTCTTAGTTTGTTTTTGTTGTGAAAAGTTATTAGACATGTTTGGTGTTTGGTTTTTAGGTTTGAATAATGTTTTTAGTTGATTTGTAGTTTTTGAGATCAACCTTGCATCATCTAGGCACCAATAGTTGTCATTTTAGACATGAAAGTGTCAACTTTGTGTGCTCTTGGACATGTACCTGTCCATACAGGAGGATAACTGATATGTGGAGGTATTTATTCTCTTTTTTGTACCATTTTAAGGGTTTATCATTTGAAGTTATGAAGCATTTTGCAAACTTGCACTAGTTTTTACCTTGTTTTCCCTATGTTTTGACTCTATTTGAGCAGTAGTTCGTACACCTGTTGTATGTGGCTGTAATATTTTTGAATTTTTCAGTACTCTCATGTTTCCTAAATCTTTTCCCTTTGGTGTCATTTAATTTCATCAAGTTTTGAGTTTTGTGCAAAAATATTTGGTTTTGACAGTTTCACTGCCTTGTCTAGGAAATTGGCAAGGATGCTTAACCAACTTGGCTTCTTGAGGCCCTAAATGCTCATGGCTTCCCAAGAACCAGCTGGTCAACTTGTGAGATATGTACATACTTGTTTTGAATTCAAAATTGCAGGTGTAAGGAGTTTTGTGGCCATGAAGCCCTATGCAAGTGTGCCATTTGGCTAGGGTCTTTGAAGAAATTTGATGCTTTGCTCTTCTATAGCAAGTGCATTTATCAGTTGGATAGACTTGCTTTGATGTTTAAGGTTGTATGTCAAGGAAAAGAGGCTTTCTAGGCCATAAGGAGAATGATTTCATGTTTAGTTTGTGAAGATAATGTAAAAGACAGTGAGTCACTGTTTTAGAGTTAATTTCCTTTCACTTGCTTACTCTCTGCCATACATTGGAGCTTGTAAGGAATTGTACCTCCTTCTAATTGCTTGCAAAAAAGAACAAGGAGTGATTTTTGGTATTTTCCATGGGTTTGTAAGTTGCCAAGATCAATTAATGATCCTTGAGGCAAAGTTGTAATGCCCAGTTGGCTGTCACAATCATCTATGACTGATTTTTTGCATTTTTGTTGAAGTTGAATATGTAATCTCCCTCTTCAAAATGGTAGGTATGAAGGTCAACAAACAAATAAAGACAAAGAATTGTTAAAGAGAACAAATCATACCTTTTGAAAAGAGTTTTGACAGTGAAAAGTGCAGGCCTAAAGTGGAAAAATAGTGAAAAGAGAAAAGTGCAGTCATAAATGTCTTGACAGTGAACAAATCTTTGTTTGTAATTGCCTAATGGCTTTTGTGCAGGGATAATGTGATATTTGTGTGTATTTAATGATATACATGTTCTCTTGTTTTGAAATGTAATTGGTTTTCATACCTAAGATGTGTTTGTAGACAACAAGAATGGAAAAGTTGTCATTGTTGCATACCCCTCATGAGCAATTTTTGGAAATCTTGTTCTCTAACCTTGGAAAGGTACAAAGTTGTCTTTTTGTGGCTTAACTAGCATGTAATAGGGTATAACCAAGTTTGCATGGTTCATATTGAAGGTCTTAAACTTGTTAGTCCATATTTGCCACCAAAACCCTTCCAAACCCTCCATTTTGCACCCATTTTTGGGACAGTCATGGAGAAGGCTTAAGGGACCCTAAAACTCATAAAATATTCAAGAAATCCCAAAAGGGTATCCATATATGTGATTCTTTTAGTTTGGAAGTCCATTGTTGGAGCAGGGTGAGCACAAAACCCCAAAAGGAGGGCTAATCCCTTGTAGCCCGTTTTAGGCCTCAAAATTAGTTTTTTTGTCAAATCAGGTACACTAATGGAGGATGTAAGGCCTAAAACCCATCAAATCTAGTTGAAAAAAGTTGTACTTGCATGAATTTAACATTTGTGGGGAGAAAGACTCCAAAAATTAGGTTGCAGCACTTGTGAAGGGTCCTACACTCCAAAACGTAGAAGACCAAAGACACCCCAAGGAAACAAAACTTGACTCAAACTTGCAATCCAATAAAAGGAGACCTTGTGCAGTCAAAGGATAGATCAAGATAGAGGAATGAATGTTAGTTGAGTGAGTAAGGAGTTAGATTAGCAAGCCAGAGAGACTATGGAGTTGAAGCCTTTGAACAACCAAGAAGAGTTGGACTTAGGGAGGTGGATCAAGGAGAGTTGCTAGGTTTTTTATAAACCTCTTGCACTCTGATTTTGGTGACTACACCTTGAAACCAGCAAGGACCTATTACTTAGCAACCATACAAGCCACTTGGGCAACCCACTTGCACTACCTCCCTATCAGATAGTTTTGAACATCTAAGACAAAAATTGGGTGTTCTTCCACCTGCCTTTAGCACTTAAGAGTTTTTGTATAGTCTATGGTTCAGGGGGAACATACTGTTTTACCCTTTCCACCTTGGAACCTCATGTACAGTCTTAGGTGGATCTCAATTTTTGTAAGCAGTAGTGGCACTACTCTTTATATTGTAATAATGGTTCATCTAGCTATAGGAAGCAAAGGTCAAGAAGCTTAAAATGAAATTTCTATATAAGTTCATAATTGAAAATTGGAAGTTCCATTTATTGCAATAGAAAATCTTAGGGGGAGTTCATGCATAGTTGACAGTTGGGCATTTCACCCTTTGCCATTGTTGTTAAAGGGGGAGAAATTGGTCAGGTTATGAGCTACAAAAAATTATGTTGTGTAATTGCATATAACACGTTGTGTTATGTTGCACACATGTTGGTAGCAGTCATCGAGTTGTGATTTATGGTCTGTGAGCCATGATTTATTTTCCCATGGTAGCAGTTGTTTGGTTAAAATGCAACGAAGAGGTCATGCAAGATAAAAAATTTATAGAGGTTGAATAACCCCCCGCTATCCCGTGACATGTTTGTTGAGTCTTGGTTGACCACGTAGGACAAGAAAAGTCAAGGGGAAATGTGTTCCCCGCTATCCCATGATAGTTCTAATACTTAATGTAAAGTCCAGATGCCAATAGCTAACAAGATGAGAGGGGGGGGGTGAATCATACAAACTTAATCTTCTTTAAAAACAACAGATTCAACCTCGGTAACTTACACTTCAGCAATATAACCAAAACTGCTAAACATGCAAACTCATAAACACATAATCATCATAACACTCATAACACCAGATTTAACGTGGAAACCTAAATAGGGAAAAACCACTATGGGAATTCAGACCCACTAAGAAATATACTCTTCTAGAGTATGCTCGGTTAAAAGAAAATCCTGTTAAAGATTATAAACACACTGCTAGATGTGACCCAGTTAAAGGATTTCCCTCAGATCTGTTAAGATCTTCACTTTGTTAGAAGTGACCTTGTCAAAGGATTTCAAACACTCATTTAGAATGTTACTTTGCTAGAGGGTTTACAAATAAGATTGTTAAGTCCACTTGGTTAAGAGATTTTTTGTCACTTACAAAATAACAGTAATACAAATCTATCTACAACTTCACATCTGAAATGCTAAAGAAGATTCTTATTTGCTCAAAACAATCTAGTCATGGGACTTATCTTGTCCCTCTGCTGGGCTATCTACTCTATTATACAAACAGGTCTTCAAGCTTCTATGCTCGGTAATCACTATGTAGCATCCTTGTGCTTACACTTGCCCACATACATTGTTTATTAACAATTCCTTATTTATAAACAATTGCTAACCGCTTAATCTCCTTGATCACATTTCCCATGATCAATCTTAGCCACCAGATCTTCAAACTTGACTAGGTTCAATGTATCCTTCGATTTGAAAATGTTTTACCTTGCCTCGGGACTTGTATTCCTTTCTTAGAACTTGCACAAGGTTATTGCGGTTCAATCTGTGCTGTAGATCTTCCTGTCGATTTTCCTTTGCCATAGATCCTTAACAAACTTCATGCATGACATACCAATCATTTATACATCTCCAGCTAATCATTGTCCTTCATTAAATAATGCTTTTATCCATCTAATGTGCACTGTCATAACTTGGTTTCTACTTGGTAAATACTAAACTTTACTCGGTAGACATTTCACCTTCATTAACCGATATCGATAACCTTAGGGTTTACCAACTAGGTTCCTTAGGGTTTACCGACTAGGTTGTTTGCTTGGTTGCATAGTATAGTATTAATCTTACAATCAACAACATATGTAGAATATCAAAACAATCTAAACATCATGATCTCATCATTGTCTAACTCGGTAATAGTTGCCCATTGAATAACTTATTCATCACATTCTTTCTGTATCTTTACCAACATCTTAATTCTCTTCTAATCAATCTTCTCAAGATATGGAAACATCATACTGAATCAGATAATCAATCTCTTGGCAATAATGACAAAATAATGTTATAAAGATAGTTATCATCCTTCTTCAGTTATATCAATAATCTTCAACAACCTTCTCAATATTCTTACTGAATATCAACAATCTCCCTTACTGTAATGCCAACAATCTCCCCCTTTGGCATTGATGGCAAAACCAATAATTAAATGGTAATACCAACAAGATATTTCAAATTGATTTGGATTTAGATTGCTATTAGACTTCTCCTGTTATCCTTGATCTGTTGTCTTCTGAAGTCTTCTCCATTTTTCATTAGGCTTCTGTGCTATTGACTTGCATTTAGTCTTCTGCATTTTGCAATCTACTCCCCCTGTCATTAGTGTTCTGTTATTTCCATCATTTAGGGTTGTACCATGCAGTCAACCATTGAGTCTTTCAATCAACCATTTAGTCTTCTCCCCCTTTGACAACAATGCCAAAAAGTAAAAGAACTAAATCATGATTTCTTCCTCTGTGAAGTGATTTGTCTTGCTATGTAACATCTCAGTCTCGGTCAGATCAATTTTTCTCTATTCAATTTTTCTTGCACAACTTTAGGTGACCTCCTAAAGTGTGTAAATCAGCATCAATCCATACATAATATTTTGTAGATTCACCAAATTGATGCTTTCACTCAACTCGATTAGTGAGTAGAAGATAGGGGTAGGAACCCTAACTTTCTTCTGAGATACTCAAAAGTCTCCCTTGGTAGTGGCTTTGTGAAGATGTCTACTAATTTCTCCTTTGAACTGATATATTCCAGCACAACTTTCTTCTCTTGAACTTCTTCTCTGAGATAATGATACTTTATAGATATATGTTTTGTCTTAGAGTGCATTACTGGATTCTTTGAAATGTTAATGGCACTAGTATTATCACAGAATATAGTTACTGGCTCGGGAACTTTCTCATTTATACCTTCCAACAGTTGTTTGATCCATGCTATATTGGTACAATTCAATGTTGCAGCAACATATTCAACTTCTGTTGTTAACTATGAGATACATTCTTGTTTCTTGCTAAGCCAACTCACTATTCTTTCTCCTAAAAAGAAAGCTCCACCACTTGTGCTTTTCCTATCATCTATGTTGCCTACCCAATCAGCATCAGTATAAACTTTTAAATCAAAATTATTCCTCTTTTCATATACTAAGCCATAATGTTCAGTGCCTCTCAGGTATCTAAAAATTCTCTTGATTGCTGTCATATGTGTCTCCTTGGGATCTATAGAGAATCTTGCTACAATACCTACTGCATGTGCTATATCCTGTCTACTATGCACAAAATATTGCAATTTTCCAATCATAGATCAGTAAAGTGTCTCATCAACAGATGCAAATTCATCATTGTTTGATAATTTACAGTTAGTAGTCATAGGAGTACTTACTGGTTTAGAATCCTCCATTCCAAATTTATTCAAGATTTCCTTTATGTACTTGGATTGAGTAATGAAAATCTCATCTTTCATTTGCAATATCTATAAACCTATAAAATACTTTATCTCACCAATTAGTGACATCTCAAATTCTTTGCATATTTCATTTCCAAAGTTCTTGCATAGAGAATCATTTCCACAAAATATAATGTCATCAACAAATATGGCTGAGATCAGTATTCCATTATCCTCATCTTTCTTCATGTACATGTTGTTTTCACTTGTCCTTATAAAACCAATCTTGATCAAATAAGAGTGCAATATTTCATACCATGCTCTAGGTGCTTGTTTCAGACCATATAAAGCTTTGTTTAGTTTGCATACCTGATATTTACTCTTGTCTTCAACAAATCCTTCAGGTTGTTCAATGTAGACTTCTTCTTCTAGTATACCATTCAAAAATGCAGATTTAACATCCATTTGATATACCTTGAAATTTTTGAAAGCAGCATATGCCAACAATGTTCTTACTCCCTCAATTCTAGCCATAGGTGCAAACGTCTCACCATAATCTATTCCTTCTTCTTGAGCATAACCTTTGCAAACTAGTCTTGCTTTGTTGCGAATGACTTCACCTTTCTCATTTAGCTTGTTTCTAAAAATCCACTTAGCACCGATTACATTTTTGTCCTTCGGTCTTGGGATCAGTGTCCATGTATCATTCTTCTTCATTTGATCAATCTCTTCTATCATAGCATTTACCCAATCTTCACTGTTAAATGCCTCTTTCACTATTCTCGGTTCAAATTCAGATATCAAACATGTGTTCTATCTCAGTTTGTTCCTTGTCATCACTGGATCATCCTTATTTCCTATAATTTGACTTGATGCATGATGTCTTCTGACATATTTGGCTAATATAGGCTCGTTAGGTTTTGTATGATCTTCTTCATCACTCAGTAACTGGACATTATCTTCATTTTCTTCAGCAGCTTTCTCGGTAGGACTTCTTGGTTGAACATAAATGAATTCTTCATAATCTTTTGGTTCTTTGGAATTTCCTTCATCATTTCTTTCTACAAATTCATCAATTTTCACATTTGCACTTTCCACTATTTTGTTAGATGATTTGATCACACATTTAAATGCTTTACTTCTAGAAGAATAACCAAGAAATGTTCCTTCTTCACTTTTCTGATCAAACTTTCCACTTCTGTCATCTTTGTGAACATAGCATCTACTTCCAAAGATTTTAAAATAACTTACATTAGGTTTCTTGTTATACCAGATCTCATATGGTGTCTTCATAGTTCCTTTCTTCAGTTGAACTGGGTTCAGGGTGTAAACTGCAGTGCTGATTGCTTCTCTCCAAAATGTTTGAGGTACCCTCTTTTCTATCATCAGGGTTCTGGCACAATCCACAATTGATCTGTTTCTTCTCTTGGCTATCCCATTTTGCTGAGGTGTTCTTGGTGCAGATACTTGCCTCTTTATACCATGATCATTGCAGAATAAGTTAAATTCATCAGAAGTGAACTCTCCTCCTTTATCAGATCTAAGACATTTCAGCTGTCTTCCTATTTCATTTTCAACTCTTTCCTTGTACCATTTGAACATTTGAAAAGCTTCTGATTTTTCTTTTAAAAACATGACTAACATCATCCTTGAGTAATCATCCACAAATAATATGAAATATTTATCACCATAATAACTTTGAACTTTCATAGGACCACAAAGATCAGTATGTACTAGATCTAAAATTCCTTTAGAAGTGTAGGACTTACTTGTAAAGCTTGATCTTGTCATCTTACCTATCTGGCATCCTCGACACATAGCATTCTCAAGTTTTTCAAGACTTGGTAGACCTCTCACTCGGTGCTTCTTACTTATTTTGATCAGATTATCAAAATTTACATGACAAAACCTTTTATGCCATAACCAGGTATCATCTATCTTTGCATAAAGACACTTGTTCTGAGTTGAGTCAAGATGAAATGTACTACCTATTGTTTGTGTCTTGGTAGTAGCTAACTTTCCATGCTTGTCATGAACTTTGACAATTCTTTTCTGAAATTCTATTCAATATCTTGTATTGTTTAGTTGTGCTACACTCAACAAATTGTATTTCAATCCTTCAACCCAGTATACATTATCACATTTAGTATTGTCAAGAAGTGTTATAGATCCTTTACCTTTTACTGGACATGGTGCATCATTACCAAATCTTACATAACCTCCATCATAGTCTTCTAATTTAACAAACTTGTGTTTATCACATGTCATATGATGTGAGCATCCACTATCTATGATCCAAGAATCATTATTATTTATGTGAGATATTAGAGCTTTTTCTTCATAACTCTCTTCATCAGATCCATCCTTAATAGCCACATAAACAACTTCATCAGTATCAGTTTCATCAGATTTGTCATCGTTGGATTCCTCATCAGCTACTAGACATGTCTTTCTATCTCTCCTTCTAAAGTCTCGGTGTCCTCTATATTGGTAGTCTTTCTGCCTGTTATCTTGGTATTCTCTCTTTTCACTAGATTCTTTGTTAGGGCAGTTAGAAGCCATATGTCCTATCTTATCACAATTGAAACATTTTAAAGGTAGCTTCCCTTTATACTTACCTTTTCCTCTCAGTAACCTTCTGGCTAATAATGCTTCAAATTCTTCTTGCTTCTTGATTTGCTCAGATAGTTTGTGCACTTTTTCCATGTTCTTGCGAAATCTTTCACTTGCTCCACTGTGATCCCCTTTAGAGTACTTACTCATTCTATCATTGTAATCATCAGATTCACCAATATGAAAAGAACTAAATGCAGATTCTACTTTATTTACCGAAGACCCACTATTATCAAAATTGCTTAACTCAAATGCATGTAGCTTACCAATAGTAGCATCCAAAGAAACTGGCATGTTAGGTACAGACCTCAATTCATTGATTGTAGAGACTCGAATAGCATAAGCTGGTAGAAGGGTTCTCAACAACTTACTTGTTATATCCTTTTCTTCAATAGTTCCACCTGCTCCTTTAATTTGATTGACAATCTCCTTTAGTCTTGTATTGTATTGGGTTATGTTCTCACCTTCATTCCTTTTCATCGATTCAAGTTGTCCTCTTAGACTATCTACTTTTTCTCTTTGAACATGTTCATCACCTCCATACACAGATATGAGCCTAGTCCACATTGCTTTTGCATCATTACAGCCTTCTAGATCATTAAACTCTGAGTTAGTCAATGCTGATGTTATTTCACTCATAGCTTGAATATGTTCTTGCTTTGCCTTTATCTCTTCTAGGGTCATAGGGTTGGTGCTTGGTGCAATATAATCATTCTCTAGATAATATGTTGCATATTCTCCAATTCCTAATAAATGTAGCTTCATCCTTTTCTTCCATGTGGAGAAACTTGGCATGTTCAGCTTCGGTACATCCCTTTTATACATCTCTAGATCTTTGCCTTAAGTACCTTTAAACTTTTCTTCTAGAGTCTAAAGCTCTGATACCAAATGATAGTTCTGATACTTAATGTAAAGTACAGATACCAATAGCTAGCAAGATGAGAGGGGGGTGAATCATACAAACTTAATTTTCTTTAAAAACAACAGATTCAACCTCGGTAACTTATACTTCAACAATATAACCAAAACTGCTAAACATGCAAACTCATAAACACATAATCATCATAACACTCATAACACCATATTTAATGTGGAAACCCAAATAGGGAAAAACCACTGTGGGAATTCGGACCCACTAAGAAATATACTCTTCTAGAGTATGCTCGGTTAAAAACAAATCCTGTTAAAGATTACAAACACATTGCTAGATGCGACCCGGTTAAGGGATTCCCCTTAGATCTGTTAGGATCTTCACTTTGTTAGAAGTGACCTTGTCAAAGGATTTCAAACACTCATTTAGAATGTTACCTTGCTAGAGAGTTTACAATAAGACTGTTAAGTCCACTCAGTTAACAGATTTTCTGTCACTTACAAAATAACAGTAATACAAAACTATCTGCAACTTCACATCTGAAATGCTAAAGAAGATTCTTATTTGCTCAAAACAATCTAGTCATAGGACTTATCTTGTCCCTCTACTAGGCTATCTACTTTGTTATACAAACAGGTCTTCAAGCTCCTGTGCTTGGTAATCACTATGTAGCATCCCTATGCTTACACTTGCCCGCATACATTGTTTATCAACAATTCTTTATTTATAAACAATTTCTAACCACTTAATCTCTTTGATCACATTTCCCATGATCAATCTTAGCTACCAGATCTTCAAACTTGACTAGGTTCAATGTATCCTTTGATCTGAAAATGTTTTACCTTGCCTCGGGACTTGTAGTCCTTTCTTGGAACTTGCACAGGGTTATTGCGGTTCAATCTGCACTGTAGATCTTCCTGCCGATTTTCCTTTGCCATAGATCCTTAACAAACTTCATGCACGACATACCAATCATTTATACATCTCTAGTTAATCATTGTCCTTCATTAAATAATGCTTTTATCCATCCAATGCACACTGTCATAACTCGGTTGCAACTCGATAAATACTAAACTTTACTTGGTATACATTTCGCCTTCATTAACCGATATCGATAACCTTAGGGTTTACCAACTAGGTTCCTTAGGGTTTACCGACTAGGTTGTTTGCTCAGTTGCATAGTATAGTATTAACCTTACAATCAACAACATATGTAGAATATCAAAATAATCTAAACATCATGATCTCATCATTGTCTAACTTGGTAATAGTTTCCCATTGAATAACTTATTCCTCCCCTTATTCATCACATTTTTTCTATGTCTTTACCGACATCTTAATTCTCTTCTAATCAATCTTCTCAAGATATGGCAACATCATACTGAATCAGATAATCAATCTCTTGACATCAATGACAAAATAATGTTATAAAGATAGTTATCATCCTTCTTCAGTTATATCAATAATTTTCAACAACCTTCTCAATATTCTTACTGAATATCAACAATCTCCCTTACTGTAATGCCAACATCCCACACCATGCAAAGTGTGTGCATGGTGTCCACAGGGGATAAATTCAAGAAGAGCATAGTAAAACCCCCGCTATCCAATGATGAATACTAAGAGGGGGGGGATGAATTAGTATGCCTAAGAACTTAACCAAACTCTTAAACAATTTTCTAGCAGACCAGTGTAGTAGTTTAAACAACAAACTGGTTAAAACATAAATAAGAAAAATAGCAAATAGAGAATTCACCCACAAAATCACAATCACAATAACATAAGATATTTTAACATGGAAACCCAAATGGGAAAAACCATGGTGAGTAAAACTCACAAGTCAACTATCTGCAGAATAGTAACTAGACTGGTTAAGGTCAGATCGGTTAAGGCCTTACAATGTTCTTCACCAGAACAGATCCTATTAGGAATCCAGATCTCTATTAGGAGATAAGTCTTGTTAAAGAATACCCTGTTAAAGGATTTTAGATCCACGACTATGAACCACCTTGTTAGAGAATTTACAATAGGCTTGACTAGGCCTACCCGGTTAAGGGTTTCAGACTTGTCAAAGAGATTATTAACCAACAAGTGAATGATCTAGAAGATAGCATAGAATGCTTGATTAGATCCTTAACAACTCTTTTTTAATGCATTACAACATTACTTGAGTCTTCTATCCTTTGCACTCACAAGCTCTATAGTGAGATACCTATTTTGCATAGACCTAATCTGCTCTACAATACTCGCACACATCAATCCTTAAAAACCCTAGACATGATATCATCATATAGGAATCTGATTTCATGTCGGTCCAATAAGATTAGACTACAATTTCCTAGGTACAGTGCATCTAGACATATTTGGTAACATGGTACAAAATCACCGCTAAAGTGTTGGTGGATGATAACTCATCACACTTTATAATTATACCGGTTTGGCACAGTGTACCGATTACCAGTTTAACGAATAAGACTAGAAAACTGGAACATAATGTTCTGATCAAAAGATTAACTACGACTAGGGGTCTTCATACCGCTACGATCGGTAAGCTTCTTCTTCAAAACACTGATAGTCTTCAACAAATAAAGACTATACATACAATGGCATATAATACCATTGTGAACAACACAACACATTACTGGTGGAGAATAACTCATACATAAAATAAGTGTTTGTCCATCAATGACAATCACAACATAGACATCATCAAAATACCAATAATCTCCCCCCTTGGCATTGATGGCAACACTTAGTAAAATTTTGACATCTAAGTGCTTACAAAACAAAAATAGATGTCATAATCAAAATTACTCCCCCTAAGCATATACACTACTCCCTTTGCAAAAATTACAAGTATGTGCATGAAATTTTCAATACTACTCCCCTTTTGCCAACAATGACAAAGTAATGCAAAAACTCCCTATTTCACCAAAATTTACCATAGTAATATTGCATAAAACAAAGTATATGTTCATGACAATAAGGAGTAAAACTTCTCAACAAGAGATTCAAAGCTTTTCAGAAAATTCTTCATGTCTAAAGACCATGAATCAAGAAGTGATGAAACAATTTCACTCTCTATCTTCATCTGGAAGGATAATTCTTCCATTCCACCGATAGTGCTCATCTCTTGTGTTACAGTAATAACTTCCAAGTTTAGGAAGCACTTCTGAAGAACCTTTAATCTTGGTAATAGAAGCAACCAGAGCTCCTATAGATCTTGAGTCCGCTTGTAGATCTCAGATTCAATCTTTGCAATATGACACTGGTGAGTGTGAACATTCTATCCATACACTATGAACGAATCATATGGCAATTTGAAGTTGTCGATATAATTCTTTAACTTTGATTGGAGTTGACTCTTCTGTTACCGAGCATCTTCACAAAATAGGCGAGGTTGGCAGATTTTTCTCAAGAGTAGGTTGCCTTCAGCCAAAGCTAAACTTATATCATCCTTCTGCTTAAGTAGTTTTTCTCTATCTACATCCATTTTCTTTACTAATGAAGCTTTTAGAGCTTTTTCATGCTTCTTCTCTGCAGAAACCTAGGCAGCATCTTCTAAAGATTGTACTTGATCATCTACCACTATGCAAAGAAGTTTTAACTTGACTAGCAAGGAATCTATACTGGGAAGGTTTGTACCAGGAATTAGATTGGAAAGAGTGTCAACAACAAGCTGAATGACATCCTGTTCTTTATTTTTCCTCAATTCTTCCAGTCTAACCTGTGCTAGTTGAATGCTCCTCAGTAGCTCACTTTCATCAACCAATTGAGTAAGACAGGCAAGAGTCAAATTAATGGGACTGGTGGGATCAACCTGCTTGGCTTGATCTCTGGCTGCCTTAGGAGTCTATCCTCCTTCCTTTTCCTTGATCTCCTCTTGTCTTTTCTTCTCCTCTTCTTCTTTTTCCTTGGCTACCTTGTCGGCCTTTTCTTTCTCCTCTTCCACTCTCTTCTTCTCTTCTTCTTTCTTCTACTCTTCTTCCCTCTTTTTCTCTTCATCCTTTTTCTTCTCACCTTCCTTCTTCTTCTCCTCTTCCTCCTTCTTCTTCTCATCTTCTTTCTTCTTCTCCTCTTCTCCTCTTCCTTCTTCTTCTCTGCTTCCTTCTGTGCTCTCTCTTTCTCTTGTCTTTCTTTCTCCGCTTTCTCTTTCTCTTGTTTTTCTTTCTCCGCTTTCTCTTTTACCAGTTTCTCTTTCTCTTGTTTCTCTTTTTCTAGTTTCTCTTTTCCTTGTTTCTCTTTTTCCACTTTCTCATCCTTTTCTTTCTCTAGTCTCTCCTTTTCAGCTTTCTCCTTCTCTGGAGTGGTGTCCTCAACATCTAGTGCATCAATATTAATGGGTTCATTTTGAACATCAATTGGTTCATTTTGATCTGCTATTCTTTCACCTAGACTATCAATGATTTCATCTAGTTTGGTTGTGGATAGGTCAGGCTCTTGCTCAGCCAGTCAATTAGCTTCAGATACTTTCTACATTTTGACAGCTTCTTTAACCTACAGATGAGTGTCTTTTTCCACTTCATAGGTTTTGCCACTGAGTAGATGAAGTCTTCTTTTTTGCATGAAAAAGATGCCTTTGTACCGATTAAGAATCTCATATAATTTTGAATTAGAGGCATCAGGAAAATATTAGGAAAAGATTTCTTCCCTAATTTCTTGCTCCTTTTCAATGACAATGCACCATTTATTATCCAAATAATTATACAAATAATTAGGAATAATAGGTTTAATGTCAATCGGAGACCGATCATTATCACACAAATATTTAATGACCTCTAGTTCTACTTCTTCCTTTTCACTATTGCTAAGATCATCAAAATAATCCTTTAGATCATCAAGTACTTTCATTTTAACATTCTTCATAATTCTTTGAAAGTGAGTCATAGGCTGGTAAGAAGCAACATGTATATTTACCGGTGCAGACGTTGCTGGTACATTATCGGTGGACTTCGTCTTCTTGTTTGATTGTCTTGTCTTCTTGATTTCTACCTTTGGTTCAATGTCTTCTGAATTCGGTGAATTATTCCTGGTTTTTCTCTCTCTTTCAAATACCTTTGGTAGAATAGACTCTGGTTTCTTTTTAGCTGGTGACCTCTTGGTCACTCTAGGACTGGCAACAAATTTAAACGGTGTCGATGTTGATGGCACTGCTTTACTCTTTTTATGATTCAGTACTTCAATAGATTTGATCCTCTCAGAGTAAGTACCAGTCCTCTTCTTCTTTGGATCCAGTGGTGAAGCAAGTAGGGTAGAGGCATACCCTGTGAGTATATCATTTACCACTTCATAGCCTATAGGCTCAACTTCATCTTCTCTAGGCTCAACTGCTTCCATTATGCAGTGATCCACTTTGATTGTGAAACAAATATCCTCTTCATACTTTTTAATCAGATCACCTCATATTCTCATTCTCTGGTTCATCTTTAGTCTAAACTCATCAAAATACCTATTCAGGGTCTTCGAATACGTAGTTCCCACTACTTGTAGACTCTCCTTTATTTGTGTGGAAACCGGTAGGTCACTCGATCATTGAACATCACCAACTCTTGGAAAATATCCTTGAAAATAGAAAAACAAACCAACAAGCAGTAGACAAAACTTAAACTTCAGAGTTTTGTCCACTTTCATGGACTTTAGGTTCTCCATGAGTTATTTCTGCATGCAGGTACATAAGTCACATTTTGCATTCTCCTTGATCATCCTATAAGCGACATGCACCACAACTGTAGGAACATAATTCATTCTACTAGCATAGAATACTCTATGCCCAATTACTATGCACACATATTTCACCAAGTCATCTTTAATGGTGTTTATAGTCATTGCCCGCTGATCGCTCATAGAATCGGTGAGCTCTATCACTTTGGTTTTGGTGATCTTGCAAAGAACAGGAACTTCCCCAATATTGCAGAAACCGGTCACAGCATGAATTGCCTCCGATGTAATATCACGATTTTTCTCAAAGTACATCTTATCTCCATGAATCCTACTAAGAATAATCCTAATGTGTTCTTTTGTAAATTCCTTGATAAAATATACTACATTGTAAAGTTTCTTCTTCTCGATTACATTGTACTCAGGTTTAATCTTCTTATCATTTCTACAGAATAGACTCAGCTAGGAGTGAATCACTAGAGACCCTAGGTCTTCTAGTTTGCAATAAATATATCCTGAAACATCCCCTTCGACAATGACTCTGGCGGGAATTTGAGATAGGGCATTGTACTTCACCTTCCTCCTAAGAAACTCAGATAATTCCTCAGGTTCAGTAGAACTAGAAGGGATTTCAGATGTAGAAGACATATCAAGATAATACCAAATGATGAGACTGATTCGACAAGAAATACCTTATTATTACAAACTAGGGTTCGCTGATGTCAAACACAACACACTTTTCCAAAAGCTTGTTTTACCACTCTGACCTCCACTCTGAATGACTGCAAAAATCTTATGCAATATATCTTCCTGAATTCTTCTGAATGCAATATGAATAGCTCTTGTTGCTTGGCTCAAGCTAGAGAAATTCTTCTTTGAAAATAGGTAAGTAAAAATGATGATGAAAGTCACTTTTAAATATGTTCCTACTTACCATAATAAATGCATCACCATTAGGGCACAAACCCTAACTTTTCCTTTTACCACTTCATTTCTTCTATCGGTCGACAGGTAACCAATACCGATAGAGTCACTTTACCGATATACTCCGGGGGTTCGACACATTGTTACTAATATGTTCCCCCTAATCTTTTTGAAGCTCAATTTGCCAATTCAGAGATCTCCACACTAGGTGTGGATACTGGTACATCTTGTGTCTTCTCTTCAGATTTATTTTTCCAATTTTTATCCATATCTTCCTGAATGGTTTCAACATCAATCTTCCCTTCGGGGTCGATTGGTATGTCTTCTGATGGATTCTTTCTCAGTTTGCATGCTCTGGTAGTGTGTCCCGATTTGTTGCAATGATAGCATACCATACCAGATGTTCTCCATGGTCCGGTGTTCACATTTCCATTCTTCCTTCTACATGTTGTAGTAGTGTGACTGCTACCACAATAGATCAAACAAGTTGCTCTCCAACTGTTTGCCGCTCCATAACCATTTGACCAGTGGTCATAGGTTCTGTACCGGTTTGGGTTTTGGTTCATAGGAGGTTCTAGGACAACTCCTTTAGATCTTGGTGCATAACTTCTAGAGTTGTTCATAACTGACCTACACTCAAAAGCTCTATGCCCAAACTTGTTGTATGCATAATAGTGACCATTAAATTTACCAGTTCTAGCCACATTGTTTTGTATGTAAGTAAAATTATTGTAAGCCTTGTTCCTACATACATTGGTAGTATGTCCTTCCTTATGATAGTTGAAGCATACATGTTTAAACTTTGGCTTACCTTTTCTCTTGTTGTTGTTCTTAGGTGCTGATTGCTCCTTTGGTGCATCATTCTTGGTTCCAGAGTTTTCACCTTCCTCATATGCAAAGAAACTAAGTCCATTGGTATCCTTTTATGGCTTCACTGATTCCAACTTTTGTTCTAGTTTAGCAGCACTCCGGTTGAACTTTGCAATTATCTCCTTTGATTCAACAAGTTCCTTGGAAAGAGCATCATTGGTTTTCATCAAGGTTTCATTTTGAGAGATAGTAGCATTGAGGTCTGCTTGTATTTCTTCTTTCTCTTCATTACCCTCTTGTAGATGAGCGGTGATGGTACCAATCTCTTGTTTCAACTTAGAGATCTCATGCTCCTTGTCCTTCACTAAATCTTCAGCTTTTATTCTGTTTTCCAGCTCCTCACTCATGCTGATAGTCAGTCCTTCAAACTCCCTCCTTAGGTTAGTTTTGGATTCATTTTGCTTCTCCACTTCTCCAACTAGGGCCTCCATGTCTGCTTCACGGGAAGAGTTGTTTTCAGTAAATTCCATCAATTGCTCAACAAGTTCTCTTCTCTTGGCTAACAAGGCTTTATACTTGATTTTGAGTTCATCATAGGCTCTCTCAGACTCAGTCAAACGGTGAGTGAGTTCCCTCATGGTGTATTTCCCCATATCTCCTTCCAAGTGGTTAGACTTGTAGAATGGTTGGCTTTGATACCAACTGATGAATACTAAGAGGGTGGGGGGTGAATTACTATGCCTAAGAACTTAACCAAACACTTAAATAATTTTCTAGCAAACTGGTGTAGTAGTTTAAACAACAAACTGGTTAAAATATAAATAAGCCAAATAGAAAATAGAGAATTCACCCACAAAAGCACAATCACCATAACACAAGATATTTTGACGTGGAAACCCAAATGGGAAAAACCACGGTGAGTAAAACTCACAAGTCAACTATCTGCAGAATAGTAACCAAACCAGTTAAGGCCTTACAATGTTCTTCACCAGAACAGATCTTGTTAGGAATCTAGATCTTTGTTAGGAGATAAGTCTTGTTAAAGACTACCCTGTTAAAGGATTTCAGATCCATGACTGTGAACCACCTTGTTAGAGGATTTACAATAGGCTTAGTTGGGCCTACCTAGTTAAGGGTTTCAGGCTTATCGAAGAGATTAGTAATCAACAAGTAAATGATCTAGAAGATAGCACAGAATCCTTGATTAGATCCTTGATAGTTCTCCGTTAATGCATTATAGCATTACTTCAGTCTTCTATCCTTTGCACTCACAAGATCTGCAGTGAGATACCTATTTCGTATAGACCTAATCTGCTCTACAATATTGACACACATCAATCCTTCAAAACCCTAGACATGATATCCTCATATAGGAATCTGATTTCATGTTGGTCCAATAAAATTAGAATACAATTTCCTAGGTACAGTGCATCTAGACATATTTGGTAACATGACATAGAATCACCACTAAAGTGTTGGTGGATGATAACTCATCACACTTTATAATTATACTGGTTTGGCACCATATACCAATTATCGGTTTAACGAATAAGACTGGAAAATTGGAACATAATGTTCCGATCAAAAGATTAACTACCACTAGGGGTCATCATTCTGCTTGAGATCTTCATACCGCTTGAGGTCTTCATACCGCTATGACCTGTAAGCTTCTTCTTCAAGGCACCGATAGTCTTCAACAAATAAAGACTATACATACATTGACATATAATACCGGTGTGAACAACACAACACATATTACCAGTGGAGAATAACTCATACATAAAATAAGTGTGTGTCCATCAATGACACACACTTAGAGGTATCGTGGGGTAATAAAAGAAGAAGCATGGGATGCTTCCCACCATCCCATGCCATTATGGATGAGTTAAAGATAGTCATGTGGGGAAATGCAAGGTGAAGCAAGATATGTATCCCACTATCTCGCGATACTAAGTAAGACAAGATGATGATTGCATGGGGAAACATGATGATAGCAGAAGAATGTTCCCACTATCCCGCACCAATCAAGGTGGGTATGTGATGGTCATGCAAGACAAGACAGTGAAGAGAGAGAAGGATCCCACTATCCTACAGCCTACAATTGGATGTAAAGAGTAACTCGTGGGGTAAGTTAAGGCAGAAAGATGATGCATCCTGCCAGCTCGCATGATCAAAATGGGCATATAAATGATGATGCAAGTCAAAAAACAAAATGGTCAGCATCCCGCCATCTCACAACAACAGATATTAAGGTCATCATGATCCTTTGAGGTGTTTTAGTTGACACGATGGCAGCTCGATAGTCCATGTGGCATTTGACTATGTTTGACCAGGTGACTTGGATGTCATTTTGATGAAATTTGTGCATGTTGATAGACATAGGGTTTTATGTGGTGGCCAACTGACCTTCACCATGTGATCTAGACAAAGAATAAGAAGATATGAGGCTCCCTGGTGGACAAAGAATGAATCAGATATACAAAAGTCGGTGATAATGGATTCAAGTATGGTATTTGTTAGTCTTGTCTGGGTAGGTCAACATAGGATGGAAAACACATTAATGGTGACTGAGCTGCAAGAAGGTTGTGTGGCTTGAGGAAGGATTCTAGATTATTTTGGGCAAAGGAAGATTACTAAACTTAGTAATCTAAGTACAAAGAATGATCAAAAGAAAGATTGGATGTATTTACTCCAGGCGACAAATATGAGATCAAATTTAGGACAAAGAATAAAATTTCTAGAGGTGCATATCTTTGAGACAATGAACTTGAATAAAATATTCAATATTGCAGTAGAAGAAAATCTGATGTGTACAATCGATCTATTCTAGTAGAGTTGAAGAGAGATAGTGTTGTTGTTGTGAGAAAACCTGCAGAAGTAGATTGAGTAAGAAAAGATTATTCTGGAGAGTGAAGATCTAAGAAAAGATTATTCTAGAGAGTGAAGTGGTAGCAGAAAGAAGAAGGTACCCATATAGAGGACGGAAGAAAAATAGAGGAAGAACCTTGACAGACAAAGAAATTCATATAGGAGTTGAGAAAATACAACACCACAGGAGCCCAAATGATCTCTACAAGCTGAAAAACCTATTACAAGGAGAAGAAAGGAAGCAAATCATAGAAGGAACAAAAACATAGGAAAAATATGCTCCAAAAGAGAGAGCTCAATAATCTCCAAAATATATGGTCAATAATAATCCTCCTTCATACAATGAAAAGAAAGAACTCAACCTTTATTAGGTCAAGAAACCCTAAAAAGGGAAAACCTAGGTTTGCACATAATAATTAATAAAAGAATTAATTATTATGCACCTAAAGTTAGCTTAAGTGTAAAAGAGATAAAGGGAACTTAAATAATTAAACAAATATTGTTTAATTAATCAAGTAAATACTTGAATACTCTAACACCCCCCCTTAAGCTAAAACCTAGAACAACTACTAAAAGCAATAAAGATGGGTCCCGACAACAAGGCCTAATCAGGTACCCAAATATAATAAAATCTCTATGAACTAGAGAAATAGAGAAAACCACGTGGGAACAAAACTCTACTCCAAAAAGAGATGGAAAAGAACATCACTGAAGCATGAAGAACCTACAAACACTATCAAAGAGAAACTGTTGATTTGAAGAACCTCCACTGAAATAGAACATGACTAGGTAGAGAAGACTGTAATCTGCATGAGTGCCCTCAAATGACACTACTCAAATCAAATGGCAAACAAGGCAAACATTGAACTCAAAGTTACAGATGGCATGAGAAACCAAAGCCTGAAGAGCTGATCAATCGAACCATAGAAGCATTAGAAACAATAGGACAAACCTCCCCATAATGCTGAAGAGGGAGAGGGACAGGAACACTGAAAAGAACAGCCAAGAAGAACTGCAGGACGAAGAACCAGGAACATCAAAGGTGCTGAGGAAAGTACATGGTGTCATGGAAGGAACACTCACTTGACACACATCATGAGGTGGATGTCGTGAAAGGAATACTCATTGGACAAAGGTAGATAGCAAACAAGGAAAACATCAACCCCCTCATGGCACTTTATCAATAGTGCATGTACAACAAGACACACGATATGCAAGATCCCAAGTAAACAATGCATGATGGCACTTTATCTCAGTGTGTTTGCATAAATACAATGCTACAATTATAATAAGACTGGAAATAGATATGAGAACCAAAATAGAGATATCCGAACCAGACAAGAGATCCCAGGACCTAAAACAACCAAGATATCCACCAAAGTGCTGAAAAGAAAAAAAATGAATAAAATATTCATGGAGTAGAATCTGGAAATAAAACTCATATGGCTGGAAAGTACATAGCACATGCTTTATGAGAATATAATTTTTTCAAAAAACAGAGGGCAGATGCTCATTCTATGGCTCCCAGAGTACAAAAACTAGACCTCACTTTGACAGGAGAAAAAAAAAAAATCAAATAGAAAAATTGGAAAAAATTACCAACATGATGAGGTTTGGCTTGGAACTAGCTTTCCGACGCCTATTCGTTTTTGAAAAAATGACTCAGTATGCCCAAGATAAGGCCAAAAAACCAAAATGTCCCCTGAAAGAGGCAAAAAAGGTAGTCAGGTGGCTCTGGCAGGCGGAGGTGGCCAGGGAACAGCGCTCCGGTGGTAGTTGGGTGGTTCTCCAGTGGCCGGGAGGAGCTCCGGTGGTGGCTGGGTGGCAGAGCCAGGGCAGCCATCAACGAGGGAGAGCACCGACAGAGTGGTGGTTGAGCTCTGGCGGTGGGTTGTAGCGGAGGAGGTGGTCGGCAGTGCTGCAGGCGGTGGCCTGGGCGGTGGAGCTAACTGAGCAGGGCAGTGAAGCTAGGTGTGGTAGTGGTGTTGCAGGTGGTGGCCGGTAGCAGAGGAGGTCGGGCCATGCGAAACGGGGTGTAGGGAGGCCGGAGGTGAGCGGTGGGTCGAGGAGCCGAGGCCGGTAGGAGGCCGATGGCCGGGGGCCGACAAGGAGCTGGAGGTTGGCGCCAGTGGGGGTCAGGGGCCAATAGGGAGCCAAAGGTAGGACCCAGCCTAACAGGGTGGCGAGGAAGCCTACAACTTGGCAGGGGGCCCCACGGTACCTTGCGTACCGTGGGGTTGCGCCCCCAAAAAATTTTTGCAAAAAACAATTTTTTTTTCAAACCCTATTTTCGCCTTTTTTTCTTCTTTTGATTTTTTTTTGATAAAAAATCAATATGTGGCCTGCATGTCGTAAAAAGGCAAAATATTTTTTTTTTTTGAAATTTTTTTCTCGATTTGCGTGCCAGGGCCGTATGGCCTGGATCTGAGAAAAAAATACTCCCAGAGACTCAGGAACCAAAATAGGTCAAATTTTATATGACCATAGGGGTTTTTAGGCCTTCTGAGCACCATGGTGAGGTCTGTTTAGGCCCAAAGTGCTTAGAAAAAACCTATCCTTAGATGCATAAAAAACTTTCTGAAACCCCAGATCTGCTTCCAATGCAAAAATTCTCAAAACAAGAATAGGTAGTTGCAGATCTGAAGCTCTAATACCATATAGGAGTTGAGAAAATACAACACCACAGGAGCTCAAATGATCTCTACAAGTTGAAAAGCCTGTTACAAGGAGAAGCAAGGAAGCAAATCACAGAAGGAACAAAAACACAGGAAAACTATGCTCCAAAAGAGAGAGCTCAATAATCTCCAAAATGTATTGTCAATAATAATCCTTCTTCATACAATGAAAAGAAATAACTCAACCTTTAATAGGTCAAGAAACCCTAAAAAGGGAAAACCTAGGTTTGTACATAATAATTAATAAAAGAATTAATTATTATGCACCTAAAGTTAGCTTAAGTGTAAAAGAGATAAAGGGAACTTAAATAATTAAACAAATATTTTTTAATTAATCAAGTAAATACCCGAATACTCTAACAATTCATTCTCATGATATGAGAAATTTGTAAGTGTTACAAAACTCATTTGTAAAAAGGTTTTGTCATTGCATTGTAAGCTTTATCAAACACTATAAATCTTTGAGTGGGTGCTCAGAGCAAGGATAGGTGCTCATAAAATCAGGGGTTGGTGCTCTTTGGATTGGTGTCCTAAACTTTGTAAATTGTTATTTACTATGAGGATGTATTGGAGCAATAGACTCCAACAGCTATTCTCACCAAGGTTTTTCCCACTTTGGGTTTTCCTCATAAATCTAGTGTTGTAGTTTATTTTATGTGTGTGTGTGTTATTGATTAATTTGTAGTCTAAGTATTAGCACACATAGTTAAAATTTTAAAACACCGATTCACCCCCCTTCTCAATGTTCATTTGTTTTCTTCATAGCTAAACCAGATAAGAGCATTAGAATATGCACAAATTTTAAAGATCTCAACAAGGCTTGTCGAAATGATGATTTTTCTATACCTAGCATAGACACCATTGTATACTTAACAACTAGACATGCTATGCTCTTGCTCATGGATGGTTTTTCAGATTATAATTAGATGAAGGTAACACTAGAGGATCAAGACAATATAGCTTTCACATGCCCATGGGGTACATATAGTTGGAACATCATTCCTTTTGGATTAAAGAATGCAAGAGAAAATTATTAGTGTGCAATGACTATAATTTTTCATGACATGATGCACACATTCATGGAAGAATATGTAGATGATCTTCTAGCTAAATCATTCGCTAGAGAAGTACATTTGGCAATCTCAAATAAAATCTTTCAGTGGTTAGAATAGTTCAGTGTATGACTGAATCCAAAGAAGTGTGATTCAGAGTCACATTAGGAAAGCTCCTAGGATACATAGTATCAGCTAAAGGCATTGAGGTCAATTTGAAAAGGGTCCAAGAAATCATGGAGATGCCACCTCCCAAAAATATCAATCAACCAAGATCTATACATGGAAGGTTGGAATCCATCAGAAGATTCATTGCATAGTTGGCTGACAAATGCCTGCCTTTCACCCATCTACTACACAAAAATATTCCTTTCGGATGGGAGGAAAGATGTGAAGAATCCTTTTACCAATTAAAGTAGTATCTCATGAATCCAACCATATTGGTACTACCAATGGCCTAAAAACCACTTCTACTCTACATATTAGCTACCAAAGTATCTTTAGGTGCTTTGCTAGCACAAGAGGATTCTACAAGCAAAGAAAGAGTTGTCTACTATATTAGCAGAACATTAAGAGATTATGAACTTAATTACACATTCATTGAAATGGCATGTCTAGCTATAGTGTTTGCATCCCAAAAGTTGCGACATTATATGCTAGCTCACATAATCAAGCTGATAGCAAAGATAGATCCCTTAAATATCTACTCAGCAAGGCCACTCTAACATGTCAACTCACAAAATGGATGATGATTTTGAGTGAGTTTGACATTTATTACATGGATAGAAGAGCCATCAAGGGCCAAGCAATAGTATATCAATTGGCTAAGGTGCCATTGATAGTCAATCATCCACTACATATTGAATTTCAAGATACAAATATTCCAGCAGTTACAACACAATCATGGGTACTGTACTTTGATGGATCTTACACCCAACACGGGTTAGGTGCTGGAATAATATTTGTCACTCCTCAGGGACACATAATCCCAAGATACTATAGGTTGATGTTCCCTTGCACAAACAATGTATTAGAATATGAAGCATTGTTCATTGACATCAAGGTGGCAATATAATGGAACATCACAAAGTTACTAGTTTATGGAGACTATCAATTGGTCATCAATCAGGTAAATGATGACAGTCAAACAAAGGATGACAAGATCATGCCATACAAAAGAATGGTGGATTATTTTAAGAAATACTTTGTGGATATCAAATTTGTCCAAATTCCAAGGTTGGACAACAAAGATACAAATGCCATGGCAACTATGACCTCTCTTCTACAAATACCAGAAAAGAAAAATTATTATGAATTCCTAGTGGAACAACTATTTTCCCCCACCTATGATGATCCTGATTCCCCCGTCATATGCCACCTAGTTGGTTTTGAATCCTTAATTTATGGGAAGATCTACACCTATTTGAAAGACAATACCCTCCCACCCGATCTATCCTGAAACCAAAAATTCAACTTCATCTATCAAGTAGTCCATTTTACCCTAACACTCGATACACTTTACCAATGGGGTCTTGATGGTACTCTCCTTAGGTGTTTGGAAAGTGACAAATCTAAAATTGCCTTACGAGAAGTTCATGAAGGTATTTGTGGTATACATTCAAGTAGTCCTATTCTCACCAAGAAACTTTTGAGACTAGGATACTACTAGCCAAACATGGAAAAATAATCCTATCAATTTTTTGAGAAGTGTTAGTGATGCCAAATCCATGGAAATATTATACATGCACTAACACAAGAGCTACAACCATTCACAACATCATGACCATTTGGTCAATGAGGACTTGACCTCATGGGTAAGATTCATCCCTCCTCTTCAAATGGACAGAAGTTCATAATCACAACCACTGAGTAATTTATAAACTGGATCGAAGTTGTTCCATTAACTACTATCACTGGCAAGCAAATAACCTCCTTCATTTTAAACTACATTATCTATCGGTATGACATTCCTAGTTCCATTATCACTGGTAATGGTAGACCCTTCAAGAATCAAGATGTACAAGAATTGTGTGAAAGATTCCAAATCCAGCATCAATTCTTCACACCTTATTATCCTCAAGAGAATGGCCAAGCAAAAGCTTCAAACATAATCAGTTTGAAAATCCCAAAGAGAACTATGAACGATATGGGTTGTGATTGGCATGTCCAATTAAACCCTACCTTATGGAATACCGAACTAGCATCTATACCCCAACATGAAACACACCATATGCACTTGATATGGATCATAAGCTATCTTACCAATTGAGGTCAAAATACCTTCACTCAGAGTATCAGTGAAAGGACTCATCCCTAATGATGAATACATGATAAATAGACTACAAGAGCTAGAATTTCTAGATGAGCGTTGTCAACATGATTTTGATCATCTAAAACCATATCAACAAAGAATGTCTAGAAGCTATAACCATAGGGTGAAGCCACAAATGTTTCAGGTTGGTGAGTTAGTACTAAAAGAAAATCCCCGCAATCAATAGGATCAGGAAACGAAGGGCAAGTTTAAACCAAACTGGCTAGGTCCATTTGTGATCATATCAGCATATGGATCAGGGGCATATCAACTATCTACATCAGAGGGGGACCTATTTGACAAGCCTATCAATATAATTCATCTCAGAAGATTTTACTCTTTAGTCACCCAATGCACAAAAAAGAAAAAATAATAAAATCAAAACAAAAAATACAAAAAACATCAAAAAGATTAAAAAAAAGGTGCAATAAAAGCAAGTAGTGAAAATATGGCAACATGCACTATTTGTGACTAATCGATTCTTCTATATATTAGTACATATATTGTATATTCTCTTTTTCCTATCATTATCCATATCCATAATAAAGAAGTCTTGTATACACCTCAAACATTGCAATAAAATCTCACCATGACTCGGTGATCATTGTATATATCTATAATAAAAAGTTGTGTCTAGGCTATGGGTAAAAACCTGAACTCAGTGGGGGAAATTTACTTTAAGATTATAACACGTAGGAAAAAAAAAATGAGACATGAACATAAAATAAGGATCACAAAATCAATAGTGAACATTGAAACCAAATTCCCAAACATGAACAGGTAGAATCCAAAACAAAACAAAAATCCATTAGCAGGAAGTTTTTGTCTGACAAGTAACAGAAATAAGCGTGAATGTTCATTTGTGGTAGTTTGATTTTTTCTATCATATCTTCCAAGAAACTCAAGGATGTCTTGAAACTAGAGAAGCAAGGAAGGAGTTTGATATATTTTTTTGCCTACTATTTGTGAGCGAATCCTTAATACTATGCAAATTTGTCGCAAGACGTGATTTGTAACATCATCGAGGATATTTCAGATTTGTATACAATAAAGGTTAACTCTTTCTTGTTTTATGAAAACAACACTCAAGTTGTCTTGGTTCAATTATACCTTGATACTTGTGTCATTTTGCAATATCAAAATCCATGTAAGATGTACTCAAATCATCAGGGTTTAATTATACCATCGATGTTTGTACTAACTGTTGGCAATTTGGAGGAATTGATTATGTGTTGCATTGATGTTTTCTCATTGATGGCAACACCAATTGTTTTGGTTGTTTATTAATTTTTGCTTGGTTCTGGTAGAGTGGTTGGATTATGATATTTATCTGGTATTTGGTTTATACATTCCGGTATTGGGTTTATGTGTTCCGGTAATAAGGATTTGAATTCTTAAAGTTTTGTAATTTATTGACAATTGATTCACCCCCCCTCTCAGTTGTCCTCTGGTTATTTGAGCTATCTAACAGTTGGTATCAAATCTTCTTCCTCTTTACAGAACCTTAACCACTTGAGGAAGATCCTATGGTATCTAACAGTTCAAGCTCATCAAATACATCTGCAACTATTTTTCAGAGAGAAATTCCTAGGCTTGATGGAACAAATTACATGGCATGGAAGATTTGGATGGAGACTCATCTGAGATGTCTTGGAAAAGAAATTTGGGAGATCACTGAGAAAGGACTAAAACCTTTTAATCTGACATTTGGAAATCCTCCTCCAGCTAGCTTGGATAAGGAGCTTGAGAATGATTGTAGAGATAGAGAAGCCCTTTTGTGTGCACTTTCTGATCAGCAAATAATGGGACTAACTGAAGAATCAACTACAAAGGCTATATGGGACAAATTGGAGACTCTGAATGAAGGTGACCCTACTGTTAAAATTTCTAAACTTGATGGTTACCAAATGAGGTATGAAAACCTGAAAATGGAAGAAGATGAAAGGATTACTGCTTTTATGGAGAGAGTTAATGAGATTGTTCTGGGAATTCAATATTGTGGTGGATCTCTGAGTGAAGATGAAATAGTTTCTAAAGTGCTGAGAGCTTTTCCACTAGCTTATAAGATGAAGGCTACCCCAATTAATGAGCTAAGAACTATGGAAAACACCTCTATTAATAGGGATACCTTGTTTGGGAAGTTATCTGCTTTTGAACTTGAGGAATTTGGACCTTTTGGAGTTGTAAAATCAGAACCTACTTTTCATGCATCTACATCATCTACTAGCAAGAGTGATTGGAAAGCTTTATATGTGAAGGAACTAGAGGATATGAATAAAGAAGATGAAGAGTTTGAGAAACTTCAAGCCTTATTTTCTAGAAGAGTACCTAAGGACCGGTATGAACTAAGTATGAAGGAAAATCACCTTTTAAATGCTTTGCATGTAATAAGATAGGCCATTTTGCATCTATATGTCCTGAAAGGAATTCAAGATTTGAAGAAAGAGCTATAAGATCTTTTAGGCCTAACCATGATTATCAGAACAAGCATAAGTACATGAGGAACAAAGAAAAATTAATCTTCTTTGGTGATGAGGAAGGTGTGAGCAATTCTAATGATGAATCGACACAAGATTCTGCTAGTGGATTTGGCAATGGAAAGGAATGGGTATTTTTGGCTATCAAGGAAGATAATCTGGTACCTAAAGAGAAGGCCCTTGCTACTAAAATTGAAGACAAGGATGAATGGGTGATTCACAGTGGATGTTCACATCATATGACTGGAGATAAAAGGAAGTTCTTATCTTCACAAGAATTTGATGGTGGTCTGGTTATATTTGGAGATGACAAAGAATGCATGATCAAGGGAAGAAGAAAAATATCATTGGGTGGTAAGCATAACACTGATAATGTCTATTATGTTGAAGGTTTAAGGCATAATCTTTTGAGTGTAGGACAGTTGGTGGATAAGGGATTTCAGTTATAGTTCAAGGATGGAAAATGCAAGATTATCAATAGATATAGATTGGAGATTGCAATTGGTACACAGACTAAAGGTAACATCTTTCATTTGAACTCAGGTGAGAAGACATGTTTGATAGCACAAAATGATGAGAGTTGGCTATGGCATAAGAGGTTGTGTCATGTGAATTTTGATTCAATTGTGAAGATCAGTTCTACTAAGGCAGTTAGAGATATACCTAAGATTGTAAAGCCCCATAATCCGATATGTAAGGAATGTCAAATGGGAAAACAAATCAGAACTTCTTTTAAGAGTATACAAGAAAAATCTAATGATGTTCTTGATCTTATTCATACTGATTTGTGTGGTCTTGCTAGAATCAAAAGTTTTTCAGGG
This sequence comes from Cryptomeria japonica, assembly GCF_030272615.1. Lineage (NCBI taxonomy): Eukaryota > Viridiplantae > Streptophyta > Pinopsida > Cupressales > Cupressaceae > Cryptomeria > Cryptomeria japonica. The sequence continues at coordinate 614,042,845 of NC_081409.1, read as the reverse complement.
TGATAAATATTTCATGCTAATCATTGATGACTATTCAAGAATGATGTGGGTTACTTTTCTAAGAGAGAAGTCTAAAGAATTTGAAATTTTCAAAATCTTTAAAGCTAAAGTTGAGACAAAAACAAGATTGAAGATTAAATGTTTAAGGTCAGATCAGGGTGGAGAATTTAAATCTAGTGAATTTAACAAATATTATGAGAAGAATGGGATAAAGAGATAGTTGTTTGCACCCCAAACACCTTAGCAAAATGGAGTTGTGGAAAGGAAGAAAAAAACTATCTTGGATGCAACTAGAACTATGATGATGGAAGCTAATCTATCTCATGTCTACTAGAGAGAAGTTTTAAGCATGACGATATACACATTCAACAAAGTTCAAATCAAAGGAGACACCAGTAAGACACCATATGATTTATGGTTTGTTCATACATTGATAGTTAAGTATTTTAGAATCTTTGGTAGTAAATTCTATATTAAAAGAGATGATTACATTGAAAAGTTTGATCCTAGATGTGATGAAGGAATATTTTTTGTTATTATAATGAAAGCAATGCATATAGATGTTATAACAAAAGATTGCAGAGAATTGTGGAGAGCACAAATGCCAAGGTGGATGAGCATAACAGAAGTCAAATCAAAACTTATGAGAAGGAATTGGCAGTGGAAATGATCATAAATGAACTGGTAGCACCTACACCGGAACAAAATGTTGAACCAATTACTCTAGCAGTATCATAAAATTCAATAGTAACTGAAGATCAGTGCAGAGGAACAAAAAATCAGAAGACTTCTAGGTATGTAAGGTTGAATCATTCAGAAGATTAGATCATTGGAGACAAAAATAAATGAGTGATGACAAGAAGAAGGTTGGTTGTTGATGAGGTATGTTTAATCTCTCAAGTTGAATTGACATTAGTAATTGAAGCTTGTAAATATGAATGTTGGATGAAAGCTATGGAAGAAGAATTAGACTAGATAGAAAAGAATAACACGTGTAGTTTAGTTTCCTGGCCTAAAAATAAGAATGTTATTGGAACTAAATGGGTTTTTAGGAATAAATTGAATGAAGATGGACAAGTTGTGAGGAATAAAGCTAGATTGGTTTGTAAAGGATATTATCAGAAGGAAGGAATTGATTATGGTGAAACCTTTTCACCGGTAGCTAGGATTGAAGCTATGAGATTATTTCTTGCTTATGCTGCACATAAGAACTACAAGGTTTATTAGATGGATGTTAAATGTGAATTTTTGAATGGAGATCTTGAAGAGGAAGTTTATATTGAGCAACCTAATGGATTTTCACTTTCAGATGACAAAAACATGGTTTACAGGTTAAGGAAATCTTTATATGGATTGAAACAAGCCCCTAGAGCTTGGTCTGCAAGACTAGATAAATATCTTTTGAAGTTTGGTTTCACTAAAGGTAATATTGACATTAATTTATATTATAAGATCACTGATGATGACATATTGATTAATGAAGTCTTTGTTGATGATATCATTTTTGGAGGTGAAGATAAGTTATGTATGGAATTCTCTAGCAATATGAAGAATGAATTTGAGATGTCTATGATTGGGGAGATGAATTTTTTTTAGGTTTGCAAATTACTCAAATTGATAAAGGTATTTTCATTTGTCAAACTAAGTATGCTAGAGAGTTGTTGAAGAAATTTGGGCTGGAAAATTCTAAACTGGTTGGTACTCTAATGGTTACAAGTGAGAAATTTACAAAGAAATATGCATCTGCACTGGTAAATCCTACAAGGTACAAGTCTGTGATTGGAGGTTTGTTATATCTAACTCAGACTAGACTGGATATAATGAATGCAGTTTGTATTGTATCAAGATATCAAAGTGATCCTAGAGAGAATCATGAGAGTGCAGTGAAAAGAATTTTTCAAGTATTTGTAGGGAACAACTGAATATGGTTTGTGGTATCCTAAAGATAACTTTACGTTATGTGCATATACAGATGCAAATTGGGCTGTAAATGTTTATGACCGGAAGAGCACATTTAGTGGATCTTTCTTTCTTAGAAAGAAATGTTTTTCATGGATCAGCAAAAAGAAGTCATGTACCTCTTTATGTACTGCTAAAGCTGAGTATGTTGCTAATGCTACTAACTATACACAAGTTCTATGGATGAAGCAAATGTTGAAGGATATAAAGGTGGATTGTAATGAATCAGTAGTTATTCACTGTGATAACTCTGCTACTATTGATATATCAAAGAATCTAGTATTTCATTTTAAAAAAAAGCACATTTCTATCAAGTATAACTTTTTGAAGGAGAAGGTGGAAGTAAATGAAGTCATACTGGATTATGTGAACACTAAAGAGAAGATTGCAGACATCTTCACTAAACCTTTTCCTAAAGAATCATTTGAGTACTTCAAAGATGGATTGGGAGTTTTTTCCCCTCTGGTAGAGACCTGAGTGATGTTGATTGGCATCAATCCAATATGCCTTATCAGAGCTATTAATCATTCCAGATTGAAGTGGTGGTGCTACTACTTAGGGGGAGTAGTCAACTGTAAGAATAAGAGAATTTATGATTTTTCTTTGATATTTATGTCAGATCTTTGGCATTGATGTCAAAGGGGGAGAGTTATTCTTGTGAAAAACATAAGGGAGAGATATATTCATTAAGGGAGTTTGGTTCAGAGCTTCATTGCTATATCATTTTGTGGGAGATTGTTGGATGTCTTCCATAGGGGGAGACTTGTTTGGCATTTCTTGGCACTTGTATGTTTTTCACATCTAGTGTTGCCATCAATGCCAAAGGGGGATATTGTTGGAAATTTGGAGGAATTGATTATGTGTTGCATTGATGTTTTGTCATTGATGGCAACACTAGTTGTTTTGGTTTCTTACCAGTTTCCGATTGGTTCCGGTAGAGTGGTTGGATTATGATATTGATCTGGTATTTGGTTTATGCATTCTGATATTGGGTTTATGTATTCTGGTAATAAGGATTTGAATGCTTAAAGTTTTGCAATCTGTTGACAACTGATTCACCCCCCCTCCCCTCTTAGTTGTCCTCTGGTTATTTGAGTTGTCTAACACTAACTTCCAATTTTTTAAAAGCTCAATGATGACACAAAGGGGCACCAACAATTGACTGGCAAAATGACAACCTTAGGCTTGTATTATCCATATCAATTACATTTAGTTGCATTTCATTATCATTATCCATATCAATTGCATTTAGTTGCATTTAATTATCACTATCCATATCAATTGCATTTAGTTTCATTTCATTATCATTATCCATATCAATTGCATTTAGTTGCATTTCATTATCATTATCCATATTAATTATATTTAGTTGCATTTCATTATCATTATCCATATCAATTGCATTTAGTTGCATTTCATTATCATTATCCATATCAATTGCATTTATTTGCATTTCATTATCATTATTCATATCAATTACATTTAGTTGCATTTATCATTATCATTTACATCATTATCATATCATTCAAATTACATTTCAAAAATGATCATTTACATTCATCCATTTCATTTTAAAAGAATCTAGTCACATGTGCATTCATCCATACCATTCTTAAAATTCTAGTAGCATTTACATATGCTCATATCATTTAGGTATATTTTATTATAAATTCATAACATTATCACCAAAAATATTATTGCACTCATCCCTACATTACATCATATAAGCATGCATCACATCATAATAAATGTATAATCATATAGCATCATGAACATTTATCATAGATAATTATCATAGCCAATTCATAGGTATATCCATATACATCAACATCATCAGACATAAATTTAGTACATACATATCATCATTATCATGATTACATTTTGTTACATTCATCGTCATCATCATCATCATCATCATCATTCCATTAAATTTATCATCATATCATCATACACAAGCATAGGAATCAATAAGCACATCCTCATGATACATGCATAATCATCATATCAACATGTAGGGCACATCATCATAAAATCACTCACCACATAGGAGTCAATTGCATCCATCCATAAAAGGATGAAATTCATAAGAAATATCATATAAGCATCTTTAAGCATATAAAACAAAAATTAAATGCATCCATCACATATAAAACATATAACATCACATCATCAAGCATGAGTAACACATATAGATCCAAAGGAAAATTGTTGTTGCATCTCATATAATCAACAAAAAAGGAATCACTATCAAGAGTACATAAATATCATATCCAAAATAAGAGATGCATAAAAAATGGTCAGAATCATATAAACTATCCACATGAATCAGTGTATACAAAATGATACTAAAATTGGGGCACACAAATCTATGCGTGACTATCCCTATAGGCTATAGGCCTATCTCCAGTTGTACCCAAAGTACCAGCACCTACACTACCACCACTTGGATCTCTCTTGGGGCCCATGACACCCTGACTCTTTGTACCTCACTATGATCCCACATGTCTAGAACTCTGTGTGTAGGTTTGTTCCTATCTCTCTGTTGGTACGACCTGAAAGTAAAGAGCCCTGTAATAGTCAGCCCATCTAATCTTGTATATAAGATCTCTCATCATGTCTCTTGTCAGTCCTTGGGTGGCTATCTATTGTAGGTTCTATATCAACTTCTCGACGTGGCCATATCTCTCTATTGTTGTATTAAGCTTAGTCATCAACTGAGTAGTTTGTGCATGTTCCTGTGCTAGCTGACCCTATAACCCTTATATCATCAACTATAAAGCCGCTATCTGGGCCAACTGATAATGAGACAAGACCATAATCTATACTCCTGACCACTGTGATGGCTAAGGATCTTAAGCCACTTGCACTGGTATATCCTATAGAGGAGCTGATGCTGGAGGCATATATATCTGCCTCCTTCGAATCAGTAGTTTCTCCTCCTCTATCTCTGAGTTAGAATCATCTCCTCCATAACCCTTGGCACCACCAATATCTTGTCCCATCTACAAAGGTCTACCTCAGCTTGCATCTCTACAACCTCCACCTCAACCTACATCTCTCCAACCTCCAACCTCCACCCTGACCTACATCTCTCACTGTGCCCCCTCTCCCCATCCTACCTCAACCTCTCCCAAAGTCCCGACCACCCACTACTTTCTATCCCCGAGGATATGATCAGTCCTTGTTATCGTCGACTAACTTTGAAGGTGGTATCAGCTCTCTTGGGCTTGCCCTATACTGCGCCTATTGTGTTGTCATACCCCAATCTGTCACATGTAGGACCATATCCAATGTAGACTAAGGTAATGCATAAAAATCTATTTAGGTTGTCTAAAAATTAAGCGTTGGACCCCAATCTTCTCTATCCTTGTGCATACTTGGGCATATAAGGCAAAACCTTGAGGCATCCCTTGGGTCCAACCAAACTGCTTCAACACATGAGTCAAAACAATCTCTCTATAATTTAGGGTGTCCTTCCTATCAAATATAGACTCTGCATCAGCACTAGCAACTCTTTAGCATCCTCCTAGTAGGCCTCACAAACAAGGTATGAACTCCATATCACTTGATCTAGATCATCTAGAGCCCATCTCCAATACTCTAGTTTCCTAAGCATTGCTTGGGAAACTGTGTGCCTATAAGCATATTGGTAGGGTTGTCTTGGTGCTCATGATCTCTTTACTATAGGCCACATCACTACTATGTTCTCCTAGGCCCAGATCTATAACAATATCAACCCCACCAATAAACTAGCTACTCTATCATAAACTACCTGGTGCAAATTAAGATATAGGTGGGCTAGGGTGCAGATCTCCCATGCATACCAAGTACCTTGTGTGACTATCCACTCTAACACATGGCCCCATCCCACTACAAAACCAGGAGACCTCCTATCAAGACATAGGAAGCTTCCCACCAAAACTACCAATATCGACAAAAATGGCATATACATCTCCACCATGTACTCCCATAGGATGTCGGGTCCCTTGATCTATTCATCTCCAAACATTCACTACAATGTCACTGCACCTCCTACCTCATGACTACCATACTATACTAACTCTTCTTAAATTAGAATCCAAGGAATCTTATATACATCCTCGAAAGTCATTGTGATCTCTTTAGTAGGTATATGGAAGTTTTGTGGTTTTAATGCCACCCCTCCACTAGGGCAGTCAACAAAGCTCTGTTCATCTTATAATCAGGCATGAACAGAACATGAGACAACCCACAAGAATAAATAATGGTTATGTTTGCATTAGTAAGGTCTCCTCTCATGGAAAAGGTCTTTGAGTAGCACTCCTGAGACATCAGTACACCTGTGAGGCCCTACCCTGAGCCGTCATAGAAATTCAGTTATTTTCATGTTGGACCTACTATTGATACTACATTTTGATGCATTATGGGCATAGATTTTATATGATCAAGTGTTTGGAAAACATTGATATGATTATGTCATTACTTTGATTTGCAGTACTTTGCTTTGATGCTAGAAAATTATGGATGCGTGCTCTATAAATGATTTAATTCCATGATGATTATGATGATGCCATTTAGTAGATTATTTTATGTGGATGTTATTAGATAATTGAAAACTTGATTATTATAAATGAAATTGTATGCGATGTCTGAATTGTATTCTTTCCATATGGTAATATTATATGTGATTTTTGGAATTACTAATGTGCAAAGTGAGATGTGCAAGAAAATTATCCATGTGACCATGTAAACTATTTGGAGAATCAAGCCTAGACCTATGTGCATTTGTGAAGCCAAGGGTTGTCTATTTGGAGAGACAACACCTTGTTTGTGAATGTGTTTTAATTTGTAAATGTTATGCTTGGATGTGTGTTTAATTTGAAAACTATTTAATTTATAAATTCCAAAAAAGGGACATTTGCCATGTGTATTTTAGTGATGTGTACTTTTTGTGGTGTCACTTGACACATGTGTTGTAAGATGAGTTGGCAATAACATGTCCCTTTGGAGGAAATTTGTTTTACCAATGCATTTTTTTTCAATTATCCTAGTATGGTCCCAAGAAAGTCTTGGATAGGGAGCCATTAGAAAGGTCAACTCAGGGTTGACCCGTAGATAAACTTTGGGTGAGTTTCTAGGGGGTTAAACTAACTCCTAGGGTCAAGTTAGGGGCATTTTTAGTGGGCCATATGATGTACCTATGGATGAAGGCCAAATTTAGCCATGTGTCCACTCCCTAGGGACTATTTAGTCATCCCAAAAGTTGAGTTTTCCAAGTTGGCCGAATTTCAACTTTTGAGGAGCCTACCAAGGTTAGACAACCCTCCTCATGAGTGACATTTCTCTTCCCCATTCCTTTTACCTTTTGAGGTGTCTTGGCTAAAGAGTTTGTAAGGTGTTGGAAAGACCAACCTATGAACATCCTTCACCCTTCCCAAGTGGGTTGGAAAGAGTGAGGAGTGTCTTCTTAGGGAATAGTTTGGAAGGGAGAAGTTTGATCACCCACTCTCCATTTTGGAGACTTAGATTTTTGAGTAGTTTTTGTAAGTTTTTGGCTAAGTCTTGAGGGGAAAAGATAGTGGATTTGGGAAGCTCTTCTACAAGATTCATCACCCTTTTGGCAAATTTAAGGTTGGTTGTTTTCCTAGCTCATGTATGTTGTTGTATTTTTTAAAAGATTGCTTGTTATAGTTGTTTTTCATTGTTGATATCTTAATGTGTTAGGAAGATTGTTGAGTTCTTCCTTATGTGATTCTTTATTTTGTTATTGTGATTCTTTTTGAGTTTTGATTTGGGATTTTTCAAGGCCAAACTCAACCTTGGGAGGGTAGAGTGGTATTGGGATGAACGGTTGTTTGACAACCTATGAGTGTAGAGACTCACTTTGGAAGAGAGTGATTTATAAGGGGTTATGGGATCCTTGCTGCATAGTGTTTTGTTTATGCAATGGGGGTCATAAGAGGCATTTGTTGGCTTGTATGCCTTGGGGGACATAAGGAATTATTGGGAAAAGTTTGGAACTTGTGGATGTGTTTATTTTGTAGCCTTGCAATGGCATTATGGTCTTCTAATGGCATTTTGTTTATCCTTGGGTTGGGAGTGTTAATGTTTTTATGAGTTTTCTTGCTTGCATGTGTTTTGAATGTGTGTATCCCATCTAGCCTTGGTTCTCCTAGCTTGGGTGTGGCTTCTTGTAAGCCTAGATTGGGAGGTGAGCATCCATGGTCACAACCTACAACTTTTAATTGCAGGTTTGCTTGGGAAGAGATTGGAAGGGAAGCTGAAATGGTCCTATTGTTTATTGTATTTTAGTTGCAGAAAAGAAAAAGACTTTCTTATTGTATTTAGTTGCAAAAAGAAAAAAGAAAAAAATTCTTATTGTATTTAGTTGCAGAAAAGAAAATGTAAGTATTGGAATAGTTTTTAAAGATGTATTTTAAATTTGAAGTATTTATATTTTTGCAAAAAGAAGAATACATTTGTTGATTATTTATGTATTGATATAGTTGCTTGAAAAATATTAAGAAAGATATTATATTATGTTTCTAATTGTTATTGAAAAAGGAAATGCAAAGTTAAATGTCAATAGAAAAGTCATTTTTAAATAGAAATGAAATATTTGTTTACATCTATAGTTCAAACTCAAAGGAAGATAGATATTTTAGAGTGTGTATTATTATTGCACATCTTGTTGTTTATGTATTAAATGATTTTTAGAAAAAGTTAGTTGTAGTTGTAAATGAATAAAATTTTGTCATATTTTACATTCTGTAAAAGCATGTTAGTGAAAAGAAAAGAAATCTAGATATAGAGTTATCTAAATCAAAATGTTAACTATATGTTATTGATAAAAAAAAAAGAAAACAAATTTACTCTATGTTATTTAACATACCCCGCTAAAATGCTTTGGAAGAAATAGATTTAAAACAAGATATATATATATATATATATGTATATGTATATGTATATGTATATGTATATGTATATGTATATGTATATGTATATGTATATGTATATGTATATGTATATGTATATGTATATGTATATGTATATGTATATGTATATGTATATGTATATGTATATGTAAATGTAAATGTAAATGTAAATGTAAATGTAAATGTAAATGTAAATGTAAATGTAAATGTAAATGTAAATGTAAATGTAAATGTTGTATTTATTCTAAAATAAAATGATTAATACATATTCTACATCAAAGTTGAAATGTATAGATTTAATAAACTATGGGAAACCTGGAAATAAAGGAAATGTTAATTTATTCTAAGTATTTTGATTTTTTCATATTAAAATCCTGAGAACAGTTTGGAAGAAAAAATAAAATACTCATGTATATATATGTACCCTAAAATATAGATCATAATGCTTGTTGTTAAAACCCAAGGATGTATATATATATATATATATATATATATATATATATATATATATATATATATATATATATATATATATATATATATATATATATATATATATATATATATATATATATATATATTAATGTTTTATTAAAAATAAATAAAATAATATATATATATATATATATATATATATCACTAGTACATTCGGAGCTGATTTCCGATGGTCGTTTGTCAGATTTTCGACAAATTTTTGTTAGAGTGTCGACAAAATACACTATCGAAAACTCAGCGTCGGATTGGTTGATGATGCCATGCCCGTCGGAAATTCGACAATCCAATGGACTCTGCTGATGGTCAAAGAAGTCATCGGTCGAAAGCTTGGTATTCGTCATAATTCCGATGATGATCATTTTTATAAAAAAAAAAATAGTTATCATCGATATAAAAGAGCCATCAAAGGAAGGAAATGCCGAAAGGACTCACCGAAGATAATAACTTCATCAACAAAAGATATCAAAGAAAGTAGAGAGGGTCTTCATCGACGGGAAAAGTTCTCGAGGAAATAATACTATCGATGCAACATAAAAAGGACCCACCGAAAGGAGCGTTTTCATCGAAAGAATAATATTGATCAGACAAAAAGAAGCTACATAGATAAAAGATATCGATGAGGATATAGGTTTTGAGGAGGTTAAACTTCATCGACAAAAGATATCAAAGAAAGCAAAGAGGGTCTTCATCGATGGGAAAAGTTCTTGAGGAAATAATACTATCGGTGCAACATAAAAAGGACCCACTGAAAGGAGCGTTTTCATCGAAAGAATAATATCGATCAGACAAAAGGAAGCTACATCAATAAAAGATATCGATGAGGATATAGGTTTCAAGGAGGTTAAAAGGCATGTTCTTGATATGCGTGGTTTTGCTGATGTAACTTTATCGGTGAAGAACGATAAGGGAAAATAAAGAAAAGCTTCAGTGAGATAATAGACTCATTCATCGATGGGGCATAGTGATATCGATGAAAAAAGTATTTTGATGGAAAAATAAAGGAGGACACCGAAGCGCAAGGTTTCTTCGACATAAGACCCAATGGATATCAGATATGTTTCGATGAGGAGACAACCATACTGACCGAATATAGTATTTTGATGAAGGGAAAAAATACTTGATCGAAGTAATATTCGAAACAAAAGTATTGTCGATAGAAACAAAGAGATCGATGGACTAAAGAAAAAAATGATCGAAAGACATATCCTCATTGAAATGATTATTGATTGCCGCAAAAATCATAAACAAATTCCAGGGAAGGTCACATCACCATTAAATTCAAACATGTGCCTGAGTGACCACTATCCAAAGTGCCATTACTAACTGATTAAGTATGCCATAAGTAGTGGATCAACCATAAAAGGGCACAACATTAAGGAATTCACAGGCGACGAACTGAAAGCAGGAATTGGGCAAATTCACAGATAAAGCTCAGTAATTCCAAGTAAGTTGTTTGCACACAGACCTCTTTTTCAAAATTCAAATGGAATCATCATCTAAAACTAATAAGACCAGAAAGGGAAAAGAACCTATCGCTGAAGAAGAAAAACCTAAAAGACAGAAAAGGGAAGGGCATTCTTTGGCCCAGGACCTAATTGACCAGTGCCCATCATCCAGTTTGAGGTCCAAGAAGATTAGAGCTGATGAGGAAGGCCTGGAGGACTGGTTTGAGGATCTTGGAGACATATGGATAGAGTTGAGAGGGTATGAATTATTCATAAATGGGTACAATAGAAGAGTTGCCCCTCAACCTATCAACCTATCAACAATTTATGGTGATTGAACTTAGGAAGGTTAGTTGTGGCTAATGTATTCATGAATGTGGAACTCATGAAGGCATTGGCAAACAATTATGACCCTAAAACCAGGACCATATATAACTACATGGATGAGCCAATTCTTGCAATCACAAAGGAGGTTATTTACACCGTGTTCAAGTTGGATTGGAGATTTGAAGAATAGATTGACCTCAAGAAGTTAACAAGTGAATATTTTAACCTAGAGCACATTTACAAAACGTGGAGGCTCCCTATACATAGACCTAGGAATGCAGGGTCTTTAGTGCCACTAGCTCAAGATGACAAAGCTCCCTATGATGTCAAATCTTTCCATCCATATTTCAAGTATACCTATTACTGTGTTGCCCAAGTGCTAGGGATAAAAGCCCATCCTTTGATGGATATTGCATCCATGGTCATTTGTGTCGATTTGCAGTCTAAGGACCCCCGCTTCTTTGATTTTTCTACTTATTTGGTTGAGTTTTTGAATCATGGGTTAGAAAAGTTAAAGGGGGGTGTCATCAATGTTCATTTCAAGCATTATTCCTTACTTATGCATATGCTATTGTATGTGGGCCAAGATGAAGGGTTATGGCCAGAAGAGTTATATGTCAGGACATATGACAATGCTAGAATGAGAAAACCAATGCAACTATGGGTTTCTTCATGGGACCAGAGGTATGTGAATAATCAATATTAGCATTTTGAGGAGTTCTTTGTCAAGCCATTATATAGACTATTGGGATGCTCATGCAATCATGCCCTTGCACCAGAGGTTCAAAAATTCCTAAGACCAAAAGATTTCGTTGAAGATCCCTCAATTGAACACAATTGGGGAGATTGGTATTGTTTTTCAGACTGCACACAAGTCAGGGTATACAAGTTCAAAGGGAGACCATACTTACTACCACTTACAGTCCCAAACAGAGTGCCTTGTCTAGAAATTGTGAGGCAAATGTCAATAGTTAGTACAGAACATCTGATAAGCCATGGAAAACAATCAATTGTACCTAGGTTGTTAGTATTTTTCAGATTTTATTGTGAAAAGTTCAAAGAGTTATGGCCTGCTGTAGACAAAATTGGATTATTATGGCATGGCTATGGGGGATCCAAGACCCAATTTTGATCCTGAAGGATACATAAGGATAGCCTGGTCATCACAAAAGCTGAAGGTTGGAGAGCATAAATCTTACCTACCACATGACCTCATTAAGAACATTGGTAGAGAAGAGGCCAGAGTGAAGCGAATAAAGTTTGAGAAAGCAATGCAAGCTTATAAATAAAAGCTTTATAGAAGGAAAATGGATGAGAATGTGCTACAAAATATTGTAGACCCCTTGGAGTTGGTCAACAAACTTGTGGAGCATGAATTGGAAATACTTGAGGGAGTCCCACCTCATGTTTTTAGGGATTACATTGATACTATTAGGGATATAGAGCCTTTGGCTCATATGTCTCCTTCTTCCACATCTGGCATCATTCCATTCACTCCTTGAGAGGATTACCCCCTGGCTATGCAGAGGATACACTGATAGACTTGGCAATAGGACAACTGAATGTCCAAGAAGTGGCTGACATCAAATTCCTGGAGCATGAGGATTTCATTACTGATAGTGACTTCATTGCTTCCAAGGAGTTCACTGCATTCCTCTATCAACATAAAGGATCTCAAATTAGGAATAACATGAGAAATAGTGAAGAAGAGTAGCAACTTCAAAAGTTACAAGAGGAGATGGATCTTGTGATGAGAGAAATGACACCTAAGAAGGGAAGACAATTGCTTAAGGAGGCTGGTGTGCTATTATACTTTGGATGGGACATGAACTCTGCCTTGTTGTTTGATGGATTCCTCAAGAAACAGGACCCAAGTAGGCAAATGATGCCAAAAGAGATTGATAAACCCTTTAGAGGATTAGGATATGATCTAGATCAGAAGGCTCTTCTATAGTGGGCTATCTATCCCAAAGATAAAAGACCTATATTGGTTGATACAAAAGAAGCTTTTGGACATTTGATGGTGCAGCAGGTTGGAAAGACTGGCCCTAGAACAACTGCCAAACTAAATTTGGTTGTCGCTAAACTGAACCAAGATCAGATAGAGTTTCTGGTCCAAGAAAATTGTACATACAAAAGCCTATATGAGAAAATTGATGAAGAAAAATAGAGGCTGCAAGCAAGATTGCTTCAGATTGATATAGGTACTAGTCAAATAGGGATGACATGCGGTGTTGACAGAGATGCCATGGATACCTTGACAGACGCTATGTATTGGAGGAACAGGGCTGAAAAGACATCTCGGCAACTAAAAAAGGAACAACAAAAGATGGATAAGTTAGTTCTCGAGGTCGTTGACCATAGATTCAAAAGTATGATGCAGGTTGCATAAATCTATTGGAAGACATACACTAGAACAGTCAAAGCTGTGAAAGAGCATGAAAGGCTCAGGTCTCGGTTGGAAGGCTTGACGAATGACAACAGTCTGATGAATCCAGGTGAGAAAATTGAAGCTAAGGCTCACTTGAAGTCCCATGATGAATTGGCAAATCAATTAAGGAAAGAGCATCACAGGCTAGATGATCGGAATACCCCTAGGGTGCCCTGTTTTTATAGTAATGGTGAGTTAGTATCGTTGGAACAGTGGAAACAAGAGTTTAGTGATGAGAAGAATCGAGCAGTTGCAGAGTTGGATTGGGACAAATATTTGTCACTTTGTGTTAACAATATTCTATCCAATCATTTCCAGATAGAAAGTGACATGAGGACACTAAACAATGACGTTCTAATGTATAAAGATGATAAGTACATTGAACACATAGGAATGCTGAACTTGTTTATCTTCCAAATTGTTAACAAAAGTGCTAATTAATAATTATGTGCTGAAAAGCCACGATGTTCGGTGATAATGTATACCATCATATAAATGAGGGAATTTTTATAACAATAAGGATCATTAGAGAATAAGTAGAATATAGCCTTAGGCTTACTATTATACCATTTTGCGAACATACATAATATAATCAATCGTCTTTCCTTTGTGTATATGTTGTGGATTACTGCATCTTTCTGTAGGCAGTTGCTTGTGATATTATCTAAAGGAGATAAGGTTACTTGTGTTCTTCTAGTAAAAATATGTGTTTCATATTGTGGATTTGAATAAAAGATTTACTTGCGAATATAGTTTTGTATATAGTGCGCATGCATATTATCTCAACCATGGTGCGCCTGTATATGTATATAGTTTTGTTTATATGTGGAAAGCCTGAGGTTCAATGTCAAACTTGGTTGCTCTGATACCATATGCAATATTCCATTAATTCTATACTTAAAGAAAATAAATTGTGATCTATATTAAGATAAAAAATTGAGCATTTCAAAATAAAACATAACTACTTCAGTTGAAGGAGAAAACTAACTAAATGTTCTTCAACATAATAAGAATCTAACTAATTTATCTAAAAGGAAGGTAATATTTTAACGATAAAAAACATTGAACAAATATTATTAAGCTAATCAATATGAGAAAGGAATTCAAATGGCAAGTTTCATTTTTGAGGGAAGAGATAAAGGTTCAGAGGTTACTGTTATCACTGTTTAAAAAATGGGTATTCTTTTCCATAATTGGCTAAAGTCTATGAAATTCTTGGATCTGGTATGGCCTTGTGACTTCTATTGCTTTGGGTCCTAAAGAGGGTTTAGGGTTTAGGTTTAATCACTTTCAAAATGTCTGAGAAAAAACCCTTATAATTCTATTTCCGTGTTACTTTATTCACTTAAGTAATGGGTCCTTTTGTCATGCAAAGTGTTCCTCCCGTTGTTTTTTACCTAGGTGGTCCTTTTAAATGTTTTAATTTTTATTCGCCTTTAAATTGCCTTTTCTAATGACCATCGAGCCTTGTAATTGTCATGCAACTCTTAGTCAATCGAATGGCCCACGTGGATTCGCGAACTCAACATGCCCAAAAGTTACCTATCACGTAGTAGTGAAAAGGTTTGGTGGGACCCAGCAATAAGGACTTCTTTCTTGGCTAAAAGCATTCTATCGAAGTATCTAAGATTCAAATAGTATCGATGAGACCCAGTGATGTCTCATCGATATAAAAGGGGCATCAAAGAAAGCAAACACTGATGAACTTCAGAAAGGACTCATCGAAGATAGTAACTCCATCGATAAAAGATATCGAGGAAAGTGGAGATGGTTCTCATCGACAAGAAAAGGTCTTCAAGGATATAACACTATCAGTGCAAAAAGACTCACCGAAAGGGATGGTCCTATTATCACTGTTTTAAAAATGGATGTTCTCAGTCCATAAATGGCTAGGTTTTTTGAAAATTTTGTGTCTAGTATGCCTATGTTCTTTCAATTTGTTTTAAATCCTAAGGGGTTCAAGGTTTAGGTTTTAAGTTGCTTCAATACCTAAGAAAAGCCTTTTTGGTTTCTAATTTGGTGTTACTTTATTCACTTAAGCGATGGGTCCATTTATCATAAAAGTGTTCTCCCCTTGTCATTTACCTAGGCGGTCCCTTTAAATATTTTATTCTTGTTCCCTTTTAATCTACCTTTTCTAATGTCCATCGGGCCTTATAAGTATCATACAATTTTCTGTTGATCTGATGACCTGCATTGATTCATGACCAAAAAGTACTCAAAACTTAGTTTCCGTGAAGTAGCCAAAGGCGAAGGTGGACCTGACATATAGGTTTGGACCAAAGCTAAACATCGATCAAGTTTCATTTGATCGGACGGACATTGTGGTTTCATGAGATCAAGCTGAACGTGTTTTAACCTTCACAAAGTGGTGAAAGGGTTTGGCGGGTCCTAGAGATAAGCGGTCTTCTTTGGTTAAAGAATGATTGGGTTGGAAAAAGATCAATGGCTCGTGTTGATTCATGGCCACAAGCCAAACAAAGTATAATGTTTGTGAAGTCATGATAGATAGGTGGAATTTACATGGAGGTGTGATGTGGCATAACAACTGCTACTTTTTGTAGAGCTCGATAGCGATGTGTTGAATGCCACGTGGCTCTAAAAGTGGTTGAGGGCCCGCCTAAGGTGTAACCAATAGTTATGTGGGAATAGTAAAAGGGAACACATGGCAAATTAAGGGTGGAAACAAAAGGAGTTTCTAGGGCTAATGGCCGACTGCCATGTGGTGTTTATTAACCAAAGAACAAGTGGGGTAAGTAATTCCTGGGAAAGGGCCCACTTAAAAGGAATTCATCTCAAGTTTGATCCAATGCTTCTCATTGTTTCATGGCCCTAAGATGCATGCAACTTAACCTCAGCGAAATGGTGAAAACCGTTAGCCGTCAAGATGAGGCGCAGTTAATTAAAAGGATTGATGGTCCCGGTTGGAGTTAAAGGCCGGGTGATTTGAGTTTGATCTAACGCTTGGCGTGGCCTTGCAAAGGAAAAGTGAACAACTATTAAAGTCTGTGAAGTGGTGAAAAGGAGGTAGGGCCTGACACTAAAGCAAAGAGATCAAACGAAGATAAAGGCGATGCAAGTTCTCATGATCTAACAGCTAGCATTGTTCCACGAAAGAAAAGAGCACAGGTTTTATGTTCTGCAAAATAGTGAAAGAGCGAAACAAAGGAAATACTTAGAGGAATTATGACCCATTGGAGCCAGTTTTGAATTCGATTTGGCAAATTCGATTCTGAAAAGAAAGCCAAAGCATGCGGAGTTAATTTCTAAAACTTAAATGCCAACTTGTCCTTTTTGAGTCTACATCAACTTGATTGCTAATTATTGTTTCATCAAAGTTTGTTGCAGGGCGAATTGTTGTAGAGCGATTTTCTTCAGGCGAATAATCAGGTTTCTTGTGCTTTTCTTGATAACTCTTGGTTTGTTCTCAAATACTGCTATGTGAATTACTTCATTAGAGGTCTATGCTAGTTGCTATTGGTATAATTGTTTGACTAGAATGACACCTAGAAGAGAATTGATGAGGAAGGTGAATTACCAGGACCGAAATATCTGTGATGAGTTTTTAGAGCAATTAACCATGTCCACCAATGTTGGGGCTAAGGCCAAAGAGATAGTACCTAAGAACCCTTGTCTAAAAATTGGAGATGGACTTTATGATAATGGTAATTGGTTGAGGGACCCTGAAATAGGATTGTCAGGCTTAAGACTCTTCAAAGTTGGTTTTGGGTAGAGGAATTCCCCAGCTCCTTTGAATGGCATATGGGAGCAGGATGTAGGAGAGCTTGTGGTCCCAAGTGTTTTTATGGATGTAGATCTGTTAACCCTAATTACATAGAATTATGACTCTGTGGTACGATGCATCAGGAACATAAAGGGACCAGTCATGATTGAGATAAATGAAGATGAATTGAGGAAAGTGTTTAAACTTAGTGAGTCCTCCAATTTGTTAGAACCTATTGACTTTGAGTCATTAGCCTAGGTTTACAGCACACAAAGGGATCATCTTAGAAGTGGCCCATTGAAAGAATTCTTTGTAAAGATAGGGGGGCTAACATTTGTAGGCCCCAACACAATGGAACCATTCTCTCTCAACCTATTCACTCTGAGAGCTAAGGGTATGTATTGGGCATTATGCCAGATTTTTGGAGAGGATGCTGAAAAGAATATGCCAACCCATTATATGCTAATGATTGCACAAATTCTAAACCCCTCCCTAGCAATAACATTTGATTATGCCTCATACCTTGCTGATGCAATTCATAAAGGGCTAGTAGGAATAAAAAATGGTAAGGTGGATAGGCCATTTGGATGGTACTCCATGTTAATGCATATGTTTATGTTCAAAGAGGCTGATTATTTTGGAAAGGAGATGGACCTGATTAAGGTCAAGGATAAAGAGGAGATGCTAGTGCAATTGTGGAGTACTGTTCTATCTCAGGATAGAGAAGATGCAAGTTATTTGAAGTTTGATAGATGCTTTACATCTAAAATTAGGATTCTTCTATGTAGAGAAAACCCTAGAATTCCTAAGGCTCTTTCAGAGTTTCTCAGACCAAAGGAGTTTGCAGAGGATATCAAGATTGTTTACAATTGGGGAGACATATATTTGTACCCTGTGTCTACTATTTTTAGAGCATTTGGATTTAGAGGCACCCCCTTTTTACTACCCTATCAGGTCCCATTGAAGATAGGGATTGCAAAAGTCCTGAGACAAATTGGGGGAATACAAGAAGAAGAGCTAACCAATAGAGGTAAAGGGACTATTTTCCCAGCTATTACCATGACTCACCATTTTGTGACCACTAAGGGTGGATGGAGATTTTTCGAAGAATTATTTAAGCCATATAGGTTGTCTACTACAGTGTCAAGATGTGCAGACCCCGAGGATTTTTTCAATGGCATGTTCAGAAAAAGAGCAGTGTGCAAAGGTAGGCCACATCAATTTCAGTTCCCAGAAGATCTGATTAGAAATGAATTTAGCTTAGATGAGCAATAACTAAGGAAGGAGAAGTGGGTGGCATATAAGAAAGCCCTTGATTTTATCCATCAATTTGACATTGGCTATGACCCCCTTTCTAGCTTCAATCCATTTGAGGAGAAAATAAAATTCCCGATTCTCTATTTTGAAGATCTCATGCAGACCTTAAAAGAAAAGAGGGAGGCCATAATGAAAAATGAGCCTGATAAGGCTAAGATGGTATTGGCTAAGCCTACCTTTGCTAGAGATATCCCACCTGGTGACTATGTAATGCACAAAAGGTCAAAGTACACTGTGATAATGCCAGTGATAGTTGATCCTTCCACTTCAAAAGGGAAGAGGAAAATTGAAGATGTCATTGACATCTAGGATTCCCCTAAGAAGTAGAGAGTGGGAAAGGAAATTGAAACTGATGAGCCTCAATATTCTCCATCTCAGTCTCCTATCCACATTGGAGATGAACAAGTTGTGGCTGAACAATTATTGCACTTAGGGAGTCTCAGTGAGATTGCCTATACCTATGAGGAGACCCAAGAGGGGATGCCCGAAGAGCCACCTAATGTTGAAATGGATTTGATTGATGGTGAGTTAAAGGGCCAAGAAATGGACCTTACTATTAAGCAAGCTAGTGAAGAATTCCTAGCTGATAGTAATTTTGTCACATCAGGAGCTTTTATACAGTTTCTATGGAAGAAAAATATTGATCAATTCAAGAATAGATGTGAACAGAGGAAAAGTGAACAACCTCTTAAAAATACAACTCAGGTAGAAGAAGAGGTTAAGCAAGAAATGATGGAGGAGTTCAAAGCAATCACCCCTGAGAAAGGAAGAGAAATGGTAGCAAAGGCTGGTGTGTTGATTCTCCCTAAATGGGATATAGTTGATGCATTAGTGCTTGATGCAGTGAGGAAAGAAACAAAGCTTATGGAAGGAGTGACATTCCGCAAGGATAATGCTGCTCTTGTCATGTGGTCTTTAAAGAAGGATGAAAACAAAAGAAGGAAGGATGCATCAAATTTTGGCCTCTTAGGAGGCATGATAGTTAAAAGAGTCCAAGACACAAGGGTAGTGGAAGCTGCAAGCACAGTCCTAGAGACTGCAAAATTTAGTGTTGCGGTGGCAAAGAAAGAGGCACAAGAAAAGGCTAATCTCCAATTCAAGTTGAAGACTATTTTAAAAGCTTACAATGATGCTAAAGAAGGAATAGCCAAAAGAGACAACATAATTGCTAGACTCCAGAGTCAACTGGCAAGTCAATATCATCCCGGTGAATCTTCTACACTCATGATAGCCTCCTCTCTAGCAAGACCCCCTCCTACTAGTACCATCATTGAATATCCCCCTTCTCCTATGCCTTATAGTTCCCAATTACCTGAAAAATGTCCAACATGAGTTGGAAAAATTGAAACAAGCTCAGACATTGTATGCAAACAAATATGAGGAGAAGGTGAAAGCCACCATCTTGAAGTTTGCTGACTTAGTCAAAACCTCCAATGTATACATAAATATGAAGAGGATTCTTGAGATTTTGATCAAATTTAGAGAAGAAGAAGCCACTTTGGAACCAATCCTGAATAAGTGGTTGCCTAGAGGTAAAGAGTTAGAGCTCATGTGTTCTTCCCATGCAGATGTAGAAGAGAATGAAAATCTAAGGTCCACATGTGATTTTATAAAAGAGATGAATATTCTTTCAGTGGAAGGAGTAGGTATAAAAAGAAAAACCCAACTTTATAGGAAAGAATATTCAAATCATAAATTTGAAATGTTTCCAAGAGGTTTCATTGGTCCTGTCCAGCTAAAGGAAGAGAAGACTTGGTTAAAGGAGGTGGACCATAATTTTTCCCTAAGGATCAATCAGATTATTAGTATTGATGACACATCCTTATTTGTCCAAACAATTGAGGAAATTGAAAAAGTGAAATCTCATTATGGTTTCATAGAAATAGAGATTGGGCATGTACGAGTCACTTGGAAGCGGCTAGAAGATATGAAATAGAAGATTGCTAGTTTTACTTGGCCTAGTGATGATGTGTATCAGGAGTGGAAAGATAAGTATATGGGATAGAAAGAAGATGCTCAGGAGTAGTTATAGGAGGTTGCAATAGAACAATAAGCAAAGGAAGCCACAGATGCTGAAAAGGACTTATAACCGCTTCTTGAAAATGACCGATTGTTTGTAACAAACTTTCTTTTGAAGGGTCCAAAGCTTGTATGCATCCATACTATTATAAATGGATACCAGGACTCCTAAAAAAATAATCGCAAGTAATTGTAAGAAAATGTTGCAGAAATTTATTTGAGCTTTTTTCTAGTCTTATGGAGAATACTCTAAGTTTTGTAATATTTTCTCAAAATTAATATCAATATAAAGACTATCAACTTTCGAGCCTAAATTTTGTGTTGTCTTCTAGTCTACTTGCAAATATTTATTGTTTTCAATATGAGTAATCTAGGGTTATTCATTTGAGTATGGATTGTAAGGCAATCTTAAATAGAGGCATTTCTTAGATTTTCTTTCCAGGAGGGAAATTAAATATGCATGAAGCATTTCTATCAGTAAATTCCTTGTGGCAGATTTTGAATTTGATGAATGCAGTCTAGTTTGATAAGGGCAAATTATTATGTATGTCAGTCATATGTGGGGTTTTATAGAAGTCGAGGTGATGGGATGTGTGGAGATATTTGATTGTGGGAGTATTGTTTAAATTTAGATGACTCTGTGGCCTGGATAAGGCACTGGTATCAATTGTAGTTGTCCTTTTACATGTCTTGTAGGTCAACATTGAAACATGAGTATTATGCAGTCCTTGACTAAGTATGCATACAATAAACATCTAGTTCTATTAAGGCACAAGCATCAAAGTCAGAGGTTATGACAACTAGTGAAAAACATCAAGAACAAAAAGCTTAGTCTCAAGCATTAGGAGTTGTAATAAAAAAACTTACAAGGATGAGGCATATTCATAACTTTTGCAGTCCCACCTTGGATATCAACACTAGAAGCAACTCATATTGTTCGTGTACAAACAAGACAATATGGGAGTTCATTATACCCAGCAACTCGTGGTGTTGTTGTTTATGTTGGCTCTGTTGGACCCTACAATTAAGATTCAATATACATTATTCAATAAGATTAACTATGCAACATAATGAAATATTGAAAAGTATGTTACCTTGTTGAGCTTCACTTGGTTTCAAGAATAGTTTAATATTCTCTACTTAACAGGGTCAACCATGTGAAGGTGGAAGCTCATTTGGCCCCTCCCCCCACCCTAACATCACTCTAAATTCCCTGTTAACATCTTATAACATTCATTCATTAATTCTTTCTACCATTAATAAAATATAGCATTCATTCATTAATATCACATAACGTTCATTAACACATAACATTGATTAACATTAATTAACACAAAACATTCATCAATATTAATTAACACATATCATCCATAACCATTAATTAGCACATAATTACATTCACTAACACATAAAAATCAATCATTATCAAATAAGTTAGATTACAATCATTTATTTCTTTGTTTTTTCTTTGAAGCTATGAAAAGACTAAGTGGAACATTGATGTCTTCATCATTTCCCCCCTCTGTAGATGTTCCGCCAATTGCTCGTGATCTCAATGTATGCCTAGTCCTATACTGAGGATGAGGACACTGAAGCGAAGGGGGGTCCTCTGCAATAACAAAGAAATGGGTTAAATTCAAAAAAATAAAATTATTATTGTTACAAGTATTTCATTAATTTAGAGAACATAATTGTTGTGCTCTTTACCTAATGGGGCCACATCATTTTGTGTAGCCTCAACCTCAACATGCTAAACACCAATTGCAATTATATTTGTTTAAAGCAATAAAAGTG